>NC_073628.1:8302500-8927500 GCF_029407905.1 Bubalus kerabau
GTTTAGACTGCTGAGCAGAAATAAAGGGAAAACGACACACACTTGGTGAATTGTCTGAACTTCAAGAATAGAGATTGGTTTATACATCAAGTTCCCACCATGACCATATGACTCTTGCAACATACAGGTGACCTTGGCCGTCATTCATTATTTCCATCAAAACTCTTTATCGATGATCTGAGCACTGTGCCAATTACAGGTATTCCCCCCTTTAAAAGTTCACTTTATGCCAGTTCACTTTTGCAAAGAGCTGCATTAGCACCTGTTTTCATTAATCGAAAGAAATCCAAAGAGGATTTTTGTTTTTATGGGGGAAAAAAATGAGAATAGCAACCAGGACTTGTTTTGCCGTGAGCCCTTATGCACCCCGGGGAGTGGCTGGCCCTCCTTGTGGGGTCCTGGGGCCCTGAAGGCGAGTGGGAGTCGCTCTAAGGAGGTTTCCGGCCCAGGTTCATTGTAGCCAGCACCGCCGCCTCCTCTCCAGGGCCAGGGCCTCCCTGTCCACTTTGCTCATGGAAGGACAGCAGGCCAGCTTCCCGGGGTCCTGGGCTTGTCACATCCTGTCTGGGTGATGCTGACAAGGATGGCGGTGGTACTGGTGCCTGGAGGCACAGCTCTGGCACTCTGGATGCTTCACTTCTCATTAGAGAGCTCTGCGCATCCACATCCTGATTTCTTTTCAGCACATCATAGTTTCTCAGCCCCAAGGCCAAGGGCCAGGGCCAATCTGTGGGCCAGGAGGGCCTGACAGATGGAGGGAGTGGGGGAGGGGCTGTTCCACTCATCTGGAATCTTGGCAAGGGATGGGCTGCCTCTTGGACTCTCAGCGGAAACACAAAGAGAGTCAGGGCATCCGGGCACAGGCAGCCAGGAGAAGGGGCTTGAGGTCAAGTTATCCCCTGAGGGCCAGTCTGTGGGACACAGGATCAGAGGTGGTGGGGAAATGCCACCTCTGGATGGGGTCTCCAGAAGTGGGGAGGCTTGAATCTGGATCTCATGAGGCCCCAAGAGAAGGACAAACCCTGGTTGACTTGACAACTCTCTTCTACTCTTGGAGGGTGCTGCTTCCTGCTTCTGGAATGGTGAATACAAACGGCAAACGTGGCTCCCAAGCAGCTAGGCTTGAGGTCAGGGGGCAGGCAGCCCGGGCATCGAGGCTCTGAGCTAGCTCAGGGACAGCAAGGTCCCACGATGCACAGATGACCTGAGCGCCCCCACGGTGGTCTTGGGTCACTGACTGCAGCTCTCCCAGGACAGACCATGACCTGCAGCCCAGGGGAGAGCTAGACCCCAGAGCCTGTCCTGAGACCGAGGATAGGATTTCCTGGTCCACAGGGACCCCAGCACCTCTGGGCTTTCTCTGTGACCTCCAAGGAGCCCCTGCCCCATGATTTTGTCACCAGGACTCGCCCTTCTTTTTCCCTTGGGGTCCTACTCACTGTCCTCCACGCGTCTTGGATGGTACCCGGCAATGGAAGAAGTTTCAAGAAGGAGAAAAGACACTAGACTGGCCACGGCGAGAAGGCTGCAGTAAAGGATGTGCGGGAGGGAGGGGAAGCGCCTCCTGAGACCTTCAGGACTCAGGCCAGGCTGCTCCCCGGGCCAGGAAGCACCTGGTCCACTCCCCTGTGGTGGGAAGTCGGAGCATCCTCCAGCACCGCCCCCCTAGCCTGAAGGGGAGCCTGCCGCGACCAGTGCTCAGTCACCAGCACTCCCCTAACTCTGCCCCAGAAGGACAATGACCACTCTTACTGCTGCCAGCTTTCCCCGACTGGGGGACACCAGCCGAGGGAGTGGTGACTGTCGCCTGAAGAGAGGGTTTCCACCCAAACCCTTTGAGTCTCCCCCAGTTACCGAAACACAGGGGCCCCCTTGATGCCGCGGCCCTAGTGCACTCGGCAGTAAAGGACGGTGCAGCCCCAAGAGGCCTGGCAATGGGCCTGCGTTTCTGCAGAGCATCCTCTGCCCACAAACGCCTTTGAAAACCTGGGAACCAAGCTGTCATGCTGACACTGAGCTGCTGCGCATGAGGGCTAGGAAACCCATGAGAGTTCACGCACAGACTCTGGAGCCAAGCCTGTGTGTGCGCGCCTGCTCAGTCCCTTCAGTCGTGTCCGCCTCTTTGAGACCCCATGGACTGTAGCCCAGCAGGCTCCTCTGTCCATGGGATTGCCCGGGCAAGGACACTGGATTGGGTTGCCATGTCCTTTTCCAGGGGGTCTTCCCAACCCAGGGATCAAACTCGTGTCTCCTGTGTCTTCTGCACTGGCAGATGGGTTCTTTACCACTAGTGCCCATTGGGAAGCCCAGAGCCAACCATATTGGATTCAAATCCCAGCTCTGACCTTTGCACAGATAACTAACCCCCCCGCATCACAGTTTCTTCGTGTGAAATGAGACAGTAGTACTGGTCTCATAAGCTGCGAGGATGAAGTGAGATACACCAGTGAAGCACACAGAACAGTGCATAGCCTCACAGAAAAGCCTCGCACACATTTAATAAAGAAATACTTGATCCGGGTTTCCAAAATCCTTGAGACCCAGGTTCAAGGCATCAAAAAAGCCCAAGAAAAAGACACAGTAATAAAATGAGTTTCTGATCCAGCAGGTGATCACCATCTTGCTTCAGAACCCTGTTTTTTCCAACTTGAGTAATTTACACGTCTTCCTGACTTCTGTCACATCCTCAGTCCCCTTGTACGATTATTTATTCATGCTTTTCTTTCAGTCAACACACTTCTAAATAATTTATCTTCTGCGGGATGTTTGTCAACTACCATCACTGGAAAACCACCATCACTTGTCATCAATAGAAGCAAACTGTAAAAACACATCCTGTGGAAACAAAACAAACAGTGTAATGTTTCTAGCTGGACCCCTTTGCCAGCCGAGGGCTCCGAGCTGTCTCTCTGTTTTTAAGAATAAAGCATCAGCAAGGGTTAAGAAGATTCTCCCGCCAGCGCATCAGGGGGGGCAGAAAGGGAAGTGACCAGGGAATCAACTTCTTACCCCGGGAAAGGCGTATTTACCCACGCTGGGACACCGCCTAGAATGACCCCTGCCCCGCGGAGCGTGCGCCCCCACGGTGGATGGAGCGATCCGCCGCAGCGATTTCCAACCAGCACCTCCAACGCTCCCGGCGGGCGGCCCAGAACAGGTGGGGCGGCCGCCGCTCGGGGCTGGGTTTGCCTATCTTGCGCCCTCTGGCGGCTGCTTCTTTGGGCAGGAGGAGCGCATCAGGGGGTCCGGGTGATGGGCTTGCCTAAACAGCTGGGCTTTCTCCCGGGACCCGCTGGACACCCCAAGATATGAAGTCATGGAGCGTCCACAAGGGATGCCCTCTCGCCCCTTCTTCATGGTCACCTCGTAACCGTGGCCAGCATGGGGCCGACCTCTGGAGCCCAGACCCCCTCGGGAGTCCTCGCAGCTCCCAGCGAATCAACCGGGCTCTACCCTTGGCATCACGATCCGTTCTTTCCTACTAAGCAGGAACAACAGACGTGAACCGCTACCAGTTAGCCAGCTGCAAGTGGAAGGAGGGGCTGCCGCTCAGGGTTAGGTCGACGGCGCCCCGCCTGCCCTGCGCACTCAGCGGGGAGCTCAGGGAGTGACGAGCGCACCGGCTCCGCCCGGAGCAGGTCCGGCAGCAGCAGATTTGCAGGCGGCTGTTGCCCTTCGCGGACCCCTGTGGCTCCGCCACAGCCTGCAGGGCCGCGGGAAGCGGGTGCAGACAGCCTCAGGGCGCCCCAGCTACCACCAACCCCACGGAAAGGGAGGAGCCGGGCACCAGGCAAGCCCAGGGCACGGCGGATCGTGAGAGACTAGTGTACAAACCCACCAAGGCCAGACCACATATAAAAATAGCACCCAGCGCCAGCCGCAGCAAACCTGCCAAACTTCAGCTTCTGCAACATCAACCCCACAGGGACAGAACTCGCTCGGTAACTACCAGCGGCCCTTGTGTTCTCTGCTAACTTAGGAGCTACCAGAGAAAGCCAAACCTTCTCCCCTGATCACATAGGGTGCCCCTTTCTAAGGGGTGGTGGAGACAAATTAGCCCGCCTCCAGCTTCCCCATGCTGACAACCTCCAGTCCTGGCACGCCTGACGCCTCCCCTATGAAGGACCTGTGATGGGGAGCAGATGGTGTGAGACAGAGCTGGAAGGGCTTGAGGCCCCCAGGTCTATGCCCTCCCTGAGTGGTGGCCCTGGGGTCCCCTCATGGTCCTCCTCCCTGGGAGCAAGCAGAGCGCTGGGATGGACTCTACGCTCATCCATTCCTTCCTTTTTATCTTGGGTGGCTTCAGCGTGCAGCGGCTTGAAGCCGGATTTCAGTTCCTGGCCAGAGGCTGAGGTCGGGCTGCAGCATTGAATCCTAGCCACTAGACCAGTGGTCGGTGACAAGGACCCTGGCCCTTCACCTTTGCAGAGAAGAATTCCCACAAAGACAGAAAGTAGTGAAACAAGTTTATTAGGAGGAAAAGAGTATGGTACTTGTGGACTGACATAGAGGCGGACTCAGAGAGAGTCACACCCTCCTGGTAGTTTGAATCACTTTTATGGGGCATCTTTTCCAGGTTTCCTTTGGCCAATTATTTTGATTTGCGTGGTTCTGAGTCTGTTTGTGGTGTATCTCAGGATCCTCCCGCGTGTGCCCATGTGTGTCTCAGCCGAGATGGATTCCACTGAAGAGGCCTCTGGGTAGCCTTGGCATCACTCCTCTTTTGACCTCCAAGGAGCTTTCTAGTCAACAAGGTCTCCTTGACTTCAAGAATGAGAGATATGTGGTCTCTTATTTTTTATCCTGGCACAGCCCAATCTCCTCTCTCGATTGTCCTGCTATTGATATTTTGGAGCTTCTGTCCACAGGAAATGAACTCCAGTTGTTCACCCAGGGGATGTAGGGGAGGGCATCTACCTCCTGTCTCAGTTTATTCATTCAACAGACATCTCCTGTTGAGTAACAAATGGCCTAAGATGGTTAGATAGCATCACTGACCAAATGGACATGAATCTGAGCAAATTCCAGGAGACAGTGGAAGACAGAGGATGCTGGCAGGCTACAGTCCATGGAGTTGCAAAGAGTCAGACATGACTTATAGAATGTGCATGCTTGCTAAGTTGCTTCAGTCATGTCCAACTCTTTCCAACCCTTGCATGGGGTTCTCCAGGCAAGAACACTGGAGTGGGTTACCATGTCCTTCTCCAGGGGATCTTCCCTACCCAAAGATCAAACCCGTGTCTCTTAAGTCACCTGCACTGGCAGGTGGGTTCTTTACCACTAGGACCACCTGGGAATCCCCTAGACACAATTTAGCGACTAAACACACAAACAAACAAAAAAAAGACAGAAAATGGCCTAAGGCTATGCACCTCAGGCTGTGTCTTTCAGAGCCTCCACTCCAGCAGAGGACAAGAGACGGCACCAACTCGAAAATAAGACTCGGAGGGGGACGGGGAATTCCTCTAACTCCGGGGATGGAAAGCCTCTCTGAGGGGTAGTGTGGCATTCCTCCTCCTTGCTTAGGGTGACTGGGGAGAACTAGGGGACTGTGCCCCTCTGCGCTGCGTGGCAGCCCTTCTCCATTCCCCTGGGCTGGGCGGCATCTCCCAGCTGCTGCCCAGGACAGCAGTGCTGCCCACGCTGCTTTGCACCCACATCTGCCGCGTGCTTTGTTCCCGAGACACGGGAAGGACAGACCTGCAGCCAGAATCAACCCATGGGACAGCAGAGCCCGTGAGGCTGCAGCCCCTTCCGGAACTGGGTGCTTTGGGGGACCCCAATAAGAAATAGCAACATACCAGCCCAGATGTGTTTGATGTCTTACTGTCCATAAGGAAAGGAATATGGTTCAGCTTTGGATAGCTCCGTTGGTAAAGAATTAGCCTGCAATGCAGGAGACCCCGGTTCAATTCCTGGGTTGGGAAGATCCCCTGGAGAAGGGAATGGCTACCCACTGCAGTATTCTGGCCTGGAGAATTCCATGGACTGTATAGCCCGTGGGGTCGCAAAGAGTTGGACATGACCGAGCAACTTTCACTTTCACTTCGCTTGGAGAGAGAGAGCTAGGTGGAAACTTGCTTTGTCACTGTGCGACATGAAGTTATTTAACCTCTTTACTAAACCCCACTTTCAGCACCTGGAAACTGAGATGCAGAAAGCAGCCCATTCACGGGGCTGTTGTGAGGCTTCCGTGAGCTAATCTATGTGAAGCCCAGAGCACAGAGCCTGGTGCTGGAAAATCCCCAGCAACTGACAGTCAACTACTGGCCCTGTGTTAACCCGGCGTCCGGCGAGCCCAGGGCTTAAGGGCTGGGCAGTGTTCGTTCCCAACAAGGAACTGAGGCTGGAGAGCTTAACATGGCCCCTGTGAAGACCTGGAGTAGGGCTCTGTGGCTCCTTTTCCAGCTTGCTTCCCTACCTATGCAGGGGTCTGACCTGTTGTGGGTGCGTGTGTGCATGCTCACTCACTCACTCGTGTCCAACTCTTTGCAACCCCACGGACTGTATGCAGCCCACCAGGTTCCTCTGTCTATGGGATTTTCCTGGCAATAATACTGGAGTGGGTTACCATTTCCTTTTCCAGGGGATCTTCCCAACCCAAGGATTGAACCCTCATCTCCTGCATTGGCAAATAGGTTCTTTACCACTGAGCCACCAGGAAGCCCATCTGAACATATAGAGCTTCCTAATTCTTTAAGCCCAAGTGAGACCCCCCTGTATGGATATATGCAATTTATTTGCCACAGGGGTGTATATTGGTAGGTAAATTCCCAGAAGATGAGTGGCCAGTTTGGAAGTGTGTGTGTGTGTAATCCTGAAGCTGCCACCTTTTGTAATAGATGACCTGCCTCCCTTGCCATCACTGGCGCCTGCTCTCACATTGTGGATTTCGGAAAACATGATGGGGGGAAACTGGTATTTCAGGGTTCTTTTGACATGTGTCCCACTTATGATGAGTGAGCATATTTCACATATTCAATGGCCATTTATAGTTAATTTCTGTGAATCTCCTCTGCCCAGCCTCTCCCCTCCCCCAATTAGACTGTTAGCTGTTTTCTTGTTGATTTGTGAATGCTCTTTATATTTTAGGGAAATTAACCCTTGTCTGTGGTGTGAGTTACAAATACTATCCCTAAGCTGTCCTTCAGAGCAGTACGTCTAACCTCTCTGCTAGAAACCATATCCTATGCACTCTCTTTTTAAAAATCCCCCCCACCATCTAGCACAGTTCTTTGCCTATTGTAGATAATTAATAAATGCTTGACAGCTAGATTAGCGGGGTAAAAATGTTCTTTACTCATCAGCTTCATTAAGTGAAAAGTTTAAAGCATTAGTCTCATCGTTTCATGTTTTTTGCTTTTTTTTTTTAGTCACTCAGCCGTGTGCAACTCTTTTGCAACCCCATGGACCTGCTAGGCTCCTTTGTCCATGGGATTTCCCATGCAAGAATACAAGAGTGGGTTGCCATTTCCTTCTCCAGGGGATCTTCCCAACCCAGGGATCAAACCCACATCTCCTGCATTGGCAGGTGGGTTCTTTACCACTGAGTCACCAGGAAAGCCGAATTTTATGTTATTCAGTTGTAGAAGTATCCTTAAACTTCTAATACATTAAAGCTAATATAAAAGATATTAAAGAAGTGGACATTTAAAAGAATGAGCTAAAAATAAATACAAACGGGAGTTCTGACATTTCTTTCCTTACCCCAACAGATTGATTGTCTCGCGCCTCCCCGAGAAGCAGGTCAGCGCCCTTTGGAGATCCCTGGATCACACTTTGTTGCCTGTGAACTTCAGCTTAACTGCGATGTGAATTGGTGTGGCCTCTGGGGTTGGTTGTGAAATGTCTGGCTTGTCTCCCCTGATCTAACAGCAGGCATCCCTGAGATGTCAGGGGAACCAGACCACGCCTGCCAGGAGTGCAGGAAGCGGGTGGAGACGGTGAGGTGCTGGAGGTGCCAGTCTGGCATGCAGTAGCCTAGGGTCCCCGGCAGTCTGAGGCTCACCGGTAGTGACAGGCGAAGATGGCCACCACTGTGGTTCAGCCCCAGTGTGCAATCCACTCCGCCTCTGCAAGGAAACCTGCAGGGGAGGCTGCGTTAGGGACCGGCAGATGAAGAAAGGGACCCACAGCCAGGCCCCAGGGTGGGCCGCCTGCAGACTTGCAGAGGCTCTGAGCTCATTCCCACGCTGGCCACACCCACTGACAATGGTACCATGGTCTGGTTAGGGAACCCTGCACCCATGACTGGGACAGGTGCCAAGATGTCCTCCCCTAAACACTGAGATGTCAGCAGCTCGCTGGGGAAGAGGAGGGACTGAAATCTCCCCAGGCCCCCCACTCGGTCCACAGGGTCAGCAAGGGCCATGGGCACCCCCCGAGCAGAGCAGCAGCATCACAGGGAGCCAAGGTCAAGAACGTGCTCGTTGCTGGCGTACCTGTTTCCTCCTGCTTCTGGGACAGTGACCACCAACGTGGCGGCTTAAAACCACACGCTGCTTCTCTGACAGCCTGGAGTCCAGCGGTCACAGTGTCTTCCTGGGCTGAAATCAGGCAGACGGCAAGGACTTGCTCCCTCCAGAGGCTCATGGGAAAATCTTCCTCTTCGCCCTTTCTAGCTTCCAGAGCTCGATGTCTTGTGCTTGGGAGCGCAGCCTCCTGCTTCAGTACTCTAACGCCACCTCTTCTCAGCAAATCTCTCTCTGCCTCTCTCTGACCAGGACATTTGTGATCACATTTAGGGCCCACCCAGATAATCCAGGATAATACTCCTTAATCATGGAAACCTTAATTCCATCACACCAGCAAAGTCTCTTTTGTCATTTAAGGTAATATTTGCAGATTCCAGAGTTTAAGACCTGGATATCTTTAGGGGTGGCATTATTCTGCCCATCAGGGCTTCTCTGGTGGCTCAGACAGTAAAGAATCTGCCTGCAATGCAGGAAACCTGGGTGCGATCCCTGGGTTGGGAAGATCCCCTGGAGAAAGGAATGGCAACTCACTCTAGTATTCTTGCCTGGAGAATTCCATGGACAGGGGAGCCTGGCGGGCTACAGTCTATGGGGTCACAAAGAGTCAAACACAACTGAGCAACTAACACAGAGACACACGTATTCTGCCCACCACAGAGGCAACGCCGAGCAGACGAGAGGCTCTGAAGACCAGAGGGTGTCAGGGGGGGTCCAGGCTCATTTCTCACAGAGGCTGTGAGGCACAGGGCCTGGGACATCTAGTGACCCCCGGTCTCTGCAGATCCTAGAGGCTGCTTTGAGGGAGTGTCTCCGAGTTGGGGATGGAGAGAGGAAGGTGGGAGCCTGGATCCAGGGCTCACATCACCCCCTCATAGGCACCACCTGCCAGACCTATTGCCCCATTGGGCCAGGATGTTGGCTGGGCAGGTGGCTGCTGAGTCATCGCCCCTCCAGCCTCCTTCTGGTCCCAACCCATGGATTTTTCTGGCATGTTTGAGAGCAGCTTCTGGGCAGAGAGAAGACTTTCAGAAATACTTTGGTTTTTAAGTCCCAATTCTTCACTGAGCTTTTAAATGCAATTTACAAATCTTATTCTATGAATAGATCCAGCCAATTTTAACAATCATTTTTAAGGCAAACTTTGATTAATGTTTGCAGCATTTACCTACTTAGTTAATTAAACTCCTTTAAACATTTTAAGCTGCAATCAAAGTGTATTGTATTTCGTTTTCTAAGTTTTTCAATTATCTGACTAACAAATCGTCCCAAGTCCTTAAGTGATCCTTATCAATCAGGTATATTAAACTTATAA
This sequence comes from Bubalus kerabau, assembly GCF_029407905.1. Classification (NCBI taxonomy): domain Eukaryota; kingdom Metazoa; phylum Chordata; class Mammalia; order Artiodactyla; family Bovidae; genus Bubalus; species Bubalus kerabau. The sequence continues at coordinate 8,312,287 of NC_073628.1, forward strand.
TTATGGCGATTTTTAAATATTCAAAAACTGTTTACCACTTCGTAGGATTTCAGCTTTACAATCACAGGTGGAAACCAATGACTCAAGAGCACATTTAAAATTAGAATTGCAAGTCTGATGTTAACACTCAAATCTGCCCAATTTGCTTAAACTTTCTAAGTTCTAAAAATGCCAAAGATACAAACAGATTTCTGATCTCAACACAAAAAGATAAATGCTATCATTTTTATTTGCTTCATCATCTAAATTCAATTCTAAGTTCCTCTGATTTAAAAGTGTTCCCCAAACAGATTTGGTGTTTCCTTCTTAGCTGGATGAGGGTTCTCAACCCCCAACTGGTGTAGGACGAGTCAATTCTAACATGAACTTTCCATTTTGTGAATAGTCCACAAAGAGTCCATTTCACCAAGAGGGACATTAGGGTTCGTTCCAGTTTGGGGCTCTTGGGAACGAAGCTGCTCTGGGGCCTCATGTAACATCTCAGTGGGACGCACACTCATTTGGGTTGTGTCTACAGGGTGGACCTGCTGAACAGAGTGTGAGCATCTGCCTAGTCTCCCTAGACATTGTCAAACACTTGCCCAAAGAATGCACCACCAGTCTCCCCTGTTCTCGAGAAAGAAAACCCTGAACAGAAAGGACTGTTTCCCAGCCTGTTTACCATCCATCTGCCTTGGCCTCAGGCCCCCCTCACAGCTCCCAGACCTCTCAGTTCATTGTGTTTCTGAGTTTCTAACTGCCCCTCAAACCCCTGCCACATCCACCATCTGGGGGCAGCTGTGTGCTGGACACTTGGCAGCTGTGTGCCAACCCAGAGGGCCCAGCTGAGCCAGGCCAGGTCTTCAACAGGCGCTAACAGGGACGGGAAGGCAGGGAAGAATCCAGCCACCAAAGATGCGATGTGGTCAGTGCCAGGACTGGTGTGCATTCCCACAGGAGCTCCAGGCCCACACTGGGGACCAGAGAGGGCAGCATAGACTTGGGCAGTGTCCCCACATGTCCAGTGTCCTTTTCCCTTGTGACAGCATCAGCCCTTTGGGGACCACCCCTGCCCTGTTTGTGTGGACCAGACTGAATCCATTTCTGTGGCATCGCAGGATCCTGGCCAATCCCCAAGTATCCCTAGTGTCACCTAGCAGGTGACAGTCAAACTGGGTTCTGAAGGATGAATGAAAAGTGAAAGTGAAAGTCATTCAGTTGTGTCCGACTCTTTGTGACCCCAAGGCCTATACAGTCCATGGAATTCTCCAGGCCAGAATGCTGGAGTGGGTAGCCTTTCCCTTCTCCAAGGGATCTTCCCAACCCAGGGATCGAACTCAGGTCTCCCGCATTGCAGGCAGATTTTTTACCAGCTGAGCCACCAGGGAAGGATGAATGGGAGTTGGCAGATGAAGGATAAGAGGAAGGACCTCAGGCAGAAGGAACCACACCGAAAAAGGTGAAGAGGCAAGAATCAGCCTGGAACAACGGGAGAAAGGTAATTCTCTCCACAGCCTGGGAGATGAAGCGAGAATGAGCACCAGGTCCTGAAGAAGGGGACTGCAAGGCTGGGGATGTGGGACTTCATCCCAAAGGGTAACCCAGATGTCAGCAGGATTTTCAGCTGAGTGACTCACTCAGATTTCCACCTTGGAAAGCTTACTCTGGCTGCAATGCTTGGGCCAGATGGAGGTGGGAGACCAGCCAAGAGGCAGTTGGGATGGAGAGGGGCCAGGTGGAGCAAGGGGAGGGGAGAGGCCTGACAACAAGGAAACAGGCTTGTAATAGGGGCGGGGAGGTGCGGTCTGTAGCGGTCCCGCTCAGCCATTGGTCAGCACGCCCCTTCTTGTTACTCTATATAAAAGAAGCCCGAATTTGGACTAGGACAAGATGGTTCTTTGAGACACTAGTCTACCATCTTCTTGGTCTGCTAGCTTTCTGATTAAAGTCATTATTCCTTGACCCAACAACTCATCTCCCATTATCAGCCTGTTGTGTGGCAAACAGAGCAGGCTTGGGCTTGGATCACAGGACCCTCCAGACCCAGATCACAACAGCGCTGAGCTGACAGCTATGCCCCAAGTCTAGTGAGCCTTTCTGGAAAGTTCCCACCTCCTCTGCCCTGCCCCCAGAGCCCTTCCTGTCCCCCCGGCCCCCACCTGCCACTTCCCACAAGGAGAATAAGCTGCTGCCCTTCCCCTGGGACAACAAGGAGTGATACTTGCTCCTAATCCCCGGGATCTGTACATGATGCCTTATGGGCAAGAGATTTTGCAGACGTGATTAAATTAAGGATCTTGAAATGGGGAGATTATCCTGGATTATTCCTGGTGGGCCTGATGTTATCAATTGACATGAAGACAGAAGCAGAGAGGGATTTGAAGATGCCACACTGCTGGCATAGAACACAGAGGTGCAGCCTCTAGAAGCTGGAAGAAGCAAGGAATACTCTCTCTAGGAGCCTCCAGGAGGAACCAGCCCCATTGACAACTTGATTTGAGCCCATTGAGACCCATTTCAGATTGGGTTTTCTACTTGCAACCATATATACTCATACTGATTCTGTTCCTGAATGAATAGCAGTTCAGTGAAGAAAACAGCCTGTCAGAAATAACAGAGTGCATCATATTCACTCTGAATATGAGTGAAAGAGCAGGAGTGTCCTTAGCAATAGTTCCAGGACAAGTGGCTACAATATGGGAAGGAAAGTTGGATCCATGCCTTACATCACACATGAAAATAAATTGCACATGAATTAAAGAAGAGAAAAAAATAAACCCCAGAAATCTAGAGGAGACTAAACATTTATAAATGGAAAGCAATCAATAAAGATAAAGCACAGATCAAGTAGACTGTGTTTGGTGGTTGGAGGGCACAGTGGGCATGCCCCCCATCACAGGGGTTTTTCATCCCATATTAAAATGACCCCAACCCCTGCAAGAATGAACACTCATACACTTAATACCAGGCCATCAAAATTCAACTTATGGAATTGAAGGCAGAAGTAGACAATTCTACAATGATAATTGGAGACATCAATATCCCACTCTCAATAATGGATAGAGCAACCAGATGGAAGATAAGTAAGGGAACAGGATTTAACACAATGAACCAACTAGACTTAATGGACATATACAGAACACTCCACCCAACAAAAATGGCATACATGTTCTTCTCAAATGCACCAGGGACATTTTCCAGACTAGACCGTATGTAAAGGAATTCTGAATCAATTTCAATTTAAGGGGGTTCAGTAGGTTTCCTCCACATCACTAAGCAATTCTCCAGAAACCTGCTGGGTGTATTGCCACTCAACTCAATCCCGTCTACCTGGAGTAGCATGAGATCCCACAGATAAAGGGCTCACTCAGTCCCATGAGACACCTTCTCTTCCCCCATTTCAGATGCAAGTCACAGACCCAGGTTGTCACCTGTGCTCCTGACCAACTAGCTATAGATTGGAGGTTCCAGTGACCCCCTGCTTGAACTTCCAGGTCATGACTTCATGGATTCAGCCTTTCCAGGGCCTGATTGCTGTTGTTTGGTCACTAAGTCATGTCCAACTCTTTGCAACCCCACAGACTGCAACACGCCAGGCTTCCCTGTCCTTTACTATCTACCAGAGTTTGCTCAAACTCATGTCCATTGAGTTGATGATGCCATCCAACCATCTCATCTTCTGTTGCCTGCTTCTCCTCTTGCCTTCAATACTTCCCAGCATCAGGGTCTTTTCCAGTGAGTTGACTCTGCATATCAGGTGGCCAAAGTATTGGAACTTCAGCTTCCGTGTCAATCCTTCCAGTGAATATTCAGGGTTGATTTCCTTTAGGACTGACTGGTTTGATTTCCTTGCTGTCCAAGGGACTCTCAAGAGTCTTCTCCAGCACCACAGTTTGAAAGCATCAGCACTTAGCCTTCGGCACGTAGCCTTCCTTTATGGTCCAATTCTCACATCTGTACATGACCTGAAGGGGTGGGAAAAGTAAACAGGTAAGTACAGATGATGGAGACAAAGCAAAACTGAAGTCTGAGACCTGGAGCAATATAGTGTTTTATTTATTTGTCTTTTTAAAGAAAAAAAAAAAGTCTTTTAAGTGGCCCAGAGGTGCTGACAGCAGTGCTGAGTCAAAGTCTGTGTCACAGGTCATATAGAGGTCAGGGTTAGGAGGTCATATAGAGGTCAGGGTTAGGAGGTCATATAGAGGTCAGGGATTAGGAGGTCATATAGAGGTCAGGGATTAGGAGGCAAATACCAGAGAGATTCCCTGAAGAAGTGATACATCAAAAGAAGGAATGTTTTAAAAAAAACAGAATGACCAACTTGAGGTCGGGAGGGGAACAGCTGAAAATATCCAGTTAGTTGAATCAAGCCATTTTCGACATTCTCACATAAAAAAATTTTCGTGCATAGAGATTCCTTCGAGCTTATAAAGTTCTCTTGGAAAATGTAAAGGATCTTTAAGGGTCAATTCTTTGAACTGCTCCTATTTAAATTCTTCTCAATAGCAGAGACCCACTGGGAGAGGACTTGATTGGGGTCAGGGAAACGGGATCTTTGATCAGGGACAGTTCATACACTTGGAAGTTAAGGACTGAGACAGGGGACTGGGGTTCTCAGGATGCAGGATGGGAAACAGGGAGCAAAGACCCAGAAGGTGGGAGGAAAGGATTTGGATGAATTGGTGGGAGAATGGCCCAAACCCAGGCCACCCACTTGCAGTGTCCATCCCTGTGGTGAACCCCTTCAGGTGGCAGTGTATACTTTTAGAAACACACAAAACATCATGACCCATAATGTCCCATTGGTTTCTCTTTCTTTCTACAGCTACCAACATAGCCAGGGTGATTTTTAATCTTAATCATCACAAACTCAGAAAATGTCCCTGAAGGTCCCAGAGCACACATAATTTGAGTGTCCACTAGTTTGATCATAGAACAATCTTTCAGGTCATTCCTGCTCCAGTGATCGAACCACCACCTAAGTAACTCAGCAGTAGGCTGAGCCCCATAGGCCCCCAGAGCAAGTAGGTTGACGTCATCCACAAAGACAACCCGAGAACAGAAAGAGAAGAGGTATCAGGAAATATTAACATCTGCCCATAGTGTCCTGTTGGGCAAACAAGGTTCAGGAAAAGGATTAAATTACTTTCGTGTTGAGTAACTAGGTGGAAAGTGATGGTTTCTCTTCCAATCAAGAACACTGTCCCTTTGCATCCATACTTTTAAGGAGTAGGGAGACATTCTCATTACTAACCTTCATAGGTTAATAGTTTAGGACTCCTTAATCCTCTCACAATTTACTTCTCAATATAGCTTGTCTTTTCTTCCTTGTACAATGTCAATACATTAAAATAGATGAGAAAGGTGTGATTTCAAAATGAGCACAACTTTTGAGTGGTGAGGGCGAAGGTGAGAAGGGTTCTTTGCAGAGGAACACAGATGAGTCAGTGGATAGCGGAGCTGTTAAAAGGCCTAGATGAGCAGGCAGCCAACTCTGCTGAAGGTAAATAATTCCCCAGATGAATATCCTACTTTTAATTCAAAGCGCAACTGCTTGTTTTGAATGTCAAGTTGTCCAATACACATACAAATATGACCACAATTTTAGGAAAACTTCGAAATCAAAGTTTGTGATTTAAAAAACTGTTTACAAAGCACTGAAGCTCAAGGATAGTTGTCTTGCTGTTGTTTTGACCACAGCTGTATACTGAACAGGACCCTTGTGGTGCTTTTTAGATAGTAACAGAGGATAATTACCAGTCTCTTGCCCAAAGAGGGACCCAAAACTCCCTTTATTCTTTTGTCCCATTTTGACATGAAAATATTCTGAGTTTGAGGTGCTGTAGTTGGTGCTGTGAAGTTAATTAATCAGAGGCTTGTAAGTTTCCTTGTTAAGTTAATCACAAAGAAAATTCTATCAATAGAACTGAAAATTCTATCAACAGAAAATAATAAAGTGAGCCATACTTGGAATTGTGCTTTGACATTTCAAAATAAACACTAAACATCATTGTTGACAGACTCAAATTTAACCGTTAAGTGTCATAAAAATGTGAAAAGAGATGGAATCCTTGGGAATGACCATCACCATGTCAGCAGAGTGTCTCTATGTGTCCAGGGCATGTATGCAGCTTCTCAGATATCCATAACCACCGTTCAGAGTACAGATTCCTTCTTAACATGAAGTCATGGGACTCAGAGGTTAAGAAACTTGCCTAAGGTCTCAGAGATGAGGCAAGATTTTGACTGCCATTTGTTTTTTCCCAAATCAATGTCCTTTTTAATATACCTTATCGTCTTTTCACTTATATATCAAGTTATTTGAAAAGATAGATAATCAATAAAAGAATGACAAGTAGGTTGAAAGCATACTTATCACCAGCTACAGCAGAAGCCAGAAGACAGTATAATAATGTTTTCCAAGTGCCACTAATGTGAAATAATGACTTTACAAATAGTAATTGAGAGTTTACCAGCAACAGATGCCAACCAAAGGAGATTCTGAAGGAGGTACTTCAGGAAGAAGGAAAATAATCATATATGAAAAGGTCTGCGATGGAAGAAGAAATGGTGGGCAAATCAATGAGTAAGCATGCATTATGGTAAGCCTGCACTAATATTGACTCATTTCAAGAGATTAGAAAACCAAGGTAAGGCACTTTTCTGTGGCCACTGTAGTCTGCTGCCCCACTGTAACATGGAAGAGGATGGACTGAAGTGTGCAAAAGCCACTGAAGCAAACAGGTCAGTAATGAAACTATTATCTCAGCTCCAAATCAGCCTTCTCTATTTGGCTTTGTGATCCCAGGGCTGGTGAACTCTGCTGACGCTTCTGCTCTGTCAGCAGGGTCCATGTTAGGCTCTGCTCAGAGCGGGCCCTAGAGAGGCACTGCAAAGCTAGAGGAAGAAGAGAGGACTAAATACTTCCTGTTTGCTTCCTGTTCTGGAGAACGCTATCCTAGCAAATCTTCAGCTCAGCAGCAGCAGTTCCCACCTACAGCAGCAGTGGGATCCAGGATGCAGTTGTGAAAATTTAATAAACAGAAACTTCATTTGAAACAGAGTCAGGTAGTCAGAAGGGGTAGCTCTCATACCCTGCCACTTGACCTCAGTTGCAGACCTGGTAGGAAGAAAGTTGCTCCTTTCCACCCATCCGGAGAAAGGAAGAATTTCTTTCCGCCTGGCAACAGCCCAACCAATGAGAGACTGTCATACTCAGCCAATGAAAAGCCACTACACTCTGAGCTCCCAGTTTCCTCCAATGGACTCTTTGTTTATAATAGCCCCGCCCAGCTCCCTCTTCTCTATAAAAAAAGCATTCCTCCCGTTTGTTCTTAGACTTCCGTGTCATTCATAGTAGATTGTTTATGTGAGTTGCAATGTTTTGCTGTTCCCAAATAAACTCATTCTGCTGGTAAAATAATAAATAACTCATTCTTCTGTTTGTTTTGTTTTAGGACAACACAGTTTTTTCTAGCACTTGCAAACCAACTTCATGCTCTCACTTTACCCTTCAGAGACACCAGGGCAGCCAGCAACTCTCAGAGGTGTGGGTCCCAGGTTTAGAAGAGGCGCCCTCCTCTGAGCTTCTGAGGGAGGGACCTTCTTCTGAGTTTAATAATTCCGGTTTCTACTCTGTGTTCTTTCAGCCCTGGGAGGGTTAGCTGCTTCCTGTGGTTGCTAATCACCCAATACCTTAAGTTCACTCTTTACCTTGTCTGTTACCTAGATATCAATTTTGGATGTCTAGTTAAGAATTCTTTATATTAAGTTCTCCCTGTTCAAATAACTAGAGTGGTTTCTGTCTCCTGACTGATCTAACTGATACAGTTTTAGAAATCAAAAGTTTGTATCATATAATGTTGGAAATATATAAAAACTAAACACTTCTTAAGGAAAAAGCACTTGAGTAAACTATGGGAGAATTATTTTATAATATTGGAAGGGGGAAGAATTCCCAGATACAACACAAATTTAAAAGCCATGAAACATACCCAAAAATGAATAAATTTGACTATATAAATTAAAACATTTCTGGGTGGGAAAAAATGACTGTTAGTAAAATTTAAAAAAGAAAGCCAAACTGGAGAAAATATATATAATTCACATTACAGCCAAATCCTAATATATAAAGAACTCCTACAAATAAACAAAAAGACTTACAACCCCACCCCTCAAAAAAATTGACAGAGGAGATAACCAAACTCTTCATTAGAAAAAGAAATACAATAACTTTTCAAAGTTAAACATTTTCTCTAGGAATAATTTTAGATGTACAGAAAAGTTGCAAATGTAGTCCAATACTGCATTTAGCTTGCTGCTCATATAGTTCCAGATTTGGCCACTGGGAGCTTTTTCAGTTGGCTCCTGCGACTCTTTGACAGTCCCCTATTATTGTAGGTTGTTTGGATTTTTGTTTGTCGGTTAAGCACTTCTTTAATTCTGACACTACAAGATGCTCCAGGCTTGTCTTGCATCTTCCCTGCCCCAGGGAATCAGCCCTTTATCCAGGGAATCAGCCCTTTATCCAAGGAGTGCTAATTTCTTTTAATGCAGAATAGCATTTAGAAACCAAGATCCATGTGAATAACTTTAGAACATATAAAAGTTGCTCTACTTTACTCAAAATAAGAGAAACTCAGGTTAAAGTGAAAATATACCATTATTCACTCATAGATCAACAGAACAAAAATTTGGTAGCATACTGTTGGCAAAACTAAGAGGTAAATAGAACCTTATGCTATGCTTCTGGGTATATAAATTGGAACAGCCTCAAAGAAAAGCATTTGTCAATAGCTATCAACATTTAAGAAGGCTGAGCGCCGAAGAATTGATGCTTTTGAACTGTGGTGTTGGAGAAGCCTCTAGAGAGTCCCTTGGACTGCAAGGAGATCCAACCACTCCATTCTGAAGGAGATCAGCCCTGGGATTTCTTTGGAAGGAATGATGCTAAAGCTGAAACTCCAGTACTTTGGCCACCTCATGCGAAGAGTTGACTCATTGGAAAAGACTGATGCTGGGAGGGATTGGGGGCAGGAGGAGAAGGGGGCGACAGAGGATGACATGGCTGGATGGCATCACTGACTTGATGGACGTGAGTCTGAGTGAAGTCCGGGAGTTGGTGAGGGACAGGGAGGCCTGGCGTGCTGCGATTCATGGGGTCGCAAAGGGTTGGACACGACTGAGCGACTGATCTGATGATCTGATCAAAATTTAGATGCACATACACTTGACCTTGGAGAAGGCAGGGGCACCCCACTCCAGGACTCTTGCCTGGAAAATCCCAGGGATGGGGGAGCCTGGTGGGCTGCAGTCCATGAGGTCGCTAAGAGTCGGACACGACTGAGTGACTTCACTTTCACTTTTCACTTCCATGCACTGGAGAAGGAAATGGCAACCCACTCCAGTGTTCTTGCCTGGAGAATCCCAGGGACGGGGGAGCCTGGTGGGCTGCTGTCTTATGGGATCGCACAGAGTCAGACACGACGGAAGCGACTTAGCGACACCTGACCTAGCAGTTCCACTTCTAGTGATAGACTTGCCCAGTGTGAAATAATCTCTGTGAAAAGAGGTGTTCTTTTTTAAGGCAACAGTTTATCAATTTGAAAAGCCATAGACAACATAAATGTACATCAATAGAGAACTAAATTGGGTTTGCTGCTGCTGCTGCTGCTAAGTCGCTTCAGTCGTGTCCGACTCTGCGCGACCCCATAGACGGCAGCCCATCAGGCTCCACCGTCCCTAGGATTCTCCAGGCAAGAACACTGGAGTGGGTTGCCATTTCCTTCTCCAGTGCATGAAAGTGAAAAGTGAAAGTGAAGTCGCTCAGTCGTGTCCGACTCTTAGCGATCTCATGGACTGCAGCCCACCAGGCTCCTCCATCCATGGGATTTTCCAGGCAAGAGTACTGGAGTGGGGTGCCATTGCCTTCAGAAAATGGTATATGGGTTTAAATGGTGGAATGCTACACAGCTGTGAAAACAAATGAAGAAGCTCTTACATACTGATGTGGAACAATCCTTAATATGTATTGTTAAGGACAAACTAAAGCACATTTCAGAACTAAAGGCATAGGATTTGTCTAAGAAGGGGGAAAGGAATATATGTTTATATGCTCATCTACACACACTTTGAGCTATACCTGAGATATAAACTCAGTTAATGACTAATATTAGTCGCTTATGGGTGTCTGGCTGAGGGGAATGGGGAAGAGGGGATAGTTTTTTTTATAGACCTTTTAGGCCTTTTGGATTTTGTAACTTTGACTGCACTGCCTATCTCCCAACTGAAAAAGAAAAGAAAACAAAACTGTTTTGACCCTGTACCTCCACATCATTTTTTAGTCAATTGAGAAATAATAATGGAAATTTTAAAATAAATAGAATTGAATAGTAGAAAAGATGTGTGGGATGCAACTAAAGCCTTACTGTAGGGAACTTCAGAACCATAAATGCATTATTAACAAAGAACAAGGCAGAAAATGGATGAGTATTTCAAATGAGGTCACCAAAGAGAGAGGGGTCTGGGAAGTTTGTGGAATCTATCTGATAACCACTGTTAGATAGACAAACTTCTTAAAAAGAATTTTCTCATTGTTTTCAAGTCTTCCTGTATTTCCATTTTAGTAGTTAACTTCTTTTTCTTTTTTTGCCATGCCACAGGGCTGTGGAATCTTAGTTCCCAGACCAGCGATGGAACCCATGTCCAGCTGGAGACCTAACCACTGGATGGCCAGGAAAGCCCCATAAATAAACTTGATTCCATCTCCAAGTAGTTTTTAAAGAGCTTAAAGGGTCTTTAAGGTTGGCCAGTAGGACCACTCACTCTTGGCTGGAGACATGGGGTGGGAGAGGCCGGTGGGAATTTCCTGGTGGTCCAGTGGTTAGGACTTGAGGCTTTCACTGCCAGGGGGGTTCCATCCTGCAAGCCTAGGAGGGCCAGGGGGAGTTTGGGGACAATCGGGGCTCATGTCCCCACCTTCTCCTACCTCCGTCGTGGGACCTCCATACGTGCCTATCCCCACATTCCCCCCACCCCACCCCCCGCCCCCAGCCCTGCGTGTGCATCCCTGTGGAATGATGCTCGCGGAAGGGTCTGAGATACTCGACATTCAGGAATACGGTTAACCAGGCCATAGACATTGCCCGGCTCGAGGAAACTGCACTCCAAGGACAGTGAGCTCAAGTTGGGACAGAGACATTTCTGGCAAGTGGAGAGGCCAATTTCCTTGAGGAACAGGGAGTAGGGACCGGCAAGAGGGGCTGACCGGTTAATAGGTGGAGGGCACCGCAGCGGGGCGCCCAGAATCACAGCCACTTGTCCACCGCTCAGCCCGGGTCCCTGCCCAGCCGGCGCACTTCTGGGTCTTAGCAGGGAGGCCTGAACAGCCGTTCCTGAAATCTCCTGGGCTCGGAGGGCTCAGTGGCAGCATCTAACCCCTTCTGCAGACCAGGGAGGGCGGGTCTTCTCCCCCACCCGCCTCCTGGAACACTGGGAGGGCAGAAGCCGGAGGCCAGGGCAAGGGAAGGGACCGCTGTGTCCTGTGTACTAGGGGCCGCTGTGTAGCGGGTGCTGGAATGCGAACTGGTACTGGTGCTCAGCAGAAGCCGGCAGGTAGCTCCCTGGGGTAAGCCCAATGAGCTGCCCAGGAATATTGGGGGGGATGCACATTGAGAGAACGCTGCAGCTGGCTGCGACCCCCAACAAGGGTGGCACCACAACCCATCACAGGTTTTATCAGACCCATGACATCAGCCACCCCAGGCGCCCCTGGTGCCCACAGCTGCGGAGGCCTGGGGCGGTGCTGGACCCTCTAGCAGATGGTTCAAGCCTCTACAGCCCGGAGAACAGCTTTGGAGCCCTTCAAACCACACACAACCAGCAATTCCAGTCTTGTGAAAACACGGAGCAACTGAGACCTGCTCAAAGAACAGAGAATAAAACACTTGGTGATTTACAGTATGGACGAGATTGCACATAAAAGGTTACTTTCGTCCTGGATTTAAAATTTACACTGGTTCTAAAAAGTACACATTTGCAAGTATTTTCAATTTAGAATATTGCAGAAACAATTTCCCAAGGACTTAAAAGATTCTGATTTTGAATTACAGAAGGAAAAGTGGAAGAAGCTGCTATGGGAAAATTGGAATAAATGTCAACAGAATGGCGAAAATAGCAGAGCCATGATTTTATGGGCAAAACAGATTTCTTAAAGCAATATCAAAGGCCTGAGTTGAGTAGTTACTTTGAATATCCTAATTTCAAAGGAATTTGCCTCCACTCTGCCAAAACACTTTGCCCTGTCAGAATACATGAACACAAAGACACTTCACAACAAGCATATTATTAAGCAAATAGTCTTTTGTTGATGCCGATAAATCTGCCACACCGACTGCCAGCAAATTGACTGAGCCTTTCTCGCTTGGGATGAGCAGGACACCAACCTCAGGTTGGAGCCAGCCTCCCTCCCAGGGGCAGGTAGGGGCCGGCATGCATATTCCCAGAGGGGACAGCCAGGGCATTACGCTGGTCCTGAGGATGCCCCCACAGGCAGGAACAATTTGCTGTCAGCCGGACAGAGGAGCCTGGTGGGCTATTGTCCATAGGGTCACAAAGAGTTGGACACGACTTGGCATGCGTGCACGCAGGCTTCCTCTGCAGCCTTTATATACAAGGGGCTTCCTGCAGCAGAAATAAGGGGTTGTCTCCAAAAACATCCTGGCTGAAGGAAGACTGAAAGAAGCTTTGGGAAACCACGCTCCCACTAACACCAAGACCAGTCAAAGAGGATGCTTGTTTCTGAGAGGGCAGCTGTAGCCAAGGGGGCATCCGGTTTGGGGATGAATTTGAGGGCTAGGACTTGGCTTCTCTGTCTCAACAGGAACCCTTATGTTTGCTGCTCAAGGTGCAAACTGGTACCTCGGTTTGGAGAAAAGTTTGGCCAGACCTGATAAAAGCAAGATGCACTTACCAGTGTCCTAATTTCCCTACCTGGGGCTGTCCCTCGAAATGGACACACACAAAGACACACACACACACACACGGGTGTTCACGTTTTAGTGAACTAGGAAACATTTGGAATGCCCATCAATAGGAGATTAATATGGAAATTAATGTAAATTTAAACAATGGGATACTGAGCAGCCAAGTAAAATGAACAAATTAGAGCAGCATCCTTCAACATGGGGGAATCTCAGACAGATCATGCTGAGTGGGGAAAGTGCATTGCTGCATATATCGTATAATGCTGTTTCTACAAAATTCAAAAATGTACAAGACAATACCATATACTCCTTCCTGTGGAGAAGTTGCATCCCTGCTGGGATGGATAATACTAATGGAAGAGACAGAACCACCCTGGAGGAGAGGGCAGGTAGGGACACGTGTCATGTCAGTATACAGTATCTTTGGTCAAGTGGCTGTCCAGGGGTGTCCATTATCTTATTCCGGCTACTTCTTTCTGCATACTTGAAATATTTAATTAAAAGAGCAACAGCAGGCAGAAGACAGAAACAACTCAAATGTCCCCAAATGTCCACCAATGGATGGAAGGATGGATAAATAAAATGTAATTTTGTGAAAACACGCCTTGGATTTGTTTTAATCAGGTATAGTAAGACCCTCAGACTCAGAAATGATTGTCATGAAGGAAGAGCTTTATACTCACAGATCCCTAGAAATAGGAGGCATGAAACTCCATAAAGGGCCATGTGGGGAAGCATCAGGGTCAGTCGGAAGGCAGAAGAGAAAAGAAAAGGAAGAGCATGGCCCTGAGCCTTTATTGGGGTTTCTGTGGGAAGAATTGGGAGGAGGGGGGGGTGTCCCTTGAGTCAGCTTAAGGTTGGATAGTTTGAATAATTTCAGCAGGATCTGGGCTATAAAGGTGGTCCTGAGTTATCCAGCACCTGGCCTTCGGGTGATTTAGGGCAGGCAGAGTATTGGCTTGGTGTGAAAGTTGGATGAAGGAGGTGGTTGGGGGTGTGGTTCCTGGCTTGGTGGTTTGTGCATCAAAGGTGCACTCACACGAGTGTTGTTCTCTATCTCCAGGAATCAGTGAGCCCTGGGAGAGGCAAACTTTCCAGGATCAAGACCCCAGATGCCAGAGTACCAAGAATATGGAATGCATGAAAAGATAGTCGATACAGTGTTATAGACATGCAGTGGACTATCATTTGGCCTTAAACAGGAAAGAAATGCTGACAGGCTACAGCACTGCTGAACCTTAAAGGCATTATCCCAAGAGATACGCCAGGCACAAAAGGACAGAGACTATATGATTCCATGCATGTGAGGTCCCTAGAGTCAAATTCATCGAAGCAGGAAGTAGAATGGTGGTTATCAGGGGCTGAGAAGGGGGAATTGGGGAGCTGTTGTTTAGTGGGTACTGAGTTTCTGTTGGGGAAAATGAGAAAGTTCTGGAGGTGGATGGCCAGGATGGTTGCACAGCTATATGGACATATTTAATGCCCTTCAATGGTTAAAAAGGTAACTTTAATGTTATGTATTTTTACCCAATTTTAAAAACCCGCAGTGTCGAAAGATCTCTTTTACATACATAAATGTATGTGATCCTTTTGGTTGACCTTTTTATACGTAGGTGGGATATTTTCTGAGATTATAGAAATTTTCAGACTATACTCGCTCGATTAAACAAAACCAAAATGACAACATAGTGAGTTGCAAGGCTTATTCTTAAAGGTCAGGATGGCCCATCTGATCTAGGGTCCTGGCTGAGATTTTACCTCTTTTCCTTCATAAAGACATCTTCTAGACACCAGATAAGGACATGCTGTCACATTTTGAGCTCCAGGGACACGCACACAGAGAAGCTGGAGTCCATTCCCCCCACCCTGGCCTGCATACATCAGTCAGGGATGGGCTCTGTTCCAGGGGAGAGTGAAGTGAATCAGGCCTGTTGCTGCCCTCAGAGGACAAAGGACATAGGCCAGATCTGCCAAAAAGTATTCCAGAAGGACGGGATGCACTGAGGGCTCGTGGAGCCTGTCCACAGAGCACAGAGGGAATACAGAGGAGAAATACGGTACTTCCAGGCAGGAGGGCTGGGGAGACGGGCGAGGGGGAGGCACTTGGAATGGCTCCTGAGATATAGATGCTGGCGCCAGCACTCAGCAGTGGGGACAGGGAGGCCTGCTAACTGGGTCACACAACAGCATCTGGGCAGAAAGGCACGCAGCCTGCTCAGGGCAGAGAATATCTTAGCAAGAGATGAAGATGGACAGTGGCAAGCTGCAGGCAGGAGGACCCCATCCCTGGTTAAGGCCCCTGCACTCCATTTGGGAGCTTTGGGGACCAAGGCACCAGGCAGGCACAGATCAGTCAGAGTGGGTCTGTGCGAGCTCGTTTCCCCATCAGGCACAGAGGAACAGGGGAGAGGGGTTAATGGCAAACAAAACCCACCGAATCACACACACAGGTGTAAACTGACAACCGCGGCCACTGTTCCCACAGAGGGTGAAGTTCGCAGGGTGGGGTATGCAGGGGGATTTGATGTGGTTGCAGAGGTCTGCTTCCCCAGAGGAAGCCATGCCCAAGCCAAGGGTTTAAGTGAGGAGCGGAGGCAAGATGCCCCCTGCAGACGAGCAACATATGCCAAGGCCCTGAGGCAGGATGGAGTGTGGGGCATTCTGGGAGAAAGCGTGCAGCCAGATCAGACCAGAGGAAGAGCGGAGAGGTCAGTGGAGTCCTTAAGTAAAAGATGCACCATCACTGATCTGACCAGTCACCTCCAGATGGCCCATGGCTTCATATGCCAACCATGCCCTGATGGCTCCCAGGCGTGTACCTCCAACCCAGACGCCAAACTCACACCAACTCTGACAGTTGACGTTGGCACTGGGCTGCCTAACAGGGCTCTCAAACTTAACTGGTCCCATCCTGGATCCTCCCTGGGTCTTCCTGCATCTCAGAAATGCCAGCAGCATCCACTTGGATGCGGTAACCTTGGTGCCATCCTCCTCTCCTCCTTTTCCTCTCCCCTCTTGCCGCGAACACTGCCCCTGCTCACCGGATGCCCTCTGACTCTCTTGCCTCATTGTGTGCCCCTCCCCCAGCCACTTCGAGCTTCCTTCCTGGGCAGGGTCTGCCATTTTCTCAGGCTCCTGGAGCCACTTTAATTGAATATCCCCTGACTGCACCTTGGTTGGCTTCATCTTCCTTATTCTGCTTCCCTTGCCCTCCTTCTAGCTTCTCCTGGTAGTGCTCCCTCAATCATGGGCCCCATGGCCCAATCTGCATCTATGTGAACCCCATCTAAACACCCCTCATTCAATCTATTACCAAATCCTGCTGTCCACCTCTGACGCTTCTCCCCATCTCCCTGGCTACCCGCTAATGCAGGGAACTATCAGCTCTCAGCTAAATGAGTACGGTAGCCTACTAGCCGCTCTCCCTGAGATCTCTCTTATCCCCCCACCTTCTCCACCCAAATCATATCACTGCCTGAGGAAACCCATCACTGTCCTCTTAGAGCAGCCAAGAGTATCTTCTCAGGCTCCAGCACACACATACACACACACCAGCCAGGGCAGAGATGAATTGCCCTGGCACTGACATTTACCAGCTGTGTGATCACAGGCAAGTTGCTTAGCCTCTCTGGGCCCAGGGTTACTCGTTTGTAAAATGGGTTTATTAAAACTTTCTTCAAGAGTCGTTGAAAGAAGGTAAGGTACTTGGCACAATGCCTAGCCCAGAGTAAATCTTCAGTAAGCACTAGCCAGTCTTCATTCATTCAATTCAACCAGCAAAAATCCATCAAGTGCCTGCTATATGCCAGCAAGTGTTGTAGATGCTGAGGATGCATCCAGAAAAAAACAGTAAAGGTCGCTGCTCTCCTGGAGCCTATAGTCTAGCAGGGGAGACCGGCAGTAACAATCGATATAATAAAGAAATGACCTAGTATGCTGAGGGTGAGAGGCACAAAGACAAAGCAGAGTGGTGCAAGGGGGATTAGGGTGATCAGAATGCAATTTTAAGTAGGATGGACAAGGCTGGCATCAGCAAAAAGGTGGTATGTGAGTAAAGACCTAGAGGTGAAGCAGTAAGGCACGCAGGTCTGGGAAATGCATTCGAGGCAGAGGGACGAGTACTGCACAGGTCTTGGGATGGGAGATGGGGTTGATGAAGACCAAGGATACACGGATGAGACGATGAAGTCATGGGCAGTGGTAAGAGATACGATTACAGCGTCTATAATCCATGCCATAAACAGAATAAAATGGAAAGACATGCATAATTAACTTTTTTCCTTTTTGTATATTTTCCAGTTTCTTTAATGGGCATTTTAAAACCTGTTTTTAAAGTCATGCATTACAAAAGTTTTAAAAGCTTGGAAAAGGGACTCTTTACAATAAAGAAAGCTCTAGAGTTGTAGGGAAGGAACAAAACGGACATTATCCTTGGACATCTTCCCTTTAGTTCTCAGAAGAATCTACAACCTGGGACCATTTGGGGCATTAGGGTGACGTGGGTGCAGCCTCCTAGGCTCCTGGAGTTGATACTTCCCTTCCCCCACCCCAGGCACACTCCGGGCGCCATTTTGGATCCTCTGTCTGCGGGAGCAGGCGTCAAGGACCACGTGACCCGAGTCCACCAATCAGAGGGCTGGGTCCTGGGCACCGTCTTGTGAGTCAACCCTAGATCGCTGTGAGGGCAGACTAGGGAGAAACCCGGATAGAGGGACGGATACCACCGGCAAGGGGAGGCTGTCAGAGTTGGTGGGACTGGGTGTTTCTTTGAATGAGGTCACTATATCCGGGTCTGACTTAAACGTTGGGAAGTTATTCGTATCTTCTCTGGTGCGTCTCCACGTATCTTCTCTGATTTGTCACTAGAAGAAAACCATAAGGGGATTTCCCTCCAAGAATGCTGTATTCTGCTGAAATTGCAAAATACCTTTGATAATTAATCAACCTGTACTTCCTAACATCTCTGTTCTGGGCTTCTCCTGCCCAGATCGCCAGCCCGTTCCTATCATCGTCCCACGCTTTCCTCTTTGGGCAAAGACTTGTGTACTTCTCGGCTCCCAGCCAGTACATCACGGTCGGTGTTGGCAGGAGACCCGCAGCCTCAGAGACAAGGGCAGCTCGGGCCCTTCAGTGCCCTTGGCCCCGCCCTGAGAAGGAGAGAACAGATCTTCCTGCACCCACCTCCCCCAACCTTCCCTCCTCAGCTCGAAGTGGCCCCTGATTCCTGTTTCGTTTTCTCGGGAACCTGTTCTTTCCCACGGAGGCAGGAAAGACGGCTGGGCCAGAGGCAAAAGATAGATGGGCCCCAGGCTAGACATTTACAACCAAATTCTTGTTAATCCCAGGTGGCCCAGTGGTAAAGAATCCTCAGATTCTTGCAGGAGGTGCAGGAGATGTAGGAGATGTGGGCTCAAGCCCTGGGTAGGAGAGATCCCCTGGAGGAGAAGGAAATGGCAACCCACTCTAGTCCATGCCTGTGGTGTCCCAAAGAACCAGACACGACTGAGGACACATGCGCCCTGTTCTCTCTTGTCAATGCTTAGAAATACCTTCTGTCTCTTTGTCAAATTCCTTTTTTCTTTTTTTCCAAGGCAGACAAGAGCCAGGGCCCCAACTCCAGCCACTTGCCCTTGTGGTCTAGTGGTTAGGATTCAGCACTGTCCCCACCATCACCAGGGTTCAATCCCCTGTCATGGCACTAAGATCTTGCTTCAAGCTGCTGCTCATTGCTGTCTGCCCAAAATAAGGCGTTAGGCAGAAGGCAAAGCCTCCTCCTCCTTTTGCCCTTAATGAGGCCATGACAGTGGAGGAATGGTGTCTGAAACAGATACCTTGTAGCATCTGAACAAGAAACTCTTGACTATGAAAACGGTGCAGGACGTGCAATAGAAATGCACAGGTTGCTGAGGACCTGTATGCTCTTTGTGTGGTGCTCAACTAGTAAGGGGAAGCAAGGGAAAAACAGCCCTTAGGGTGCACACACTGTGGCTACAGGAGACAAATGCACAAGACGGGAACTGATGCAGCCTGGTACAATCCAGGCCATGCCTTCCCCTCAATGAATATTCCACCCCTAATCACAAAGGCCCCAACCCATTCAAAGGGCTAAAAATAAGATTTTAAAAAAGCCTGCAGGGGCGCCCCTCACTCGTGAGGAGCCCACGCACTTCTCTGAGTGTGTCCTTTCTCTCTTGCCACAATAAACTGCGTCTTTGTTCTCTTTGCTCCTCAGCCTCCATGGGTTTTTTTTTTATCCCCCTTTGTGTTCCTCACCCAGATTCTTTTTGGATGAGCTGAACAAGAACTTGTACCTGTTTGTTTTTTTTTTTTTTTTTTGAGTCTTTATTGAATTTGTCATAATACTGCTTCTGTTTTATGTTCTGGATTTTTGGCCCTGAGGCCAAGATGTGGATCTTAGCTCCACACCTCCTGGATCAGAAGGCAAAGTGTTAACCACTGGACTGCCAGGGAAGCCCCCAACTTGGGCTTTTGATAAAGCTTTCCCGGTATCACCATAATAGTTGATGTGCATATACTTACTTGTTTTCTTGTTTATTGTCTGTCTCCCCACCCCCCCCACCCCGCCCCCCAACACACACCCAGGCTGCCCACTTTACGGAGCAGGACTCTGGCTGCCCCACCGCACACTGTGAACCATGGCAGGCACGGCTCTGGATGTGTTTTATTAACAAATGGCCACAGGCATCTTCTCTCACTAAGAAAAGTGAGGGAGTGCCTTTTCCTCCTTTAATCAGGCCCTTCCCAGGCTTTCTCTGTTCTACATCCTTCCCTAGTGAGCTGAGGAGAACTCTGGCCTTACACATGTAATAAGGAAGAATCTTTGCATTCTATTACAAGTTAACAACCAAAAGGATATTGCCTATAAGCTTAAATTATACATAATGGCCCATCTCTAAGATCTCTGCCTCCCAGGTAACCAGTTTAGGCTAAAATAGCTTTGTTTAGCTCACAGGAAACATCCTGACCAGGCCCACCTGTTAGTGGC
Organism: Bubalus kerabau; assembly: GCF_029407905.1. Taxonomy (NCBI): domain Eukaryota; kingdom Metazoa; phylum Chordata; class Mammalia; order Artiodactyla; family Bovidae; genus Bubalus; species Bubalus kerabau. The sequence continues at coordinate 8,332,255 of NC_073628.1, forward strand.
TATTGGAAGGAAGAAATTAACACAACCCCTCCAGAGTCTGGCTGAAACCAAGACTTTATCCCCTCCCTCCTTTTAACAACAACACCACATATTTATTTATTTGGCTCTGACGGGTGTTAGTTGCGGCATGTGGGGTCTTTGATCGTCGCTGTAGCATGCAAGATCTTTAGTGCGGTATGTGAACTCTTAGTTGAGGCTTGTGGGATCTAGTTCCCTGACCAGGGATTGAACCTGGGCCCCGTGCATTGAGAGTATGGAGTCTTAGACACTGGACTACCAGGTAAGTACCATCCCCTCTCCTTTTAGTATAAAAGAAGCCTGAATTCTAACTCAGAGAAGATGGTTCTTTGCGACAGTAGTCCACCATCTTCTCAGTCTGCTAGCTTTCCAAATAAAATCACTATTCTTGGCCCCAACAATCCGTCTCTCCATTTATTGGCCTGTCGAGTGGTGGGCAGTACAAGCTTAGACTTGGTGACACAGAGGCTGGGATTCCCCAGTTGCCAGAACTGCCAAAGCCAGGGGTCCTGTCTGCAGAGAAGCCCGATGAGCACTGTTCTTTCCAAGGCTGTGACCCACTTTGCTCCACAATCCAAGCCACAGCTTTATAAAAGCCCCACAGTGGGGGCAAGGCCCGCGGGCAGTCAGAAGAGCTGGTACCACTCACACTGTCAGCCCAAGAGCTGGGACCCAGCATTGTGTCATGCTCTAAACCCAGTTCTCAACCTGCAGAACCAGAAACACAGATGGTAGCGAGTTCATGGAGGCATTTGAATCCATCACAGTGACTGGGTGGAGGCCTGCGATGGGCAAGAATCACCCCTTCAATCCTGCAAGACTTTCAAAGGTCCCTGGACTGGATTTTCAAACATTTTAAATCATTATAAATGTTCTGTGGTTTTTCAATGTTACAGAATTATAATTCCAAAATTAATTTTTATTATAAGACTGTTTATAATTATTCAGCAGCTAAAACGTAACATCATTTTATGCAGAATTTTTTTTAACTAAACACTTGATTTTTCAGTACTGCAACTATCATGTAAAATGCTGGAAACTGTGCTGCGTTGTGTTCTGATTTTTACCGAGATTTGGTCACCAGTTTGGGAGCCCATGTCACAAGCAGCAGCAACAGTGTTTCTGATCGTTAAAGTCACCAAAACAGCACACCTGTGTCTGTCAGCACCTGTCACCTCTGAGGGGCATGGGGCAACACAGTGGCAGATAGGTTACTGAGAAGAGATTGATCAAATAAGTAAAATGCAGAGAATAACAGCAGTCCAGTTTCTCACTGTCAGAGAAGGAGTTGCAAATATTGAAAGGGAAAAAACTGGCAGGAACCCTGTGTGTTAGAGATGTGAACTCATGATTTTCAGTAGTCATGGACAGATATGAAGTGGGTTTAGACATAATTGTGTGTATACACGCATATCTGCCCTAGTTTTATCCACCGGCAAGGTCTGGCAGCAATAGCCATCAGCCTGCCCAGCACCCAGGGCTCAGTTTCTCCCTATCAGGAACCACAGCTTCTTGGGAAAATGGCCAATTTGCAGATAGAAGCAGGAAAAGTACAGGATGAGCCTATAACATCTTTTGTGTCAGAAAATAAGGATGTCTTCTGAAATTGATGGGGATAAATCAAAAGGACAGGGGAGCCAGCTCTGAGGGGCCCCCACTGGCTCTGAGACCACTGAAGACTGAAATAAATAATAAAAGTAACAAATTGGAACCTATGGAATGAACCAGAAAAGCATACAGCTAAAAATGAAGGCAATGGCACCCCACTCCAGTACTCTTGCCTGGAAAATCCCACAGACGGAGGAGCCTGGTAGGCTGCAGTCCATGGGGTTGCTGAGAGTCGGACACGACTGAGCGGCTTCACTTTCACTTTTCACTTTCATGCATTGGAGAAGGAAATGGCAACCCAGTCCAGTGTTCTTGCCTGGAGAATCCCGGGGATGGGGGAGCCTGATGGGCTGCCGTCTATGGGGTCACACAGAGTCAGACACGACTGAAGTGACTTAGCAGCAGCAGCAGCAAAAATGAATGAACAAAGAAATGAGAATGAGGGAAAACTGTTTACACTACAATGCCAACTAATGGACTTGCCTGCTGGCACGGTGGGTAAGAATCCACCTGCCACTGCAGGGGACATGGGTTCAATCCCTGGTCCAGGAAGATTCTGCATGCCATGGAGCAACTAAGCCCCATGCACCACAACTACTGAGCCCGGGCTCTAGTGCCTGTGAGCAGCAACTACTGAAGCCTGTGTGCCTAGATCCTGCGCTCTGCAGCAAGAGAAGCCACTGCAGGCGTGGGCCCGCGCACTGCAATGGAGAGTAGCCCCTGCTTGCCACAACTGGAGAAAGCCCACGTGCAGCAACGAAGATCCACCACAGCCAAAAATAAATAAACAAAAATAAAGTAACTGGTAATATCTCTAAAAAGTAAAATGCCAACTAATAAATGCAGAAGGAATGATGGGATTAGAAAAATTATCATGTGACAGCCTCCAGAGTTATTAATAATTTAGCCTAGAAGTATCAATAGATGCTAAAACCCAAGGGGTAAAAGAGTCTGGGAGTTCTTCCTCACAAAACGTTTATAACTGCGAAAAGGAGAACCCCCACAGTGGAGACACCTGGCAGATACCACCTTAGTCAAGTGATCAAAGTCACAATGTCACATCACCAGTCATGGGACAAATTAAAGTTGTATTCTCTCTGATCACACGTAAAGAGGAGAACATAACACAAAGTCTGTGACACTGCAGCCAAAAATACAAAACCTGAATCTAATCAAAAGCAACAAACAAATCCAACTGGAGGGACAGCCTGCAAAGTAGCTGACCTCTACTCTGAAAGTGTCAAGGTCATGGACATCAAGGAAAGACTGAGAAACCATCACAGACTGCAGGAGGATGTTCTTGTTTGTAGGGAACACACTAAACTATCTGAGATGATGGGGCAGCAGCTTGGCGATGTGTTCTTGAATGGTTGCTGGGGGAGCTATTTGTACTATTCTGTACTATTCTTATAATTTTCTATAAGGACGAAATCACTTCAAAATTAAAATTATCTTTAGCATTAACAAATACGAAGGCATGATGGGGGACTTCCCAGGTGATCCAGTGGTTAAGAATCCACCTTCCAATGCAGGGACATGGGTTCAATATGTGGTCAGGGAACTAAGATTCCAGGTGCTATGGGGCAACTAAACCCACATGCGGCTACTAGAGAGACGGCAAACAGTAAGTAGAAAAAGAGCCCTACCTCCCTCCCCACCGCCAAAAAGCCCATGTGCTGCAACCGAGATCCTGTGTGCCACAACTAAGACCCAATGTAGCCAAGTAAATAAAAAATATTTTAAAAGAAAAAATAAAAAGAAAAAATTATGAGCAAAGAAATTGGTAATTATGTAGGCAAATCCATGTACTGACTATGAAACAATAATAACAATGTCTAATTTTACGGGTTACAAAAGAAAGGGTAAAAGACAAAAGAGAAGGCAAGCCCTTGAGCCACTACTCTGCTGCAAAAAGACTCAGTGCAGCCAGAATTTAAAAATTTTTAATTAAAAAAATCAAAGCACTAACTAGAAAAAAAAGGCCAGTATATAATGATAAAAGTTACCATTTATGAAGAAAATGAAATTGTTGTGAACCTGAGTCCAGAAAACAGCATAGCAGCTAAATATAAACAAAAACTATTAGAAATGGTAGAACTCAAGAGATATATATGTATGTATACATATACATGCCCATACAGTAATCAATATATATACATATCCTTATATACACATATGTGCAAGGGTAGCAGAAAACTTCAACAAATATGATAAATACAATAAAACTCTTCATTTAAGAAAAGTATGAGCTTCGATGGTGGCTCAGACGATAAATAACCTGCCTGCAATGCAGGAGACCCTGGTTTGATCCCTGGGTCAGGAAGACCCCCTGGGGAGGGGAAGGGCTACCTACTCCAGTATCCTTGCCTGAAGAATCCCATGGACAGAGGAGCCTGTCAGGCTACAGTCCACGGGGTCGCAAAGAATCGGACATGATGGAGTGACCAATGCTTTAAGAGAAGGGTAGGACTTCCCGGGTGGTTTAGTGGTTAAGAGTCAGCCTGCCAGTGCGGGGAACATAGGTTCAAGCCCTGGTCCAGGAAGATCCCACGTGCCAAGGAGCAACTGAGCCCCTGAGCCACAACTACTGAAGCCCTAGAGCCTGTGCTCCACAACAAAAGAAGCCACCACAGTGAGAAGCCCAGAGACTGCAATGAGGAGTAGCTCCCACTTGCCACAGTAGAGAAAGCCCACACGGCCAAAAATAAATACATAAATCTGTTTGTTTTTTAAAGAGAGAAAGATAAATCTAGAAGTTTATATCACCTGAGTGGTGTGACAGGACACGTCCATAGGACAAGTTGAGAATATTTTAAAAGTAGAGGTTTAAGACCACATCTTCTAAACATGATCCAAAATGATTAGGAAAAGTTAATACAGAGATGACTCAAAATATGCATGACTTTGAAATTGAGACATGTTCCTAGTTTACACTTAGCTCAAAGAAGAAATAAAACACCAGTGACATACTCTCTTGAAAACAAAGAAAAAGAGGACATTTCATCTCAAAAATCTCTATGAATCCTCAATAAAAGACACCCAGGAGGAAGTTCATTACTTTAAATGCTCATACTATTAAAGTAGGATGATGAGTGAAAGAATTAATATCTTATATGCATCATGATAAATTAGGAAAGAAAAAAAAGTACTGAAAAGAAACCAAGGGAGAAGAGGATTTCCCTGGCAGTCCAATGGTTAGGATTCTGGGCTTTCTGCCAGGGGCCTGGGTTTGATCCCTGATCAGGGAACTAAGATCCTGCAAGCCATGCGCCATGGCCAAAAGAAAGAAAGAAGCCAAGACAGGAAATTAACAAAGGTGAAAAGCTGTTGCTGGAGGGAGGAGTGGGCAGGCCACTGGGTGCAGGACTTGAGGAAGGTCTGTATATTTACCTCCATCCTTGGGGCACGGAGGAGCCACTGAACAAGGCGATGCGATCTTAAGGTGGTTCCTTAAAAATGGCTGTGGCTGCAGGGTGGAGGGTGGATGCAGGAGAGGGCAGATAGAGACACTCAAGGGTGCGGGTGGCCCAAGCAAGTCAGATCACACGGATGGTGGCAGCGAGGGCATGCCAGAGGGCACTGATGGCCCCTCTCCAGGAAGGCTCCCAGAGATTGGGTCCAGTAGGACTCAGGTTCCTGCTGAATCCTGGACTCGGCGACCTGAGTCACTCAGGAGCCTGAAAGTGTATTTTTCAACAAGATCACTTGCAGGATTCCCTCAGAGCCACAAATTACTAAACTTACACAGGTTACTACACAGCTGTGTAAATAAATGGTTGCAGAAACACAGAACAGACCAGAGGAATCACAGGAGCTGAGGTCCAGGATTTTATGAGTGTGCAAGGTGTGTGCATGATCGTGCATGTGGTCAGGTGTGTGTGGGTGTGTGTGTGCACACGCGTGTGTATAGCTTCCAGGAGATGATCAAAGAATGGAACACCCATCAAGTGCCTTGGTCATTAAGCAGAAATATAACCATCATTTTTGAAAACACACTGCTCTCTGGACGCATGTATCAGATGTCCCAGTGTCCAATACTGGTCAGTGTGAGGGTGAAGTAAGACCCCAGCATCAACGCACCAAGTTGAGGTACCAGGAAAGGAGGGCAGAGGAGACTTCTCCTTGATCCTAAAGCCTGTAGGGCCGCTGGCTCGCTCTGAGTCACTGGAAAAAGGGATTTGGTCCCTCCAGTGTGGGAGATACCCTGGGGCGGGTCCCAGAAACTCCGAGTAAGTGCGGCCAACCTCATTGGACTCCCGGATGCTGTCGGACCATCTCACGGAGGTTGAGCCAGGAAAAAGCTCGTCCATTCTTCCGCCTTGATATCCAGTGGTTCCTTCAGGGGCAGTTTATTAACAGAGGTCTCCTAAACGGCCGAAGCTGAACTGAAGGCCTAAAATCTGCAAAGCCCGTCAGCCCTGAGACCCTGCTCTGGCGGGTGGCCACGAGTATCCATGGCAACCATGGTGGCCCACAGAGGAGAGTGTAGACCTCCGTGGAAACAAATCCAGCGGGAACGTGGATCCGGCTTGCGTGGGGCGCCCCCAAGTGGTGAATCGCGGCAGAGGCGCTCGTGCGTCCGGGAGACAGAGAACTCCCGGAGTCTAGGATCCGGAGCTCGCAGCCACGGAAGAGGTGAGTTTGCCACAGTGCCGCCCCCACCCCGCCTCCCCACCTTAGAGTATAAGTCATTCTCTGTCTTACTCTACTCTCTGGACCCCGGGGACCCAGAGGTGACACAACTCGTCAAGTCCCTGCCCTGGAGGAAAGCGTGTGACGGCGGAGTGAGTGTATCTAGTTCGCTGGGGTGAAAGCATTCGAGTTGTCATTTTCCATTGTTATCATAAAATGAAAGAGAGAGTTTCTGGAGTAGCATGAACAATGCCTAAGAATTTTCCAGGTAAAACAAGAGACTGTTAAGCAATTTCACACCTGGGAGGGCTGTTTTCAGCTCCTACTCTGTGTTCCCAGGGGTGTGCGTTACTCCTCTGTTCTGAGGATGTGTCTGTGGGAACATTTGAAAAGAGTGATGCAGGGTTTAGAATCCGAAAGACCTGGGATCAAGCCTCAGCTCTGCCTATAACCAACCAGCTGTGTGTCCCTGGGCGGGCTGTTCAATCTCTCTGAGCCTGTGGCCTCATCTACAAAGTGGAACTTGCATCTATTTTCCACAAGACAAAGAAACGCATTCCTAAATTTAGGAATTTCGGATTACAGTTGACTCTTGTTTTTCAAGGCAGTTCCGTTCTATAAAGTGCTTCCCTGGTTGCGCTAGAGGTAAAGAACCCATCTGCCAATGCAGGCGACATTAAGAGACACAGATTCAATCCCTGGATTGGGGAGATCTCCTGGAGGAGGGCATGGCAATCCACTCCAGTATTGTCGCCTGGAGAATCCCATGACAGAGGAGCCTGGTGGGCTATAGTCCATAGGGTCACAAAGAGTCAGACACAACTGAAGCAACATGCACACATACACATTTGTTCTATAAAATTAGCACAAGAACTGAATTATCAAAACCCAACAATTGGGCTTCCCTGGTGGTCCAGTGGTTAAGAATCCACCTGCCAATGCAGGGGACAGCGGTTCGACCCCTGATCCAGGAAGATCCCACGTGCCGCAGGGCAACTAAGTCTGTAAGCCACAGCTACTGAAGCTGGTGTGCTCTAGAGCCCATGCTCTGCAGCAAGAGAAGATCCGCTCACCGCAACTAGAGAAAGCCTGCCCGCAGCAACAAAGACCCAGTGCAGCCAAAAATAGATAATCAATTTTTTAAAAAATATTCAAATAAAAAAAACCCAACCATTGCCCATAGGGGAAATACAAGTGTAGGCTCTCCCTCCAGCCTCTGGTCCCCACATTTTGCCAACCCGCCACTAACGTAACCTTGTTTTATGTGTGTTTTTGTTTGAAAACACCTTATTTAATATACATTGTTTGCTCAATATTGAGCTCACAGCCCAAAGCGTATGCTTGAAGCTTCCCTAACACAAATGTTTTCTCCCCAAGTCACATCCCAGTCTTTTCATGCATGGCAACAGCAGACAGCCTTTCAGTGATACCTCGGGAGTCATTTTAAATGATAACATCACTGAGAAAAAGCACAAAGGTGCAAAAACTCAGCAGTAAGTAGACTTTGAAAAGGATACCTGTTACAGTGTGAGGGGTGAAGCCCAGAAGGCAGAAGTCACCCTGTTGGGGCTCAGCTGGGAACTTGAACTTCAGACAGCTCAGAAGTTCACACTGCTTTTCGCATGACCTCAAAAGCACAGCAAATACTGATTTGGGGCTGCAAAAAAAAAAAAAACTATTGTTTTACTTTTTTTTTTAACTGTTTTTTTGTATTGGGGTATAGCCAATGAACGGGTCTTCCCTGCTGTCTCAGGGATAGAGAATCTGCCTGCCAATGCAAGAGATGCAGGTTCTATTCCTGGGTCGGGAAAATCCCCTGGTGAAGGAAATGGCTACCCACTCCAGTATTCTTACCCGGGAATGCCCAGGAACATAGGAGCCTGGCGGGCTACAGTCCATGGAGTCACAAAGAATTGGACACGACTGAGCAACTAAACACACACACACACACACACATAACCAATTAACAATGTTTTGATAGTTTCAAATGAACAACAAAGGGACTAAGCCATACATGCACACATATCCATTCTCCCCAAAACCCCTCTCCCATCCAGGCTGCCACACAGCATTGAGCAGGGTTCCATGTGCTGTGCAGTAGGCCCTTGTTGGTCATCCATTCTAACTATGCTGCTGCTGCTCTGTCACCTTAGTTGCGCCTGCTGGACTGGGGCCCACCAGACTCCTCTGTCCGTGGGATTCTCCAGGCAAGACTACTGGAGTGGGTTGCCATGCTCTCATCCAGGGGATCTTCCCGGCCCAGGGATTGAACCTGCATCTCTTATGTCTCCTGAATTGGCAGGCAGATTCTTTACCACTAGTGCCACCTGGGAAGCACTTTAAATAGAGCAGGCTACAAATCAATCTTTGCAAGTAGGCAGATTTGCAAATATTGAATCCATGAGTAATGAGGCTCAGCTGTGTCTGCACTTGGTGGGGGTGGGGGTCCATAAGCTGTTACCCGTTTGGAACACTGAGCATTTTGTAGTTCTGCTATGGGGTGGGGGGAGGGGTTGTTTCTGGGCTGGGACCCCCAGTACAGGCTTCTCAAAGAGCTCACTCGGGAGCAGGCCTGCCGCAGGCTTACATCAACCTTGGCAAAGCCATGATGGAACACCAAGGGCTTGATTTTCCTTTTGTCTTCATGGGGCTTAGAGCAGGCTGCCCCCAGACATGCTACAATGGCTTATTGATTATTTTGAATTAAAGTTACTTGAGAAATAGCCAGTGGGGAAAAATGATATAAAAAAAACACTCTGACCTTCCCCAATTCCTCTCCCCCTGAAAGTGAGAAATAAATCTCCCATGTGAAGATACCCTCCCTATGCCAGGATAGAAAGCCTCCTTATCACCAGAGTTAGGGAAGTCAAGCTAAGAAAGCTATATAGACAGACATTGTTACTTCATTATCCTGCTACCCCAAGCACAAGTTCTTTTGTTGTGTTAAATCTTTACAAGTAACTGTTTGTATAAAAATGATATGTAGGGACTTCCCTGGTGGCCCAGTGGCTAAGACTCTGTGCTCCTAATGCAAGGGCCCAGGTTCGATCCCTGGTCAGGGTACTAGATCCCACATGCTGAAATGGGAAGATAGCACAAGCCGCAATAAAGATCAAAGATCCCTCATGCTGCAACTAAGACCCAGCACAGCCAAATAAATAAATTAGATAATGTTTTAAATAAATAATTAATAAAATGATTTTAAATAAATAAGATGATATATAAACAGTCTGCATTGGTCACTTCGGGGGTCCCATTTCTATGAGACCTTAAGTAAGAACTGTTTTTTCTTTTCCCTCCTGTTGCTCTGTCTTATGTCAATTTAATTATCGGACCAGCCCAAGAGAACTCAGGAGGGGTAATGGGGAAATCTCCCCCTCCCCACCACACTCAGCCTGAGGGTCACTTAGGTGATCTTCCCTCCTAGGTCTTCCCTCTTTGATTTTTCTCTCTAACGAGAAAAGCAATAAAAAAGAGATCAAAGTCCACCGCTGGGGCCTGTGCTCATCTGTGTTCTAGAGAGACACCAGGGAGCTTGGTCCCAATCATGTGGGGGGATGGTTTCCTGATCCAGAGCAGAGAATATACCAGCTAAACCCCATCCCCCATGCACCCAAGGCTGCCTTGCCCAGAGCTACTTCTAAACAGCCCCCGACACCAACCTCAGCGAATTCCTCAAAGCCGGATCAGCTACGTAATTTGTGGGATCCAGGCAAAATGAAAATGCAGGGCCCCAGTTCCAAATTATTAAGAATTTCAAAGAGCATTAGACCAAGTCCAGGCCCCTTAAGTGTAGGGATCCCTCCTCAAAGTTCCAGTCCCCCAGGCCCTTCTCCTGCCCAACTCCTACCACCCTGGTGGTCCTTGCTGCCCTGGCCAGCACCCCAGTCCATTCCCCAGGGGCAGGGGAAGGGGCAGGACCCAGGTCTCCAGTGGTAGATAAGTCCTTGGTCTGGTAACCACTCTTTCCCTGCCTCCTCTTCCCACTCCTGGGTAGGATGGGCTTGTTAACTATATCGGAATCTGAACCTGAATGAGGTGTGGCTATGGGGGGAGTATGGGTGTTGGGGAGTAGTTACCAGACGATAAAGAAGGCTGAGCCCCGAAGAATTGATGCCTTTTTAACAAAGTGTGGTGTTAGAGAAGACTCTTGAGAGTCCCTTGAACAGCAAGGAGATCAAACCAGTCAATCCTAATGGAAATCAACCCAGCATAGTCATTGGAAAGACTGATGCTGAAGCTGAAACTCCAGTACTTTGGCCTCCTGATGCGAAGAACTGATTCATTGGAAAAGACCCTGATGCTGGGAAAGATTGAGGGCAGGAGGAGAAGGGGGCAACAGAGAATGAGATGGTTGGATGGCATGACTGACTCAATGGACATGAGTTTGAGCAAACTCTGGTAAATAGTGAAGGACAGGGAAGCCTGGAGCACTGCAGTCCATGGATCGCAAAGAGTCGGACATGACTTAATGATTTAACAACAACAACCAGGAAACTAATGGTCTTGCCAGTGGCTCAGTGGTATAGAACATGCCTGCCAACGCAGAAGACACAAGAGACACGGGTTCCATCCCTGGGTCGGGAAGATCCACTGAAGAAGGAAACAGCAATCCATTCCAGTATTCTTATCTGGAAAATTTCATGGACAGAGGAGCCTAGCGGGCTACAGTCCCTGGGGTGGCAAAGAGTCAGACACAACTGAGCACGCACACACGCAGGAAACGAATACACCCACTAAAGAAATTGGAGTAAGGCAGTGATGGGCAAAAATAAAGGCGCTTTCTGATGCCTACTGGCTGTCTCAATCAGCAAAACAGTCAACTACAGCCTCACGGTTCATCTTTGAAGTCTCTAAGGCCTTGCCAGGCCCACTCATTGAACAACTCCAAGCTCAACGTAGGAGAACTGCAAGTTCTCAAAAGTCTGAAGCAGGCCTGCCGAGGGCAAAGCCCAGCTCTACAGTATTCCTTTGCTGTCCAACCCAGGGCCTCCCAGGCTCTCCTTATCAGCCTGTGTTGAGGGTTGATCTCCACATTTGGATTCGACTTATTAATTGGTATAATCTAAGATGCCAAACAAGAGCCCTTGATTCTAATTAAAGTCTCGCCAGCCACAGAGCCGCTGTGACTCCCGGGAAATGCCCACGTCACACCACGCTCTTTCTTATCTCAGTGGTCAATGTGTCGCTGGCTTCTCTTCTCATTCATTTGTCCTGGTTTTCTGTGCATTTTTAACTCCAGATCTTGTTGGCCCGAGGCAATCAGCCCACTGGGAGACCCTTCCAAATACCCACTTGGGCTCAGATTTCCCTGAGAAACATTTAAGGCGGCTCACTGACAGTAGCAACGGCTGGTGACTAACACCCACAGCAAGGAAGCGTTGCCGGCAGCCTCGCTCATCAGGGTCCACGGCATCAGCCTCGTGCACAGATTCTAAGTCAGAAGTCTTTCAATGAAATGATTAGAGCCCAGAGCAAATGAAAATGGGTTTGAATTCCACAGTTCCCTGGTGGCTCAGATGGTAAAGAATCTGCCTGCAATGCAGGAGAGCTGAGTTTGATCCCTGGTTTGGGAAGATCTCCTGGAGAAGGAAATGGCTAACCTACCCAGTACTGTTGCCTGAAGAATCCCATGGACAGAGGAGCCTGGTGGGCTACAGTCCATGGCGTAGCAAAGAGTCGGACACGACTGAGTGACTAACACTTTCACCTTTTTCTGTTTCAATCTGTACTGACTCTCCTTTTACAGATATCAGTGGTGCAGATTCTGTGTCTATTTCTTTCTTGCTTCATTTTGTTTTTATTTTGAATGTTCATAATGCCTTTTGTTTATGGCCCAGACAACAGGGACATCCCCATTTTGTAGATACGGCTCATTCAGCTACTGCTTAGGAAGCCAAACTTTCCAAAACCTCCAGGCTCTCATCTAAAATTCAAGGCTTTGTCCCCTGTGTTGCTTCTTCCTAAAGCTAATGAATGAAAATTTGCAGTCAAAGGACCTCGAGAGTCCACTTATTGGAATCTCTCTGGAAAACTGGTCAGAATCTATGAACTGGAAGATTCCTTGCATCAAGGCTGGTAAAATGAACCGAGGAGAATTCCTCCTCCCTCCCAAAGGAGCGGGACTCTGGGGGAGAGAATCCCCTGGTGACATCTGTCACTTCTCCCAAGCCAGTTTAACAGACACACAGCCTGTGTTTGTGACTCGCCAGCACCTGGAGGGTTCCCGGTGTGGACTGCATGGATCACTGCTCTTACACTTAGTTCCCCAGCCCCTGCCAGAGGCCTGGCTCTCTGGAGAGAGGGACAGTTCTCTCGCTTCTTTGGGCTGAATTGTGACCCACCCCAGAATTTTCATGTCCAAGCCCTAACCCCAAGTAGCTCAGAATGTGACTGTATCTGAAGACGGGGCTTTTAAAGAGCTGATTAAGGTAAAAGGAGGCCCCTGGGGTAGGCCCTAGTCCAGTGTACCTAATGTCCTTATAAGAAGAAAATTTGGACCCCAGGGAAGCCCACTCACAGAAGTCCACGTGAGGACACAGCTAGATGGTCATATACAAGCCAAGAGAGAGGACTCAGGAGAAACCCGCCCTGCCGGCAGCTGGATCTTGCGCTGCTAGCCTCCAGAACTGTGAGGAAGAAAATGTCTGCTGTTTAAGCCATCTAGTCTGTGGCCCTTTGTTGCGGCAGCCCGGGCCGACTAATACACTCACTGCCTGGGTCATTTGACCTTAGGTTTCTGATCTGCCAGAGGGATGGGTTTCTGCCCTCTCCCCCTCACATGGTCAGTGTTGAGGCCGTGGACACAAATACCCTCTGTAAGTCACAAAGCACTGGACACCCGGAAGACTGGAGGGTGTGTGCCCGTGGACGCCATGTCCAAGGCTGGGGCCAGGGAGAGCTGGGGGCAGACACTCCCAAAGCATCTGCCTCTGGCTTGAAATGAGCTTGCAAAGCCAGCGTGGGTCTTTCAGAGGCTGATTGGCTCAAAAACCCTGAAAATATGCATTGCCTTAGGCTCAATAATTCCACCTCTAGGAGAGAAGCAAACAAATGAACTGACATAATGGAAAAAAGATGTTCATCCCAGAATTGTTTATGGCAGAAAAAAAAATTCCAGCAGAAAATGAGGGGGAAAAAACCGTATGACAGGATAATTTGCATCTGTTAAAAACCACACAGTTAAAAAAAAAATGCACTAGGAGAAAAATTATCAGCTTTTAAAGATGGTGATAATAGATTGCTATCGGGAAAAAGCTACCTGACAACAGAACCATATGTAAAAACTACTTTTGTAAGACTCTACCTGTATCTACCTGAATATATATATATATATATATATATATAAAGAAAAAATAGAAAATACATCAAAATGCTAGCAATGGACAGGTGGTTATGATTTAGGGATGTATTTTTCTTACACTTTTGTGTGTGTGGCCGCACCACATGGCATGCAGGATCTTAGCTCCCCAACCAGGGCCTGAGCCCATGCCTCCTGCAGTACAAGCATGGAGTTCTAGCCACTCGCCGCCAGGGAATTCCACTTAAGCTTTTCTATGTTCTTCAATTTTTTTTTGCATTGAACAAGCATTATTTTTGTTTCTTAAAAAATGTAGTAACCAGTGTTTTAAAATAAATATATAAGTAGCACGAGTCCAGAAAGTAAGTCTCAAGATTATATGGATGATTTGCATGTGTAATAACAAGAGTGGTTTTGATGAAAATTAAGAAGATTCCATGTAGACCTGGGGTAGGTATGGGGCAAAGGATCCTCTTACAAACTGTTGGTGGGGGTTGTAAAGTGATATAATCTTTTTGGAAAGTAATTCAGCAGGGTATATTAAAACTTTAATATGCATCCCCTTTAGCGCAAGAGAAGTTTATCCCCTGCAAATCAAGGCAGCACCATGCAAGAATATGTGGCCAGGAGTATGGGCGGTGAAAATACCTGGGACGTGCTGAAAGTCCAGCTCACAGGGTGAGTGAAGGGGAGCAGAACCTCATCACGGGTTTCTGTGCAACAACGAAAGAACAAGCAACATATACGGATGGCTTGGAGGATTTCTGTGATGCACGAAGTGAGGCAAGCAAAATGCAGAGAAGTGCATATGACGTGGTTCCAATATCAAGATGTTAATCACTATTCTGTCGAAAACCTCTCTAAGGTCCATACATGGTGACTTTGTGCATGATTATGAACATGGAAGGAAAGTTCTACTGTTGAGTACCTGGGATGGGAGAAGGGAGTATCAGGGGAAGACTGAAAAAATTCACACAAAGAGGGGTCGACAACAAAAAGCAACATGTGTAATATGACCCACCATGTGCAAGATGAGAGTGATGCCTGGAAAAGTGTATGAAAGGCCACACTGCAAACACCCACGTGGTAACACCGAGGGGGTGGGGTTTCACATGCTTTTCACTTTGTTCTTTATATTTTTCTGTAATTTTGATATTTTTACAATAAGCATGTACTTTTAGTAAAATCATGACAGTACAATAAAGGTCATATATCTGGGTGAAAAAAGCAACCCCTCCATTCCCACCTCTCTCCTAACAAGTTTTATTTTGAACTAAATTTTAGAGTGATACTATGGGGGTATATATATATATATGGCATCACTGACTCGATGGACATGACTTTGAGCAAGCTCTGGAAGTTGGTGATGGACAGGGAAGCCTGGTATGCTGCAGTCCATGGGGTCACAGAGAGTTGGGATGACTGATAACTGAACTGATGGGGGTATATCAGAATTTGGAAGGCTTCAGCTTCTCTCCATTTCCTCTTGGTCCTCTTAGCTCAGGAAAAACATGATTTATTCCTCAACTTAGCTATTTTTAATTGATTTATTAAATAAAACCTTTACATTTTCTCAAAAAATGAATATTATTTTCACATGGCTTACATGAATATGTGATCCAGGGAAATATTTAGACCTTGATTTTATATATATATATATATATATATATATATATATATATATATGCATACACACACCTTGGTAATGCTATGCTCTCTAATCTGAACAAGACCCAGCACCTTTGGTGACACATGCCTGAAGTTGGAACAACATGGTTCTGAGAGTTGACACTCGGAATAAGACAGAAGAAGAGTGTTTATGGCCCTGTGCCCAACTGTTTACTTTTGACCATCAGTCCTTAGCTTGGCCACCTGCACTGGCCCGGGGATCACAAAGGAGGCAAAGTAAGGGCCAGAAGTGGCCAGCAGGAGCGTGGGCCAGTCTGGGGAGCCATAGGCTAGGTCCCCAGCAGCCTCTGGCTCACATTCAGGCTTGACCCAGTAATGGCTGCCATCTTGGTGTGAGCTTGGCTTGTTGTCCACCACCGAAAGGACAAATCCAAACACGGGATGATGTGGTGTCATTCTGAAGGACCCAGGGAGGAGATTTCAGGGTGAAAGATGGGTCCAGGAAAGGACTTACAGAGAGTTAGAGTGGTGATAGGTGCTCTGTTAGTTTATTACGGTTGTCATAACAAATGGCATCAACTGGGGAGCTTAAAATAACAGGATTGTACCATCTCATAGTTCTGGGGGCTGGAAGTCCAAAATCAAGGTGTTGGCAGGGTTGAATCTTCTGAGGGTTGTAAGGAAGAATCTGTTTCATGCCTCTCCACTAGTTTCTGGTGGTCTGCTAGCTTTCTTTGCTGTGTCTTGACTCACAGATGCATCATTCCCATCTCTGCCTTCATCCCTATATGTTGCTTTCCCTTTATGTCTGTCTCTGTGTCCAAATTTCCCCTTTTTATAAGGACACAGTCCTATTGGACTAGGGCATGTCCTAATGACTTCATCTTAACTTGACTACCTCTGCAAAGACCTTATTTCCAAATAAGGTCATATTCCCTGGTGGCTCAGCTGGTAAAGAATCTGCCTGCAAGGCGGGAGACCTGGGTTCCATTGCTGGGTTGGGAAGATCCGCTGGAGAAGGGAACAGCTACCCACTCCAGTATTCTGGCCTGGAGAATTCCATAGACTGTAGAGTCCATGGGGTTTCAAAGAGTTGGACACAACTGAGTGACTTTCACTTTCCTAGGGGTTAGGACCCAATACAGCTTTTGGAGGCAGGACACAGCTCATCCATAACAGATGCTATTCCAGGCAGTTTCCGATGGGAAGCACAAGACACAGAGACATGAAGGCAAGAGCAAAGGCACAGGTGTCCAAGAGTACAAAACAGGTCCATAAGCACAGCACCAGATTCTGCTCGTTCCTGCAGCCATGACACCAAATTGCCTGAAATCCACTCACATATAAGGAGACTCACTTCTACCTTCCATTGTGCCAGGACCAGTCTGGTTCAAGGGCCACGTCCCCTGATGCACATGGGTGCTCAGTTACTAAGTCATGCCCAGCTCTTTGAGATCCCGTGGACTGTAGCCTTCCAGGCTCCTCTGTTCATGGGATTTTCCAGGCAAGAATACTGGAGTGGATTGCCATTCCTCCTCCAGGTAATCTTCCTGACCCAGGTATCGAATCCACATGTCCTGCATCTCCTGCATTGGCAGGTGGATTCTTTACCACCATACCACCTGGGGAGCCCTACCCCTCTTGACACTGACATTAAATTCCCTGATATAAGATATAATGAGTCAACTTGCAGGTAATCAGGAAACTGAGGACATGGATCAAGACCTAAAGATGGAAAATTTGTCCCACTCTGTGCATGCTTGTTCCCTATAGATGCAAAGGGAGCTCTGTACTGCTATCAATATCAATCAATTTTGTTAGCATCTTTTATGGACTCAGCACCATATAGACAAAGTGACCTGTGTGATCCTGCTAAGGAAAAAACCGACTAGTGGTTCTCATGCAGGGTTGGGATACCCTCCACTCCCACTGGAGGTGTTGGAAAACATGCTGGCATTTTGCCCATCAGTTGACTGAGAAAGGAAAACCCTGAGCCTGGCTTATGGGCTGACAGAGCAGTGGAGCCCCCGTCGGAGAAGCCCTGAAGGACAGTGGAGAAGGGAAGTCTTCACACTGGGCAAAAGGATATTTTGGAGGAGAATATGATCGTCCACTGTGCCTGGAAGGAGAGACGGCTGAAGTATAGCTCTACACTCACTCCTGGACGGAAGCTCATGATTTTCCTGGATAGATAGTCAGTCAGATAGTCAGAGATTTTTATCTTCCCACCAAATGTGTGGGATTTTTTTCTTCTTACACTAACTGCAGTGGACTGAGTATGTCTCTCCATATTCATTTGCTGAAACCCTAACCCCAGTGTGGTGGTATTAGTACTTGGAGGTGGAGCCTTTAGGAGGTCATTAAGTCACGAGGAAGAGCTCTCATGAGTGGGGTCTTGCCCTGGTAAGAGACCACCTGAGGGTACGATGGTTCCAGATGCAACAGGAAGAGGGCTCTCACCAGAGCCCAGCCCAGGCCAGCACCGTGATCTCGGGTCTTCAGACTCCTGACGGACAAGAGACTGAGTTCCATTGCTTATAAGCCACCCAGTCTATGGTCCTTTGTTACCTCAGCCCAAACTAAGACATCAACCAATTCTCTGATGCCAACCAGGTGTCCAGCCATTCAATTCAATCCTGACACCGTCTACCTGGAGTTAGCATCAGATCCCACAAGACTGTCCCCTCAGACTCCAGTTGCAAGTTCACCCCCATTTCTGATGGCGTGTGTAAGTCACTTCAGTCATGTCCGACTCATTACTGGAGTGGGTTGCCATTTCCTTCTCCAGGGGATCTTCCTGACCCAGGGGTTGAACTCGTCTTTTCTGTCTCCTCCATTTCTGATGGATTGGTTATAAATTGAAGGTTTCCACAAGTTCCTTCTTAGATTTGACAATTTGCTAGAACAACCCACAGAACTCAGAAAGTCACTTTATTTGCCATTACTACTTTATGATAAAGGACATAAAGTCAGGGAGAGCCAAATGGAAGAAATGGTGTGTGTGTGCGTGTGTGTGTGTGTGCACACGCAAGCTTCCATGCCCTCTCCTAGGCAGTCACCCTCCTGGCACCTTGTGTTCATCAACCTGGAAGCTCCCCAACCCTGTCACATAGAGGATTTTAATGGAGGCATCACCATATGGGCATGATCAATTATTAACTCAATTTCCTGCCTCTCTAAGGGCTTCCCAAGTGGCTCAGTGGTAAAGAGTCTGCCTGCCAATACAAGAGATGCAAGAGACGCAAGAGATGAGGGTTCGATCCCTGGGTCAGGAAGGTCCCCTAGAGAAGGAAATGGCAACCCACTCCAGTACCCTTGCCTGGAGAATCCCATGGACAGAGGAGCCTGGGGGGCTGCAGTCCATGGGGTAGCAAAGAGTCGGACTCGACTGAACGTGCACGCATGCACCTGCCCCTCTCATCCCAGAGGCCATGGAGGGTGGGGGATGAAAGCTCCCACTTAACATTTTTTATTCATTTGTTTTATCTAGCTATGCCAGGTCTTACTTGCAGCACGCAGGGTCTTGCACCTTTGTGGTGGGCTTGTGGAATCTTTGGTTGCAGCTTGTGTGATTTTTAATTGCAGTGTGTGAACTCTTAGTTGTGGCATATGCAATCTAGTTCATTGGCTAGGGTTCGAACCTGGGCCCCCTGCTTTGGGAGCCTGAATTCTTAGCCACTGGACCACCAGGGAAGTCTGGAAAGGTCCAACTTTCTAATTGGGGTTTGGTCCACCTGGTGACCAGCCTCCATGCTGAAGTGACCTAGGGGTCCAGCAAGAGTTACCTGTTTAGAACAAAGGATGCTCTTATCACCCAGGAAACTCCAAGGGATTCAGGGGCTCTGTGTCAGGAACTGGACCTCCATGGTGGCTCAGTCTGTAAAGAATCCACCTGCAATGTGGGAGACCTAGGTTCGATCCCTGGGTTGGGAAGATCCCCTGGAGGAGGGAATGGCACCCACTCCAGTATTCCTGCCTGGAGAGTCCCCATGGACAGAGGAGCCTGACAGGCTCAAGTGCATGAGGTTGCAAAGAGGAGAACAGATTGAGTGAATAAGCACAGTGCAGTGTCAGGAACCAGGAATAAGGAACAAACATATATTTCTCATTATGCCACAGCCGAGGAGGCAGGGGAAGAACGAGAGTGGATCCCTGGTATCAAGGACATCTGGGAAAGGGGTACATGGGTGGACCTCTGGGAGTGGACACAGACAGAGGATGCTGTGACCCATGCAGATGGTCACTAAAGGGCAGTCATCACAGTGCAGGCTCTCAGGAATCAGGTAGGAAAGTTGGCAGCCAAGGAAGTTGTTCCTCACATGGGTGAATTTTATAGCACACTCCAAGAGTTGCTGAACAGGGAACTTATCTGTATGATATGCTTACCAAGTCTTTCAAACAACTCCAGCTGGTTTAGCCAGCTGGTTTAATTTATAGTAAAATTCCAATTAGCTGATAACAGGATTTATTATTCAGTGAAAATTTTGGTGTGATTATCCATTTGGAAAGGAATAAGGTTGGATGCCCACTTCACACCATACACACAAAAATTCCTAATCAAGTCAACATTCATGCACATACACACACACACACATATACATAAGTTACATGAAACAGAAGAAGGTGTATTTATAAGTTTGGGGCGGGTAGGGGCTCTTTCTAAACACACCATATAAACCCAAAAGTCAAAAAAGAAAAGGCTCACATATTTGATTACATTACAATTTTAATTTCAATGCAGCAAAAGACATCATAACTATAGTAAAAAGATAAGTGGCAGATAGGAGAAAACCTTTGTAGCATATTCATCAGTCAAGAAACATTTAGTGAGTACTATGTCCCAGATACAAGGCTAGCTACTCATAAAATTACTCAGAAAATATTCACAATTTGCATTTTTATTCCAATTTTTAATGTATGTATGACTAAGCAAAGCATTTATACTCAAAATATGTGGGCTGATACACCTAAAATAAATCAACATTGAAAATAAACAATAAAATAAAAATAAATAAAATAGAACAACAAAAATTGAAAATTAAGGCACATACACAAAATATATATCTGACATATGCTAGAATTAGTTTTGGCTATCCATGAAAAGTCAAAACAGCAGTGACTTAAACGCAGTAAAAGTACATTTCTCTCTCACATAAAAAGGTGCAGATGAAGGCCATCCAGAAATAGTGCAAGAGCCCCACTGTCAACAGGGACCCAGCATTAAACCTTCTTTCTGTTCCACTGTTCCAGCACTTGGTGCAACCCGCAAGGCAATTTCACATTCCAAGATGGCTGCCAGAGTTCCAGCCATCCAGTCAGCAGTCCCCGCAGCCGAAAGGGGAAAGGGAAACAACAAAAGGGTGTCATCCCTGCCAGACTGACTGCCTTCAAGCAGCCTTTCTGCTCTGCCAACATCTCAAGGGCCACACCCTTAGAGATAGCAAGAAAGGCTATTTAGTAAATGCACCTTTTGGTTCATTTTCACCAAAAACACGACTTGGGTCTGCTACTAAAAAAGAATGGGAAAATTAATACTGCATGGCAACTAGAAACCTCTGCCACACTAGATAAATACTAACCAAGGAAAGCTGGCCTGGCAAAAAGAAAATAAGAATTTATGGCGGAAAGCATTATTAGACATACATAAATAAATATACAACATAATGACAAAGTGTACTATCATCCAAATCATGAATATGCATGCACCTAACAATATAACGTCAACATTCACAAAGCAAAAACTAACTCATTTATAATAAGAAATTATTGAGTCACAGGCATGAGGAAGACTTTGATACTCACCTATCAAAAACTAATAGATTAGCCAGATAAAAAATGTAATACTTTATAATGTCTGAACAACATAATACACAAGCTTGATCTACTTTATATATTTAGACCCAACAGACAGTATTTATTCTTTTTAAGCACACACTGAACATATGTCACATTTACAAGGTCACAGAGGAAGTCTTAAGAAATGTAAAAGAATCTGTATCTTATAGACAACAATCTTTGAATACAAGGCAGTTAAACTGGAGAGCCTCTAGTTAAAAATCTTTTTTAAATCTCACTCATTTCAAAATAATAAATTAGCATTAAATAACTATAGACTATAGAGGAACCTAGAAATAAATGACAAAATATTGAGAACTACATGTCGACAGAAGTAATGCTTTTCAAAGCTTGTGGGATGCAGTTGAAGTGCAGCGATGCTTAGTTTTAAGTTTATACTTTTAACTGTATTATATTTTTAAGAAACAATGAATTGCTGAAACCCCCCCAAAAAAAGGAAACATTGAAGATTGAAAACAATTATTAAAAGCACTCAACTCAATAAGCTAGAAAAATATTAAAGAAAAAAAAAGAAATTAGCAGGAATGACATTAAAATAGTATAAAAGAAAACCTAATGAAATACGTACTTTTAAATATCGGAGACAACTAGTGTCAGGGGAGGCTGTTTATTCCTCACTTCTTCCCTACTTCTGAAGGAGAAATACGGCAGCCCTCTCTCCTCCCAGTTCACCTCGTACTTCCCGGAGGACGGGAGTGCGTCTCCTACCTGGACACAGACACTCAGCGCGTGTGAATCTGCCTCTTCCCTCTTCCCTCTCACTCTCTGTCTCCCTCTGTCTCTGTCTTTCTCTCTCTCCATCTCCCCACTCCAGTCAAGAGTGTGTTCACAGAGCTTCCGTGGTGGCTCAGTGGTAAAGAACCCATTTGCCAACTCAGGGAACACGGATTTGACCCCTAGTGGGGTTAGATCCCACAAGCCGAGGAGCAACTACGCCGGCGCACCACCACTGCGGAGCCTGGGCGCGTCAACCGCTAAGCCGTGTGCCCTAGAGCTCACGCTCCGCAGCCAGGGAAGCCACCGCGATGAGAAGCCCTTGCACCACCACCGGAAAGCGGCTCCTGGTCGCTGCAACTAGAGAAAAGCCCGCACAGCACCAAAGATCCAGCACAGCCAAAAACAATTAGAACTTAAAAAAAAAACTTGTTCACTACTCTTCTTGACCACAAAGTTGAGCATGAAAACCCATTGAGTCTGCCTCACTCCAGGGTTCAGTCCTAGTAATACCTTTGCCCCCATATGTAAGTTTCACTCTATATCAAACTCATCAACAATAAAGATGATATTAATACTTTGGTGCTTTCCTTTTGTGCCTTATCTCTCAAGTGATCATAAATTCCATGAGAAGGACTGCTACTACTGCTGCTACTAAGTCGCTTCAGTCGTGGCCGACCGACCCCATAGACGGCAGCCCACCAGGCTCCCCCGTCCCTGGGATTCTCCAGGCAAGAACACTGGAGTGGGTTGCCATTTCCTTCTCCAATGCATGAAAGTGGAAAGTGAAAGTGAAGTTGCTCAGTCGTGTCCGACTCTTCGTGACCCCATGGACTGCAGCCCACCAGGCTCTTCCGCCCATGGGATTTTCCAGGCAAGAGTACTGGAGTGGGGTGCCATTGCCTTCTCCAATGAGAAGGACAGATATTTATTGTATCAACAAACATCAAGGGCTTTCCTGGTGGCTCAGCTGGTAAAGAATCTGTCTGCAATGCGGGAGACCTGGGTTCGATCCCTAGGTTGGGAAGACCCCCTGTAGAAGGGAATGGCTACCCCCTCCAGTACTCTGGCCTGGAGAATTCCATGGACTACAATCCATGGGGTCACAAAGAGTCGGACAGGACTCAGCGACTTTCACTTTCATCTACTAAGAACTCATAGCAAATTATTTACTTAATGTGAAAATATTAAAAGCATTACCATCAAAATTCAGGAATAAAATAAGAATGCCACCAATCGTTCCTCTTTCAACATTGTACTGAAGATGCTAGCAAATTCAGTAAGACAAAAAAAAGAAATAAACAGTATAATAACAGGAAACAAAAAGCCAAAACATTGAAGATTATATGTAGATCTCATATGATTGTCTATATAGAGACTCCAGGGCTTCTACAAAGTTTGAGAAGTAATTAAGTTCCAGCAGGATTGCCAGATACAAGTTTATTATAAGGAATCAATAATATCTTTGTCCATGGAATTCTCCAGGCAACAATACTGGAGTGGGTATCCATTTCCTTCTCGAGGGGATCTTCCCAGTCCAGGAATCAAACCCAGGTCTCCACATTGCAGGCAGATTTTTTTTTTTACCATCTGACCCATCAGAGAAGCCCAGAAATATCCTAGACCCAAAAATAACTGATTAGAAAATGTAATATAAGAAGGCATCATTCACAATAGCAAAAGCCAATAGGAATTGCAATTAAAGAGAGACCTTTATGGGGGAAATTATAAAATATTACTGCAGAACACAAGAAACGTGAGCAAATAAAGATAAGTGATATGTTCATGGATAGAAAGACAACATCATCAGCATAACATTTCTTCCTAAATTAATCTATAAAGTGAATGTAATTCCAATCAAATTCTGAATAGGCCTTTTCAGGGAACTTGACAACTAATTCTAACATGCAAATGGAACAGTAAGAGATCAAGAACAGCCAAAACAATTTTGAAGGAGAAGTAGAGGTAAGGAGAAGGATTTCCCTACCAGGTATCAAGATTCATAAAGCTGTGATAATTAAAACAACAGGGTAAGAACCCAGGGATATACAAATCCACCCAAAAAGTGAAACCAGAAATTTGATATAATAAAAGCAATAAGAAAATGGGTGGACTATTTAATAAATTGTACTGGTCATCCACTTGAAACAAACATAGGTTCCAGCCTTACACTGCCATGGCCACAGAGGTGTCCTGCCCTTCCCACTCTTGATGCAGACATAGAAAGGTGTCCACCTGCAGACACCTCTGAGACCCAGGGGCTTCCACACAGTCTGCAAGAACAGCGAGCTGGAAGGGCAGGCTGAGTTAGTGCCCCAGGAATGATGCTCTGGTGGTGATGGGCAGAGCTAAAGGATAAATACCACACTTCCTCACCACTCAAGCAGGACAATTGTGAGGCAGGTTCTACACCATCTCCCCAAGGTCCCAGGAGGTATTTGCTCATCAGCATGCCCTTCCTTGGATTTCTCCCTTCCCCTTCCCATTCAGTTCAGTTCAATCACTCAGTCGTGTCTGACTCTTTGCGACCCCATGAACCACAGCACTCCAGGCCTCCCTGTCCATCACCAACTCCTGGAGTCCACCCAAACCCATGTCCATTGAGTCAGAGATGCCATCCAACCATCTCATCCTCTGTCATCCCCTTCTCCTCCTGCCCTCAATCTTTCCCAGCATCAGGGTCTTTTCAAATGAGTCAGCTCTTTGCATCAGGAGGCCAAAGTATTGGAGTTTCAGTTTCAACATCAGTCCTACCAATGAACACCCAGGACTGCTCTCCTTTAGGATTGACTGGTTGGATCTCCTTGCAGTCCAAGGGACTCTCAAGAGTCTTCTCCAACACCACAGTTCAAAAGCGTCAATTCTTCGGCGCTCAGCTTTCTTTATAGTCCAACTCTCACATCCATACATGACCACTGGAAAAACCATAGCCTTGAGTAGACAGACCTTTGTTGACAAAGTAATGTCTCTGCTTTTTAATATGCTGTCTAGGTTGGTCATAACTTTCCTTCCAAGGAGTAAGCATCTTTTAACTTCATGGCTGCAATCACCATTTGCAGTGATTTTGGAGCCCAGAAAAATAAAGTCTGCCGCTGTTTCCACCATTTCCCCATCTATTTGCCATGAAGTGATAGGACCAGATGCCATGATCTTAGTTTTCTGGATGTTGAGCTTTAAGCCAACTTTTTCACTTTCCTCTTTTACTTTCATCAAGAGGCTTTTTAATTCCTCTTCACTTTCTGCCATAAGGGTGGTGTCATCCACATATCTGAGGTTATTGATATTTCTCCCAGCAATCTTGATTCCAGCTTGTGCCCTTCCCATTGCTTGCACTCAAATCTTTCAGGTTGGCTCCTAGAGAAAACAAACTTACCATAACACCAAACCAAAAAAGTAAACCAGGTACGTAGGGGGCCCAAAGATGAAAAGCAAAGTTTTAAAAAATTCCTAAGAAGAATATATAGGAGAACCTGTTTTACGACTTCTTCATGGGTGAAGAACTTCTTAAACAAGTTGCCAAAAGCATATTAAAAAGGAAAAGATTGATAAATCTGACAGAATGTAGTATTTCTGTTCAACAAATGACACCATAAACAAAGTGAAAAAGCAAACTACTGATTAGGAAAAGATATTTGAATCACACTAAAGGATCGTGACTGGAATACAGAGGAATATTCTAGAAAGAATAAAGATAAGACAAAATTGGAAAGATGAACCGAGGATAGAAATAGGAAGTCTACAAAATAAAAAGCAGAAGTGATCAAGAGGCATTAAAATATGTTCTACCTCAATAATGCATAAGGAAATGCAAATTAAAACAATGAGAGAATCATATTTTATCCACCATATTGGCAAAATTTTAGAAGATGGAAACTTCTAGTTGGGGGAAGGACAGGCCTGGGAGAACAATTTGGTGATGCCTACAAACATTTGAGATGCTTATCCCCTGTGACCCAGCCATCCTACTTTGCGAAATGTATCCTACAAAAATTAATAGCATGAGTATATTAAAAATATTTAAAGGGCATGTTTTTCTGCATGGTTAGTATATAGAATTGTTAGTAAAAATTTTAAAGGAAACCTAAATGTCTCTCAATAAAGAATTTTTAAGTAAACGAAACTATATATGACTCCATCATTAGAAGCAAGGGGAGAAGTGTGGTTCCATACACAATGGAATACTATTTGGCCTTAAAAAGAAAGGAAATTCTGACACTTGCCACACCACCACGGATGAACCAGAGAGACGTTATGCTGAGTGAAAGAGCCAGCCACAAAAAGACAAGTGCTGCATGATCACTTACATGAGGCCCCTAGAGTAGTCAGGCTCATAGGTACAGACAGCAGGAGGTGGGCGTGGGGCTGGGGGACGAGGCGGACGGGGATTCCGTGTTTAATGGGGACAGTTTCAGTTTGGGACGATGAAGACGTTCTGGGGGTAGAGGATGGTAACAGTGACACAGCAATGTGAATGTACTTAGTGCCACGAACCATACACTTAAAAATGGTTCAAATGGGAAATTTTATGCTGTGTATATTTTATCACCATTTTTAAGGTAAGAGGCAGATAACACATACTGACCTGGAGAGAACTGCCCATTTGCTCAGTAACTATTGGGGCCGGCCGACTTCCAGTGGAAGAAACGGATGATAAGTAAATAAACAGACAAAAAAAAATAAGTAAACAAGCATGGACATAAAATAATTTCAAGTTGTAAGTGTGACAGAAAAACTACAGACAATGAAGTGGGGATGTGTGACCGTGAGGGGGCCCCCGTGAGACGGAGAGCGGCAGAGGGGAGGCTCAGGGAGCACGGGGCACCTGAGGCCTGAGCAGTGATGACATGTCCTGAAACCCCCCCACCACCTTCCAACACTCTCAGTCCCATCCCCCACCCCACCCCCCGGAGCTGAGAGGTGACTCCTCTCTAGACATCATGCTTGTCCACGAGAGAGGGAAAGCTCTGTAAATAAACCAGGCGGTTAAAAAGAGATGAATCATTGAGCTGGGGTGAGTGTTCACAGGGAAGAAAGTAATCGTTACGGTAATGAAGTGGTGGCTTTCAGAGACACAGAGGATCTCAGGAAGGAAATCAATACCCCAGGTAGCCCATGCGGAGGAAGAGCAGGACCTGGGCTGCAGCCCTGTACCTTAGATAATATACCATCCCCCAACTTCTATGAAAAACCTACAGCTAACCATAAACCTGACGGTGGAAACACACGTACATGGTCAGTCATATCTGACTCTTTGCGACCCCACTGTCCACGGGATTTTCCAGGCAAGAATACTGGAGCAGGTTGCCATTCCCTTCTCCAGGGGATCTTCCTGACCCAAAGATGGAACTCGCCTCTCCAGCATCTCCTGCATTGGCAGGCAGATTCCTTACCACTGAGGGCCTAGAACAGTCTTGGAGAAGCAGGTGCCACATCCGAGACCAGGTAACAGTCCACCAACGCTGAAGCTCCAATACATTGTCACCTGACATGAAGAGCTAACTCATTAGAAAAGACCCTGATGCTGGGAAAGATCGAAGGCAGAAGGAGAAGGGGACGACAGAGGATGAGATGGCTGAATGGCATCACCGACTCAATGGACATGAGTTTGAGCAAGCTCTGGGAGACAGTGAAGGACAGGGAAGCCTGGCGTGCTGCAGTCCATGGGGTCACAAAGAGTCGGACACGACTGAGCGACTGAACAACACATCATTTAAGGCTGAGGCTCGGCCCTCAGCAAGCTCGCGGGCAGTGGGGTTGGGGATTGTATGTCTGTGTGCGTATGGGTATCTGTCTATGTGTGTGGCGCAGGAGAAGGGGTTCTTACTTTCCACACACCATTTTTTAATTAAGGTGAAATTCCCATTCAAGTGCTAACCAGGCCTGACCCTGCTTAGCTTCCGAGATCAGATGAGATCAGGAGCATTTAGGGTGGTACGGCCGTAGACTAAGGTGAAATTCTGATAACATAAAACTAATCGTTATAAAGCATGCCTTTCCATGGCTTTTAGTAACTCACAATGCCACACAACCACCACCTCTATCCAACTGCAAAGTCTTTCTGTTACTCAGAAGAAACCCCCATCCCCATTAAGACTGGATTGGAGGACACGTGGCTTAGTAGGGCACATGCTACAGCGAAAGCTGGAAGGTGATGGGGGGAGGGAAAATGGCAGAGCAGGGGTCCCAGCTCCAGCTGAACATGACCTGCTCTGGCCCCAGAGGGAAGGCCCTGCGGAAGACACAGCGATTAGGCCAGTGCTCCCACCCCCTCAAACTCCATCTTTTGGGAGCTGGGGACCCCCACCAGCCGTGAACACAGCGGTTGCCTTCCTTGGCTCACATCAGCATACCAAGCTGACCCAAACGCCAACCCACCTCCCCTCCCCTCCTCTCAGCTGGTCCCTGGGAGGTCCCCACCAGATGGGAGCTGGCACGGGAAACTGGACCACCTGTTCACGCATTCTGAGACCTTAGTGAGCCCAACCCACTTCCGTCATAGAGGCCTGGGTTTGTCATCTGGTGGGTGATTCATCAGCCTGTGGTGACAAGTTGAGGCCACTTGGTCTCAACAGTCTCAGCAGTGACCAGTTGGCCACTGGATGTCCCCTGGTCAGGTGCTCAGTTCCTTTAGGGCTGATGGCACGCTAGGAGCCCTTCTCTGCTGGAGGCAGCCTGGCCTTGCTCCAGCTCCTGGGGAGCCTCCCATAGAGCGACTTTCCTACCACGGACACCCCTAGTCCCGGGGGGTTTGGGGGGGGTCATCTGTCCCATGCACGGATGCACACTTCACTGCAGCTCCAAACCAACAGCCTTCTGTGTCACCTAAACAACATGCCAAAGCAGTGCTGAACATGTACGAGTACCCAACAGTGATGCTGTCCCCAGAGCCACAGACCCCACCAGCAGGACTGCTTCCTTCCTACCGGTGGGAGGTACTGGGTGCAATAAGCTGACTCTCGCTTGGGAGGAGATGACCCGGCACGCAGGCACTGCCTCAAGGGGCAGGGGCCTGAGTCGTAGTTTGCCTCCCTCCAGCCTCCAGGGCACACACCTTCTCCCAAGGCTTGCCACACACCTGCCACTTCTCACTCCTTGGCTCTGATGATCACGCTGCTGCTGCTGCTGGACTGAACCACGGTGGCTGCCCAGACGGGTCAGTGCCTTTGAAATGGACCACAGTGGCTGTCCAGACAGGCTGGTCCCTTGGGATTATATTGTATAGCCAGCAGGAGAATGAATACAGCCCTGGGGAAAAGCCAAGATGCATGTGTTGGCCGAATCAATAGCCGCATCGCATAACCCAAGATGATATTAACCAACTCTGGCAAAGACACAGTCCTTCACAGAAGCTGCCCTGGGGGCCACAACTTGGCTGAGTCTCTGGTCGTCCACTGCGGTCTGCCGTGACACATCTGGCTTCTTCAGGGGGCAGTGGTGAATTCAGCAGGGGTGTGATAAAGACCCCTACTCCTGCATCCTTTAAGTCTCTGAAGATGGCTCTAGTCTCTGTCATTCCTCCAGAAAAGCAATGTTGATTTGGATTTACTATCTTAGCCAGGATGGGGTGGGGAAAGGAGGATCAAGAAGGCTGTATCAGGGGCTGCTGCGTGGTCTTTCCTCATACAGCTGCTCAGGCTCTGCAGCTCAAGGGACCGTCACGAAGGTTCTGCCGACTGCCAAGCACTGTATTTCATTCACAAGTTCAGGGAGACTGGGAAAATGACCACCCAGGGGGTCTCTGGATATGATAGGCTTAATGTGAGATGAACCTAGGCCAGGCCTCTATTTATCACCTGATCCCTATGCATTCTTCCTCTACTAGAACCATAAGGCCCTTGAATCCGTGAGCGTCAATGTCAATTTGGTCAATGTCAACCCTATATCCAACAGCCCTCCAACAATCTCAGTGACCCATTGTGGCAGCCTTGGACATGTGCCACTCAGCTCTCCCTTCAAGAGAGAAGCCACGGGACTTTCCCAGTGGTCTAGTAAGCTAAGACTCTGCGCTCCCAACACAGGGGGCCCAGGTGCCATCCCTGGTCAGGGAACTAGATCCCACATGCCACAGCTAAGAGCCTGCATGCTGCAGCTAAGACCCAGTACAGCCAAATAAATAATTTAAAAAGAGAGAGAGAGAAGTGACCACAAGGCAATACATGCACAGCCTCCACATGCAGCCACAGTGTTGGAGCCAAGGCCAAGTCCTCCGCTGGCAGCCCAAGGTCAGGGACCACACACAGCAGGGGCAGCAGGGCCTGGCATCCTCTTCCCAGTGAGGGACTCCTCTAAAGCACAACTTTTGGGCTCTGGCTCCCTCAGACCTGCACTGTGGTTGGGGCAGTTCTCCAGAGTGTCTCCCCAGTAGCTTCATCGCAAGCCTCAGGGACCCCACCACTTTCCCTGGGGTCCCTAGCTTCAGAGAGGAGACTTCCCTAGGCTGGGAACTCAGTCTTCTCTGTTACAGTTGAGTCCCACATCTGTCTTTCCCCAGCTGCCCTTGGGCTGAAGAAGAGAAGGTTTCCTTAAATGCTGCCAAAGAATCCTCCTGATTTTGCTTTAAATGGGTGATCAGTGGCCTGAACTATTGGGTTATTTCCTTCAAAGCATCAGTGGTCCCCAGCAACAGGCTCCCCACCCCATAGTCCACATGGTTACTCTGCCCCCGCTGTTTCCCAAGTACCAGGGATACTGTATAAGCCAGCGTGTCCCTGTCTGCCTGAGTCCTGTCCAAAGTGTGGCCAAGCTGAGTGGCAGGGACCGTCAGAGCTCCACCCTCCACCAGTGACGGGGCCTCATCACGTCAGGCCAGCAAGGCGTCCAACGCAGCACCTCATCCTTGGAGTCAGCCTCCGAGGGTCCGGTACTACCTGCCTTCAGGAGCGGGAAGCAGAGCCAGAGACCAGGTTTTAGGAGCAGGAATTTCCTAGAGGGAGCTTGTCAGGACCAGCCTGTCTGGGAGTGAGGGGAACAGGGTGGGGAAGAGGGAAGGCTAAGGCCAGCCTCGGTGGGCCTGATGCACAAATTATACCACAGACGTACCCTCGTCTAGAGGTAAGGGGACAGCCTCTCACGCTGTATAGCAGTTAGCCATTGGCTCTGGCCATCCCCTGACCTTCCAGGCACTGTGGCTCCGACAGCTGAGGGTACTTCTCCAGGGAAGGGGGCAGGCGCACCAGCCCAGGAGAGGAGGTCTGGTCAGGACACCACAACATCCACCAGGACAGCCCTCTCTTCTGCCTCAGGCTGACTCACTAGGCAGGCACCACCATTTCAGGGTCTCTGGTGGAAGTCAGTTGCCCACCCAAGCTACAGGGGGCACAGGCCAGCCCCTCCAAGCGGGTCTGCAGGTGCCTCTCCACAGCACCTTGAGATAAGGTGGGTGGGGGCACCACTGGCCACACGGTTGTGTTCTGCAGAAAATCCCCTCAAACTCCCACTCCACTCACAGCCTCTCTGACCTCTTTGAGAAGCTGGACAGCCAGTGCTTATCTAGGAGTCCCAAAGCCAGTTATCCATGACCAACTCTGCAAGAATGGGCGACTTGTTGGCCTGTTACCTTAAATGGAGCCAGAAAGTCTGACGTTAACACCGTTATCTTAGTGTGTGAGCTGCATCTGATTCCAGCTCTCCACTCCCCATCCCTGATCGTCTGCATCTGGGCTCACCACCCCCACCCCCAATTCAGCAGCAACAGGGTCCAGAGCTCTGCCCCTCCGCCCACCCCCAGGAGGAACGCAGAGGAGGAGAGTGCCACCTAGTGGAAGGCAGGGGAGGTGGCGTCTGCAGGTGGCTGAAGGGACTGAGACAGTGTCCCAGGGGCGCTCAGTCGTGTCCGACCCTATGGACTGTAGCCCGCCAGGCTCTTCTGTCCATAGGAATTCTCCAGGCAAGAATACTGGAGTGGGTTGCCGTTTCCTTCACCAGGGGATCTTCCCGACCCAGCGATCGAACCCGCGTCTCTTATGTCTCCTGCATTTGCCAGGCGGGTTTTTTACCACTAGCGCCACCTGGCCGACCCTGGATGCACAGGATGGAAAGGGGAGGACCGGTAAGTGGAGGAACCAAGGCGCTCCCACGCGAGCGCCAGGAGCCCTGCCCCAGCCCACCTCTGCCCACACAAGGGAGCAGATGGACCCACCCGGGGCCACGACCTACAGCCTCTACCCCACCCCTTGACTCCTGGGGGAAACTTCCTGAATATGCCAAGAAAGAGAAACTTAAAATCCATGTGAGTTGTGCGTGCATTATTCCACGAAAAGTGGAAAGGAAAATTCAGAAAGGGGAGAGGCTGTCCCGGCTGCATAGCGGACTGGGGGGCACTGATCCACCCCCTCAGCAGTGAGCAAAGGGACACCCAGAAGTGGAGCTGGAAGGTGGGTCCTCCAACCTTCCCCTCCAGATACCACTGCGGGCAGAAAGGAGGCAGCCTCCACAGTTACAAGACACATGTTCTTCTCAGTACATTAAAGGGTCTGGAGGAAACTACCCAGCTGTTAGTAGAGGCTCCGGGGGTGGGGAGTGGCATAGAAGGGGCAGAAGACGGCTTTCACTTCTCAGTTTACACACTTCCCCAAAAATGTGGTGGGATCATGGGTGAACGGTCCACTTTCAGTTTGACCTCATTTTTTTCAAGTTAAAAAGCAATGGGACAGATAAACAACAAGGACTTACTGTACAGCATCAAGAATTATTTTCAATATCTTGTGTGTGTGTGTTAGTTGCTCAGTCGTGTCCAACTCTTTGCCACCCTATGGACTATAGCCTGCCAGGCTCTTCTGTTCATGGGATTCTCCTGGCAAGAATACTGGAGTGGGTTGCCGTGCCCTCCTCCATGAGATCTGCTCGACCCAGGGATCCAACCTGCATCTCTTAGGTCTCCTGCATTGGCAGGCAGGTTCTTTACCAGTAGCGCCATCTGGGAAGCATATCTTGTGAAAAGTGAAAGTTGCTCAGTCATGTCCAACTCCTTGTAACCCCATGGACTGTACAGTCCTTGGAATTCTC
The DNA here is from genome assembly GCF_029407905.1 of Bubalus kerabau. Lineage (NCBI taxonomy): Eukaryota > Metazoa > Chordata > Mammalia > Artiodactyla > Bovidae > Bubalus > Bubalus kerabau. The sequence continues at coordinate 8,365,016 of NC_073628.1, forward strand.
CAGGCTAGAATACTGGAGTGGGTAGCCTTTCCCTTCTCCAGGGGATCTTTCGGACGCAAGAATCAAACCAGGGTCTTCTGCATTGCAGGCAGATTCTTTACCAACTAAGCTATCAGGGAAGCCCTGATATGAAACCATAATAGAAAAGAATTTGAAAAAAATAGATATAGACATAAATATAACTGAATTACTTTGCTGTACACCTGAAATTAACACAACATTATAAATCAATGACGATTCAAAAAAGTTTTTTTAAGAAAAGCAATTGGATCATAAAGACAGAAAGTATCACGATGGTTCCCAGGGGCTGGGGGAGAGGGGAGTGGTGAGTGAGTGTCTAATAGGCACAGTTCCCGTTTTACAAGATGAAAAGGTTTGTGGGATGGACGATAGTAATGGTTGCGCAACAATGTGAATGTATCTAGAAACCACCGAACTGTACACTTAAAATGGTTAAAAGGGTAAGTTTTACGTTATGTGTATTTTATCACAATTTTTTAAAAAGAGGGGGGAAAATGTTGGAAACAATGGAACATGAATTGCCTCCTTAACACAGTAGCGCCAAAGACGTGCTGAACCAGACCTGGAGCTGACCGAGCCTGCGATCGAGGGTCTGTGAGCTGGGGCCCCACGTTTGTTTATGTATCGTCTGCACTGCTTTCACGGCACAATACAGGTTTGAGGAACTGCAACAGAACCCATGCGGAGCACGAAGCCTAAAATATTTACTATCTGGTTTTTAACAGAGAAGGTTTGCTACCACCCCCATCCCCGCTCTAGATCCAACCACCGAATTACAGGAAACACAGGGGACAGAGGAACATGGCTAACAACGCCAGTGACACGCGACCAGCAAAATCCAGACTGCAGGAAAACAGGACAAACCACTAGCTTCTTCAGTACCCAATTTGCAACAACAACAGAAAATGGAGCGGGCCTATGGGTTTGAAAAGGCCTGGGCAATGACAGCTAATAGACTTGGAAAGTCTTTCTTTCCAAGCGGAGAGAAAGAACGTAAGACCTCGTTTTCCATGGTAGCAAGTAAAGCGATATATCTAAAGCTGAAAACCAGGAATTAAAGTAAAACCACTTCATCGAGATGTGGTGATTTAAAAAAAGAGGAAACATCTATTAAAAAGCTAAACGCCTCAGGAGAGGAGGTTGCAGGAATCAGAGAAATGAAGCCGAGAAATAATTTGTTTCAAAGTCCAGTGATGGTGTTTGACTTTAAGTATGTATATATTTAAACACAAAATATTTAAATACAAATATTTACGTGAAAGAATAAGTTGAAAATTTTAAATTTAACACATAGGTGAACACTTTTATACTCTTGGATTAAAAGTACGCCTTTCTAAACATGACTTAAACATCAGAAACAAGGACTCCCCTGATGGTCCAGCAGATAAGAATTTATCTTCCGATGCAGGGGACACAGATTTGATCCCTGGTCAGGGAACTAAGATCCCATGTGCTGCAGGGCAACTGCTGAGCCTGTGTGCCTCAATGAGGAGCCTGTGTGCTCCAACAAATACCCACACAGCCAAATAAATAAATCAATGTTATTTAAAAAGAAAACCAGAAACAATTATGCAAATGGTTGACCTATTTGCATAAGAATCTAAAATGTCTTTCTGGGAAAAGCTATTTTGTGTATAAGGTTGCAAGATTCACCACAATCAGAGAAGAAGATTTGCAACAGATGCTGTGGACAAAGGGTTAACATCACGGTTAGGTTCTGCTGTTGTTCTGTGCACCAGAAACTGACTTTAGCTGATTTCAGCAGAAAAGGGATGGATATTGAGTCCTGTACAGACTCACTAGGAGGGCTGCCCTCCCAGACAGGAATGGCAATTGGGCTACAGTGGGTCAGGGAACAATCGCATGCTGTCCCCCCCATGCTGGGCACCAGCAGGGCCACGGGTCAACTGCCATTGTTTCCATCCTTTGCAGAATTAAGTCTGCACCGTTCCACTCCCTCCTATCACTAGTCCAATTACATTTCTGAGAGGAGAGATTTGAATGGCAGAGTCTCAATCACAGGCCTGCATCCTCGCTCCAAGGTGGGGGCTGGAAGGCGAGCTCCTGACATTTAGAGTTTTCACTGCAGAAATTAGGGGATATTCCCAAGGGAGGAAGAGGAATCAGATGTCAGGAGGACAAGAATAATGGTAGATCGGCACTACAATTCATGATACATCAGAAGACTTTATACATAGTTATATAAAAGATGAAAACCTTGATAGAAAAAGAGGCAAAGTAACACAAAGAGGCAACTGACAAAAACTGCAATTAGACCATACATATATAAAAAGCTGTTTAGCCTCACTAACGTAGCAGTCACTGGTGGTCACTGATTCCAAATCAATTCCCACCTTCTTCGTTGCTCACAAAACCCTGATGTTGTTCGGCTATCACCTCCACCTCCACACAACTCAGAGGAGAGAGCGGGCGATCCGTTTATGGTCAATGAGCTCTAGCAAGAGACTTCCAGGAAAGGTTTCCAAGTTAGCACAGGCTAGCTGCTATAACCGGAGAAGGCAATGGCACCCCACTCCAGTACTCTTGCCTGGAAAATCCCATGGACGGAGGAGCCTGGTAGGCTGCAGTCTGTGAGGTCGCTAAGAGTCGGACACGACTGAGCGACTTCACTTTCACTTTTCACTTTCATGCATTGGAAAAGGAAATGGCAACCCAGTCCAGTGTTCTTGCCTGGAGAATCCCAGGGACGGGGCAGCCTGGTGGGATGACGTATATTGGGTCACGCAGAGTCGGGCACGACTGGGACGACTTAACAGTCATGCTCCACATCCCTATAGCTGACACAGCCAGAGCCTATTTCTTGCTCATGCAAAGTCCACCACGGGCCTGGGTGGGTATTCCTCTGCCCGTGCAGTTCTGCCCTGCGGAGTGATTCAGACATCTAAGATCCTTCCATGGTGTGGTTCCGCCATCCTGAAGCTATGCTCCCAGATCACTCCGCCCATGACTCTTGCTCACATTTCATTGGCTAGAACATGGTCACTAGACCCACTCGGCTGCAGGGGATGCTGGGAACTGTAGTTTGTGTGCTGAAGAAAACAAGCCACATTTAGGCACCTCAAGCACTGTCCTAGCCACAGTCCCTCTCCGGTCATCACATATCCATTTGGCCCTTCCTCCCACATAAAGGGCACTCCTGGATAAGGCCTTAGTCCTCCTCTCTCAGGAAAGCTCTCTTTCTAGTACTCCTCATAGACTCAGGGTCCTTCTGCCTTAACCTCTTTGCCCAGGACTGAAGTGGGAGGAAGGGGTCACGCCCACCTCGGGATCTGTTCAGCTTCTGCCTCTGGCTGTCTGCTCCTTCTGTGGAGGCCTGAGACTATTCCGTGCCCTCCCACAGCACGGCTCGGTGAAGGGTCCCACCAGCCCTCCATCTACCGACCAGACACCCCGTGCTGCTTCGGGCGGACAACCCCACTGGAGGGGGCTTCCTTCGCTCTCAGCGCCAAGAGGAGGGGCCTTAATGATACGGATGAGAACCACCAGGGAGATGCACACAGAAAGGAGACAGTCAAGATCTCAAAACAGACACACACGCACACATGCAATTTCCAGAATTAAAATTTAATAGAGGAAGTGAAAAAAGGAAAGGTCCTCTGAGAGCAGAAGCTGTATTCTAGAAGGTGAGATGGATGGGCTCGCTCCCAGTACAGAGCCAAGCTGCAAAGAAACCAACGTGCAAATAGAATCATCAGAGTTGGGATCCCAAAGTACGAGTAACAGGGCTTCTAGAAGGAGAAAAATGACAAAAGGAGATGTGGTAATTGAAGAAATAGTCAAGTGGAAGAGAGACACGAATCTTGAGATTTGAAAGGGCTGCAGGCAGGAGGGATGAATAAAAAACACGCACTTAGACGCAGCCCGGTGAGCCGTCTGAACTCCACAGATAAAGACTAAGCCTTCGGGGTTTCCAGACTGAAAAGCTCCTGACAGACAGAGAGGCAGGCTTCTCCTGTGGTCCCTGGAAGTGAGCGGGGAGGGATCCATCCACAAACTGGTGAAAGGAGGTGGCAGACCAGGAAAAGAAAGCCTCCTTCACCACCGAGGAGGGAGACAGACCAGGAAGCGCTCTGACAAGTTGGAAATCAAAGAAGTCTTGAAAGAGTAGAAGACAGAGAATGCAGAAAAAGGCAGTGAGCACAAAGCTTGCTTACTGTCACATTTCAGGGGATGGTGCTGTGCCTGAGAAATAGAATATAATTGTTCAGGAAGGATTTTTTGAAAGCCAGGGAACAAACTATAAGAGAAATCTTAATAACAAATAGCCTGAGACTGGAACTAAAATTTCTAAATGACCAAATGCAGGCATGGAGGTAGTGGCAGTGACAAGGGAGCAAGAGAGGAAGAGTGAAGTGTCCCAGAAGCTTCTTTTTGGGGGATGTGGGCAGAGTGAGCAAGTAGAACATTAGTGAGTAGGGTATTTTTAATACTGAGCTTGGATGTGGCAAGAGGGAATTCCAGGTTCAAACAAGGTTATTTAGGATGGAAAGTTAACCACTAGTAGAATCCAGGAGCTCAGTGAAACCTCTAAATCGGGAGCAGAAGGGGTGGGGGAGAGCAGAAATAAAAACGAAGTTGTTCAAGCCAATGAAAGTGAAAAAAAGAAAGCAGCAACAGAGTCGAGTAACCAGAAAAGTCCCAGCATTCCAACCCCTCCTAGAGCTCCTTGCTGATGGCTCGAAGGTGAAATGCGTTTCCCAGCCTCCCTGGCAGCTCAGTTCTGCCTGTGACCTTGCTTCCACCAAGCAGACGCAGCTGAGATGAGGGCCAAAGTGAGCCCAGGCCCCACTTCTGTTTCCAACAAACAGGGAACCAGCAAGTCCTTAGAAAGAGACGTCAAAGCCCCCCAGATCCCTGTTCAGGGCTCCTTCCCACCTCCAACCAAGGGAAAATCTACTTCCTTCACTCCTGGACAGAAGACAGGACGTTTGGACTTAGACTTAACTTCTTTGATTGAACATTGAGTAGGCGCCTACTGCATGCACCACACCACCAGCTGTGTCTTTCCCTCCCCTCCCCACCTTCTGCACAGAAAAGCCAGATCTAACCATTTGCTAGGGTTGCTTGTCCCCCTGTCACAGCGATGTCTCCCAGCAGGGTCCTGGAGCCTCTCAGGAAGGTTCGTGCCCCACAGAGTCAGTCACTGTGATGAGATGCTGACCCAAACCAGGAGGTGCCCATTCCATCCTGTAGACTGAAGCGCTGGCACCAACCCATACCCTTGCTATGGCCTGGTTGTGGGTGAGGGCGCTTTTCTGCTCCTTGGCTTTGAGGTTGTCCATGCCAATGGCAGAAGTGACAGTCGGCCAGGTCCTGAGAGGCCTCATGTGTCCTGCTCACCCTCTGGTGCCTCTGTCATAGAGATGCATGCCCGACTGGCCCACCAGCCCAAGAAGGATGGGAGGCACGTGGAGCTGACAGAGCTGACCCTGCAGTAGACGTGAGGCCCGAGCAGCCCAGCTGGACTGGCAGAGCCAACCAATCCACGAAGTCATGAGAATAAGCCGTTGTTCAAAGCCACTGAGTTTGAGGATGATTTGTTACATGGCAATAGCTGACCAATACATCCCATCACTCAAGGACTATGTGATCAGGACCATGTGAGACCATAACAACTGTTGCAGCCTTTCAGAGAAGGGTGATATCAATGTGGAATAAGAATCTGGAAGCTTCCCAGAGAACATAGTTCTGTATATTGACAGCCTGCTCTGTCAGGTACGGTGTGTAGCCTCTCGTTTATCTTCATCACTGTTTCTGCAAGGTCCTGCTGGGGATGCTGAGCCTCTTCACTCCCACGAGGTAACAGCCAGCTAGAGCTAAGCGGTGTGCCTGTCCCCTCCACCGGCCCCCTCATGCAGTTCACTATAGCCCCTTCCACTCCCTTGTGCCTCCCACGGGGCCCTGGTCACTCCTCTAAGTACCTGCTCAGCCCTTTCTGGCAGTTTGAGATCCCTTCTCTGCCAGGTCGCTGAGTCTCTACCAGCCCTGCAGTGAGTCACAATCTGTCTTTGCAGCAAGGGGACTGTTTCTGTGTTGAGAACTCACAACTCCCCAGGGGTATCAGCCCTCTCTGCAGAGAGCGGGGACAGCTGGAACCATAGAGAAAGTGAAATGGTGAAGAGGCACCTGTGGAAGACAGCCAAGGGCAGATGGAGGGGACTCCCAGGAGAGGAAGTGAGGTCCCAGGCCCTCAGAAGAGAGATAGATGTCCAGAGGCCAAGAGAAGCCTTGTCTCCAGAGGGCAGGATGCTGCAGACGCTGCTAAGGGGCTAAGAAGAAGACATCCCAGCAAAGACCCCACATCGGGCAGTAGGAGAGGGACTGTGACCTCTGAGAAAACTGATTCTGCAGCATAATAAGCAAGAAGCCAGGCTGCAAAGGGTTTGGTTTTCTTGTTGTTGTTTTTTAAGACCAGAAACCAGCTGCGTGAAGACTGACTGGACAACGCTTCAGCTTTGTCTGCACACTGACTGGTGTACACCCGGAGATATTGTACTGAAAACAGGTTCTCCACTCCCTCCAGAAATGCTCCTAAAACTGGATTTTTCTTCCATTTTCCCCCAAGTCACTCCATTCTGCTTTGTTCCATATTCTTTAGTACAAAAGAGACTAATGTACGTGAATAGAGTTGGGAGATTTCCCAGACTGAAAAAAAGAAAAAACAGAAACACTTTGGTTTCCATAGCTTTGAAAGCTTTGCTCCCTAAATACCTGGGTCCATCACCATTTTTCTAAACAAATCCCAGGAGAGCAAGCCAAAATGCCACCCTGACTTATCCCATCCTACTTCTGCCCGGATACCCAACCCTGATCAAGCAAGGGGCATGAGTGGAGCCAAAGGTCAGACAAGACACAGCGTTCTGTCCAGTCCAGTCTCCATGCAGGGCCAGACTCGTATTCCTGAAGTCATCAAAACAACCTCAGAAAAGGAGACTTCGTGAAATCTCCTCTCTTGTTCTTTCACGGGCTGTCCATGACCCAGGCCTCCCCACTCTCTCTCCTCTCCTCTCCCTACCACCCCAAATCTCCCAAATCCACCAGGGCATCCTGCATCATCTCCTAGGGTCTCTTTCCCACCCTCTCAATTTTGCATCAAGGGGTCCAGGAACTGACGTGGCAGGGACAAGCTTCATCTTGAAGGACAAGAGCAGAGAAGATGAGCCAGCCAGGCCAGAAGTCCCTTCAGGAGGCAGGAGGACAAGGGAGAACCGTCCAGCAGCACTCACATGCTGGAGAATTCTGCTCTTTAACAAAAATGAACTCTCATTGCTCCAGAGGGAGTGGCCTGGGGGCTGAAGGTCCTGCTCTGGTAATACCCCACCCCAAGCAATACCAGTTAGGATGCCCTCAAGAAAATGGGGAAATGTAACCCAAAAGTCCAGAGGCAAAGTGTGCTCAGGTGAGCTAAAAGCATGCCCTTTCTAGCACTTCCCTGGCTAAGACTCTCTACTTCCACTGCAGTGGGCATCATTTCACTCCCTGGCCAGGGAAGTAAGATTCCACATGCTCCAAGGCACAGTCAGAAATTTTTCTAAAAAATTAAATTTTTAAAAAGCATGCTATTTCAATTTTTCTGCTGTCTTCCAAGGCACTAGCTTCATCCTACCATCAGCCCCTCTGAGGGTCCTAGAGTGGCCACCAGCCATAGCTGGGGCTGCCTGGCTCCTCGATCCCAGTTGGTGGATCAGTAGGGTGCTGCTTAGCCAGGGTTTGGTGGAGCTCTAATCTGTAGCTTACGCTAATTGCTGTAGTGTAAACGCTCCCACCACAGTTGATTGCAAGCTGCCAACTTGACAACATAATTGAGAGGAGATGTTCACAGTAGACTCTCGCAAGCCAGTCCTAACCTATGCATCCTTCCCTGGAAAATCCTCATAGACAGAGAACGGGATCACATGGATTGGTTTAGACCCTGGCATGGGAGTAAGGTCACCTCCACCCAAACCTTTTGGCAGCTACACAGTGGGGGCTGGAAGAGGGAAGAGCAGATGTTGGGAGAGGCCACCATGATGGACACCTCTTACCTTCCCAGAATTCCCTTCCCAACACTCCCACCCAGCCAGCATCTTGCAGCTTCCAGCAGGCCCGACCAAGAGTGGTGGTGGGCAGTGGCTGATTTCTGGTTTGCGGGACAATGAAGCCATGAGACAAGCAGATCAAAGACCTTAGGGATAACCAAGGACAGCAAAAGCCAATATCCCATGAAAGTTCCAGGAATTGTGGCACGGATCTTCATCACGGCTGCATGGTTACAGGCTGCCTGCTGGACAGTGAGACAGCCATTGCCCAGTGCAATCAGCCTGGTGATGTCCAAGCCAGAGGAGGCAACTGGGACCCCTTCACTCTCAGTCTACAGGTTCTGGGTCTTTTGGACCGTTTCTGAACCCACTGCAGGTGGAGAAAGTTCGAAGCTGGTATCCCAACTACCTCTGTCATGATTTATGACCATGTTTTCAGGCGGCTCATTTTTCTTTTAAGCTGTGTCTGTGCCATTGGGAAGCCTGTTAGAAAAATGGCTTGATGAGACGTTGACAGCTCAGCTCTAATACGGCCCCCCAAGCTGGAGGTTCCGGCACCCGGTGGGGGCTGAGACTACAGACCTGAAGCCTCCCTCCAGCACCCACTTCCTGGCCCAGAGCGTGTGATGGGCTGGAAATGATCCTTCCCACATCATCTGTGCAGAAACCTGTTTCTCTTTGCTGCCAGCAGAGCTAATTGCTGAGTTAATTGGCAATGTGTTGTTAGGTGAAAAAGAGCGAGTTACAAAACCGTATTTCAAGTTTGACATTCTTGAGGGAAAGGAAATATATATGTGTCTGTGAGAATGTGTGTGTGTGTGCATTTGTTGCAGGAGTGTCTGTGTGAATATAAATGGACATAAGAAACAATAACAGAGCAGGGGTTCTCACTAGGGGTGATTTCATCCCCCAGAGGACATTTGATAATGTCTGGAGATGTTTTGGTTGTCATTCTGGGGGGAGGGGTGCCACTGACTTCTAGTGAGTAGGGCCCAGGGATGGCTAAACATCCTGCAGTGCACAGAACAGGCCCACAACAGAGATGCCAATAGTGCTGAGGCTGGGGGAGCCTGAGATGGAGCAGTGGTTCTCAAAGTGGGATCCTCGGAACGGGCAGGATCACCTGGAAACTCGTGAGAAATGCAGATTCTTGGCCCCACCCCCCAGACCTCCTGAAGCAAACACTCTGGGGTGGGTCCAGGCCATCTGCATCTTCACAAGCCCTCCTGCTGATGCTAGTACACTCTCCAGCTTGAGAACCACTGGCCTGAGAAGATACATGTTTTATCTCTGGATGAGGGAACACTTTCTCTTTCTCTGTCTTTTCCAAAATCTCTATATTTAGGTAGGTATTGCCTTTGTGACCAGGCAAACTATAATCTAAGCTCTTAATTAATCAGCAATGCTAAGGCTTTCTTGTTACGGGAGGAGAGGACTGGGGATTCCAAGAAGTGAAAGTAAAAGTGTTAGTTGCTCAGTCATGTCCGCCTGTTTGCGACCCCATGGACTGTAGCCTGCCAGGCTCCTCTGTCCATGGAATTCTCCAGGCAAGAATACTGGAGTAGGTTGCCATTTCCTTTTCCAGGGGATCTTTCCAACCCAGAGATCAAATCCTGAGTCTCCTGCATTGCAGGCAGATTCTTTATTGTCTGAGCCACCAGGGAAGCCAAGATTGGATAGTAAATCCTGGCTCAGTTTAACAAATAGACTGTGCCACGCTGAATGAGCAGGTGCCCCAAGCCTCAGCTTCCTCATCTGGAAAATGGATGTGAGATGGTCGCTCTCTCTCAAGTCTATTGCAGGGAATAAGATAAAATATCTCAGGCAAAAGCACCTAGAATTGTTCCAGGTTCGTGGGAGGTGACCAGCAATTCCCTGCCTCTGGCCAGGTATGAACAGTAGGAGGCTAGGGACAGGAGGAGTCCCTGAAGAAGAGGAGGGCAGCCCCTACACCCCCTCCTTGAAGGCAGGGTCTCTAAATGGAGGTCAGCAGGGTTTTGTTCTGTATTTCTGGCTCCCAAGTCCAGGGAGGAAACCAGGCATTAGCTCTCTTACCTCTGCGGGACACTGATTGGACCAAAGCTGAAGTTACCTGCAAACAGTTTCTTTCTGTAAAAATCTAGACACAGGGAGATTATCTGGGAGTCCTGGAGGGGTGGGGGCAGAAGCAAAGACCCCCGGAGCTGGGGAAGGGAGCACCCTCAGGTCCTCTGAGAAGTGGGCTCCCTGAGGCCCTGACTCCCAGAACCCAAGGAAGGGGGTGGCTGTGGTGTCCACAGAGAGCCTGGACCCTGACCCCACGGAGCCACAGAAATACAGGACTCCAGGAGACCACTGAGCATGGCAAAATGCATCTCCATGGTGACCGTGTAGACCAGAGACTGGTCCTGAAAGCTGTGAGCTGTGCGAAGTCCCTGTGGCAGGGTTTGGAGAGGAGGAGCCATTGAGAGCTGGGACCGCATTCGCTCCCACCCTCGGCTGACTTCACTGGATGTAAAGAAAGCCCTGACAGAGTGACACCAACTTAAGCTTGTGATATCCGATTCTTCCGAGTCACCGCACACTCCATCTTCTGATGTGCATGTTCAGGGGGTTTTTCTCTGGGGCGGGTGCCTTCTCCAGAGTCCAGTTTCTGCAGTTCGGGTGGTTTTTCCACAGGCCCACTTTTGCAGCATGTGGCAGCCAGCAGCCTCCAGCAGCCATCAGTTTCCACTGGCTTCCACCCTGGGGTGGTTCTGTAGTGGACTGGGACACTCCCTGTGAACAGCTTCCCACAGCCCCCTAGACAGCTTGTGTGCTCTGCTGTGCTTAGTCGCTCAGTCGTGACTCCATGGACTGTAGCCCACCAGGTTCCTCCGTCCATGGGGATTCTCCAGGCAAGAATACTGGAGTGGGTTGCCATGCCCTCCTCCAGGGGATCTTCCCAACCCAGGGATCGAACCCAGATCTCCCGCATTGAGGCAGATTCTTTACTGTCTGAGCCACCAGGGAGCGTAATTCCAGCAAATTCCGAGATGGATTTCCAGCGAGTCCCACTGGTGTGGCACCACAGCAACTTCTCTGCCAGGGCAGTGCCTCTCCAACAAGGTCCAGACCTCGGTCCTCAGTTGGGGTAGGGGGAGATGGGTCTTCCTCCTCGGGTACCCAAGCCCCTCTGAGGGATGAATCCTTGTGCCCACTTGACAGATGATAGAGCAAGACTCGAGAGGCAGCTGCCCCACCTAAGGCCATACACGGGGCAGGCCCATGCCTGAGCCCATAATCCCCAGGCCTCAAGGAGGTGATGCTTCACACCCAGCTCCTCCCACATAACCCTCTGAAGCCCCTCACCCACCAGCACCACCCAGGGGGTTCCCAGTGCCCCCAGCCCCTCCCAAGAAGGCCTCATTTGCAGGGACATGAAGACAAGTGAAAAGAGCTCCAGAGCAGCCCACACCACAGAGGGTGCTTCCCAGAAGAGGAAAACCAGTGAGGGGGCAGAGGTCTGGGTGTCAGAAGACAGGTGTCTACCATTTGCAACAGGGGACAAGGACTGGGAAGGTCATGGAAGCAGCAGAAATTTCCAGGAAGCCAGCATAGGCAGCCCAAGGAGAGACGATCCACAGCAGGCCCAGGATCCCCGCCCAGGGCGGAGACCACGTTGTCCTAACGTGAACCAGGCCATGACCCCTCCCTCCTCACCCGAGAGCCGGGATGGTGCGGCCACTGTGGTTGAGGATGTCCCCTCCCATGGCCTCAGGAGCCCATTAGTTCTCGTGACACCACTTCAGTGGTCACGTGTGCTTCTGGTGATGAGGACATCGTGTTTAGGGACATTTCCTCCACAGAGCCATTGAGCTGGATGCTCTCGGATACTATTGTAGAGCCCGTGAAGTCTGTCCAGCGCTGAGGAAGCTGTCAGAGACGCAGGCCCGGCTCCACCACCCAGCACTTACTTGTGTGACTGCACTCAGGCTGGGTCCACCACGGCAGCGCCCGCCTCCCCTCCCACCCCACACACACTGGTACCTGTCTGAGCCACGGTCAGAACTCGGGCACCACCCCGGGTTGTGTCACAAGCGGACCCTTTATACACATTAATGATCAACTGAAAAATCCAGATACACGCAGTTAGAGGTAAATAGGAATGCCCATCACCAGACCAGCTCCCAGCAGAGGGGACCTTGACAAAGGCAGATGGTCTGGGACCAATTCTACAGGTAGGCAGCAGGGGGCGCTTTAAGTGACCTCGGACAGGTGACCCAACCTTGCGGGGCTTCCATTCCTACTTCGGTAAAGGAGGGCGAAGACAGCGCCCCTTTAGGGAGTTCTTGGGAGGATTCGTGAGATTAGGTGCCTGCAGCTAAACCTGGCGAGCTTCAGTCCATAGGCTCGCGAAGAGTCGGACGTGCCTGAACCTACTGAGCACGCACAGCACAGCTCTGAGCCCACGAAGGAAGCGCGGGTGACATGGGGGCTCCTGACAGCTCTTGAAAAGAGACCACCTCACCTCCAGTGATCACTGGTCACCAGACACTGCGTCATTGCTTTTTTTTTTTTTTCTGGTGGATTCAAGACTCAGGCCTCCCATCCCTCCACTCCTGGACCAGACTGGGCCCTCAGTCTCGAATCCTTGAAGATGAAGTCCCAGGGTGGACTCTGAGCAGAGACATCCTTGTCCCCCGAGCCCCAGGAAAGACAACTTTCCATGTGCCCCTCACCCTAAATTAGGCTCTCCCCATGACCTGAGGAGATCTGGAGGTAAGGAGGGAGCTTTGAGAAGAAAGGGAGGGTTTATGAGAGGAAGCCAGGACCCAGGGGAGGGAGCAACCCCCCAAAGACTCTTCAAGCCTCATCTCCTCTCTTGGGGATCCGTTTTGATGCTGTGCAAGTGTCTGAGCTGGCTTCGATGGTGACAGCATCTGGCTTTTAGCAGGACAAAGAAATAATAATCCTCAGAGGACCTGATGGTTACCTTGTGGTTTCCTTGGAAACCGAGTCCCCTGCTCACCTTCCCTTGGCTTCTTCTTCCCCCTCTGCTGCCTTGATCTGGGCCATGAATTCAAGAAGGGCCAGGTGGCTGCTGTAAAAAAAAAAAAAAAGATGACCTTCCACCAATCAAGAGAAAAGAACCCCACAATTTCCCTGTCTTTCATGTAGGCTCCATACTTCAGGGTCACCAAGGAACCCTAGCTGCTGAAGGAAAGAATTCCTGCAAATAAATATGGGACAAATGATAGAATTAGAAAAGCACCTTTTCATAACTTCCAGTAAAATACTGGATTCAGGCAGTAATCATCAATAGTTGAAACATTTTGAGGATAAGTCCTCATAATAAGCCAGTGGGCATTCCGGTCAATAACAAGCCATCCAAAGCACTATGACTGACAACAGCCATTCCATAGGCTGTCTCACGGTCAGGGTGGACCCGGCTCAGCTGTGTGGGGCTCACTCAGGGTCTCTCAGACATTTGGGGTCAGATGGAGGCTGAAACTGGAGTCATCTAATCATCATCCCTATCCATCTTACGGTCTGATGCCTCAGCTGAGATAATGCTGCCAGAATCTTGGCCCTCTGTGCCAATGCCAAAAAGAAATACGGAGACAAGAGTTTTGGAGGAAAGAGAAAGAGTATCTTTATTTCTTTGCCAAGCAAAGAGGTAACACAGCAGGCCATCACCTCAGAAACTGTGCCTCCATGGAGGAAACAGTGAGGAGTTTTACAGTGTTCAAGGAGCAGGGTGTGATCAGTTCATGGACAATTTTCAGATTGGTTGGCATCAGGGTGAAGTTTCCAGCTTCATCAACTTTCTGGTTTCAACCAGTCTAAGGTCTGCGTTCTTGTGGTCAGCAGCTGGCATCTGGAGGGGGTCTGCTTCCTGTAAAAACAACTTAGGCATGTGTGTCCAGCCTTTATCTTTCAGGGAACTGTGAATTCGGTGATTGTGACGTGTGGCAGATTTAGAGTCTAAAGTTGTTACCAGTTCCCCAGACCAACAGCCATTCTTTGTTCCTATGTCTTCACATTTTCCAGTCATTAACTCTTGAGACAGTATTCTACTTCAAAAGACAAGGACACAGGGGCTTGTACACGGTTCCAAAGACAAGAACAGAGGGGATCAGTGGGGCATCCCTCTCGTCCACGTGGCTAGCTCGGGCTTCCTCCCAGCATGGCAGACTCAGGGCAGCCAAGCTTCTTGCATGGCAGCCGGCTGCCCCCAGAGTGAGGTTCTGAAAGGCTAAGGGGGAAGCCCCGAGACTTCCTCGGAAATCACAGTGTCACTCTCACCACATCCTAGGGTCAATGACAGGGCTTAAAGCCAGCTAGATTTGAGGACTACAAAAAGATGTGAACACTGGGAGTCAGTTAGGTGGGGGAGCATTGTTGGAGATCATCTGCCAAATGAGGAGCTTTACCATGGAGGGGACAACTGTCCCCCTCGGAACCCACGAATCATTTTTAGCATCACTGAAAGGGACAGGCTGATGCGCGTGCCTCCTGATGTGGGGCAGTGGAAACCCCAGACCCACCATGGAGTGTTGGTTGAGCCCAATTCTAATTGAGACCTTATTTCCTGGAAGTGCAGAGGTAAAGAGGTAGCAATACCGTGAGGGGAAAAAGGGGGATTTGGGGCGTGGAGCAGTCCTCACTGATTGATTTGTAGACTAGGCTTCTACAATAAGTCAACAGCATTAAATGAAAAGAGAGAATGGAGGAACCAGCCCTAGAATGGAAAGACTTTAAGAATCTTAGGGGCTTCATGGGTGGCTCAGTGGTAAAGAATCTGCCTGCCAATGCAGGAGACATGGGTTTGATCCCTGATCCAGGAAGATCCCACTGTGGGATGCTGTGGAGCAACTGAGCTCCTGCATCACAACGATTGAGCCTGTGCTGCAGAACCTGGGAGTCACAACTACTAAAGCCCACATGCTACAGCCCACACAACACAACAAGAGAAACCATTGTGATGAGAAGACCACTCACCACAACCAGGGGAAAGCCCGAGCATGATGAAGACCCAGCACAGCCAAAAGTAAATAAATAAATAAAATCTTTTTTTTTTAAGAGTCAGAAAGACAAAACCCTGCATACAGGGCTCTTCTGGATCCAGAATCCAAACAGACCAACCATAATATAAATAGACACTTTTGAGGCAAGCAGGGAAATTTGATTATAGACTTGGTATTGAATGATCCCAAGGGGTTATTATTCCTTTTGTTAGGTATGATCATGGTTTTGTGGTTATATAAGAATGTATGTGTCTATGTGTGTTAGAAAAATACATAGAAGTGAAGTCACATTATGACTGAGATTTTATTTTAAGTACTTCAACAGAAAGAAAGAGAGAGAGAAGAGTAAGCAGATGAAGTAAATGTGGCAAAAGCTTGCTAATGAGCCACTCTAGCTGGGGATGGGCATATGGGGCTTTATTGTACTATGCTTTCCACTTGTGTGTACGTTAGAAATAGCTCAAAATAAAAAGGAAAGTTTAAAGGGGAGCCATTGAGAGGGAGCCTTTTATCCCCACTGCTCCTGACAGCGCGGCCTCTCACTGAAATCATTTGTCACAGTAAAAGCTCGGCTGCCCAGACCTCGTCGGGAACACAGGCAGCCTTTCAAAGTCACCTTTCGTAGAGCCAGAGGCCGAGTTTCTGAGCTCCTGCCTTCGCCCCTCCTATTGTTCAAGGAGGCTCTGCTCAGCCAGACGGCAGGTTTTACCTCCTAAGGAACAGCGGGGTCCCCCCAGCATGGCCTGTCCCCAGTGTTCTGTCCCCATTGTGGGGGGTGGGGGGCGGGGAGTGATGGCATCACATGGATCCTGCAGGTCACATGCAGCATCAGGGAAGAAGGTCAAACACTTGGCACGTGCAAGCTCATATGTGCACGTCCTTCCCAACACACATGACCAGGAGGGCGTAGGGTGTGGGGAGACACTCAATGGGAACTCACTAGAAGGGGCCAGTCCTTCCTCAGGCTGGGTGATGCTTCTTCCTCTGTTAAAAGAGATGTATGGACTTCCTTGGTGGCCCAGTGGATAAGAATCTGCCTGCTGATACAGGAGACACAGGTTCGATCCCTGGTCTGCGAGGGTCCCACATGGCATGGGGCAACTAAGCCCGTGTGCCACAGCTGCTAAGCCTGAGCTCTAGGGCCCTCACACCACGACCATGGAGCCCATGCGCTGAAACTACTGAAGCCTGTGCACCCTAGAGCCTGTGCTCAGAAGCAAGAGAAGCCATCGCAACGAGAAGCCCACGCATCACAAGGGAGAGTAGCCCCCGCTCGCTGAAACAAGAGAAAGCCAGCAAGCAGCAATGAAAACTCAGATGACATAGACAAATTCCTCAAAGACACACACTACCGAAACTAACTCAGAAGGAATAGAAAACCTAAATACACCTATAACAAGTAAAGACGTTGAATCAGAAAACTATCCTCAGACTTCTCTGGTGGCTCAAAGAATCCACCTGCCAATGAAGGGAACACGAGTTCGATCCCTGGTCCGGGAAGATCCCGCATGCTGCAGAGAAGCTAAGCCCTTGTGCCACAACTCCTGAGCCTGTGCTCTAGAGCCTGGGAGCAGCAGCTACCGAAGTCCACACGCCCTAGAGCCTGTGCTCTGTAACGAGAAAAGCCACGGCAAGGAGAAGCCTGCGCACCACAACCGGATAAAGAAAAGCCAGTGCAGCAACAAAAACCCAGCACAGTCAAAACAAATAATTTTTTTTTAATTCAACAAAGTAGGAATAAAAGGGAATTCTCACCACTGAACAAAAGGTATCTAGGAAAGTTTCTCAGCGAACATCATACTCACTGTCGAGAGATTGGAGGCTTTTTCATAAGATCAGAAATAAGACAAGGATGTCGGCTCTCACAATTTCCATTCAACGTTACTGGAGTTCTAGCCAGGACAACTGGCAAGAGAATTAAACGAAAGATGGTTATACTGCAGAGAAAGAAAACTATTTCTGTTTGATGATGACATGACCTTGTATATTAAAAATCCTAAGAAATCTACTAAAAAGCTATTAGAACCAATAAACAAGTTCAGCAAAGTTGCAGACTACATGATCACCAACAAAAGTTGGTATAGTACTTCTATACATTTTCAGTTAACAATTCAAAAGTGAAACTTATACAAGAATTTACAGTAGCATCAAGCAGAATAAAATATTTCATAATAAATTTAGGAAAGGAAGTATAAAACATATACTCTGGAAACTACAAAATATTATTGAAAGAAATTAAAGAACTAAGTAAACGGAAAGACACCCATGTTCATGGACTGGAAGATTTAACACTGTTAAAATGACAATACTTTCCAAGTTGACCTACAGATTCAATGCTATCTCTATCAAATCCCAACCTGTATATTTGCAAAAATCAATAAGTTGATTTTTAAATTCCTATGGAAACTTAAGGAACTCAGAATAGCCAAAACAACTCTCAGAAAGAAGAAAAAAATTAGAGAACTCACACTTCTGAGTGTCAAAACTCTCTGCAAAGTAACAGTAATCAGGACGCTCTACTGGCATAAGGATAGACATAAGACCAATGGAACAGAATTGAGAGTCCAGAAATAAATCCTCACATTTATGGCCAGTTGATTTTCAACAAGGATGCCAGTACAATTCAGTAAGAAAAAAAATCATCATCTCAACAAATGGTGCTGGGACCGCTGGATGTTCACATGCAAAAGAATTACATCATATACAAAAGTTTATTCAAAATGGATCGAAGACCTAAATGTAAGCACTAAAACTATTAAACACTTAGAAGAAAACATATAGTCTCATAACATTTTAAAAGTAATTTTATTGACTTATTTTTGGCTGTGCTCGGTCTTCATTGCCACATAGGCTTTTCCTTAGTTGCCGAAAGTGGGGGGCTACTCGCTAGTTATGGTGCACGACCTTCTCACTGCAGGGGCTTCTCTCACAGTGTGCAGGCTCTAGGGCGTGTGGACTTCAGCAGTTGCAGCTCGGGGACTTCAGCAGCTGCGGCTTTCAGGCTCAAGACCACAGGCTCAATAACGGTAGCACACAGGCTTAGTTGCTTGCTCCACGGCATGTGGGGTCTTCCTGGATTAGGGATCAAATCCATGTCTCCTGCATTGGCAGGAGGATTCTTTATCACTGAGCCTCCACGGAAGCCCTCTGATAATATTTTCTAAAAAGAAGAAAACACAGGTATAAATCTTCATGATCCCAGGTTAGGCAATAACTTATCGATATGACACAAAATTACAAGCTACAAAAGAAAAAAGGCAGATACATTAGACATAATCAAAATTAAAACCATTTGTGCTTCAGAGAATGCCATCTGAAGTAAAAAGACTGTCCACATAATAGAAAAACATAAGAAAATGTTTGCAGATCATATATTCCATGAAGGGCTGGCCAGGATATATCAAGACCTCTTACAACTTAATAATAAAAAGACAAGTAACCCAATTAAAAAATGGGCAAAGGGGCTGTACATTTCTCCAAAGACTATATACAAATGACCAGCAAACATGAAAAAAATCCTCTCGACATTATTAGCCATTAAGAAAACGCTACTAAAATCACCATGAGATACTATTTCACTCCCACTAGGAGGACTTTTAAAAATAATAATAACAATAACAGTGTTGGCAAAGATGCGGAGAAATCGGAACTTTTGTACTCCGCTGGTAGATATGTAAAATGATGCAGCCAAAAAGAAAATCTGAAAGTTTCTCAAAAGGTTAAAAATAGAGTTACCGTGCGTGCGTGTGTGCCAAGTCGCTTCAATCATGTCTAATTCTTTGCAAGCCTATGGGCTGTAGCCTGCCAGGCTCCTCTGGCCATGGGATTCTCCAGGCAAGAAAACTGGAGTAGGTGCCATGCCCTCCTTCAGGGGATCTTCCCCACCCAGGGATCACATCTCTTGTGGCTCCTGCATTAGCAGGCGTGTACTTACCACTAGCTCCACCTGGGAAGCTCAGAGAGTTACCACGTATGTATGTATGTGAAGGTTTCTCAGTCATGTCCAACTCTTTGCAACCCCATGGACTGTATAGGAAATTCTCCAAGCCAGAATACTGGAGTAGGTAGCCTTTCCCATCTCCAGAGGATCTTCTCCACCCAGGGATCGCATTTCTTATGTCCCCTGCATTAGCAGCATGTTATTTACCACTAGCTCCACCTGGGAAGCTCACAGAGCTACCATATAATTCAGCAATAATTTTTCTTAGTATACCCAAGAGAAATGAATACATCCACACTAATTAGCTTCCATTCAAAGGGAAGCATCATCTGACCTACCCAGACTCTAAGTTACAGCCTCACCTCAGGCAGGCCAAACCCTTCAATGATCTAACAGAGATCTAACAGGTCAGAGATCTAACAGGACTCGGAGCTGCAACTGGGAAAAGACTGGCAACTCCAAGAATGTTCCAGGTCTTTTATCCTTGGCTTCCAAAGAGCAGCATCCATCCTTCGAGACACAACTCTTTGCTCAGGAGCCATTAACCTCACAGCCTCTTCCAGAAACGGATCTCTCTTCCTTCCACCACCACTAAACCTGCCCATCTTCCTGTACGATCTTTCCCTGTGCTTGGCACTTGGTATCTATTTTCTCATGTTCTCCTACACTAACCCTGGGAGGTTAGTGTTTTTCTAGATCCACAGATCTTGCTCCAAAAGCCCTGAGGCCAGAAGGATTGCAGAAATCAGATTTCTTCAAATTAGAAAGGTAATGTGAGCCATACACTGTGTATTATGAAACATCCCCGGGGAGCCTGGGCGGTGCCCTGTAATCAGACATATTAATATTTCCATAGTGAGGTGTATGAATATTCACATTGAGTGAAATGAATAAAAGCTATAAATAGCCTTTCACCAGCTCGGATCACATTTTACAGGGTCAAATTTCTAACCTGGTCTGTCTGCTTTGAAACCGCTGCCCTCATTCCCTGCAGTAACAGCCCCCTAAACACACACACACACACACACACACACACACCCGTAAAAATTCTGCCACATTCATTTCCTTTATCCATCTTTCCATACAAAAGCCAGCCTTTGCTATATTCTGGGGCCCCAACCTATGTGTCCAGTCCTAGGGGACTGAAGAAATTTGATGCTTAGAGTTCATCAGATAATAAACAAATAAATATATAACATAATGTCAGGTGGTGAAAAGAATCATGAAGAAAAATAAAACAGGATAAGCATATAAAACAGGATAAGCATATAAAGAGGAAATGGGAGACTTCAGGTTCCCAGACTATGGAAGCCCACGCACTCTAGAGCCTGTGCTCTGCAACAAGAGGCGCCACTGCAATGAGGAGCCCACGCACCACACCAGAGAGTAGTCCCTGCCCGCCACAACTAGAGAAAGCCTGTGAGCAGGAACAAACTTTTGCTGTTACAACTGAAACTGAGCAGGACACTGTGGGGGTCCTGGCTCCAGACCCTTTCTATGTCCCTTGTTTCTTGTTTGTAGGGAATAGACTTCAGCCTTCATGACCTTCCCTGAGATCCAAAAGGCAGGTTCAAACAGTCGCTAATCAGGGAAGAGAGGGGACGCAGAGACAAAGGAGGAGCAGCCAAGAGACAGTCATGCAGGAGACTCCCCTGGCAGTCCAGTGGTTAGGATTCCTCACTTCCAATGCTGGGGGCATGGGTTCCATCCCTGATCGGGGAACTAAGACCCCACATGCAACAGAAACAGCACAGCCTTGGGACAGGGTCTTGGTTCCACCACAAAGGATACATGTAACAATATCTTTGAGTTCTTCTGCAGAACTAAAACCCCCAACAAATGTTAAATGTTAACTACTTTATTTTCTTGGGCTCCAAAATCACTGCAGATGGTGACTGCAGCCATGAAATTAAAACATGCTTGCTCCTTGGAAGAAAAGCTGTAACAAACCTAGACAGTATATTAAAAAGCAGAGACATTACTTTGCTGACAAATGTCCGTATAGTCAAAGCTATAGTTTTTCCGGTAGTCGTGATGGATGTGAGAGTTGGACCATAAAGAAAGCTGAACGCCAAAGAATTGATGCTTTTGAACTGTGGTGTTGGAGAAGACTCTTAAGAGTCCCTTGGACTGCAAAGAGATCAAACCAGTCCATCCTAAAGGAGATCAGTCCTGAATATTCATTAGAAGGCCTGATGCTAAAGCTGAAGTGCCAGTACTTTGACCACCTGATGCAAAGAGCTAACTCATTAGAAAAGACTCTGATGCTGGGAAAGATTGACGGCAAGAGGAGAAAGGGACAACAGAGAATGAGATGGCATCACTGGCTCGATGGACATGAGCTTGAGCAAGCTCCAGGAGTTGGTGATGGATAGGGAAGCCTGGTGTGCTGCAGTCCATGGGGTCTCCAAGAATCGAACATGACTGAGTAAGTGAACTGAACTGAACTGAATTACTTGATGAAGCGTTCTTTATTCCAGAAGATCAGTTTGATAACCTCAAGAACCACAGAAGCTCATCAGGAAACCACCTGAGGTCAGATTAAAGGGATACATACACCCTGATCCTTATCATCAACCTTGCCCTTTGAACCTGAGCTATAAAAATCCTCACCAAATCCCCTGGGTGGGGACACGCAGTTTTTGAGGTCATGAGCCCACTGTGTCCCCCTCTGTCTGGCAAAGTAATAAAGTTATTCTTTTCTACTTCACCCAGAACTCTGCCTTCGAGACTCAGTTCAGCACTGGTGCAGAGAGGATGACTTTTTGGCATCATAACCACTCTGTTTTGGTGGTTGTTGATCACTCAACAAACCCAGCAAAAGCTGATGGATGATGTAGTCGCACTGCATCGGCCTTGTGGGACTCTGTTTTCCGAGCCTCTTTTCCTGGCTCTGGCTGATCATTCTTTCTCAAAATGTGGCTCCCAGGGCTCCATGTGGCTCCCAGGGCTCATCCCGATGATGTCTGAGCAGCTCAGAGCAGTGGCCCGGTCCCTCTCAGATCTAAGTGTCACACAATCACTCGAAAGCTTCCTGAAACTTGGGGGCCTCTGCTCTCTGGCACCCTCACAGTCTGGAACATGGAAACCTCCCACACAGCTAGAGAAGAATGTCTCTGGGGACCAAAAGACGTCATCATGAGTCCACGCTCTGAGGCTTGGGAACCTGACCCTGAGGACAGCCTTCTAGCCTCCTCGGAGCCAAATTAAACATCTTAACCTACAACCTAAGGAGCCTGATGATATGGCTGCCGAGTCCACAGCAGACCCAAAGGAGCGAATTCGAGCTGAATGAGGCTGAATCAGGGAAGAAACGACGGATTCTGAAGGCCAAACAGTACCAGTGTGTTAGTCGCTTAGTCATGTCCAGCTCTCGGCGACCCTGTGGATCGTAGCCCGCCAGGCCCCTCTGTCCATGAGATTCCCCAGGCAAGAATACTGAAGTGGGTTTGCAACTTCCTACTCCAGGGGATCTTCCCCACCCAGGGATCAAACCTAGGTCTCCTGCATTGCAGGCAGATTCCCAGGCACGACCCAACTCACAACCGCTCTGCAGGAGCAGTATTTATATGCCCATTTTACAGGAGAGGGAACTGAGGTCCAGATAGATTAGTAATTTGTTAAATTTGCAGGCTTGTCAGTAAGGATCCAAATTGGCATGTAGTATGGACTCCACTCCAGTACTCTTGCCTGGAAAATCTCATGGACACAGGAGCTTGGTGGGCTGCAGTCCATGGGGTCGCTACTAGTCGGACACGACTGAGCGAGTTCACTTTCACACATTGGAGAAGGAAATGGCAACCCACTCTGGTGTTCTTGCCTGGAGAATCCCATGGACGGGGGAGCCTGGTGGGCTGCCGTCTATGGGGTCACATAGAGTCCGACACGACTGAAGCGACTTAGCAGCAGCAGCAGCAGCATGGACTCTGTGGACAGTAGTTCCTGATGCTGATGTTGACCTTGGTGTCGTTTGTAGGTAAAGCAGAAAGAACCAGGGAGAGATTATAGGTTGAGATTACATAGAGATTATAGGTGACTATAGATTTTCATGGGGTGATGTCCCAGGTGGAGGGAATTATCTAAAGAGCAGGGCACTGGGAGGAGGGGGCAGCTGAGAGCCCAGAAAACCATCCTCACCTCAGCGAGGCCCTGCCGTGAGCAGGCTGCCCCTGCTCTTCTCCTCCAGAGACCAGCATGGCCAACTCTGCACTGTCTCTCCTGGGCTCATGCAGGGCTCTCTCAGGACTGGCTGCCGAGGTCAAGGGTCCTGAATGGACTAGGACGTATGTACAGGACCAGGTCGGATGTCAACACTGGTTTGTTGCTGAGAAAGCCAGACTGGAGAACTCTCTCATCCTTCTGAACCTAGCTTGCCAGGCAAGGTGCAGGCCCCCGACAAGAGATCCTCAGGGGCTGCCCCCGGGGGAGAGGAGACTGGTGCAGCCTATGTGTGAAGGCCCAAGAGTCACAGAGACTAGAGCCTGGGGACCCCTGCTCCCCCTCCTTCTGCCAGGCCCTGTGATGCTCTGAGTCCTGTCTCCTCCTGACCTGTTCCCTCCGGGGAGGTGGAGGGGACCCACATCCCCCTAGTGAGGTGATCCGTGGGCACAGGCAAGCTGGGAGGAGCAGCTGGGGATGCATGCTCAGTCTGGAGACCCGGCCAAGACCAGACAACCCTGGGATTTTGGAAGCCTCCCACTCCCAGGGTGGATTTAATTTTTATTTTTTTTATTATGATAAAATAGACATAACATTAAATTTACCATTTCAAATATTTTAAAGTGTATAGTTCAGTGTGTATTTTGGCCACCTGTTGTGAAAAGCTGACTCAGTGGAAAAGACCCTCATGCTGGGAAAGATTGAAGGCGGGAAGAGAAGGGGACGACAGAGGATGAAATGGTTGGATGGCATCACCGACTCGATGGACATGACTTTGTGCAAACTCCAAGAGATGGTGAAGGACAGGGAAGCCCGGTGTGCTGCAGTCCATGAGGCCACAAAGAATCAGACACAAATGAGCAACCGAACAATGACAACATGGTTCAGTGGTGTTAAGGACACTTGTGTTGGTATATAACCATCACCAGCATCCACCTTCAAAGTTTTTCCATTTTCCCAAGTTGAAACTTTGCACGTGTTAGACCCTAACTCCCCACCTCCCCCTCCCCGCTCCTCTGACACCCGCCCTTCCACTTCCTGTCGCTGTGAATTTGCCGGCTCTTAGGGGCCTGACCCAAGTGGGCTTTGTCTTTCTGTGTGACTGCCTTATGTCACTTAGCATTACTGGTGTTATTTCACTTAATTCTTCAAGGTTCAGCCTGTTGTAGTATGTTTTAGAATTTCCTTTCTCTTTAAGGCTGAATAAAATTCTATCACGTGAATAGACCTCACTGTTTATCCATCCATCTGTTGATGGACACTGGGTTGCTTTTACCTTTTGGCTTTTGTGAGTAGTCAAACACCACGCACAAGTATCTCTCTGAGACCCTGTTTTCGAATCTTTCGGGTATATAACCAGCAGTGGAATTCTTGCATCATATGGTAATTCTGTGTTGAATTTTTTGAAGAACCACTAAACCATTTTCCACAGTGGCTGCATCATTTTACATCCACATCAGCAGTGCACAAGATTTCAATTTCTCCACATCCTTGCCAACAGATGGTACCTTCTTTTTCTTTCTATTTTTTTTTTTAAAGTAATGGGATGCTAATGGGTGTGAAGTGGTATCTCATTGTGGTTTTGATTCACACTTTCTTAATGATTAGTGATACTGAGCATCTTTTCATTTGCTTATTAGCCATTGGTACATTGTCTTTGGAGAAATGTCTGCTCAAGTTCTTGCCCATTTTTTGATTGGATGGTTTGTTTCCTTATTGTTCAGTTGTAGGAATTATTTTTATATACTAGATGTTAACCCTTTAGTATCTAGAATTGAGACTTTTGAATTGTGATGCTGGAGAAGATTCTTGAGAGTCCCTTGGACAGCAAGGAGATCAAACCAGTCAATCCTAAAGAAAATCAACCCTGGATATTCATTGGAAGGACTGATGTTGAAGCTGAAACACCAATACTTTGGCCACCTGATGTGAAGAACCAACTCATTGGAAAAGACCCTGATACTGGGAAAAGTTGAGGGCAGGAGGAGAAGGGGACGACAGAGGATGAGATGGTTGGATGGCATCACTGACTCAATGGATATGAGTTTGAGCAAATTCTGGTAAATAGTGAAGGACAGGGAAGCCTGGTGTGCTGCAGTCCATGGGCTCACAAAGAGTCAGACATGATTTAGTGACTAAACAATAATTAGCCTCTTATCAGATATATGGTTTGCAAATATTTTCTCCCGTTCCATGAGCTGACTTTTCACTTTGTTGCTGGTGTCCTTTGACGCACAAAAGGTTTTCACTTTATGTCCAGTTTATCTGGTTTTCTTTTGTTTTGCCTGTGCTTTCGGTGTCACGTCCATGAATCATTGCCAAATCCAGTGCCCTGAAGCTTTTCCCCTATGCTTTTTTCCAAGAGTTTTATAGTTTTAGCCATTAAGTTTAGGTCTCTGCTCCATTTTGAGTTCATTTTTGTCTATGATCTAAAGTAAGGTCCAATTTCATTGTTTTGAATGTGGCTATCCAGTTTTCCCAGTGCCATTTGTTGAACAAATTCTTTTTATACAAACAAAAAAAGCTATGTTTACCATTCTTACAGAACTGTAAGCCACAGTGAATATACAAATGAAACACAAACAAAACCAATGACCAGTAAAATTCAAACAGCACTAAATTAACACAAGAGATGATGTTATTTTGCTGAAACAAAATCCCTGTTGCTCAGCAAGAGCACAGCAGGTTCAACTGAATGGCTCACCACGGTTCTCCACTGGAACCGCTGCCTGAATACATCTGCCGCACATTACTCTGACTCTTCTGTCTCCATCAGCTGTGACATTTAATACCCCAATACGGTCACAAACACACACGGTGATCGTGAAACCACATGGCCATGTGCATTCACACGTGGTCGTGCAGGTGAACCAGAATCGAGTGTTTAAGTTATTGTTAACGTGAAACCCTAAATTAAGAATCCTTGTTTAAAAAAAACTCATGACTCTCAGACATAAAGAAAATACTGGTGGTTGCCAAGGGGGAGGGATTTGGGGGAGCGATGGAGTGGGAGGTTGGGGTTAGCAGATGTAAGCTTTTATGTATAGAATGGATAAATAACAAGGTCTTTCTATAGAGCACAGAATTCAGTTCAGTTCAGCCTCTCAGTCGTGTCCGTCTCTTTGTGACACCACGGACCGCAGCACACCAGGCCTCCCTGTCCATCATCAACTCCAGGAGCCTGCTCAAACTCATGTCCATAGAGTCGGTGATGCCATCCCACCAACTCATCCTCTGTCATCCCCTTCTCCTCCTGCCTTCAATCTTTCCCAGCATCAGGGTCTTTTCCAGTGAGTCAGTTCTTCGCATCAGGTGGCCAAAGTATTGGTGTTTCAGCTTCAGTATCAGCCCTTCTAATGAATATTCAGGACCGATTTCCTTTAGGATTGACTGGTTTGATCTCCTTGCAGTCCAAGGGACTCTCAAGAGTCTTCTCCAACACCACAGTTCAAAAGCATCAATTCTTTGGTGCTCAGCCGGGAGAACTGTATTCAAAATTCTATGATAAATCATAATAGAAAAGAGTATTAAAAATATATATATATGTGTTTAAGTGAATCACTTTGCTGTATAGCAGAAACTAACACATTGTTAATCAACTATATTTCAATAAATTAATAAGTAAGAACTCGTGAATCTTGAGTGTTTCTCCAGGACCTCAGTGAGCCTGTGGACTCTAGGTTAGAAACCTTATGTTAAGTGGAGGTAGCTCAAAAGCTTCCAGAATAAACAGGTATTCAGTGGCTATCTATGGCATCTAAAGGGTTCTGTTTGCAAATGTAAACAATTAACTTTCCAGGGAGCAGAGCTGCATCTCTGCAGGTTATGCACGCTGAAAAGTGTTTTTTCTAAATCTGGATTCCTGGGATCATTTCAAGTGGGCCGTTGGTGCTGCCCAGCTCTACTGCCCTGGTGGGGTTAAACCCCCTTCCCACCCAGTGACTACTTCATCCTTCCCTCCCTTCCTCTCAGCCTGCCCCCTTGCTTCCTTTTTCACTGAGAACTTCCTCAGCGCCCACCTGCACATCCTCGCAGCCTTCTCTCCCGGTCCTCGGAGGATCTGTCTGTCCTCCAGTGCACACCAGAGCCTGTCCCCTCCCTCGGGCTCAAGGACATCCTTCCGGTAAGTCTCCCCCTCCTTTGGCAGCCATGTCTGTCCTCTCTGTTCAAGCATTCTCGTCAGCAGCTCACCCTCCCACCTTGCGTTCTAAAGAGTCCTCTTGATCTTGCTCCCTCTTCAAGTGCCAGCTTATTTCTCTCCTCCCTTCCCTCAAAGCCCCTCGGAGGCTTGGTCTCTGCCCTCTTCCCACCCTCTCCTAAACCCGCTCCAGGCGGGCTCAGAAGCCCAGCCGCTCTTCAAGGTCGCTCGATCGATCCCATGTTAGCAAGTCGATAGTCAGCCCTGTGGTATCGCACCTCCAGGTCCTTGCTGCTCCCTCTCCCGTCCTGAACGGCCCCCTCCACTGGGCCTCCAGGTTGCTGCTCAGCTGGTTTTCCTCCTTCCTCATGGCCCAGCCTCTGCTGCGGGTGCCCCTGCTGTGTCTTGTGGCTTCAGTGCCGCCATACGCTGATCACATCCCGGCTGACACCTCAGCCCAGGCCTCCCCCTGCACGCCTGGCTCACAGCCAGCTGCCAGTCCCACGGCTCCACTGGGGCTCAAGCAGGTACATAAAGTTTAACCTGTCAAACTGAGCTCGCCTCCCACCGCCTTCACAGTCTCACTTATTGACAATTCCACACTCTGCTTACTCAGACCCTCACTTTGGCTCCACTCATGACCAAAAAGCACAAGAAAAGATGCTCAAGCATCATTAGTCATCAGGGAAATGCAAGTCCACAATGAGATACCCCTTCACACCCACTAGGGCGGCTATCATGTAAACAGGCAACAGACGATAATAAATGTTGGCGAGGATGCAGAGAAAGTGGAACCTCACACACTGCTGATGAGATTGCAAAAGGATGCAGCTACGGTGGAAAAAAAGTTTGGCAGTTCCTCAAAAAGTTAGGCATAGAGTTACCATACGACCCAGCAATTCCACATCTAGGAATATACCCAAAAGAATCAAAAACAGTGTTCTAACAAAAATTTGTACCTAAGTGTTCATAGAAGCACTGTGCACAGGAGCCAAAATGTGGAAGCAACTCAAATGTCCATCAATAGATGAATGGATAGACAAAATGTGGTGTAACCGTACCATGGTGTATTACTCAGCTTTAAAAAGGAAGGAAATTGTAGGAACTTCTCTGGCAGTCCAGTGGTTGAGCTTCTGTGCTTCCAGTGCAGGGGGGCATCGGTTCGATTCCTGGTCTGGGAACTAAGATCCCACATGCTGGGCAGCGTGGCCAGAAACAAGGAAGGGGAAAGGGAAGGAAATTATGACACAGGCTAGAACACAGATGAACCTGGAAGACATTATGCAGAGTGACATAAGCCAGACACAAAGGCCAGCCTACTGATTCCATGAGTAAGAAACACCCAGGACAGGTAAATCCATAGAGACAGAAAGCACACTCGTGGTTGTCAGGAGCTGAGGGGAGGGAACGCGGGGAGTGATTGCTTAATGCATACAGGGTTTTCCTTTCGGGATAAGGAAGATGATTTGGAACGAGATCTGGGTGATGACCGTACAGCACTGTGAATGTACTAAAGGCCGCTGAGTCGAACGCTGGAAAATGGTTACTTGTATTGTTGCTGAGTCGCTAAGTCATGTCCGACTCTTTGCGACCCCATGGACTGTAGCCTGACAGGCTCCTCTGTCCATGGGATTCTCTAGGCAAGAATGCTGGAGTGGGTTGCCATCTCCTTCTCCAGGGGATCTTCCCAACCCCAGGATCGAACCCGAGTCTCCTGCACTGGCAGGTGGATTCTTTACCACTGAGCCACCAGGGCAGCTCCATTTAATTTTATACTGTGTGAATTTTGCCTCAGTAAACAAGCTTCACTTCTTCCCCTTATCCTGCACCCCACATCCAGGCACCATCAAAATCTGTGCCCCCACCCCTGTCCTAGCCACTGTCCCCTCTCACCAGAGGACTCTAGGGCCCTCCTAATGCCTAGCTTTGGCCTGCGCTCCTCACAGCATCCAGGGATCCTGTTAAAACACAAGTCAGATCACGTCCCGCCTCTGCTCTAAACTCTCCCCGGGGCCAGCATCACACCCAGAGTCAAAGCCAAAGTCCTCTTTCATACTGAGCAAGGTAAGTCAGACAGAAAGACAAATATATGATACCACTTATATGTGGAATATTTTTTAAAAAGGTTACAAATGAACTGATTTGCAAAACAGAAGTAGAGTCGCAGATGTAAAAAAACAAACTTATGCTGATCAGGAAATGGGGAGCAAGTTGAGATTGGGACTGACACGTGCACACCACTGTATAGAAAATAGATGACTAATAAGAACCTACCATATAGGACATGGAACTCTACTTAATGCTCTGCAATGGCTTCTATGGGAAAAGAATCTAAAAAAAGAAAAAGAGTTGGATGTATGTAGGATGTATATGTATGTATGATCCACTTCATCCTACATACATCCAACTGAAACTAACAGAACCTTGGAAATCAGCTCGCTCTCGCTCTCTCTCTCTCTCTCTCTCTATATATATATATATAGTTCAGTTAAAATTTTTAAAAAACCAAAATCCTCATGGAAATCCAAGGCCCACATAGCTTTCTGTCCCTGTCTCCCCTCACCTCTGCTATTTCAGCCATGCCAGCCTCCTGCTGCCCCTGCCCCTCACGTGCCACCTCCCCCCAGCCCCGCAGAGACCCTGCCCCCTCCCTGCAGTGTGTCCTCCTGCTGTCTGCGTGGCTCAGCCCACGGCCCTCCTCCATCGCTTCCCTTCCTCTCAGCACCACGCAGCCCAGCACCTCCACCCCCTTCTCTAATGGGGCTTTATCTCTATCACTTACTATTGTCTCACCTATAATACAGTTTACCTCTTAACCTTGTATTCAGTCTGTCTCCTCCACTGAAATACAAGCTTGGGCAGCAGGGGACGGAGGTGTGGGGAGGAGGGAGGAAATTCCCTTGAGAACACGCCCAGTGGATATTTGTCAAATGAATGAAAGGGTTCAAATCCATCTGACCCATCTATTTGTATTTGTTTTGCAGAGGGTGTGTGTGTGTGTGAAACTGTTGCTCGTAGGAATTTGGTAAGAAACCAGCAATGCAAAGCTAGGAAGACTTGCCACCAAAGAGGGAAGGATGTAAAAGAAACTGGATTGGCTTAGAATGTCCCTTATGGGATGTGACTCAAAAGCAGATTACTCAGACTCAGGGAATGTTCCACGCCAGTGACATGTGCTGACATCAGCTACCCTGAAGGAAGCAGACGTTCTCACCGTCATCCTGAGACAGGCAGAGCCTGGGCAAAAAGCTGAGGGCCTTTGTCTGGGATGAGGCCACATGGAGGGAAGGGGCCTCTTGTGGGGCGGGGCTCTGAACATGTTCATTTATCCCTCATTTAGTCTGACTCTCTGCAGCTCCATGGACGGCGGCACGCCAGGCTTCCTTGTCCGTCACTGTCTCCTGGAGTTTGCTCAGGCTTGTGGCTAGTGAGTCGATGATGCCATCCAACCATCTCATCTTCTGTCACCCCCGTCTCCTCTCTCCCAGCATCAGGGCCTTTTCCAAACAGTCAGCTCTTCACATGAGCACATCCTTGAATTCCCCAACTCTTGACCCCTCATTTACCTCACCCTAACCCTGCACTACCCACTCTTCCACCACCAGAGCTTCCTTTCTGCCAGTTCCCAGGTAAGCTAAACCTGTGAGCCAAGCTAAGGTGTCAATTTCATTTCAGAAGCACTGCACGACTCTTCAGAAAGGATGTTTTCCTGGACAGATGTTTCATGGCAGCAACTTGAGAGAGGCTCAAGTTTCTTAGGCAGCTGGTCCTCCTCTCCCCACAAGCTTTCAGAGGTCAAGGGATGTGGGGTACCTGCAGAGCTAATCATGAGATCTGTCAGTCAGAGGACACAGGCTATGGATGATTTATATCAAACTCAGTGGTCAGAGAGCAGGCATATCTGGCCTCATCCAGCCTTGTTCCAGATGGGATTCAAGGTGGCTTAATGAGAATGTATAAACTACAGCTAGAGAATATAAATTGTAAAAGGTTGTGAAAGAAAATAAAATAACTGAATACATGGAATGAGCCAGGGAAATGGGAAGGGTGTATAAGAATAGAGAGAGGGACACCCAGCCATCCTGGAAGTGGGGAAGGCTTCCTGGAGGAAGTGGTATCCAGGCAGACTCCTGAAGGGTTGTCGTTGTTGTTATTCAGTCACTAAGTCACATCTGATTCTTTGCAACCCCGTGGACTATAGCCTTCCAGGCTCCTCTGTCCTCCACTATCTCCCAAAGTTTGCTCAAACTCATGTCCATTGAGTCGGTGATGCCATCCAACCATCTCATCCTCCGTCGCCCCCTTCACTTCTGGCCTTCAATCTTTCCCAGCATCAGAGTCTTTTCCAAGGAATCGACTCTTCACATCAAGTGGCCAAAGCACTGGAGCTTCAGCTTCAGCAACAGTCCTTCTAATAAATATTCAGGGTTGATTTTCTTTAGGATTGACTGGTTTGATCTCCTTGCAGTCCAAAGGACTCTCAAGAGTATTCTCCAGCACCGTAGTTCAAAAGCATCAATTCTTCAGTGTTCAGCTTTCTTTATGGTCCAGCTCTCACATCCATACATGACTACCAGAAAAACCATAGCTTTGACTAGATGGACCTTTGTTGGCCAAGTGATGTCTCTGCTTAAGGGTCAACAGAAGTTTAATAAACCAAGACCTGGAGGAAGGGCCCTCTAGGCTGAAGGGCTAGAGTGTACAAAGTTTCATGGTGAGAAAGGGATAGTCCAGTGGGTAGTGGGACCCCCACAGGTCAGACTCCGCTCCCCACTCACAACGTCTTAGAGAGATACTTTGACCTGGCTTCTCAGGGAGTCATCCTGAACAGCCTGGTTCCCCAGGGCCAGTACCACACACTGAAAGATGGGGGTCTGCTCCCACCCCTCCTTGAACCTGCCCGAGCCCCAGGAAATCAGCCTGCACCACCTGCCTGTGAAGACAAGACTCGATTCAGAGGGGCTGGCAGAGACCCTTGACTCCACAGTCCAGAAGCTACCAAGCTTCCACTAAAAGGCTGTGAGACTCACTTGGGTCCCTGGGTCCATTCTCAGAGCGGGAGTGATGCTGAGTGACTTTCAGCGACCTCTCCCTCTCTGCACAGTGACTCACAAGGACTGGGATTCTGGTGCCCCAGTACTGCATGGAAGGGACCCTGTTCTGGTCATCCATAGGCCTTGAGTCTGCACAGAATGTGACTGGCATTTATTACAGTCACTGCTGATATGGAAGGGTGTGCCAGGGCAGATAATGTCAGGTGGTATAAGGAAGGATTCAGGAGGAAAGAAAAACACCACATATGGGGAAAGGGTTTCATCTTAGGACAGGTCGAGGCTTGTCCAGGAACTCTGCAAGCACAGACAGAACCCCGGGCTAAGATAGAGCTCAGGCTTGAGTGAGCGGTAGCTGACCTCTAGGGACAAAGTTTTCTGGAGACACAGGCCCCAGGAGGCAGTTGGAATAAAGTGGATTTTCACTTGCACATTTGTCTGTTTTCCCTTTTCAGTTTCTAAGCCAGCTCACTCAACACAACTGGAATTTCAGTTGTGCAAGCCCTAGGGACTTTGGCCATGGGAAAGAGCAGGATTCACCCTGATGTCCACAGTCCCCTCCCTAGAGCGGCCCCTTCCAAAGGCCAGGGAGGGGCTTTGGGGAGCTAGCATTTGCAGCCTGAACCTCACTCAACGTGGGGCTGGGGGTATCCTTAGAAAAAGAATGCAGAAGTGTGAGTACAGATTGCTCGGGTTTGGGGGCAGGAGGGGAAGGATGAAAGTCAGTAAAGGAAATAGGCACGTAGGGCAAGATCAAAGAGAAACCAGGTGCAAGCTTCCAGCTGTCTTCTCCCAGTGGAGAATTTAATGGGGTACGAACTGGAGAAAGGACAGTGTTGAATTCTCCCAGTAACAACCTGAGACAACGTCTGAAGTATTGCCAAGCGGGGAGCTCACCAAGCCTTGAGAGCTGTACTGGGGGTCAGTCCTGCGGGCAGGCAGCACCCACATGGCTGAAGTTAACCACTCATGCACAGCCTCCCTAGATCCCAGACTGACACAGTGTGGCCAGGGCCCCAGGAGAACAAAAACAGCCACCAAAAACGTTGCTGGCAGAAACTAGCTAGCAGGCCTGAGACCCCAGATGAACAAAGATACTCTATCAGGAAGGATAGTCCGAGGACCCAAGGATTAGCCCCCAGAAGCTGGTCAAGGCCAGTTCTCTCTCTGGCTTAGGCAGGCTTGCAGCAGCCCTCTCCTGCTCTTCTGCTGAGTTAAACCTTTACTGCACAGACCCCTGCTATGTAGGCAGAGTTAATATGCTGGAAAAACCACGACTGGGCCCAGCACTATTGCAGAAAGGAACAGCTGCTGCTGGGATGAAGGGTTTGTGGGGGCGATGCTTACAGGGACAGGAGGGAGCAAGACCCTTCCTCCTCCAGGCTTGTAGTCACTTCTTCCAACATCCACAGCGGAACCAGAGTCCCAGCCCGGGCATCACATCATAGACGAGTACTGAAGGGTAGATATGAAGCTGAAAGGCGCTAACTTGATGATGAGTGACGTCTACCCTTTGCCTATTCGGCATCCATATACACTCCCTGTTCACATCTGAACTTCCGTACAACAACAAAAAATAACTCTCTGGTAACATAGCAAGGTGAAACGATCCTTCATGCAAGCTCATCCTCTCCCCTAAACGGGAAGACGAAAGTCCTAACAGACACCATGTTCATCGCCAAAGGCAAGCACACCCTCAGTCCCCAGGACTTGCTAATTTCTCCTCCAGGACTTGCTAATTTCTTGCTAATTTGGTTGCAACCCCATCTGAAAATTCTGCTACATAAATTAGAAAATTAACCTTGCTGTTATTGCTGCTCAGTCACTAAGTTGTGTCCTACTCTTTGCAACCCCATGGGCTACAGCACACCAGGCTTCCCTCTCCTTCACGACCTCCTGGAGTTTGCTCAGACTCATGTCCATTGAGTCGATGATGCCATCCAACCATCTCATCCTCTGTTGACCCCTTCTCCTCCCACCTTCAATCATTCCCAGCATCATGGTCTTTTTCAATGAGTTGGCTCTTTGCACAGGTGGCCAAAGTATTGGAGCTTCAGCTTTGGCTTCAGTCCTTTCAGTGAATATTTAGGGTTGATTTCCTTCAGGACTGACTGGTTTGACTCCTTGCTGTCCAAGAGACTCTCAAGATTCTTCTCCAGCGCCACAATTTAAAAGCATCAAAATTAACCTCCAGCTTGTCAAATAATGATAAAATCAGGAAGAGGAGAAAGAACAAAGAAGAAATATGCATTACAGAGCAGGAACCCAGCTTCCCCTTGGTGATCAGACTCAGTAACCCCAGGAGCAGAATAAAATAACCCCCTTTTCCTGTTGGTTAGTAGGAGAGGAGCCCAGGGGGGCCAACTCAGTTCACTAACTAATCACATCCCCTGAAAGAAGCAGTCTGTCCTTGGGAACTAAAGACACCAAACCAGCAGAATTCAGAATTGTTGGGAGGAGAAGCAAAAAAAAAAACAAAAACGTGAGTGGGATATTAGGGGTGATGAGGAAAACTATTCTCACTCCATCCTTCGATTCCTGGACCCTTGTATGCCAGCCATGGAAAAACAACCCCCGAAGTGGGTCCCAGGATCAGTCAGATACAGCATCCTGTAAGGAAGAGCTCCATTCTCTCAGGGTGACATCTAAGTGAGTCTTCAGAGACCATCCCATGGTCCCACCAGGCAGCGGCTTCTGGGTGCTAATGTATTTGGTAAGGCCAGGGAGCCCCCATGAGCATAAGGCCGTTGCCACCCTTCTTTTGCCATGAAACAAATTCCTTGTTTCATGTTTCACGAGTAATCGTGCACCACGGCAGTAAATGAAGTACCTGTGGAGTCCACAGTGCTGGCGCTGGCAGAAGCAGGATGGCCAAGG
The DNA here is from genome assembly GCF_029407905.1 of Bubalus kerabau. NCBI lineage: Eukaryota > Metazoa > Chordata > Mammalia > Artiodactyla > Bovidae > Bubalus > Bubalus kerabau. The sequence continues at coordinate 8,400,229 of NC_073628.1, forward strand.
AAGGCAAATCCATCTCCAGAACGTGTATCTCTCCCAGAGGAAACACCACAGCCACGTGAATGTGCTCTGTGTGAGCAGGCACTGACCAGGGGGAAAAGAGCCATGGACATCCGCGGAGAAACCCTTTCCTTCCGTCCCATGTCATTCCATCCACCTGACTCCTGAGAGCCTCGTCTGCAGTGGGGGGCACCCCTTGGGAGCTGTCAGGGTAGTTTGCCCATCCTGAGAAGTCCCACCACTGATTTCTTACCCCGACCTCCTTGTTTTTTGGCTGCATTGGGTCTTCTTGGGGCACCTGGGCTCTCTAGTTGTGGTACACAGGCTCAGTTGCCCATTGCATGTGGGATCTTCATTCCCTGACTCGGGATAGAACCGGTGTCTCCTGCATTGGAAGCTGATTCTTAACCACTGGACCACCAGGGAAGTCCCTCTCTGTCACCTCTTCATCACCCATCTTCCAGTTCTTTCCAAAGCCCTGGTCATTCCGCTGGACCAGGGGTTAGCAGACTTTTTCTACGAAGTTATAAATATTTCAAGCTTTGTGGGCCAGAGGTTCTCCATCACCACTACTCAGCTGTGTCGTAATGACATGAAAAAAGCAGCAGAGACAGAAAGCAAGCAAACGGGTGTGGCTGTGCTCCGATAAAACGTGATTTACAAAATCAGACACTGGCTGGATTTGGCCTCCTGGAACTAAACCATTAGCAGCTGCACATGAAGTACTCTAGGTCCAGAGTTCTGGTTTCCCATCAGTCCAAAAAAAGGTGGAAAACTCAGTGTCTTGCTTGAATGTCTGCACCCAGAAGGATTTCCTTTCACCATGTTCTTCAGGGCAACCCTGGATGGGGCCACAACGCTGCAGCCATTCGCTTCCAGTCAATGTCAGAACATGAGGCAGAATCATCCAGCTTTCCCGGTGGCTCAGTGGTAAAGAATCTGCCTCCAGTGCAGGAGACATGGGAGACGTGGGTTCGATCCCTGAGTCCAGAAGATCCCCTGGAGGAGGAAATGGCAACCCACTCCAGTATTCTAGCCAGGAAAATTCCATGGACAGAAAAGCCTGGTGGGCTACAGTCCACAGGGTCGCAAAGAGTCGGACATGACTGACCACGCAGCACACAGATGTGTAAACCAGGTTCACAAATATTTTCTCCTCGATCAAGTGTTCATAAGGCCACAGGTGCAGATCAGGGGAGACTGAATCTGGCGTCAACATGGAAGCAGACGGATCACATGCGCGTGCAGTATCCTCACACTAAGCACATCCCCACTTGGGAGCTGGTCCTGCCGCAAGTGCTACCTCTTGGTTCAGTGGGTCCAAGGACACCCAATTTCCACTTGGATGCTCTAGAAGATGCTGAGCTATTCAGCAAGGCCCCTACCTCCAGGACTGATTCCTCTGTTCCCCAGCCACAGGGACAGTGCTTACTGATTAATAGCTCACAGCTAAGTCAGTCCAGGACTGGCCTCCACCCAAGGACATGACTCCACCCTGGAGGAAGCCTGAAGCTGATGGCCAGGCCAGTGGAGGGGATGATGGCCCAGCTCCTCTGCCTCAATGTGGGACCTCGCTGAAAGGCCAACCCAGTTCCAGAGCTGCCCTGGGACTGGCTGAGCCTTCTGTTGCCGCTTCATTGTAGTTCAACCTCTTGTTGCTGGTTAATCAGTCAGTCGTGTCTGACTCTTTGCGACCCCATGGACTGCAGCACACCAGGCTTCTCTGTCCTTCACCATCTCCTGGAGTTTTCTCAAACTCATGTCCGTTGAGTCAGTGGTGTCCTCCAACCATCTCATCCTTTGCCACTGTCTTCTCCTCCTGCCCTCAATCTTTCCCAGCATCAGGGTCTTCTCCAGTGAGTTGGCTCTTCACATCAAGTGTCCAAAGTACTGGAGCTTCAGCTTTAGCATCAGTCCTTCCAGTGAATATTCATGGTTGATTTCCTTTAGGACTGACTAGAGAAGGGAATGACCCCATGAACCCTACGAACAGTAGGAAAAGTTCAGCATTTCCCTCTGCCCAATTTCACCTTCCTCGCTGCCATACAGAGCTTATTTCCTTTTTATTTTAATATTTATCTATTTAACTTGGCTTCACCAGTTCTTGGTTGTAGCACAAACGATCTTTTTTTAGTTGTGGCACGCTAACTCTTAGCTGTGGTACGTGGGAGCTTAGTTCCCCAACCAGGGATTGAACCCGGGCGCTCTGCATTGACAGTACAGAGTCTTAGCCCCTGAACCACCAGGGAAGTTCCCAGGGATTATTCCTAAGAGTACTCCCCAAGAAACCTCCTGTCCACAAATCTCTGCCCCAAAGTCTGTTTCGGGGGCACCTGGCCTGAGACAGAAGCCCAGCCTCGTGGCCATGTGATGCCCAGTGTTCAGCCTCTGCCCCGCCCTCGGACAGCAGGGGATGCTTAAAGGAGAACAGGGAGTGCTCCTTGGGTTTGGGTTTAGGTTTGCTCCCAAGTCCTGGGGGCCTGTGCGTGGCTCTCCTGCCAAGGTTTGCCAGCAGCTCCGGCAGCGTTCCACTCCTCGCACGCACTCAGAGTGCCATGGGTGGGCTGGGACTTAAGGCCCCACGCAGAGCAGCTTACAGTGCAGTCTGGACTTGCCTCAGAGTCTTCTCCTGATCTGGTCCCCGCACAAAACGGACACCTTTGAGCTCACTCAGTAAACAATCAGCATAAATCAAATGTGGTAATGTTGCCTCCGGGTTCGACAAAGAAAATCTCCATCCCAGAGGGGTAGGACGGGCTGGGACCTGGGAGGGAGGTTCAAGAGGGAGAGGACATAGTTATTCCTACGGGTAGTTCATGCAGATGTATGGTGGAAACCAACAGAATATTGTAAAGCAATTATCCTTCAATTAAAAATAAATAAATAGCATATGAAAAAAGAGAAAGAAAGCAAATCTCCGTCCTTTTTGTGGTGGGTGGTGCAAGGTGCGGCAACTTTTCTTTCACCTTGGAAGGATATCCTGACCCCTGGATCCCCAGAAACCTCACTGAGGCAGCTGGCCCCTGAATTTTTATGAGGCTGGTCTCTTCCATCTCACCTGCATATGTCTTACTCATGCATCTAAGAAGCACTCGCTCCCCGGGCCCAAGCAGCACACCAGCCAGCATCCAGGTAGAGGACCAGCGTCATGTTCTTCTGGTCGTTAGAGATGGGGGTCTCTGCCAACCACACTGCGGCAGACAGCAGGAGAGTTGGGGGCTTCCTTGGTGGCTCAGTGGAAAAGAATCCACCTGCCAACGCAGAAGACACGGGTTCGATCCCTGGTCCGGGAAGATCCCACATGCCGCGGAGCAACTTAATTCGTGCGTCCCAACTATTGAGCCTGTGCCCTAAAGCCCAGGAGCCACAACTCCCGAGCCCATGTGCTGCAACTCCTGAGGTCCACGTGGCTAAGAGCCTGTGCTCTGCAACAAGAGAAGCCACCACAATGAGAAGCCGGCTCGCCACAACTAGAGAAAAGCCTGAGCAACAGCGAAGATCTGGCACAGGCAACAAATAAATAAAATTATCTTTAAAAAAAAAAGAAGAAAAAAAGCAGGAGAGCTGATCTGACCCTGAGGCAAGCCTGGGAAGGGGACAGGTAGGAGCAAACTCCCACGGGCGGGCCTTGGAAATCCATAGAGAGAAACAAAGCGTCTGGCAGGTCTAGTGCTGCTTCCAGAGACCAGGGGCAAGCTCCTTTGCTCTGTGAAAACTCTACCTGGAAAAGCACCTGCATTTGGAGTTACCACCTGATGAAGTTCACCCAGAGATTCCCCAAGATCCATCCACCTTCTGTGCAGAGCGACAGACAAGGTAAATGGGGTGCGTAAGGAATCACTTCCTCTATAACCCTCAAGCCTTTGATCTTGAAAACTGCCCAGGGATCCACACTGATCTGGTCTACTGTTCATTCCAGGGGGTGGAGAGGAAGCTCCAGAGACTTCTACTTTGCCCTCCATCCTCATGTCTCTTTCTTCAGAAGCCGGAGGGGCTAGGTGAGGAGTCCACCTGTCCCCAAGAATGTCTCCTCCAACTGTACATTCAGCAGCTGGGGAAGTAACCTTGGGAGGAGTCCATGGGTCCACCATGACTGGAACTCAGACCCAAACTCTATCTATTACTTGACCTACTTTAACTGGGGGTCCATAATAAAGAAAATAATTTTTAAAAAAGGAAGGCTCTATAACACAACTTCTCTAGTGGCTCAGAGGGTAAAGCGTCTGCCTGCAGTGCAGGTAGACCTGGGTTCGATCCCTGGGTCAGGAAGACCCTCTGGAGAAGGAAATGGCAACCCACTCCAGTACCTTTGCCCAGAAAATCCTATGGATGGAGAAGCCCAATAGGCTACATACAGTCCATGGGGTCGCAAAGAGTTGGACACGACTGAGCGATTTCACTTTCACTTTATAACACAACAGAGTGTAAGACTATGCAAACAAGGAAAAGAAAGGACCAAGGTGGTTTTGATGTTTAAAATCCTCCCTGAGCCCACAGAAAAGCCCCAGTTCTCAATTCCAGCTGCTCCACGCATCTGAGAACTTTACTAAGACACTGATATGCTCCCTGCATCCCATCCCAGATGGATTCATCTGAGTTACCCAAAGAGGGGCCTGAGCATTGGTGTAATTGTGATTCCAATTGCTTCCAGAGTTGGGAACGTCAGTGGGAAGGAGCCTTGGGTGGAAATAGACTCTGGAAGCCTGACCCTCTGCTGCAGACACAGGAGGGGCAGAAAGGAAGGTTTCTGCAGTCTCTGTAGAAATAACTCACATTGCTCAAATCCTAGAAAATTCAGTGCAGCGTACTAAGTCACTTCAGTCGTGTCCGACTCTTTGAGACCCAATCTACTGTAGCCCGCCAGGCTCCTCTGTCCATGGGATTCTCCAGGCAGGAATTCTGGAGTAGGTTGCCACTTCCCGACCCAGGGATCGAACCCTTATCTCTCTTGTCTCCCGCATTGGCAGGTGGATTCTTTACCACTAGTGCCACCTGGGAAGCCCCAGAGAATTCAGACGCTCATGGGAAAAGGTACATTCCCGCCCCGGGGACTCTGGGAACACCAGGATTCGAAAGCTGCTTTGGATCAGGAATATTCCAAGGTGATCCTTCAGCTGAGACACCTGTGGGACACGGTCCCCCAGACCTGGGATGCTCGGGTCTGGGGGATTCCTGGGTGAGCACAGCTGCTTTGGGGCCTTGCGGTGGGATCTCCAAATGAGACAGGAGGCCCTGTTCTCTGGGAATGATTTAATGAAGCTTCAATCCCCATTTGGTGCCTCCTGCGTGATCTCCACTGGTCAGAGGTAGAAGGGAACAAGAGAAGAGTAAGGAATGAATGGCTCGGGACTTCCCTGGTGATCCAGTGACTAAGGCTCCGCTCCCAGTGCAGAAGGCCTGGGTTCCATCCCTGTTCAGGGAACTAGATCCCACATGCTGCACTTAGGGATGAATAGCTGGGGGTGGGGGTGGGAGGGCGGGTTGACTGGATAATAAGAGATCAGTCTGTCAAGGAAAGAAGGCCGATAGTGTCAGCTCCCTCAAACCTCCTTTTCCCTGACTTCCTCTGTTAGAGACCCTGCAAACTAAAGGCACGCCTTCCCAGACTCCTTGCAGCTTGAATGGCCATAGGGGCCAAACCGACCCACCAGACAAGGAGGTCTATAGGAGATTTCTGAGAAAATGACCTTTCCTTTCTTCATCCAAGAGTCACCAGGGGTAATATACAGGATTCAGTCACCGGCTGATCAGAATGCCACTTGGGAGCAGAGTCTTTGAGCCCCAGCCGTGCCTGGAATTAACCCTATCATTACCAAGTAGTGAGGAAATGGTTGGGTGTCCTCAAGGGCAGAAGAGGAGCGCTGGGGTCAGCAGCTCTTTACCAGCTGATCAGAGATGTTTCAACTTCATAACAACCAGGGGATGGGTCCTACCAGAAGGTTCTTGCTGAATCTCGGCCCTGGCACTGCTCCTGCCACCCCTGGCCCTTCTCTCTTCCTCTTGCCTTAACCACGCACGTGGTGTGACCCTTTTAAAGGTAGGAGGAGGGACTTCCCTGAGGGTCCAGTGGTTAAGAATCCACTTTGTAATGCAGGGGACACAGCTTCCATCCCTCCCTGGTCTGGAAAGATTCCATATGCCTCAGAGCAACTAAGCCCATGGGCCTCAACTACTGAAACCTGTGCCCTAGAGCACAAAAAGAGAAGCCACCGCAGTGAGAAGCCCGAGCACCACAGCTAGAGAACTGACCCCGCTCCCTGCAGCTAGAAAGAGCCTGAACACAGCAATGAAGACCGAGGGCAGTCAAAACTAAATTAATTATTTTTTTAAAAAAAAAAGGTAAGAGATAGGGAGGGATGAGTCTCACCAAACTGCCTGAACCACTCGGGCGGGGAGGGGGACAGGGCCATTCCTGAAGGCAGGGATGAGGGGCTGGTGGCCATGCTGATTGTATTCCAGGCAGGATGAGATGGAGATGGCTGTAAGGCATCCCAAGGTGGGGAGTTTGTCCACAGTAGGACGGTGAACTCCCAGGTTGGAGTCCATTCACGGAGATGGGGCTGGAGGTGCAGGCTGAGGTGGCATCAGTGTCAAGGGGACATTGAAATCATAAGAATGGGTGAGGCTCCATGCTAAAGCTGCAAGAGAATGCAGTTTGACAGATTTCTCCTTGCTGTGCTGGGGGAGTCCAGAGCCCACATGGGGGTGCAGTTAAGCTGAGTCACTCTGGGTGCCATAGAACAACATTGGTCACTTTGGCCACCCCCTATCCATCTCTGGGGCATCCCTCACCATAAAGGTTGGATAAGAGTCAGAGACCACCATCCTCTCTAGAAGCAGAGAAGCAGCCCCTCACTCTCCCAGCCTCCCTCCCTCCCTCCCTGGCCCAGCCTCAACCAGCGCACACACCCGCCCTAAACTGAATCAAGACAGTGACGATCAAGGACAGTAGGGGCTGCAGGGTCAGGGTGGAACTGGGCACAAGCAGGGCTAGATGTGGTGCCCTGTGTTCAGCAGTGGCCTTGGCAGACAGGTCCTGTGCATGATTTTTCCTGGGTCCTGGAGCCCCCATTTCTGGTGCCTGGTTCTCCAGCCTCCTTACTTACACCCAAAAGAATCCCTTCCAGCCCGTGGGTGAGGTCAGGTGCCCCCTTCCTGGTGCTCCCTAGGACCACTCCCCTCTCTGTCCTCTCTTTGTTCCCCCACCAGACTAACAGCCCCCAAAGCAGGGAGCATGCCTTTGTTCACTTCTCTGCCCAAGCCCCCAGCCTCCAACCCAAGAAAAGCTTCTATTTTTGAATGAATGTCTGACTCTTTAGGAACAGAAACAGCCTGGGAGGGTGTTGACCTGAAGGCCCCATCCTGCAGGGAGGCTCAAGAGATGAAGGGTGCAGGCTTTGAGAGTCCCCCAGACCCAGCTCTGCAGAGGTGGGGCTCCGGCAACGACACCCAGGAGGAAATCAGGAACCAGATCAGTGAAGGCCTTTCTAAGACCTGCCTGAGATTCAGGGGCCTCTGTCCCCTCTGCATCACCCAATGAGCTGTGAGAACCACTTAAAAGCAAGAGTTTGGGGATAACAGTCTCTCTCCCATAAAGAAATCCTAAGAAGCAGAGTAGTGAATAGTGAAAGTTGCTCAGTCGTGTCCGACTCTTTGTGACCCCATGGACTGTAGCCCGCCAAACTCCTTTGTCCGTGGGATTCTCCAGGCAAGAATACTGGAGTGGGGTTGCTCTTCCGTTCTCCAGGTAATCTTCCCAACCCAGAGATGGAACCCAGGTTTCCTGCATTGCAGGCAGATTCTTTACTGTCTGAGCCATCTGCAAAGCCCCCATGAAACAGAGTAATGACAACTGTTTCCAAAGGGAAGGCCGGTCTCCCAAGCTCGTGGGGGAGGGGAGGACTGGCCAGGACCTAAGCAGCATGGGATGGTGATGCACTTGGGCCCTGGGGTCCAACAGGGTTTTTACGGAGCCTCGGCCCTGACCCAGGCCACAAGAGATGAAACCTCCCAGTCCCCATCTGTAAATGGGGCTCCCATGAGGCCCATCGCGGGCTGAAAGCAGGTAACACCTGTGAGGTGTGTAGCATACAGCAGGTGCTCATACCGCTTCTTGCCTGCTGGTCACCACGTGGTTCCCAGATGGTGCCACCGGAGGATGGCTATGTAGGGAAGTCCCACCATGAGGAGTCTGTTTAGCCACTGCCTGCCTAGGGAGAAACAGACTTGACTGGAGAACACCGACCCCCTATCTCCTCCTCAAGCTCCCCCAGCCAACTTCTGAGCCCTCCCTGGCCCCTGCATTCAATTCACCGCCAGGAGGGACCGCCTCAGGCAAATTGCTGCCATCAATCGATTAGGTGGACAGAGATAGCTGCCCTGAAGATTAATGAATTGGCTCACAAGCCCATAAATCACCTCCAGTGACAAGCCTGGCCTGTTCCCAAGAAAATATAGAGCCTCAGAGTGAGCCACCTCCAGTGCAGTTTCCCAAACCGCATTCCAGGGAACCCTGGTACCTTACAGGCGTTCCTGGGTGTGGGGTTGGGGGGGAAAACTCCAAGTCAAACAGGCATTATGGTGCAGGACTTGTCAGATCCTTGAATGTACTAATAAACTTCCTGACTTTCAAAAGAGGGGGCAAAGTAGACAGGACGACAAAAGCTCTGTACAGAGTATCTATTATTTCTTACAAATACCTTGAGCTTCACGGAACACAGTTTGCAAAGTGTTCACTGAGGGAAGTTTCCCACCTCGTTCTTTTTGAGGACACTGAAGGCCCGCCTCCTGCTGGGAGCCGTGGCGGGGGGAGGGGCGGGGGTCAGCCAGCTGTCCCCAAGCTGGGGCTTTCCCAGTAACATGAAATCTCAGAGCCCACTGAGCCAAAATGCAGGCTTGGGGCGTGAACGGGCCTCTGCCTCCTCCTCTGGGCCCTCCCCTGCACCCCCTTAGCTCCAGCCAGGTGACCAAGGCACAGAAGCCCCCGGGCTCCACAGCCACCCCCTGACATTCCACTTCCTTCCAGCCAAGGCTCTCTCCATCCTTGCCTTGCCCCCTGCAGGCCACAGGAAGGCCCTTCAGCAGCCCTCACTGAAGGTAAATGGAGAAGTTCAGCCCCCTCTGGGAAGTCCCAACACCTTTCCTGCTCATCACACCTGAGGCTGGGAGTGGGGCGCAGAGGAAGGCGCCCAGCCCTACCCCCGGCCATCAGTTGTCTTCTGCAACTCCAGGTCTCTGGGGTGGCCAGTGCTCACATCCCGTCCCACAACCGGGCCAAGCTGCCTTAGGACCTTTGCCATCGCTGAGCCTACTCCCTCTGCCAGCCACACACACACCTGCCCAGATGGGACTTTTTGTTTACGGTCGTAATGTGTCTAGGGGCCATAGACCGCGCCGGGGTTGTGTGCTTCCTTGGCTATGACTGGTGGAAACCCAGGAGTGTGTATTCCATGCATTGTGACTTTTGCCAAGGAGTGACTGAGAATGGGCTTAGGCCGTGGAGGGATGGAGTGGACGCCTGCAAGAAAATCAGGCTTTTTAAGGAGGTGTAAGTGGGAGACACGGAGAAGGCAATGGCACCCCACTCCAGTACTCTTGCCTGGAAAATCCCATGGACGGAGGAGCCTGGTAAGCTGCAGTCCACGGGGTTGCTAAGAGTCGGACACGACTGAAGCGACTTAGCAGCAAGTGGGAGACAAGGACGCTGAGTAAGCTGTACGTGCTAAATGAAATCACATCTCAAAGGCACTTGGTGTGCCAGGCTGACAGTTGATGCTCATAGATAAGTAACACTTTTATTCTATTTAAACACATATTTTGGCTAATAGTGAGTGTATCTTCCTTTGATGCTAATAGTTTGGAGGGTAGTAGAACATGATAAAAATCCCTGATTTCTTTTCTTTTAATCAGTGATCAATCACTGTCTGCCTCATCACAAATAAGACCCAACCATGAGGATTTCCCTGGTGGCCCAGTGGCTAAGACTCCAAGCTCCCAAAGCTGGAGGCCTGAGCTCAATCCCTGGTTAAGGTACTAGATCCCGCTTGCTTCAGCTAAGAGCTTGCATGCCAAAACTAAGGCCCAGTACAAAAAAATAAATCAACATTTCTTTTAAAAAGACCCCACTTTTGATTCTCCATCTGTGAAAATGAGCATTAAAGTAACTCAGAGAAGAGACCAGACTTTATAAACTGCGAGAGGTTAGCTGTTATGCTTCTGACCCTCGCTATGTATTTCAGATTCTTATTATGAGCATCAGTTGGCAAAGGGATGTTTCTGAGGACTGAGTCCTTTGGCAAACGCTACACTAGACAGAGCTAACTTGGACTGAGGTAGAGGTTTTTGCTTTAAAAATAAAAGTGGTATATACCTTTAAATCCATTCAGTTGAATTGCCGATTCAGTAAGCAAATATAGAACAGACAGAGAAAATTTATGAGCTCCAAGACAGCAAAGAAGGCTGTGAACTTCAAGGATGTTAATGGAGCAGTTGCTAAACCAACTTTGCCAAGGGGGTAAGTCTCTACTAGGTCATAAGAAGGCTACCACATTGGGAGCCTGGCAGGATTTATGATGTTAATTAAGTTCATCCAATTCCAACTCCCAGTATAACCCACTCAGCTGTCTGAGGCTATAAATGAAGTCTCATCCATACCCATATCTAAACTGCCAAGCATCTTCGCGCCCAGCTATACACTCGCGGGGACATGGCCCATCTTAGCGCCTTCTCGTGTGTTTTGCAAGTGCTCAGGTATAAGCCCCAGACTGTCCACCTCCTTGGCCTCATCCTCCATCTCCTGCTCCAGCTGACCCATCCTCCAAGAAAGCAGCCTCTCACTGCCAGCCATCGGGGCCCCTCTCCCCCACTTCTGTGATGCAAGGCTGCTGGCAGGCCAGGCAGGGCTGGGGCGGACGTGCAAAGCTCTGCGCCCTTCCCAGAGCTGTGCAGTCCTTTGTCACCCAGGCCTGGAGGGGACACTGCCCAGGCCCAGAGGCTCACAACTCTCCCAGAAACAGTTCCACAGATCTCTAGCCCCAAGCCCTCCCCTGCCCACCTATCATGCTCCATCACTCTTGCCTCCTCCTCTTTCTGGGCACTTCTACACCAAACGTCTTCATTCTCCCCTTCCAGTTCTAAGAGATGAAACCAAGTGGGTATCTGTTCCTACAAAGAGGACCAGGCTGACACAAGCCCACAGGCCTGCAAACTACAGGCTCTGCTTCCCGGTATACACAGCTCATGTGGGATGTACCTCCTACATCCATGTCAAACTCCTCTTTATTCATGAAGAGAGGTGGGAAATTGGTATCAGTTAAGAATTGCACTTGGTGATAAGTTATAGTAGCTGGAATAAGAAAGAGATTAAACTTTTCTTACATGTAAAAAGAAATCTAGAGGCAGCCAGTCCAGGGCTAATATAACAGCTCCATAGCCCATCCATGACAGTCCCCTCTATCCTGCTCTCTGCCATCATTAACACGAGGACCCTGTCCTTGAGGTCACCTCATGATCCCAATGTATTTACTGTAGCTCCAGACATCACATCCAAATTCCAGGCAGCAAGGAGTAGAAATGGGACACCGGCAAAAAAAAGCATGCCTCCCAACTAAGTCAGCCTGCTTCAAAGAGCATTCCCAGAAACCTCACCCAATAACTTTTGCTTACATCTTCTTGGCTTCTTTCTGAGCAGCAAGGAAATGTGGTATTGTAAAAAGTCCATTGACCCACCTGACACTTTTAAGTTTTCTATTGCTAAGGAAGACAGGGGTGTGAATTTTGGATAAGCAAATAGCAGCCCTGGACACGCTTTCTTGAGAGTTAAGTGAAAATCAAACTAAGTTCTTACCTAGTTTCTTGTGGAGGGCCACAGATGAGTATAAGTCCATAAGCAGTGATTATGGCATCAAAAAAAGAGGCTGTGCAGGGTGTTCTCAGCCCATTCTACACTTGAGATGGGACGCTGTTTTGTGGTGCTCACCTTAACAATTCCACTACCATATTCCCCTGGTAAATAGGTGTTTAAAACAGGAGCTAACCTGCTAACGGTCAGCTGGTGGTCTATTAGGACCTCGGGGTCTTTGTTTCCTAAACTTTTTCAGAATTCGCTCCTCCTCGTCCATCTTTTTTTTCTCGTGGTTTGCTCTTCTCCTTGAAACAACCTACTCGAGAATCCTGTTTCTAGCCTTTCTGGACCACAGTCTTCACATCGTGGTACCAAGTTGTTGATCAGGATGGAAAACTGAGCTCAGATAAGGGATGAGGCAAAATCGTGTGATGACCAGCATGATTTATTTTTAAAAGGGCCACTGCCATGTCTGTCTTTTGAGCTGTCACATCCGCCTCCAATTAAGAAAGTCCAGGCTCTTCAGGCTCTACGAGCTGAGGCAAGAACCAGACTCTGGGTGCAAAGAAAGCTAAAACTTTTAGACAAGGGAGCAAATAACCACATATCTTTTAGGGGGAAGTGTCTTAAAGGCCAGAGATAACTTTGGAAGACAGGTTGACATTATGATTAAGACCTCAGTACACAAAGCTGGGTTCCAGGGCCAACACCCCTGGGTGTGATTGTGTGACTTTAGACAGTCTGCCTCTCTGAGCCTCATGTTCCTCATCCATAACATAGAACAATAACAGATAATTACAATAATGTAAAATCTATTCGTGAGATGAAATCACCCATGCACAGTACTTGGGCCAGTGCCTGGCTTCTAGTACAGGGCAAGTGCCCAAAACATCAGCAATTACTATCACTTGTCTAACAACATTATTAGTGATAATAAGGGTGTTGACTTGTCCTATATGGCATGAACGATTTTAACAGACTCTTGCTTGTAAATCTCGATAAATGGGTTCAACATCAGTATTATCCTTTTTGGTGATGGAGGAAATATCCAGAAAGTGTTTCCTCTTTCCACAGGCAACAAACGACAACACCTCCCAGACTTCTGTGGTGGTCCAGTGGTTAGGACTCCACACTTCCACTGCAAGGGAGGCAGGTTCAGTCCCTGGTCAGGGAACTAAGATCCCACAAATTGTGTGACACAGCCCAAAAAAACAAAAGACACCACCTCTGGATCTGGTTCCCTCCAACAAGAAGAACCTTCTGGTGTGAGACTCCAAGCCTCAGGCAAGGGAGAAGCAGGACATGCAGCCCCTGTGGGGAAGCTTAAGGAGCACTGAGCTGCAAAGTCCCCTTGGCATCTGCAACTCCCACCCTCCGTCCCTCTGCAGACCCGGCAGTGCCCATCTGGGTTCATGGGCTCAAAGGCAGCTTCTCCCCACTCGCTTCTGTGTCCAGCATCCTCCCAAAGCCTGCTTTGTGACAGGCTTTCAGGGACACAGTCAGCGAGCAGGCCCTATTGGCATCTGATAGGCAGAAAAGTAACAGACAGAGGATCTGGGGGTGGGGGCAGGGGCACGGCAGACACCCCTATACCCCAAGGACACCCTCCTTCCCGTAGAACTGTGGTGGCCGAATCTCTGGCAGAGGATACTGGTTTCTGAGAGCTCCTGCCATAAAATTGATCTGTGTCCCTACGGAAAATTCCACGTTACAGAAAGCATGCCCGATGAGGCAGGAAACTTGAGCTGGGAGCATCAGGAGACTCGGCTTTGCCCCTCTGCAGCCCCGTGATTGTAGCTGAGTCTCTTCCCCTCTAGATACCTCGGTCTCCCCATCAGGAAAGTTCAGGAGGTGATCGGATCCACACTCTAGATTTAGATTCAGCTCTAAAAGCTGAACATGCATCAGGGAAGCTACAAAGTTACAAAGGCAGATTCCAAGACCTGATCCTATAAATTCAGATTCAGCTGGACACCCAGGCCCAGGAAAGCACCCAAGCCCCCTCCCAAGGGACAGCGCATCTCCGGCTGCCACTCAGTGAGTGGTTTCAGGCATCCCAGAGGCTCACTCTGAGCATGACTGTCTCCCAGACCCCCAGGAGACTCAGAGGGAGTGGAGGGTCTAAGAAGGGAGCAGCGAGGGGGCAGAGGTCCCCAGAGGCCCTGGCCTGGTGACTGTTGTCTGCATGTCACCCACAGCAAAGCCTGGCCAGGTACTCCCAGCCCACCTTCCCTGGCACCATCAGGGCAGCTGCAGGCACCCCTGGGAGATGCACCTTATGGAAATTGGTCCCCTTGCCTTTCCTGCAGAAAAGTCCTTACCTTTGAGGTTTTCAGAAATCTGAAAAGAACAGCTATCTGGACTCCATCTGCCCTTCAAGCAAGAAGGAAGGGTTTTCTTTCAAGGGAGATATGGTGCAAGCCCACACTCACAAACAGGTGTCCACTGTCCTGTGGGAGCCAGCCTGGGTCGCTGGCTTGGACAGCAGCAGCCTCCCGGCCTGGCTCCAAGGGAGCATTCTGCCCTCTACCTATCCAACCCCCACTCTGCTCCATCACCTGCATTGAGTGCTACCTGGGAGGTGTTCTATGGGCTTTGCGTGTTTCACCCCATCTAATCCCCACAACAAGCCCATGAGGTAGCTGGTATCATTGTCCCCATTTCACAGATAAGGTAACTGAGGCGCAGAGAGGTTCAGTAATTTGCCCTCGGTGACCCAGCTAAGAATTGGTGGAGCTGGGCTTTGCAGTCCACCAGTGAGGCTCCCGGAGGCTAAGCTCTGAGACCGCGTGTCCTCAAGCTCTCACGTCGGCAGCCCCACCCAGGACCATGAAACCATTCATCCTGGTCCAGGCTGAAATCCCACACAACCCTGTTATTAATAAAGCACATCCAGGAACCTGGTGTGGGTGGGGGAGGTGGTGACAAACAGGAATAATAAGGTATTTGCTGCAAAGCTTCTTCCCGGAGGCTCTGTGCCTCCCTCAGAGAGCCCAGTGTGTACACTCACGCACACGCATATGTGCATGCTCTCACTCACATATACTCAAACTCACCCAACACACATTTTGCTCACACATGCATACACATTTGCACCCTCACACTCAAACACACTGACACAGCACATTCATGGTGCGCAAGACACACACACACGTGCAGACACGCTTGCGCACATTCATATGCTCTCAGGACACACACCTCCTCTCACAGTCACATACACTCACATTTAGACACTCACACGTCCTCATGCTCACACACGTACCTCCTCACACACACACACATTCGGGTACTCACACGCACGCGGGTGTGTTCCCAACCGTCACCCACGCCCAGCTGGTTGGTCTGTTCTCAAGCTGCTGACAGCACGTCAGCGAGGAGAGCTGAGGCCGGACTCGTGCTGGAGGGTTAGCGGCAGACGAGGGGCGCCCATCTGGTCCCCACACCTCAGGGACGCGGGGATGCCATCAGCGCTGGTGGGAGCTAGAAGGAGGGCGGGAAGAGCGTGCCCGCTGTCTTGCCAAGACATGGGTCCCTGTCCCCGGGCATGCCTGAGCCAGTCCTCATCTTCCCAGAGTTCTCTTCATATATTTTCAGCCAAGCTGTTGTGGAGGGCTCACAGTGTGCCTGGCATCTCCCCAGGGGCCCTGCCAGCTGCCTTGGGCTCTCCACGGTGGGCACAGCTCTGGTCCCGTTTCACCCAGTCAGCAGTGGAGACCCAGCCTGGTGAATGGCTCCCTGGTGTCCCAGCCGCGTCCTGCCAGCCCTCACCGCTCGCCAACTCCCCCGGACTCCCCAGGGTTCACTGCCAACCTCTCCACCCAGACACCCCAGCCCATCCCTGCCTGGAGGGGAGAAGGAGGAGCTTCCCACCATCCCACTCCACAGCCTTGTGCCCTCCACCACCACAGCCCAGCCAGCCTGCAAGCAGAGGAGAGAAGGGCCCCCTGGTGACCTCCAGGAGCTCTGCCAAGAAAAACGCGGGCGGGCAGCGGGCAAGGACGCGCTCAGTTGCTGAGACGCGTCGTTTCATTTTCAAGGAGACAGCGGGTACTGGATCTTGCCCGTGCTGCTACAAGTCATATAAAATGATAGGATCTCTCTGAAGGGTAGTTGGCTCGTGTATATAGAAGGCCTTTAAAGTGTGCAAGCAAGGGCGCATCCTTTAGCCTATTAATTCCACTTCGAGGAAACGTATCCTAAGGAAATATCTGGATAGTTGAGCAGAGATGTGTACAAAGATGTTTGTTGCAGCACGGCTTAAAACACCGAGGAATTGAAAACAGCCCAAGTAGCCAAAAATAGAGAACAGTTTAAACAAATCATAATATAATCAAACAACAGAATATTATATGACTACAAAAATTTTTTTCATATGATTATTGATGTAGATATTCACAATCTATTTCTGAGTTTAAGACAGGCTATAACAACTTATTTAGATTTGATACCATTTCCTTTAAAAATTTCTATCCAGAGACTTCCCTGGTGGTCCAGTGGTTAAGAATCTGCCTTTCAATGCAGGGGGCTCAGTGAACTAAGATCCCATAGGCTAGGCTACCAAGCCCACAGGACACAACAAGGATTCCACATGCTGCAGCTAAGATCTGACGCAGCCAAATAAACACACATTTTTAAAAATCATTACCAATAAAGAAAAATCAGGAAGTGAATACAGCAAAATGTTAGCTAACACAGGTTCTCCATGGAGAGTCATGCCACCTGTAATAAATTTCATTTTTTCCTTTTTGCGTTTTCTAATTTTTTTTCTAAAATTGACATTCAATGAAGGTGAATTTTTTCAGTCATATGTACATATTACTACATTGGTTTGACTACACATGAACTATTATTGAAAGACTGCATAAGAACTGGCAACACTGGGGCCTCTGCTAACAAAAGGTTTATGGCAAAGCGTCAGGACACAGGGAAGGAAAAATTTTTCACTATGTACCTTAGTGACCTTTGAATTTTCAATCATACGAGTTGATATCTTTTTACAAATATAAACTATATTTAAATTTTGAAGCCAACAGATACAAGATTTAAGGGGCATCTTTGACATTTCACAAAGCCCCTTTTTGCTGCACACAAAAAAAAAAATGTGGAAGGAGACTATTCATATTGGAATTGCGAACTCAGATACCTAGAGGGCTCAAAGAGGTAAATGAGGGACGCAGCTGGTGTGAGCAGTAGAGAGTGGTGGGGACTGGGGCAAACCAGAAAGTGGGGGCCCTCTCTATGAGGCAAAACAATTCTGCTCCAGCTGATCAGGCCATCAGCAAAAGTCAAATATCCAGGCTTTCACATGCATTTTCTCATTTTAAAACATGTGCTGTCCCCTCCCCACCAAAAATAAGTCTCTATAGGCCAGGTACTGGGGTCAGTTCACAATCCCTACTACGTTTCGGGAGGTGGGGGGCTATGCTGGGTCTTCATTGCTGCGTGTGGGCTTTCTCCAGCAAGACAAGCAGGGAGCTACTCCCTGGCTGTGGTGTGTGGGCTTCTCACCGTGGCAGTTTCTCTTGTTGCAGAGCACAGGCTCTGGAGGGCACGCTTCAGTAGTTGTAGTGCATGGGCTTAGTAGCCTTGCGGGATGTGGGATCCTCCCGAACTGGGGACTGAACCCGTGTCCCTTGCATTGGCAGGCAGCTTCTTTAACACTGAGCCATCAGGGAAGCCCTGGCAGGCAGATTCTTAACCACTGGACCACCAGGGAAGTCCCTTACTACATTATTGTGGAATATTCTTATTGAGAGATGCAAGGAACATGAAGGAGGGGTCAAATGGTGTGTGTGGGGCACAGACTAAAGGCCAGCACCCCAACTTCAGTTTTACCAGCTGTTGATTAACAGTTACTTGGAGGGAGGTGAATGTTTATGGGCTCCCAGGCCTTCTCAGAGACATCAGGATTTTAGAACTGGGAGCTCTAGCTTGCTCTCTGAGGCCATATAAGAGTGAAACGTGAAACTAGGGGACTTCCCAGGTGGTCCAGTGGTTAAGAATCCCCCTTCCAGTGCAGAGGATGAGGGTTAATCCCTGGTCAGGTAACTCAGATACCACGTCATGAGACAATGAAGCCAGGGGCAACTAAGCCCATGCGCCACAACTAGAGAGAGGCCCACACCCACAACGAAAGGTCCTGAGTGCCCCAATTAAGACTTGAAGCAGCCAAATAAATTGTTCAGTCGCTAAAGTCGTGTCCAACTCTGCGACCCCATGAACTGCAGCACACCGGGCTTCCCTGTAAATATAGAAAAAGAATGGAATTATAGGTCCAGTGTAGAAAAGTGAGCCCTTCTAGCTCTCTAGGAAGAGACAGCCTCCACATAAGGCTTCTGACCTGGTCAGAAGCCAAAGTCAAGGTGCAGAAGCAGGCTGCCAGACCGCAGGCCTTGATCACTTGCCGTTGGGCTCCCCACTTCTCTGCTGTGGCCGCCCTCTCCCCACCCACTCTGCTGGCTCACACCCTGTCCTGACTACAGCCCAAGTCTCCTGCCTGCCCTGCTGACTCCCTGACCTCGTGGGGCGGAGGCAGGACTCAAACCTGCTCATGCCTCTGAGCCCCAGCACTTTTCATCCAACAGGCTCCCTCCTTGGGCTTACTCCCATCCTGAGTCCCATGAAATGAGGCTAGGGAGACCTCTTTCTTAAGTTGACTGTGAGTTGTGTGAGACAAAGCGTAAGGAAGCTGAAGATAACCGACTATATTTTTATGCCTCAAAGTAGTAAAGGTTTTATCACTGAGTGATAACACTCCAGGCTCATGAACATATAATGGGACATTTTCATACCCTGCTTCTGAGACTGTATGCCAGTACATTTGTGAATGGCTATTTGAAAGTATATTTCAAAGTATATATCAAAGTATGTAGGCAAATCTACAAAACAAGGTTAGATGGATGGCTGCCTAGGGCTGGAAGATGGAGGGAAAAGAGAGAATGACTGCCAATGGGTACCAAGTTCGTTTTGAAGATGAAAAAAGTGTCCTAGAATTATGTTGCAGTGATAGATGTACAACTCTGACTATTCTAAAAATCACTAGGGAATTCCTTGGCAGTCCAGTGGTTAGGACTTGGCACTTTCCCTGCCTGGGTTTAATCCCTGGTCAAGGAACTAAGATTCCACAAGCCATGAGCCAGTGTCAAAAAACAAACAAACAAAAAAAATCACTGAATTGTGCTCTCAAATGGCTGAATAATATGGTATATAAATTGTATCTCAATTAAAAATTATATCTCAATGAAGTTTTTTTTTCTTTTTGCCAAACCTCATAGCTTGCAGTATCTTACTAATAGTTCCCTGACCAGGGATTGAATCCAGGCCCCAGTAGTGAAAGCACCAAGTCCTAACCCCTGGACCATCGGGGAATTCCCTCAATAAAGCTATTTTTTTTTTAATGTACAGGTTTATGTACAAACTTGTCTCCACATAATTTATGAGAGAAACAAAGTTTTAAACAATCCAAACATCCAGCCTTGGGGTAAAATTAAAGCCTGTCCTCACTGCAGAACTCCTGTGGTTGAGGGGAGTCTGGAATTGGGCCACTGGGATGGAAGGCACAATTAGGTCAGTGACCTTGAGAAAGCTGTTGATCTTCACTGAGGTTCACTTTTCTTATCTCTTGAGGGGAAATGGTGCTTTCTTCATCAGCGAGCTGTGGGGAGACAAGGAGATCACCTGTGCAGAGTGTTCAGTGTGGTCCCTGCTCACTGGAAGACCTCAGTCAATCTCAGTAAATGCTGATGATCAAATGACCCCACTTGCACACATTCTCTAGTTCAGGGGGTCCCCAACCTCTGGGCCAGGGACCAGTACCAGTCCATGGCCTGGTTAGGACAGGACCACACAGCAGGAGGTGAGCAGCAGGCAAAACCAAAACCTTCCCCTACCCTAACCCTGGTCCATGGAAAAACTGTCTTCCAGGAAATTGGTCCCCTTTCCTGCCAAAAAGGTTGGGGACCACTGCTCTGGGTCATCCTAACAGTCACATGACTCCCTTTTGACAAATGGGGAAGCCTGGGGGTGTTAGGTAGCTTACTCAAGTCACACAGTCCGTAAAAACAAGAGTCAGAATTAGGAGTGTCTTCCCCTCCCCTCCCAAAGCCCTTCTCCTGAGCCCCTCCCTCTTCCTTCAGACCCATAGGATGGGGTACAGTTGGGTGTCCTCACACCCCCAATGACCCTTGATCCACACCCATGGGGTCCCACATGCCCACCAGGCTCACTCAGCTTTACCCTGACTTCAGCATCTGTGGGGTCCTGGCTCCCATCCCCATGCCTCCAGTTACCTCCTTCTCTAAGAGGCAAACTTCAGAACAGAAAGGGAAAGGTCCACCCTGAGATGACCCCACAGGGTGGCTATGGGGAGAGAAGGCCTGATGCAGCCCAAGCAGGTGGGGGCTTTCAGGATAGCTGCGCCATGTGGACAAATAGCCCTGCCCCTGGGGGGCACAGAGGTGCTCAGGCCAAACTGCCCTACAGCCACAACCACCCAGCAGGGATCACACAGGGGAGTCTCGGTCCTCCTGAGAGGACCACACTCTGATCACTGCCAGGGCCATGGGTATGAGCTGCTTTTCTGCTCCTCTCTCTCCCTTACAGTCACCAAGCCCTGTCCGACTGACCTCTCTCTAAGGACCGCCGAGGGACGGTCTTCCCCATGAGCTTGCAGAGGGGAATCCACGACCCAGATCTAAGCCAATCAGCACTGCAGCCCAGGCCACAGTGACTGATTCAGGGTAGGCCTCTGACCTCCCAGAGCACAGGGATCCAATCAGAGTACATCGCAGGATTCCTGCTGGGAATAAAGACTTTCTTTATTACCAGATTTCAGTTTGTAGCAACCTGGAGCTCCTGCCCCCCATCTTGGGGCCGAAAGGGGAGTCTTTCAGTCTGCAGCAACCACCAAAACACACACACACAGAACAGAAAGCTGAGATTGGGAAACCAAGTCCTGATCATATGTTTACACCCCGATCAGTTCAATCCCTGGGTCGGGAAGATCCCCTGGAGGAAGGCACAACAACCCACTCCGGTATCCTTGCCTGAGAATCCCATGGACAGAGGAGCCTGGCAGGTTACAGTGTGTGAGGCTGCAGAGTCAGAGAGGACTAAGCAACTAACATGCTCACTTCACTTTCAGGCCTTGCCTGAAGCTACCCCTGCATTGTGTAGCTCAAAAAGCCTAAAAATCCTGTCCTGCAGAAGCAAGTTTAGGTTGGGTTTTCCTTTACTTACAACCAGGAGAATCCTAAATGATACACGGCAGAGCTGTCAAATAAACACCTAAAATGACTGTTTGACCCTCATGTCAAAAGCCAAGAACAGACATACAGATGGCAATGAACACATGAAAACATGCTCAACATCGCTCCCTATTGTTGTTCAGTCACTAAGTCATGTCCAGCTCATTGCAACCCCATGGACTGCAGCACACCAGACTTCCCTGTCCTTCACTATCTCCTGGAGTTTGCTCAAACTCAGGTCCTTTGAGTCGGTGATACCATCCAACCATCTCATCCTCTGTCCCCTCCTTCTCCTCTTGCCCTCGATCTTTCCCAACATCGGTATCTTTTCCAGTGAGTCAGCTCTTCATATCAGGTGGCCAAAGTATTGGAGCTTTAGCTTCAGCATCAGTTGTTCCAATGAATATTCAGGGTTGATTTCCTTTAGGACTGACTGGTTTGATCTCCTTGGTGTCCAAGGGAGAACCGCAAGTCAAAACTATAATGAGGTATCACTTCACACCAGTTAGAATGGCTATCATCAAAAAAATCTACAAAAAATAAATGCTGGAGAAGATGTGGAAAAAAGGGAAACTTCTTGCACTGTTGGTGGGAAAACCACTATGGAGAACAGTATGGAGATTCCTTTAAAAAAAAAAAAAAAACTAGGAAAGAACTACCATATGACCCAGCAATCCCACTTGGGCATATGCCCTGAGAAAACCATAGTTCAAAAAGTCACGTGTATGCCAGTGTTCACTGTAACACTATTTACAACAGTCAGGATATGGAAGCAACCCAGAAGTTTATCAACAGATGAATGTATAAAGAAATTGCGGTACATATATACTATGGAGTAGTACTCAGTCATAAAAAGGAACAAAACTGAGTCAGTTGTAGAGAGGTGGATGGACCTAGGGTCTGACATACAGCGTGAAGTCAGAAAAATATCATATAGTAATGCATATATATGGAGTCTAGAAAAATGGTACTGATGAACCTATTTGCAGGGCGGGAATAGAGATGCAGATGTGAACAGCAGACCTCTGGACAGTGGGGGAGGGAGAGGGTGGGACAAATTGAGAAAGGAGCATTGACGTCTATACACCACGACATGTAAATCAGACAGCTAGTGGGAAGCTGCTCTATAACACAGGGAGCTCAGCTCAGTGCTGAGATGACCTAGTGGGGTGGGATGTTGAAAGGGTAGGAGAGAGGCTCAAGAGGGAGGGGACATATGTATACATATGGTTGGTTCATGTTGTTGTACAGAGAAACCAGCACAAATTGTAAAGCAATTATCCTCCAAATAAAAATAAATTTAAAAAACACCAAGGGCAAAGGGTATCATCTTATCCAGAAGGGTCTGCTCTGTCCCTCCACTTTGAGGCCCAAGGGCCAACGCCTGGAAGTGAACCGCAAGACCTCTGCCCCAACACCCTCCACACATACACACACAGATGCCACACAGCACTGAGTAGACTTTTATTTTAAAGTCAAAGGCACAGCCTGGATGGGCGGAGGCAGTGACTATGGAAGCCCAGCCCAGACCCCCAAGGCCCCACCCCCCAGCTAGGGGCAACTGTGCCAAAGGGGAGGGGACGGATGAGAAGGGGGCCGCCCCTTTTAGGGGAGGTCGCCTACCTCCTAACTTAGCCCCAGTAGGGGGAAGCAGGTGACATAAAGTGAGGCAGAAATGCTTCAGGGGGTCCCCCAGGGCCTCTCGCTGAGCGCCCGCCTCAACACAGGTCTTTGGTGGACGTAATTGCACAGACAGTCCATAAAGTGACAGCTTGAGAGGTGCCCCCTCCCAAGAGCAGGTCCTCAGGGGAGGGCAGGGGAGAGGTCCCAGTTTCTCCCTGTGGCAACTCAGTGCTTAGAAATGGAGGAGCCCTTCCTAACCGGGGCAGCCCCTTGGGGTAGAAGGGCCTTCCACCAGATGAGGCAGTATCTTGGCAGAGGGCCCCACACCCCACTCCCCAGCAGGCCCCCTCCTTCCCTGCATCTCTAACTCTAATCTGGTAAGACATTTTTTAAAAAAGAATTCTCTGCTTATAAAAATACTTCTTCTCTGTCTGGGGGTAGGGAGGGGGAAAGGGGGGGAGAAGGGTAACAGTCCTGGGGAGGGGGGCGGCGCCGATGCAGGAGGCAGTGAGCCGGCCTCCTAGATCACAGACACGACGAGGGAGGCGGGGGTCACAGGGGCAGGGGCTAGGAGGGGGGTAGGGGGCCATTGGCTCGTCGGGGGGTTCCCTTGGCGGCCGGGGCCCGGCCCGGGGCGGCGGGCGCTGGGGAGACGCGGCGAGACGTGGCGGCGCTCCGTAATTTCTGTTTCCGCCGCTTGGCCAGCGGCGCGTTTTCCACGCTCTTCAGGAAGAAACCCTCGCGCTTGCCCCGGTTGAACGCCTGGCGGAAAGGAAAGGGTGAGTCCCACGGGCCCGGCCTCGACTTCCAGATCCCGGTTTTGGCCCCATCCCAGGCCCTCCTTCCCATCCCACTAGGTCAGGGCCAACAGGTCTTTGGCCTCCACAGCCTCTCAGAAGCTCAGGGGCCCGGCAGGTCACGGGTTTGGACTCCGCGGAACTCAACCTGGTAGGTCTCCGGAGAGTCGCCTCCCAGAGGCCCCGCCCCCAGGCTCAGGCCCCGCCCCTCAGGCCCCGCCCCTCACCATGAAGGTGGCGTTGAGCCCGGAGCGCACAGCGGACCCCGAGGACTCCAGCACGTCCGGCGTCCGCAGCGGAGGCGAGGAGCGCGCGCTGCCGTCCTGCAGCCACGAGCTGCCCCGCAGCCCCTCGAGCTTCAGCCGTTTGGCGGGATCCACAGTCAGGAGCCCTGAAGGCGGGGCGGGGCAGCGTTGGCGGGCCACGTGTAGAGGCTACACCCCAGAGAGGGCAGCCCCACTCTCCTCCCCGACAAGCCCCCCACCTGGACACCTGACCCGGGGGCACTCCTTGCCCCATCACGACCCCATGGCCTCCCCCTCCCCAACCATAACCTATGACCTCCAGCTCCGCACCTCGGACCAGCTCCTTGGCTTCCTCAGACACGCCTTCCCAGGCCTCTCCGTCAAGAGAGAAGCGCCCCTCGCGGATCTTGCACATGATCTCCGCCGCCTGGCTCTGCCCGCCTTGGCCTGAGGCCCCCTGGAAGGGGACCTGGCCCGACAGCATCATGTACTAGGGGTGGGGGTGGGAGGGACAGGTGAAAAGTGAGACCAGCCCAGACTAGGGGCCAATGGAGGCCAGGAGACTGATTCAACCCACCACAGGACAATGCACTCTCTCCAAGAGGCTAACTCCTGAGGCCCATGGGTGATGAACTCTACTCCTCAAACTAGGGTGCCCAGACCCCAGCACCAGAGCGACCCCGCCTATGTATCAGGACATCTTATCCTAGCCTCAGACCAAATCCTGCCCCTGACATCCCCTCAGAGACGCCATCCCCATACCAGAATAACGCCGAGGCTCCAGAGGTCGCAGGACTCATCGTAACCCTGCTGGGCCAACAGCTCGGGGGCTGCGTACTGCAGCGTGAAGCAGGGCGTCTGCATGGGCCCCGCGGGGCTCTGCGGGCGCAGGCGCGCGAACCCGAAGTCGATGATCTTCACTGGGGCCCCGGGCGTGTCATCGGCGTACAGGATGTTCTACGAGGGCGGCGAGGCGGCCGTCAGAACCCGGCTCTCCGCGCCGAGGCCCTCCCGATGCGCTGAGGCCCCGCGCTCACCTCGGGCTTCAGGTCGCGGTGTACTACGCCCGCCTCCTCGTGCATGAAGCTCACGGCCGACACGAGGCTGCGCAGGATCTGGCTCGCCTCGGACTCGCTGAAGTGCCGCTTCTTGCGGATGTGCTCCAGCAGCTCCCCGCCCTGCAGCAGCTCCAGGACCAGGTACGTGTGCAGCTGCGGGCAGCGAGACGGGTCCGGGTCACCGCCTACCGAGACCCCGCCCACCCGCCGGATCCCGCCCAGAGGTCACCATCGAGCCCCGCCCCCAGTTTCAGGGGCCTTCCACATTCAACCCTGACCTCAAGACTACCACCACCGCCCCCCACCCCCCTCCACAAGAACCACCTTAGGACTCGCTTGCGGTTCTACCCCGTACTGTTTTCCTTCCCAGGTGGCGCTAGTGGCAAACAACCCGCCTGCCAATGCAAGCGAGGTAACAGGCGGGTTGGATCCCTGGGTGGGGAAGATCCCCTGGAGGAGGGCATGGCAATCCACTCCAGTATTCTTGGGCCTGGAGAATCCTATGGACAGAGGACGTGGCGGGCTTTGGTCCACAGGGTCGCAAAGAGTTGGACATGACTGAAGCGACTTAGCAGCAGCAGCAGTCCCTTTGGCCACCTTAAAGTTCAGTTCAGTCCCTCAGTCGTGTCCAACTCTTTGCGACCCCATGGACTGCAGCACTGCCAGGCTTCCCTGTCCATCACCAACTCCTGCAGTCTGCTCAAACTCATATCCATCAAGTCAGTGATGCCATCCAACCATCTTATCCTCTGTCGTCCCCTTCTCCCCTTGCCTTCAATCTTTCCCAGCATCAGGGTCTTTTCCAATGAGTCAGTTCTTTGAATCAGGTAGCCAAAGGATTGGAACTTCAGCTTCAGCATCAGTCTTTCCAATGAATATTCAGGACTGATTTCCTTTAGGATTGACAAGTTTGATCTCCTTGCAGTCCAAGGGACACTCAAGAGTCTTCTCCAACACCATAGTTCAAAAGCATCAACTCTTCGGCGCTCAGCTTTCTTTATAGTCCAACTCTTACATCCATACAAGACTACTGGAAAAACCATAGCTTTGAATAGATGGTCCTTTGTCGGCAAAGTAATATCTGCTTTTTAATATGCTGTCTAGGTTTGTCATAGCTTTTCTTCCAAGGAGCAAGCGTCTGTTAATTTCATGGCTGCAGTCACCATCTGCAGTGATTTTGGAGCCCAAGAAAATAAAGTCTGTCACTGTTTTCATTGTTTCCCCATCTATGTGCCATGAAGTGATGGGACCCGATGCCATTATCTTCATTTTTTGAATGTTGAGTTTTAAGCCTGCTTTTTTTCACTCTCCTCTTTCACTTTCATCAAGAGGCTCCTCAGTTTTTTGCTTTCTGCCATAAGGGTGGTGTCATCTGCATATCTGAGGTTATTGATATTTCTCCTGGAAATCTTGATTCCAGCTTGTGCTTCATCCAGCCCGCATTTTGCATAATGTACTCTGCATATAAGTTAAATAAACAGGGTGACAATATATAGCTTTGATGTACTCGTTTCCCAATTTGGAACCAGTCCGTTGTTCCATGTCCGATTCTAACTGTTGTTTCTTGACCTGCATACAGATTTCTCAGGAGGCAGGTAAGGTGGTTTGCTACTCCCATCTCTTTAAGAATTTTCCACAGTTTGTTGTGATCCACACAACAAACTGTTGTGGCCACCTTAAAACCCACCCGCAAAAATCGTCCCCCTGCCCTGTTCCTTTGTCCATTCCCATATCCACCTTCGAGTCCTCAGGCCCTCCTAGGTGCTTAGTCCCTCAGTCGTGTCCGACTCTTTATATATATGTAGCCTGTAGCCTGCCAGGCTCCTCCGTCCATGGGGATTCTCCAGACAAGAATACTAGAGTGGGATGCCCTCTTCCAGGGGATCTTCCCAACCCAGGAATCAAACCCAGGTCTCCCACATTGCAGGCGGATTCTTTACCGTTTGAGCCACCAGGGAAACCCAAGAGCGCTGGAGTAGCCTATCCCTTCTCCAAGGAAACTTCCCGATCCAGGAATCTCTTGAATTGCAGGCGATTTCTTTACCTGCTGAGCTACCATAATCCCGCCTCCCTCACCTCCAGGTCCTCAGGCCCCTCCCACGGCACGCTCAGGCCCCGCCTCCTGTCCGCCTCCCCGCCCCCTCCCCGCCCTCCTCGGGCAGCCTCCAGAGCCCCTGCGCTCCGCCCCAGCCCAGGAAGGCGTCACCTGGTCGTGATGCACTTCGTGTAGCTTCACCACGTTGGGATGCGACTGGCACAGCCGCAGGGCAGCCACTTCGCGCTGCGTGTTCTCCTCCAGCCTGGGGGCAGGGCAGGCGGGGTCAGAACCTCCGGCCCCACCCTCCCTGAGTCTGCCGGACTCCGCCCGCCCCAGGCCCGCCCACCTGCGACTTAGGATCTTGACAGCGAACTCTTGGCCGCTCTGTAGCTGTCGGCAGCGGCGGCACACGGAGAAACTACCCTGGCCCAACGCGGGTTCCCGCAGGTCCAGTTCGTACTGCTGGAAGAAGGGCGAGTCCTGGGGGCGAAAGAGAAGCGTCAGAGGTTCTAGCGGGAGCCTTGCGGCTATGCCACGCCCCACCTCGGAGAGGCTCCGGGCCTCACCGAAGCCACCATGTGCGCCTGGTGAAGACAGGTATGGAGTCCCCACGCCCACTTCTCCCCACCCTGGCCCAATCCACCTGCATCATGACGCTCCTGGCCAACGCCGCCGGGCCGGGCCGGTCTCCAGCGCCAGACGCTTCCAGCACATCGGTCATCACCGCATTGTTGCGGTCAAACAAGATGGATGGCGCCACGAAGGAGTATCCCTGGTGGAGGAGGGGGTTGTCAGGGCTGGATGGGCATCCGGGGGCTGGAGGTGCAGAAGGAGCCCCTGAAGGCCCAGACCCAGCCGGAAGGGCAGCGAGTAGAGGAAAGATCCTGCCGTAGGGAGTTGAGGGTGTTGCTTTTGCATCCCGGTATACACAGGCTGTTGTGGACATTTTTATTCCACCTTGGTCTGTGATCCCTTGGAACCATGTCTATCCCCTTAGCAGTCTAGGACTCCACCTTTCTTGTCACAGTGGTCCCCCAACTGCCAAGGCCATCATCTGGCACAACGTAGTGGCCCAGAATATGATGGGCTGAACGAATAAAAGAATTGTGGCCTGGTATCACACATGCTTAGCTTAGGAAAATTCAGCTCTACCCAACTCAGGACAAAAAGTCTTTATTAGTTTCAAATCAAACTTTGGCCTCCTCTGCAAGGGGGTGCTATTGAGGAAATGTAAAGAGAAACCAAAGTTAATTTTTTTGCCTTTCCTAAGGATCCAAGTCCTGGCAATTCAAGGAATTCTCAAGGGTAATTTTAAGGATGTGTTGTTTTCTCCTAAAAACGCAGCGCCACTGTATGCAGTGCTAACTAGGATACACACAGGTGGGATTTTTGTCTGCTAAGTTTGTTGATACGTCCCCAGTACCCAAGTCAGTGCCTGGCACGTTGAAGGCACTCAGTACATATTTTTGAATCATTAAATGAATGAATGAAAGTAACCATTGATTCACAAGAAAACTTGCTCATTAGGACTGTGAGATCAAAGATAGATCCCAGTAGATCAAGGGATATTCAAGCACAGAGCTGTCACTTGTGAGAGCTTCACAGAGGGGACTGATCCATCCATAGTTGATACTGGCCTATTATTTACTATTTATGGACCGCATGCTACCCAGCCATGACCCCAAGCTGGACTTAGGGACGCAGAAATTAAACACATAGTCCCTGCCCTCCAAGAGTTTCAGACCAGGCAAGGTGGTCTCCGTCAGTGTCAGCATACGACCTGACAAACTGCTCGGAAGGAGGTTTTGTCTTCAGAGGGCTGGTGCACAAGAAAAGGGCAACCCAGGGCCAGAGGAGCAGGGAAGTCTTCACACAGGGCAGCGCTGGACAACAAGGCTTGAATTTTGCCAGGTGGGCAACTGTAGGGAAAGAACCTCAGGTGGGGGAAACTGCATGTGCAAAGGTACAGAAGTATATTCTGGAACCTCTGAGAAGTTCCAAGGTGCTGGAGCACCAGGTGAAATAACAGAGAGTACTGAGCAAAGACCACATCGTATACAAATGAACTGATTTACACAACAGAAACAGGCTTACAGACTTAGTGAATGAACTTCTGATTACCAGCGGGGAAGGGTGGGAAAAAGGGGTAGTTAGGGAAAACCAGACACAGAACAACGGACTGGTACAAAATTGGGAAAGGAGTACGTCAAGGCTGTATATTGTTACCCTGTTTATTTATATGTAGAGTACATCATGCAAAATGCCAGGCTGGATGAATCAAAAGCTGGAATCAAGATTGCATGGCGAAATATCAACAACATCAGATATGCAGATGATACCACCCTAATGGCAGAAAGAAAAGAGGAACTAAAGAGCCGCTTGATGAAGGTAAAAGAGGAGAATGAAAAAACTGGCTTAAAACTCAACATTCAGAAAACTAAGATCATGGCATCTGGTCCCATCACTTCATGGAAAATAAATGGGGAAAATATGGAAACAGTGGCAGATTTCATTTTCTTGAGCTCCAAAATCACTGCAGATGGTGACTGCAGCCATGAAATTAACAGACGCCTGCTCCTTGGAAGAAAACCTATGACAAACCTAGACAGTGTATTAAAAGCAGAGACGTCACTTTGCCCACAAAGGTCCATATAGTCAGCTATGGTTTTTCCAGTAGTCATGTACGGATGTGAGAGTTGGACCATAAGGAAGGCTGAGCACCAAAGAATTGATACTTTCAAACTGTGGTGCTGGAGAAGACTCTTGAGAGTCCCTTGGACAGCAGGGAGATCAAAACCAGTCAATCCTAAAGAAAATTCATTGGCAGGACTGATGCTGGAGCTGAAGCTCCAATACTTTGGGTACCTGATGCAAAGAGCCGACTTGTTAGAAAAGACTGATGCTGAGAAAGATTGAAGGCGGAGGAGAAGGGGGCAACAGGATGAGATGGCTGAAAGGCATCACCAACTCAGTGGACATGAGTTTGAGCAAACTCCAAGAGATAGTGGAGGACAGGGAAGCCTGGTGTGTTGCAGCCCAGTGTCAGACACAATTTAGCAACTGAGCAACAACAAGGGAGTTTGAAATTGACATGTATATACTGCTATATTTAAAATGGATAACCAACAAGGACCTACTGTATAGCACAGGGAACTCTGCTCAATGTTAGGGGGCAGCCTGGATGGGAGGGGAGTTTGGGGGAGAATGGATACAGGCATATGTATGGCTGAGTCCCTTTGCTGTCCACCTGAAACAATCACAACATTGTTATTTGGCTATATTCCAATATAAAAGAAAAGAAAAAGTAAAAAAAAAAAGACCACATCATGCAAGGCCTTGCATACCAAGCAAAGGAGCTTGGACTTGTCCAACAGGCCTAAGCTTCTAAAACTGGGTAGAGGGGGCCTGTGTCCCCAGGAATGTGATATGGTATGCCACAGTATAAACAAAGCATCTCTTCCTAGGTTTCCCCTTAAAACAAGTTTTACCTAACAATAAAGAGAGATGATGGAGAAGGGAAATCGACATGAAATTTCAAGATAAACCAGAAATTCAAAGACATGTCCTGCCAAGGCAGCCTCAATGACTGACAATTCCAAGTTCATCATGAATGGAGAGCAAGGGAGATACTGAGTCCCGCTCAGGACACAGAGCTATGTAATGTCCAGAGGTCAGCTGGGGCTGAGGCTGGCAACAGCACCCCACTTCCCCTGCATCTGTGGTTCCATGAGCTCTCACTCACCTGGAAGATGCGAGGGTCCCCAGGTGGGGGGCTGCCAGGGGGTGAGTAGACAGGCTCCAGTCGGGTAAATTCTTCTGCAAAGTTGCCCACATCCAGCTCTGAGCGGATCTGGGGTCGGAATGGGGCTGGAATCTTCCTAGCAGCCAGAGCAGCCCAGTCCAGACCCTGGAGAAAAGGAATGAAAGATAAGGGATCAAAGGGCAGGAAGTGGAAACAGTGTCCATTTGGGCCACCCTCACTGGGCAGCTCCTCAGTGAGGCAAAGGTCTCGCTGGCAGTTGTGTGCAAAGCTGTTCTTCCTGCCTCCCCAGCTTCTGTTTCCCTTCCTCTGATAACAGGATCCCTGTTTCCCTTAGAGAACCACCCCTCCACCACACTCAGCCAATTCTGGGACTTTTAATAGAACTGGTATGCAAAAAAAAAATCTCTGTCTTCTACTGGACTTAAATCTGGCAGGATATGGGTCTGGAACTGCTGGGGCCCCCTCAGTGTCTAGTGATGAAATGCCCAGGCAGAAAAGCAGAAGCAGGAGACAAAGTAAGAAATTCCTAATAACATAGACTCAGCACCTGGATCCAGCCTTGCCTGAAATCAGACCGTTTTCCCTGACTTTTCATTTATGGTAGCTAAAACATTCCTTTTTATGTTTAAACTAGTGTGGCATAGCTTGCTCTTGTTGCCTGTCCAACACCCATTCTCTCTGTCATACTTAGCACTATAGCCCCCATTTTATTTCAGGAACCAATGTACAAACTAAAAAATAGTGTTTTACAAACTTCCTTGCAGTTAGCAGTGACCAATTACTTGTAAGCAAAAATTATGAGGGAGAAATCCAGAGAAAGAGCCTGAAGAGGAGGGTGAGCAGTTGTGAAGTACGCTTTTTGCCCTTCCCTCCTTCTTCCTCATGCTTCCCACCTGGAGAGCAACCTAGACAGCAAGAGGTCTGGCAGTCATTTTGATACCAGGAGGCAACCGTGCAGGCTGTAGCATAGTGTTAGCTGCTCAGGCACGTCAAACTCTTGTGACCCCATGGACTATAGCCCACTCGGCTCCTCTATCCATGGGATTCTCCAGGCAAAAATACTGGAGTGGATTGCCATGCCCTCCTCCAGGGGATCTTCCTGACCTAGGGATTGAACCCACATCTCTTGTCTCCTGCATTGGCAGATGGGCTCTTTACCACTAGCACCACCTGGAAAGTCCTGGGAATGGAGGCTATGTGCTAAAAATGAAGGAGCATTTAAAAAGAAAAAATCAAGCTTTCCTTGAAGACACCACAGCAGCCCTAGACTACTGACCTCTGGATTTCTTTTATGTAGATAGATAGACAGACAGACAGATAGATCTCTTTTTTAGACTACCATTCATTCCAGTCTCTGTTCCTAGAAGCCAGACTCTGTTCCACAGATATCACCATCTTCGGTGCACTTTTGGTCACATGCAGCCTAGAGGCATGGCTTGGGCTTAAAGGCCCCAGTTCTGGCACCAGGGACCTCAGCATTGCTATCAGCAAAGAGATTGTCTTGAGAGAAGAGGAAATAGCATCAGGCCTTAAAGACCTTGGGGGGTGTGGGCGCTCTCTAGTCTGACAACTGGTTCACCTGCTCCCAAGCACCCAGGGCCCAGGATGCACTCAGGGTGGGCTGAGGAATTCACTGAAGGACACTGACACTGGTCAGTCACTCTGCCCGTAACGGAACATCTTCACCACAGAGGCTTAAGACTCCTGTCTGAGAAAGCTTCTTTGAGGGCCCTTCCAGGCAAAACTTGCTGGGAAGATTCAAGGAGGTGGTATTCATAGCAAGGGTAACTGGGTGCCCAGCCCACAGTAAGTGCCCATAAATGGATGCTTTTGTTACTACATTGGACAAGGCAAATTTAATACCCACGTGTAAACAGAACATGACACTTCAGAGCATGGGCCTTCAGGCCACCTAGACCTGAGCTGTATCACTTCGCTCAGTGATCTTGGGCAAATTACCTAACCTCTCTGACCATGGACTGTATAGTCCATGAGGTCACAAAGAGTCAGACACGACTGAGCAACTTTCACTTTTTCTGAACCTGTTTCCTCATCTGTGAAAATAAGGATAATTAGCTTGGTTCTGAGGCTTACATGAAATTATGCAAGCAAGGGACCAAGACACATTCACTGTTACAAGGTCCTGCTAGGCAACGGGGGCTTCCCAGGTGGCTCAGTGGTAAAGAATCCGCCTGCTAATGCAGGAGACGCGGGTTCAATCCTGGAGTAGGAAATGTCAGCCCACTCCCATGGACAGAGATCCCCTGGCTACAGTCCAGGGGATCGCGAAGAGTTGGACATGACTGAGCGACTGAGCACGCACACATGCTGTGCGATGACTCGCCACACAGTGTCCAAACCAGCAAGTTCTCACAAGGACAGAATTCACTCTGCACTGCACCCTAACCCGCATGCAAGTTGCTTAGGACAGATCCCACGTGGCTGATTCAGACACGTCCATCTGAAGTACAGGCATACAGAATATACAGGTACAAAGACCAAAACCCTGAGTGGATGCTAACAGTCATGAGACTGGGCCCGACCGTAGACCTGGGGTCTGTTCCCAGCTCTACATTTTTACTGTGTGATCTCTGGCAGATCACCATGCCTCTCTGAATTGTCCAATGAAGAGTCCATTCTCAAGTCCCTGCCAGCCCTGCCAGGCAATGAACCTAGAATTCTTTCCCACGAGAGCAAATTTAAATAGAGATGAATGAGAAGACAAGCCTGCTTTCTTTACCTGCAAAGTTTTCTAAATCAAGTGAAACTGGCCTGTCTCAGACCATCCCTCCAGTGTCCCCCAACCCAGAGCAGTAGCCCAGCCCCGGTGTGTGCAGAGAGCTATGGGGGTGAGCCAGGAGCCTCACCTGGAAGAAGGGGTGGTCCTTAACTTCCTGTGCCCCCTGGGGTCCTGCACCCAGTCGCTTCCTGGGGTCCTTGCAAAGTAGCCGCTGCAGTAGGTCCTGTGCCACTGGCCCGATCCGGGGGGGGAAGGGAGGGGAGCACTTCAGGATCCGTCTGGGAGGATTGGGGGGGGGCGTCAGGGGCAGCGAGCCCCCCCCTCCAGCCCTGCCCAGGCTCCTCGGCCGCCCTCTGCTTCCAGCCCTGCTCACCGAGACACCTCTGCCTGCGTGTTCCTCTCGCCCTCCAGGGTGAAGGGTGAGGCCCCCGTCAGCAGCTCAAAAAGCAGGATGCCAAGGCTCCACCAGTCCACAGCCTGCCGGGCACAGCCAGGGTGAGAGCCTGCAGCCACCCCCGCCTCACCCCACCCCACTCCTGGGCCAACCCACCTTGCCATGGCCCGATTTGCTGCGGATGATTTCAGGGGCCATGTACTCGATGGT
Source organism: Bubalus kerabau (assembly GCF_029407905.1). Classification (NCBI taxonomy): domain Eukaryota; kingdom Metazoa; phylum Chordata; class Mammalia; order Artiodactyla; family Bovidae; genus Bubalus; species Bubalus kerabau. The sequence continues at coordinate 8,434,181 of NC_073628.1, forward strand.
GCCACAGAAGGAAAAGGTCCGCTCTTTCTGGAAGGACAAGAGGACCCATTTGGACACCCAGCTGCCCCCACCCCCACCACACGGCCCAGAGTAAGACTCGCTGGACTTGTGAGAGTCGGAGCAGTGGGAACTTCCTGAAGGCAGAGCTACTGCAGAGCCAGGCATGGAGCTGGAGCCGGGATGGGAAGGCCTGTGTAGGGGGGTTCAGGAGGCTGAGACCACCCTTCACTCACCTCCTCTGTCAGGAACTCCTTGCTAAGCCCAAAGTCGGTGAGGACAATGTGACCCTCAGAGTCCAGCAGCACATTCTCCAGCTTCAGATCTCGGTAGATGATGCCCAGCTGGCAGGAGGGAAGAGGGCGCTGAGGGTCCCTCCTCTGACACCCCCACCCCCCACTCCTACAGCTCCTGTTCCGTACCAGATCCCTGGGGCAGGGGATCTCCAGTGGGGTGAGGGGCAGGATGAGACTGGCCCATTGAACGGGAGAAGCCATTTAAGATACACCAGCATAGGGACTTCCCTGGTGGTCCAGTGGTTAACAATCCGCCTGCCAATACAGGGGACATGGCTTCCAGCCCTGGTCCCAGAAGGTGCCACATGCCATGGAGAGCAACTAAGCCCGTGGGCCACAACTGCTGAGTCCGCAGCAAGAGAAGCCACCGCAACGAGAACCCCGAGCACCGCAACAAAGAGTAGCCCCCGAGTGCAGCAACGAAGACCCAGCACAGCCATCAGTCAATCAATCAACTTCCAAAAAGCATGGAAGGGGTGGGGAAACACCACAGAGAGGCCCCCAGGAGGAAAGCTGTGTGAGGAAACCCGAATCACGACAGCTCTGGGAACCAAGGCATGAGGTCTCCGTTTGAGGAAGTTCTGTGAACGTGGCCCCAGGAAGCAGCCTGTGAGAGTTCCCTGTGAGAGGAAAGCCCCCTCGAGGAGGCGCCAGCGGAGGAGACCCCAGAAGGCAGCACCCGGGCCTTCCTCCCAGGAGGTTAGGGGAAGTGGATCCAGTCCCCCCCCAACCCCGACCCCGCGGCCACCCACTTCCAGGAAGCCCGAGGCTGCCAGCTTCACAGGCCCCTCCGGGGCCGGGACCCGGTGCCCAGGGCCACCGCCAGGTGACCGGGTCCTCACCCACCTTATGCAGGTGCTCCAGGGCCAGCACGATCTCGCCCCCATACACGCGCACCTCGGCCTCCTTGAAGTACTGGCGCTGGTAGAGGTGGGTGAACATTTCGCCACCGTTCACATAGTCTGGGGGAGGTGGGAGTGGAAGTTGGGAAGCAGCCCCCATGGGTGGCCCCACCCACCCCACAGGGCCTGCCCTTACCCAGGATGAGGTGCAGCTTGGCGTCAGTCTGGAAGGCGTAGTGCAGCGTGACCAGGAAGGGGGCCTGGCGCACCAGCTCCAGCACCGAGCGCTCGGTACGCGTGTGCTCCTGTGTCTTGGCACGCTGCACCAAGGCTGCCTTGCGCAGCACCTTCATGGCATACAGCTTGCCCGCGTCGTGCCCGCCTGCCTTCCGCACCAGGAACACCTTCCCGTAGGCTGTGGGGGCAGCGAGTGGGCGGAAGGTAGGCCATGAGCAGAAGAGCCGGTGCGAAGGTGGAGGGGTAGCAACGCCCACCCAGGAGGGTGTGCAAGGTGGGGGAAGGAGCTGGGGCTAGAGGCAGGTGTGCACAAAGCTGGCAGCGCTTTCTAAAGCAAAGATGTGCACACCCCCGGGAGGGTGCTCAGCAAACCTAGGGAGGGCATGTGCAAACCAGGCTGGGGGGTACGCAACTCCCTGGAGGCCTGCAGCACAGGGTGGGGGCGGGGTGTGTGCAAACCTGGAGAAGATATAGAGGATGCAAAGCCAGGGAGGGGGCGCAGAGGTGCGGGCAGACGGAAGGACAGTCAACCCCGAGGTGGGGAGTTTGCAAAGTGGAGGAAGACGGCTCTCATATCTCGCAAAGTGAGGGGAGCTGTGAAATCACACGGGTGGGCTGCAAGCCCCCAAGAGTGTTGGCACACCCGGGGAGGACCTTGCTCAATGTGGAGCAGCCCTGGAAGTGGGCATGCCAACGCCGGCAGGGCAGGGCCAAGCAGGCAAGGCGGGCTATGCCGGGAGAGGGTGGGGGGCATTGGTGGTGGCCTGGCCCAACCCAGGCGGGTGTGCCCGCGCGGCAGGCCCAGAGCACCCTGCGGGGGGAGGACACTTGCCGGTGGATAGGGGTCCTCACCTCCCGTGCCCAGCACCTTGAGCAGCTGGAAGTTCTCCACGCCTACCTTCTCCTCGTGCCCCGTCAGGTTGGCTGTGGGCACAGGGGGCAAATGAACCCAGCCAGTGCATGAACCCTCCCCGGCCGGCCTGGGCAGCCATCACCCAGCCAGCACCCCGGGCCACCCCCTGCCCCACCTTCGGTGATCTGCAGCTCCACGGCACAGCCCTCGTCCTCATCCTCGTCCCCCATGGCCGGCGGGTCGCTGGGGCCCGCGCGGCTCGGCTCCGGGGCGGGCGGCGCCGGTTACATGGCGGCTCCGGCCGGGGCGGGAGCTTCCTGGTGCCGCCTCCGGGGCCGAGGCGGGCGCCGGCGCCGCCTCCCGGCTCCCCGCCCCGCGCGGCCTGAGTCAGGCGCTGGAACGTGACAGCGCCCCGGCTGCGGGTGGGCGGGGGCGGTCCGGTCTCCCGCGGCGCAGGGGGCTGCCGCCAGGAGTGTGCGCCCTGGGACCCCGGGCGACCTTCCTGGGGACCTGGGAGTCCCCCTTGGGAGCCATGCCTGGGGTTTGTGGATAACCCGGAGCCTCTGTGGGGCGGACACTCCCCAGCCAGGTATCGGCCCCAGGGCGGTAAGTCCACCGCAGGCTGTGCCCCAAGGGGGTGGGAGTCCCACTCTGGTGCTACAGAGCTGCCTTCCTCGCCAGGGTGCCTGCCCTAAGGGCAGCCAGGCAGCTCTGTCCAATTCTTAGCCACCAGTGAAAGTGAGGAACTTCATACAGATCACAACCCTTTTGCCTGGTTCTTCTTGATCACTTCTTGACTGCAGCAGATAGGGGAAGGGACCTGTCAGTCCCCTTAACAGATGAGCAGCGTGAGGCCACAGGCCACCTCATCCAGCTCTTGCCTCCATAGCCCCAGCCCTGCACACCTCACTCAGTGTGTCTCTTTGCTCTTGGTGCTGGGCAGGCTAAGAGGGTCCCAGAAGCCACGTGGCCCAGCCCAGCTTCCTGTCTGTATCCCCTGCCGCAGCGAAGCCCTCTTCCTTGCAGACTTGCCTTTGCAGGGGAGGCCTGGTTGGGGGCAGGCACCCTGAGGGCCGGGCCTTGTCTCTGGGCTCCCCCTACCCATGAGGGTGCCTACAGGAGGCACTGAGAGGGAGCCCAGCCCGGCCTCCAGCAGGCATGGGCAGCCCGTTTTCTGACTGAATCTCTCTAGAGTGAGCAGACCTTTAAAAGCACCTCAGGGAACTCCCTGGTGGTCCAGTGGTTAGGGTGTGGTTCTGTCCCCTGTCGTCCCCAAGCCTGGTACAGAGTGGATCCCAAAAAGGGGTGTCGAAGCCACATAGGGGTGCCCTCCCCCCCATCAGACTCAGCACCCCTGGCCACCCGGTCCTCCAGAGCCTCATCTCCCTCCCTGACAGCTGACAGGGGCCACCAACGGTGGGGCGACCATCAGAGCCCCCACCCGGAGGCCCTACGGGAAGGGGGTTTCCAGACGCTCAGCCCCCCTGGAGCCAGGGGCTGTCCACTCCCATGCCACCGACCTCAGAAACTCAGTCTGAGAGGAGGGCAGAGCAGCGGGTGACCCCCAAGGGGAGGGTTGTGGAAAGCCAGTGAGTCAGGCTACATAGGTCACCCTGGGGAGGCAGGCCTGGCCACCCCTCCCAGCTCTTGCCACCCCCGGATTCAGGCTGCCTCACCTCAGCCGGGCAGCCCCACCCTCCTCTGGGCGGCCCCAGGTGCCCTGACTCACGTCCTGTCGTCTTGTCACCCAGCCTAATTGCTCCCCTCCCTGGCGTCAGTCATCCGAGAGGCCCTGGTCAGAGACCCCCGGCATCCCTCCCAGCTCCACAATAGCGCCTCCCCCACCCCAGGCTGTAAACTCTCTGGGGAGGGGCTCAGCCCCAAAGGGGTGGAGATGAGAGGATGAGGAGGCAGGAAGCAGTAAAAGGAGAGAAGGGGGTGCAGGGACAGGGTCGGGGCGGGCCCTCTGGGTATTTCACTGCCCACACTCAGGAGCCCAGGCCCAGACCCCCACCCACTGCTGGCCGCTCAGAGCCTCCCCGCCAGCCCAACCGGCCCCTCCCCTGAGGAAAGCCCTTTGCTGCCCCATGCAGGGCAAGGAAGCCAATAGCCACCAGGCCCCTGTCAGCAGAGAACTCCAGGCCCCGTGTCCCTGGCAGCGAGTGGCTCCTGGCTGTGGCCGGTAGACAGAGCAGAGTCAGTGGTTGCACCCCAGCTTTATTCTCCTGTGCCTCATATCTGAGCCAAGGTTCAGAAATGGACCCAGGTCACCGTCCCCAGGGAATGGTCCTTGGCTCCCCTCCTGGGCCGGGCTGGGGGCTCTCTTGCCCACTCCCGCCTGCCTCCCTCAGCTGGGAGTTTCCCCGGGGACCGCCTCCTCAGGGAGGGCTGCAGGGCCAAGCCCCAGCAGGGAGCTGTTTGTGGGGGCCAGCCGTCCCCCCTGTCCACAAACTCGTCCCAGCTCCAGCTCGGGCCCCCAGTGCAGACCGTGGAGGATCCAGGGGCCCAGGCCTCCTTGTCCAAGGACTCGCCATGAGTGCCCTGCCTCCCCACATTCTTGGGCTGCCTGGGGTCCCCACTGAGACTCCAGTGCTGAGAACACTCCGCTCCCAAGCTCTCCATCCACGCGGTGTCACTGGCTGAGAGAAGGGGCGAGAGTTCGCTTCTCCGGTTCCTGCACCTCGAGGCCTGGAGAGAAAAGCTCAGCTCAGGCTTACCCTCTCCAAGGGGTTCCCAGCCGCCTGGCCAGGCCTCGAACATACCAGGCCTTCGCTTCAGCTCTTTCCTCTGCCAGGAACACCATTCCCAATACATGGACAGGACACACCCTCACCTCCAAGCCTTTGCTTCAGCTTCACCTCCTCTCGGAGGCCTGCCCTGAGCACCGTACCTGACCTCGCCACCTGCCCACCCAGGGCTCCTGATCTCACCCACCCTGCTCTCTTTTTTTTTCCAAGGACACTGTCACCTTCTAATACTGTAGGGCTGAGCTCCCCAGGACAGGACTGGGCACCTGAGATATGGCCAGTCTGAACTGCAATGTGCTTGGGTGTAAACTACCACTGGATTTCAGACTTAGTGTGAAAAAAATGAAATATCTCATTAAGGATTTTTTACACTGACTACATGTCTAAAATGGTAATAGTTTAGGCATACTGAGTTAAAATATATTAATATTCTAATATTAATATATGTGGTGATATTGAAATATATTAATATATCGATATTAATATGTACTTATAGAGTATATTGGTGTGTTGATGTATAATTTATTAAATGCATTAAATATATACAATATATAGTATATTAAATATATACCATATGTTTATATAATATATTAATATGCTAATATTAATTAATTTTACATGTCTCATTACTTCCTCTGATGGGGGTTTCCCTGGTGGCTCAGGTGGTAAAGAGTCTGCCTGCAATGCGGGAGACCCAGGGCCCTGGGCCCTGATCCTGGGCCAGGAAGATCCCCTGGAAAAGGAAATGGCAACCTACACCAGTATCCTTGCCTGGGAAATCCCATGGATGGAGGAGGCTGGCAGACTACAGTCCACGGGGGTCGCAAAGATCCTCTGATGAGGCTACCTAAACATTTTAAATTACACGTGGAGCTCACGTCATAGTTCTATTGGACAAGCTATTGTAGATAATTATTATTTTTATGCATATCATGAGCTGTCTCCCAGCTCCCCATACCAGAACGTTCTCTGTTATATTCCCAAGTATCACATCACCTGGCATTCCAGAAAGGCTCATGGTCAAATGAGCGAATGGGTGAACAAGGCCTGCCAGGGGCCCAGGAAGGGCAAATACCCACTTTCCTCCCAGGCCCCCACTCACTCTCTCTGTTGGCATCTGCTTCATGTTCCGCCAGGGTCTCGATGGAGCCGCCCCATCCCACACCAGGTCCTGAGGGCACAAGGTGGCCACTGGGCCATGAGGGCCAGAGCAGAGGCAGCAGGGCGGGTGGGCAGACATAGGAGCCAGGAGGGACGCCCCTTCCCCCAAGGAGCCAGTGGGCCCCCAGGGACCCTTCTCCCTCACCTTTGCCATGGGAGCTGGGTGCCCCCAGGGGCCCTGGGCGCCGCTGTCGGAACCGCTGCCGGGGGGTGTCCCCAGGACTGAATGACTCAGAGCTTCGCCCCACGGGGAATCTTGAGCTGAGTTTTCGCCGCTGCCCACCCGCCAGTGTCTCATCCCGCAGACACAGGGAGCTCTGTGCCCGGCGCATGGGTGCCGGTGAGGGGGACCCTGCAAGAGGCACAGGCGGGGGGAGGTGTCCGAGCAGTGCCGGGAGGGCTGGGGCGAGTGGGGCCGGGGGGCAGGACTGGCAGGAGGAAGCTGCATGGGCTGGGCGCCACAGGGGACAGGAGGCTGCAGAGATGGGGGCTGGGAGTGGGGGCGGGCAAGGTTGAATGAATGGAGGTGGCAACCGGAGGCAGGACCCTGTGCCGGCCCTGACACTAACTCAACACTCACTCACTGTGTGACCCTGGGCAAGGCGCTTCCCCTCCCTGGGCCTCGGCTTGCTCGTCTGCTGTCTGGGATAAGTGACCTCTGACTAAAGTCCCCGCTGCTCCAAGGTCCTAGGCACCTCTGGATGGGTAGGACCGAGTGGGTGGCAGTGCGGGCGGGAGGGAGGTGCCAGCAGAGAGGGACGCAGCAGGGACCCAGGGCAGAGAGTCACCGGAACCATCTGATGGGGCGGAGCGGGGGGGAGGGAAGCTGCAGCAGGAAAGGCCAGTGGGGGACACGTGCACAAGCCACACAGGAAGACCAGGGCACTGGCGAGCCCCTGGGGGCAGGGGGGGCCCCCAGACCCACCTGTCCCATCCGCCTCCCTGCCCTCAGGGAGCTCCGTCTCTGAGGGGCCCCCCAGGCTCTCCGTGCTGCCAGCCCCATCGGCCCCCAGGCGCGGCCCCCCGTGGGGGCCCCCCTCCCGCCGGGGCCGCATCAGCCTCTTCACCTTGTCTGCCAGCCAGCTGCCCTTCCTGGGGGCAAGAGGGCACAAGAGGCGGGGTCAGGCCAGGGAGGAAGGAGGACAAGAGGGCCATGTCGGGGGTTGCAGAGGCCAGGCCAACCCTCACTCAGGCCTGGACCCGGGCTAGGCCAGGGCTCAGAGGGCAGGGCAGGGGCAAGGTAGGGAAGACCTCCAGCCCGCCGGGGTGGAGGGGCCCGCTCACTTGGTCCGGGGCAGGGGCCCAGGCTCCAGCACGCGATACTGGTCCATGATTTTCTCCACCAGCTTCTGCTTCTCCCGGCGCAGAGCGTTGAGCTGGTCCCTGGGAGGATGGGGAAGGAGGAGGTGGACTTGAGGCCTGGGCATGAACGCAGGGTACGCCCTGGTACACCCCTGCTGGTTAAACAGCAACATGCCCCAGGATAGGTTGATACACCGTGCTGCCCGAGCCCCCGGGAGGGTCAGCCTCCTCTTTTCCCCAGGCCTTCCCAGGGAATCTCCCCATAAAAGTCCCAAGGGGCAGCCACGCCAGCCCCAGCAGCCCCTCACAGGTACTCGCGCTGCTCGCGATGCAGGTGGTCCCGGCTCTCTAGGCTGCGTTCCAGCAGCTCCCGGTTCTCCCGGCTCAGCGCCTGCACCTCGGCCAGCAGCTGCCGGTTCTCCTCTTCCTGGGCGCTCCGGAGCTCTGTCAACAGCTGTCATAGGCAGATAGCAGGACAAACAAGCAGGGGCTGTGGGGGACGCTTAACCGGGCTCAGGGCAGCTGCCTTCCACCAGACCCTGACTCTTTCCAACCCCACCCTCCCCTCCAGCCGCCCTCCCTCCCCAGCCACCCACCCCTCACCGCACCTCACACTGCGTGGTCAGCCGGCAGGCACTCAAGTCCAGCTGCTGGTTGGACTCCCGTAGTCGCTGGCTCTGGGCCTCCAGCTGTGCCCGCTCCAGCTCCAGCCTCGCCAGCCTGCCCCGCAGCTCCCCGCGTTCCCCCTGTAACTCCCCGCGCTCCCGGGACACCTCCGCCAGCAGCATCTGAGCCCTGCAGAGGCAAGGAGACCTGCTCTCCAAGAGGAATGCCCCCACGCCCCACCCACCTCAACTGGGCCCTTCATGATGGCAGAAGAACCACAACGAGGAGAGGAGGCAAAGCAGAACCCCATGGGGAAAGGGACTAACTCACCATCAACCCACTTCGCAGATGGGAACACTGAGAACTGGCCCAGGAGGGGAGGGGCTGTGCCCGGGCTGGTACCTGTCATGCTCACTCTGCAGCCTCCGGAGCTCCTCCTCCAGGCCCCGCTGCCGATGCCCATCCTGCACCAGGCGTTCACGCTCTGCCAGCAGAGCCACCTCCTGCGCCTCCACGTTGGCCTTCTGGGCCTGTAGCTGTTCATGCCTGCGATGAACCAGGGTCTCAGGGGGCTGCAAGGACCGGGGGCCAGGGCAAGCAGGCAGCTGGACCATCTGGAAATCCTCCGTCTCCTAAGCATAGGCCCCGGGGGGCAAAGCCACAGGGCAGGATGCTGTGCTAGGTGCCCACCACTCTGGACCACCAATGAAGCCCCAGGGTGAGCCCACCCTGGAAGTGCAGAGAGCCCTGCCACACAGGAGGGCACAGCCAGGGAGAGGGGCCTGCTGGTGGTTCCCAGGGAACAGGGAGCCTGCTCTGGGCGGACAGGGGGCGCCCGGGAGAGGAGCTGTGAGCTTGGAGGGGGCTGCTCACCGGCCCTGCAGCTCCCGATGGGCCAGCTCCAGCGCCCGCATGTTGGCCTTGAGGTCGCGGTGCCGGGCCAGCAGCCCCTCCAGCTCAGCCTCCTGCCGCCGCTGCAGCTGCGCCAGGGCCTCGTGGTCCCGCAGCAGGGCCTGCTGCTGCCCGCGGGTCTCCTCCTGGGAGCGCCGCGCCGCCTGCACCTCCTCCTCCAGCAGCCCCAGCTTGCGGTGCAGCTCCTGGCCCTGGGTCTCCAGCACAGACTTCTCGGCCTAGGCCAGAAGGGAGAGAGGGTTGGGGGGCTGCTGCGGGGAGCATCCCAGGCAGGAAAGGGGGGTAAGGGACGGGGCAGAAGGCAGAGGGCGGAGGAAAGGAGAGAGAGCCGTCGGGGGGTGCCAAGGGCCAGTGGCACAAGGCCAGGATGGGACAGACGGGGCTGGGGTCGGGGCAGGGAAAGCCAGAGGGACGGATGGCCGGCCGTGGAGGGGAGGGCTGGAGGCGGGGTGAAAAGGGCACTGACGGGGGGCTGGAGGCGGGCAGGAGTGGGGGGCAGGGGGGAGGGCCGTGGGCAGGACAGGATGGGGAGCCGGGCCCACCTGCAGCCGGCTGCTGTTCTCCTGGGCCCGCTGACTCTGCAACAGCAGGTCCTGGGCACGCCCCTGCAGGCTCCCCAGCTGCCCCTCCAGGTGCTGCAGCTGGCCCTGCAGAGCCGCCTTCTCGGCCGCCAGCGTGGCATTCTGTTGGGGGGTGGGGGGGGTGATTTGCAGGGGGCCGGATCTCCGGGGCACTGCTCCCTGCTCCCCCAGCCCCGCGCCCACCACAGCCCGACACTCACACTGCGCTCCACCTCGATGAGCCGCATGCTCTGGGCCTCTGTGCCCTTGAGCTCCATTTGCTCTTGGGGCCCCAGCCCCGCAGCACCCTGGCGCAGCTGCAAGGAGAGGCCCGGGGAGGTCACACAAGGGCATCGCAGGGGTCTGGGGGCAGCCCAACAAATCTCCCCTGGCAATCCCACAGGTGCCAGCCAGGTGGTCTGCTGGGGGCCCACAGGCTATGTTCTTGTCTCCGTCCCAGGTGGACAGCGAGCCCCCTGAGGGCAGTGGCAGCCTGGTATGGGGCCCACATCACACCTGCGCTGAGCCGGTGTGCAACAAGGGAGTCAGAAATGATTCCTAACTTATGACCGTTGGTGCTAAGCTCAGGAAGTGGTGGGGCCCCCGCAGGAGAGACACAGCAGGTGCCTCAGAGTCAAGCCACCAGGCTCAGTCGGGTTGAAGAATGGAGGCAACAAGGCCCGGGCAGCCTGGCTCCCAGCACAGCGCTTCTTCCTACAGACCCTGAAAGGGCACGCAAGGCAAGCGACTGGCCAAGAACCGAGGGGAGAGATGAGGGGGGGCCCTGAAGTACCTACCCAAGGATGGAGACAGGGGTGGGCTCAGGCCCCAGGAACCCGGGTGGTGGCCTCACCTTGAACAGCTCATCCTCCAACTGCAGGGCCCTCTTTCTGAGCTCCATCAGCGCCTCCTCCTTGCTGGTGGCCGCCGCCTGCAGCTCAGCTTCCAGCCGCTGCTCCAGGCCCTGGTACCTGCCAGGAGAAGTCTTAGCACCCAGCCCTCCCCAAGTCTTTACCTGCCCCTCTCTGCCCCTTGGGCAGTGCCCCACCTCTGGTGCTGGAACTCCTGTTCCCGCAGAAATTCCTGGCGTTCCAGGGCTGCCCGTTCCAGCTCATTCTGCAGACGCTCCAGCCGGGCCCCCAGCTCCCGGCCCCGCACCACGGCCTTCTCCAGCTCCTGAGGGCAGGCAGAGCAGGCTCAGGGCCAGAAGGGTAGACCACCACCCTCACCAGGCCTGAGCATCAGGAGACCTGGCCTTCTGTCCTTGATCTGTCACCCCGAGCAAATATCTTTAAATCTCTGGGCCTCTACCCCCCCATCTGTAAAATGGGAGCAAAGCCTGATGACCTTGCAGAGTGCGTATGAGAGAGCCAGGGATTATAAGCCTGCCAGGGAGTGAGGGAAGCCCCTGGGCCAGGGCTCAGAGACACTCGCTGGGCACATGTCTTCACCTCTTTGAATCCATGGTTCCTCATGTGCCCAATGACAGCTGGATGCTCCCTGCGTGCTGAGGCCACACGGGGCAGGTGAGGGGAAGAGGGGCTCAGAGGCGGCGGGTCTGGAGAGTACTCTCAGCCACAGGGGGATGGCCACAGAGGGCAGGAACCTGGTGAAGGCCAGGCCTAACCACAGTGGGAGCTGGGAAGGGGAGGGCCAGGATGCTTGCTGCTGGCCAGGCCTGTGGCGGTTGGGCCATACCATTGAGGAAGTGGGTAGGAGACCCGCTCTGGCCTGTGGCCCCCGCCCCCAGAGAGGTAGGTCAAACCATTCTGAGGTACAGGGTGGGGGTGGAGGGGCTCCGGCAGGATGAAACCATGGGGAAGGGCCAACCGTGACAACCGCCCACCAAGTCCTGCCCTTGGAAATGGAGCCTACCCATCTTTGCTCTGGTCTTCCTGGCTTAGCAACTCCACCCGGGCCAGCCCCCAGGGTCACTGCACTTCCAGACACCCTTGGCCACTGCCTCTCGCTGAAAAACTAAAAGTCCCACGAGGCTCTGATGCCCACAGACCCCAGCCACAAGAGCCCCAGGACGGAGAGCAGGCAGAACAAGGGTGCCCACGAAGACCTGCGTCTCAGGCGGGACCCCTGCCCTGCCCCCTCCAGTCCCCGGCCACAGCCCCCAGGGCCCCACCCACTGTGCCTCTGCCCCCACCGACCCCTGCAGCGGGGAGGCCCACTTGGACAACCCCCTTGGCCCCTGGTTCCCTCACCTCCCTCCCCTGGCCAGCCACCTCCTCCTGCACCACGCCTAGTTATCACCAGGAACTGCTCCACCAGGAAATCTCACAAAATTCCCCTTTGTCCTTAAAGTCTTCCACCCTCTTGGTCCTCAGAGCCAGCTCTTTTGGCCGGCCAGCCCTACCGGCTCTTCCCTACCCACCGGCTGGCATTCCCTCTCCACTGATTAAGCCCATACTGAGTGCCAGGCACTGCCCCAAGCACTCTACGTTCATTATCTTACAGGATCTTGTGACATAGGTATCATTTTTATTCTGGTTTTACAGGTAAGGAAACGGAGACTCAGAGAGGAGTAACTGGCCCCAAGCCACACAGCTGAGTAGGGCAGCTGAGCTATAACCCAGATCTACCTGCCAGCATCTCTCAGCTCCTACAGAGTGGACCCAAGAGAGAAGCTCTTGGCCTTACCCTCTCACCCACACTCTCTATTCTCACACGCCCCAGACCAAGCCAACAGCAGGTTCCTGACTCCTCAACATCAGGAGGTGTCTCGGAGCAAATAACTTCTCCTCTCTGAACCTCAGTGTCCTGCTCTGTGTAACAAGGAAACTGCTCAGCTTCCAGAAGATTTGATACTTCCCAAGTGGTACCAATGGTAAAGAATCTGCCTGCCAATGGAGGAGATGCAAGAGATGCAGGTGTAATCCCTGAGTTGGGAAGATCCCCTGGAGTAGGAAATGGCAACCCACTCCAGGATTCTTGCCTGGAAGCTTCCATGGACAGAAGAGCCTGGCAAGCTACAGTCCATGGGGTTACAAAGAGTCAGACATGACTGAACACACATGCGTGCTGCAGCTTACCCTCGCCCCAGCCCTGGGCTGCACTGGCCCGAACGCCCATCCCCTTGCCTCATGGTCTCTTCTGCTTCCCCCGAGGGGCCTCCAGACCTGCAGATCTGACCACTCTGCTCACATTATACCCTCCACTGACTCCTTGTCACCCTCGTGAAAACAGCTGCAACTCCTTCCTTTGCTGGGAAGGAAGATGAAGCCTTGCCCAATAGGAAACCTGCTTAAGGAAGTCTTCATGTCACCTCGCTCCACTCCCTGCTTCACACTCCACCCCTGCAAACAGGCCTGCTCCTCCTCCTGGCTCATTGCCATTCTCTCTCCTCCTCCAGGAAGCCTTCCCTGATGAGCCCCAGCCTGAGTCCAGTGTGCTTCCTAGACCCCTATGGCTCCCCGCACAGTCCTGTCTCCACCCCAGACTGTGAGTGTCTCCCAGAGGCTGCAAGTGCTGGCTGCCTAGTACAGGGCCTGGTGCCAAGAAGATGCCCGCAAACATGCTCGAATGAATGAATACAGGGGTTTCCAGGTTTTCTCTCTTATCCAACCCCCATCCCAGCTCCGGCCAGCCTCACCTGCCACTTTTTTTTCTTTTTTCTTTGCCACGCCATGCAACTTGCAGAATCTTAGTTCCCTGACCAGGGATCGAACCTGTGCTTCCTGTACTGGATGCACAGAGTCCACTGGACCACCAGGGGATTCTCTCACCTGCCACCTTGACCACGGGCACTGCCTTCCTACGGCCCCAGGTCCCCTTGTACACCACGGTGACTCTCCCCAAACCCAGCATCACACTGGTTGGCCCACACCCTTGGGTGAATTTCCCTGCCTGGGGATGAAGTACCAATACCCACAAAGCTGGCCTGACACACCTCTCCACCTACCCCCATGTTGCCCGGGCTCCTGAGTATTTCTAATACCTTCAAGTCTTTGCACTTGTTGTTCCCCCTGGATGAAATATCCTTCCCCACCTAGTGAGATCTCGATTTTCCTTAGAACCCTCCCTGAAGCCTCCTTGCCCTGACCGTGGCATCAGTTCCCGTTCCCATGGATTGCAAAGCACTTTACCCATGACAACCAATGTATCTTGAGCCTTTGCCCACCATGATACTAGACTCTTCACACCATTATTTCCATCGGCCTTCCAAAGCCCCCGTAAGGCAACTATAAAGAGCACCCCCATTTTACAGAGGGAGGCACTGGGGTGCAACTGAGTAAACCACCACAGTCAAAGAGCCAGGATTTGCACCCAGGCCATCTAGTTCCACACCCACCACCTCCTACAGCCACCCATCCAAGGCAGGGGACATCTGCCCCCATCCCAGGCCAGGTGCGCATTTGGGAGGTGGGAGTGGACTTTGCCCTTCCCTCTCCAGCCCCAGCTCAGTGCTGGGTACTCGGTGGCTGCTGACGAAATTAATAACCCCCAAACCCCAGCAACTGGCCTGGAACCCTGTCTCCTGGCCATGACTCCCACCGTACCTCCTGGAGGGCCTGCCTTTCCCGGCGCTGCGTCTCAGCCTCCTCCAGGTGCCGGCGGCCCTCAGCCTCCAGCACGTGCAGCCGCTCCTCAGCCTCCTCGGCCCGGGCCCGCAGCCTGGGCGCCTCTCGCTCCCACTGCCTCCGCTCGCGACCGGCTGCTGCCAGCGCCTCCGCCAGCGCCTCCCGCTCCCGCGACGCAGCCTCCAGCTCCCGGGCAGAAGACTCCACTGCCTCCCGCAACCGGGCTAGCTCCCGGGCCTGGGCCTCCACCTCCCGGTGGGCCTCAGCCTCTGCCCTCCGGGCCTGAGCCAGCTCCTCCGAGAGGCGGGCAGCCTCCATGCCTCGGGCCTCCAGCCTCCGGGCCTGGGCATCCAGCTCTGCTCGAAGGGCCTCAGCCTCTCGCTTCAGCCGCGCTGCTTCCTCCTGGAGGGCCTCCCGCTCGGGGACACCACTGACCAGGATCTCCTCAGGGGCCCGTGCCTCCCGGGTCCGGACTTCAGGAGCCCTTTCCAGTTTCTTCTGTGACTTTCGTTGGGTTGCATCCCCGACCAACCCCCTCCACCTCTGTTCATGCTCTCTGGCCTCTGTTTGCCCCTCGGGTAGGTCCGGCCTCTGGTCTAGGGTCCCCTGCTCCTCCAACCGCACACACAGGCTGGTCTCCGAGGGTCCCGGCTTGCTCTCAGGGTCCTCCTGTCTCACCCTCAGGGCCTCTGGCACCGACTCCCCAGTCTCTCCTCCCAGAGACAGCTGGGCCTGAATGTTAACCTCGGGACCCTGAGGCGGGATCACAGAGGCAGGGGTCCGGAGAGGGGCTCCCAGGCCAGCCTTCTTCGGGAACTCCTGTGCCTCTGCATCGGGGTCTGACTCCTGGGGCATGGAGTCTGCAGGGACCACGACATCCGTCTGGAGAGGGCTCTCCACCACCTGCGGGTCCAGATCAGATGCCGACGCCTCAAGGGCTGACTCAAACGGCAGGGGAGCGGGGTCCGAGGCCTGGGAGCCTTCGTCCGCTGCCTGAGCAGCCAAGGCCTGGGGGCCGGGGTCTAAGACCAGGCAAGTCTGGGGAGCTGAGTCAGGCTCTCGAATCACCGAGTCTTCATTCTGCTCCTCCAGTAGGGGGTGCTGAGGGCATATGAGTTTAATTCAGTCACTCAGTCGAGTCTGACTCTTTGCGACCCCATGGACTGCAGCACGCGGGGGGCTCCCTGTCCATCACCAACTCCCCGAGTTTACTCAAACTCACGTCCATTGAGTCGGTGATGCCTTCCAACCATCTCATCCTCTGTCATCCCCGTCTCCTCCTGCCCCCAATCCCTCCCAGCATCAGGGTCTTTTGAAATGAGGACACAGGGTCTTTTCATGAGGGCACATGAGAGGGATGGTCAAACCCAGAGGAGGTGGCCAGGAAGGGCCTGCTGATGGTTGGAGGGGACTCACCTGGCCACCTGGCTGCCTCTGCAGCACCTGAAGCAGGCCTCGAAGCTCCTGATTCTCCCGCTCCAGGGTCCGCAGCCGCCCAGCCTCTGCCTCCCTCACTTCATCATGTAGCGAGGGAGCCACTCCAGGCAGGGGTTCTAGGGTGTGGGAGATGAGGTCAGCAAAGTCCACTCTGCTCCCTTCTGACTCCTCACATACACCCCTAGCCCTGACACCAGACCTGGGGGAAGGGAATGAAACCAGAAGCCAACCCCACTATGAAAAAAAAAAGAGGGAAAGTGTTAGTTGCTCAGTTGTGTCTGACTCTGCGAACCCTTGGTCTGTCCCCCACCAGGCTCCTCTGTCCACGGGATGCTCCACGCAAGGATACTGGAGTGGGTAGCCATTTCCTTCTCCAGGGGATCTTCCCAACCTCGGGATTGAACCTGGGTTTCTTGCACTGCAGACATTTTTTACTGTCTGAGCCACCAGGGAAGCCCCAATAGCTACAGGGAAACAAGAGGCAGCTCCCACCCACAGACCTGCCACTGGGGCCCCGCTCACCCTCCCCAGGGGAGCCCGGGGGTGGCTCCAGGCTCCGCTGAAGCTCCAGTTCCAGCTCCACATTCTCTTCTGCAAGCTGGTCCACCTGATGCCGCAGGGAGTCCAGCTCCTGGAGGGGAGAACAGGATCAGGCAAGCCTTCCCCTCTGTGGCCAGGCCCTGTGGGGGCTAGAGGGTCGCTGGAAGGAAATGGCAACCCACTGCAGTATTCTTGCCTGGAGAACCCCATGGACAGAGGAGCCTGGCAGGCTAGAGTCTGTGGGGTCCTAAAGAGTCGGACACGACTGAGTGCACACGCACGCATAAACAGAGGAAACAGGGAGTAGGAGTCAGTGATCACCAAAGAACCCTAGGGACCTCTGAGGTCACGGACCACTGAGTGGCCGGGGGGTCTCACCGCGTGGGCCTCGCCCAGCCGGGTCCGCAGCAGCAGGTTCTCACGCTGGGTCTCGTGCAGCCGAGCACAGCGCTCCTGAGCGGCCTCCAGCTGCTTCTCCAGCAGCGCCTTGGAGGCCTCCAGAGCCCCCGAGAGCGCCCGCTCCTCCTGGTGGGGAGCAGAGAGCCGGTGGCGGGATGCCCCCCTCGCCCCGCACTCCAGGCTCCCCTCCCCATCTGACCCTGCACCCCAGTGGCTCTCCAGGCCCCGCCTCTCCCCTCCATCTGCCCCTCCCCTCCAAGTTCTCTCCAGGGACCACCTCCCCAGCACCGGGCCCCGCCCTTCTCCTGTGTAGGCCCTGCCCCTTCTCAAAAATGGCCTTCCAAGATGGCATCCTTCTAGGCCCCCACTTAGCCCCATTGCTGGTGCTTTAGACGCTGCCTCCCCTACCGCTCCCACCCTCCTCTCCAGGACCTAGCCTTGCTTAACACTTCCACCTTGCCTACCGCTCCCCTCCACCTGCCCCATCCTCCAAAGGGCCTATTCGCAGACACCCCCTCACCCCGTTCTGCTAGCAATACCTGGGGCCTCCACCAAGGTCTGACTCCGCCAAACTCTCCTCTCTTGGCCCACCCTGTCCCTCAGAGGCCACGCCCACCCTATGCCCAGCCCCGCAGCCCCGCCTCCCGCTTCACCTCTAGCCGGCCCTTGCAGGCCTCGGCCGCCTGGAGGCGCTCTCGGCAGCGTCGCAGTTCCTCCTGCAGGCGGGGCAGGCGGCCCGCCCGTTCCCGCAGCGCCTCTGCCTCCTCGCGGTACAGCTCCGCCCGCTTGGCCTGTCCCGTCAGCGCCTGGGCCTGAGCCAGACGGGTGCGGAGCTAGGACCGGCCACCCGCCAGCCAGAGGGATTGGGACAGGAAGGAACCGGGTTGGAGGAGGCAGGAGGACGGGGAAGGTGCGGGGAAAGGGTTAAGGAATGCCCCGACCATGCCTGGGGACATCTGAGCGCACCTCCTGGCGGAGCCTTCGGATTTCGGCCTCCAAACCCTGCACCTCCGCTTGGGAATCCAGCAGCAGCTCGGCTTTCTCCTCGCTGGAGGGAAGGCACGCAGAAGGGGTCTGGGGACCTGCCCCTTCCAGCCCTTTTCCTCCAGCCCTGATCCCAACCGGGACCCCATCCTGCAGCCTGCCCCCCAGGTCCCTCCCAGCACTCACAGCTCCTGCCGGAGGCGCCGCAGCTGGGCCTTGGCATTGGCCAACTGCAGGGCCAAGTGGTGCGAGGCCCCCTCCGAGGGAATCTTGGCAGGAGCCTCAGGCAACAAGGGGGCAGGCTCCCGGTCCAGCAGCAGTTCGGCCAGCCGCTGTGGGAGGTCAAGGGTCAGGAGCAGCCCCTCCCAGGACCCCCACATCTGCCCCCAATTACCCAAGCTGAATCTGGCTGTTGCAGCCCTGCGGACCCAAGACCCACAGCCCCAGCCCCACACCTGGACCCCAGTGCTCCCTTCCCCACATGTCTGGATCCTATGGTCCTCCTGTTCCTTAGCCTGCCGCCCCCTACCTGGGCCCCCAGGTCGCGCTCCCGTGCCAGCTTCAGCAGGGTCCCCATCAGGCTTCGGGACAGCATCTCCAGCTCCGGAGGCGCCAGCTCCCCAGGCTCTGGCCCTGTCAGCGCCAGCACCAAGCCTGCCCCAGGCTGGGTCACCTGGAGTCCAGGGAGAGCAGTTCAGCCAAAGAAGAAGAAGGGGGCAGGTGTCCCGGAGGGCAGCCCAAGTCATGGTACCTCCTGGATGGCAGCAGCCAGCTCGCTCTGGACCTCCAGGCTGAGGCCCTGGATGTGGCGGATGAACAGTTCCCGGTGCTCGCACTGCAGGGGGGCGAGGAGGGGGGCGGTGAGACTGGTGCCAGAGTCATCCCGCCACCTCTGCAGCCAGAGCTGGACCCTGCCCTGCCCTGCCCCGCTCACCTGCACTGACGCCCCCAGCAGTAGCCTAAGGATGCCTTCCAGCTCCTCCACCGCCTCCTCTGCAGGGCACAAGCCACAAGGGGTTAACGGGGAGGGACAGCGGGTAGAAGCAGGAAGGGGTGGAGGGGAGGTGGGAGAGAGCACCTGAGAAGGGGTCAAAGCCCAGCATCTGGAGGTCTGGGGGCGGCGACAGGATCAGCAGCTGCAGCTCCTCCTGGGGTGGAGGGGGCTGGTGATAAGAGATGGGCCTCCCCCCGGGGGGTCTCCCGGGCGCAGCCTCCCCCTGCCGACCCCTCACCTGGTAGAAGTCCCTCAGTCGGCCCCACAGGTGGTTGAGGTTCCACAGCCTCCAGGCCGCGGGGCCGTCACGGCCCCTGATCATTCTAGGGGCCCCTCGGGAACTGGGAGCACTGTGGGCACAGGGGCAATTGTGGAAGCGAAGATTGAGGACCCGCCTCCTCTGAAGCAGGCTCTGCCAGGCACCCCTCAGGCTCCTCCCCCCAGGCCGCCTGGCCCCCTCCCCTCACGCCCCACCCACCCCAGGTCATCCTCTGATGCCCCTTACATGATGCCCAGCACCCGAAGGAGCAGGGCCCCATCGCTGAGACGCAAGAACCTCTTCTCCGGACACAGAGGCCCCTCTCTTTCCTCCTCCTCCTCCTCGCCCTCCGGCTCCTCCGCCTCCCCCACCAGCCCGGCTAGTCCCAGTGCCTGTGGGAACACAAAGGAGTCATCTGGCCTGCCCGGGTGCAGGGGGTGGAGACCCCCACCATCAGAGTGAATCCTGAGCCCCTCTGACCTGCCGCCCTGCGCCCACATAGTCCCCTCCTCACCAGTTCTCTGAATGCCAGTGGCCCTGGGTCCGAACTCCTTTTTCTGCCCACAGCTGCCTGAACTTCTCTGTCCCCACTTGAGCCCACCCCTCCCCTCAGTCCCTTCCCCCGCCACGCCCCACTCTGCCCTCTCTCCCCCCACCCCCATACCAGCCCCTCCCTGCTGCTCGTTTCCTCTCCCCAGACCCCCCTCCCACTGCCCCCTCACCCAGGTGGCCAGGCTGCCACTCAGGAAGTCTCTGATCCTGGGCCCCTTGCCCCCATCCATGACGGGGTCAGGGTGTTGGTCCCACTGCGGCAGCTACACCTGCCCTGAGAGGAAGAGGAAGTCCCCGAGTGGGGGATCCCAGGCCCAGCCACAGACACCCTGTGCCGCTTCCTCCTTCCGGGTGCTGGCGGGCCTATGCACCCCCGGAGTCCTGCCTCAGCCCCGCTTTCACCACTCCACATCCTCCCAGCATCTCGGGCAGGGCCGGCCCAGAGGTCAGCTGGGGAAGGTGGAGTCAGGGCCACCCAGGAGCAAGGCCCACCACTCTCCTGGCTCCATGGACAATGGCGGGTGAGTCCTCCCCTTATGTGGGCCTTGGTTGCCCAACTTGAAACCGAAGAGAGTGACCTCAGCCCTGCATCTTCCAGGGCCCCATAAAGGGTTCCAGGCCTTATATGGTGACTCTAGGCACCCACAGTGCATCTTCCAACTTGCCTGGCTTTCCTTTCTCAAACTTACCCAAACCACCCTCCCAACCTGTGACTCTTGGGAGGGGCTGCCTCCCACATCAAGCCCCCTCTGAATCCCCACCAGAAGTGAGTACCTCTCCTCAGACCCCACCCTCCCCCAGCCTCTTTATATACTGGACTGAGATAGGACGTCTACTCTATGTGCTAGTGACCTCACAAGCCTTGATTTCCCATCTGTAAAAGAAGTGGGTTAAAATCCAGCCTCTGAGGGACGCAGTTCAATGCAGAGACCAGCGGCATGTCTTGGGGATAAACCAGGAGGATACCCCAGTTCCCCCACTGCTCACTAGGGGGCGCCGCGTGGGACACTGCTGGGTACCAAGATGTAGTAAAAAGTCACTTTGTCCCCGCCCCCTGGGGATGCACAGCATGCTGGGGAGACAGCTATGCAGAAAGTTGCACACACACCCAAAAGGTAACGTTGCAGCTGTGCTACATACACTGACAGGTAAGGGATTTGACTTCAGTGGGATGATCAGGAGACGCATGGTGGGGGAGGAGGGCAGTGACAGGGCAGCTGAGATCAGGGATGACTGGGTTAAGCAGGTAACGTGGGGATGAAGGAAGGGCATTCCCAGAGGCCCAAGCAGAATGTGCAAGGGTTCTGTGGCAGCTGGAAGTGTGAAGTCCAGAAATTATTCATGTTTCATTGATTTCCAGACACTTTATTTCTCACATTTCGATCTCTAAAGTCGGGTTACATGGTAGAGTCGCTGGCTAGCTGGCGGCAGTCCTGACATTGTTGTCATTGCCTGCACATGCCTACACTCCGAAAGCATCCAACCCTGCAGAAAGGGCGTCAGCAGCCTGGAAGAAAACCCTGGAGACAAGAGCGGAGCACTCTTAACCCCAGGCTCCAAATGGTGCGGGCTCCCAGTGGAGGGGAACCAGACTTGTCAGCAACACTCCCAAAGCAGGAATCCAGAGTCAGCTTGCTCTGCTGTCCTGCATGGCTGGCTTAGGACTCCAATGGCTACTTGTGGGTTTCTGCCTGCGATGCAGAAGACGGGGGGTCAGTCCCTGGGTCAGGAAGATCCCCTGGGGAAGGGAATGGCAACCCACTCAAGTATTCTTGCCTGGAGAATCCTGTGGACAGAGGAGCCTGGTGGGCTACAGTCCATGGGGTCTCAGAGAGTCAGACAGGACTGAGACTAACACTTTCACACTTTCTCTTATGAATTGGGAGGGGGGGATGGTGGGGGACAGTGCTCTCTCGATTCTGGATACTTCACAGGAGGGGGTGACAGGGAAACACCAGACATCCCGCCTCAGATTCCAAATGTGAAGGAGTTTCCTGAACACCATAAACTACTTTGCTTCTATTTTCCTTTTTATGTGTGCATTCAAATTATGTATGATGAGAATCTATGTCTAAGGCAAAAAGAGCTCCTTCGGGAGGTATAAAATAAAGAGTCTAATGATAAAAGAGCCTTGGGACACAGTTAACTGGCAGCATTCCTCTGTTCTTTAGCTTTTACAATTGTTGACATTCTGGATTTGCGGGGTCATAGTGAAAACACGGGCTTATCACGAGCCAGTCCTGATTACAAGTATTTTACAATTACTGACTTATTTGCGTAGGACTAGGCTATGAAACAAGGATTGTGGATTATCTCCAATTCACAGAGGAGGAAAGCGAAACTCAGAGAGGTTAATAACATGCCCAAAGTCACACAGCTCTCAGGCTGTAGCCTGACTGGGCAATGGGAAACTTAAGAGAACATCTAGTTGTTTAAGCCTCCCTAGAGGCATCTGGAAATGCAGATAATCCTCTCAGAGGGCTGTTAACGAGGATTCCATGAGCTGGTGCCCGGCCTAAGCGTTCATTAAACGGTCCCTGGTGTGATTATTATCTTTAGTGTTAATAATATCAAGTATCCGTCCAGATTTGACCCTCTGCGAATCTTACACCTATATGCATCCCTCAGGGATTCCAGCCCAGGAATCTCTCCGAGGCGCCTGCTCTGGGTTAGCCAAGCGTGGTACCGTAGTAACGGGGCGCCCGCAGCCAAGGGCCCCTGCCTTGCTCAACACTCTGAGTCACACCCTTCTTCCAGCCTCCTTGGAGGCCTGGGCCGTGTCACCCCATTGCTCTCGCTGATTGCTCTCACATTCATCACCCCGGACATGCCCGGCTGCACGTCAGTCTCTCAGTCTGGCTCTATGACTTGGTTCAGCTGAGTCAGCCAGAGGGAGGTTCACAGGGGAGGAAGAAAGTTCATCAGCAGACAACAAGATTCTGGGATTTCAAGGCTTAATTAACCACTGAGGGATGCTCATCAGAAACTGGCTATCCTCATCCTTAGGCTAGATTCTTCCTTTAAAAAATTGTTCAGGGACTTCCCTGGTGGTCCAGTGGTTAAGGATCAGCCTTGCAATGCAGGGGACATGGGTTCAATCCTTTTTTGGGGAACTAGGATCCCACATGCCCTGGAGCAACTAAGCCCATGCGCCACAACTAAGAATTGATGCAGGCAAATAATATTTTTTTTAATGTTTTTTAAAACAGTGTTCAGGTGCATGATCAAAATGTAAAGAAGGATTTCCCTGGTGGCCCAGTGGCTAAGACTCCATGCTCCCAATGCAGGGGACCTGGCATTCAATCCCTGGTCAGGGAACTAGAATCCCACATGTCACAACTAACAGTTCACATGCAGCAAATAAAGATCCTTCATGCGGCAACGAAGACTGAAGGTCCTTGCATGTGCAACTAAGGCCTGGTGCAGCCATGTATATATATATACGATATTGCAGGAGGATTCTTTACCATCTGAGCCACCAGGGAAACCCCCACTATATAGATATAGATGTGTATATGTATATATGTGTGTATATATATGCATGTGTGTATATATGGGGTATATATGAGTTTATATGTATGTATGTGTGTATATGTGAATATGTGTTATATACATGTATATGTATATATTCTGTATACGTGTCTGTGAGTATATGTGTGGTATATATGTGTATATGTCTATATGTATATGTGTGTATACATGTATATGTATATACGTGTGTATATGTGTGTAATGCATGTGTGTGTGTTTGTGTGTATATCTATATATGTGTGTACATATATATCTCTCAAGAATACATTAGTATATGGAGAAAAAAAATTAAGTCATTCTCCCCCTCATCACGCCTAACCCCAGTCCCCAAGGCCCCATTAGCATTTTCTGTGCTCTTTCGGAGAGGCAGCTGCCCAAGTCTATCAGCTGTGGTTGCAACCA
This sequence comes from Bubalus kerabau, assembly GCF_029407905.1. Classification (NCBI taxonomy): domain Eukaryota; kingdom Metazoa; phylum Chordata; class Mammalia; order Artiodactyla; family Bovidae; genus Bubalus; species Bubalus kerabau. Next base: position 8,457,321 of record NC_073628.1, read on the forward strand.
CACGTGAGTGAGCACCTCCATGCTTTGAAATGTATTTCCTAATCTGCTTCTCTTCTGTTCAGAACTGTTGGCCTCGGTCTTTTGAATGGCTACATAGTATTCCATGATGTTATCCCGTCATCATTTCAACTCTCTCTTTTTAAACTAATTTTCACTGGAGCATAGTAGCTTCACAGTGTTGTTAGTTTCTGCTGTACAGCGAAGTGAGCCAACCATACGCATACGTAGATCCCCTCTTTTCGGATTTCCTTCCCGTTTCGGTCACCACAGAGCGTTGAGTCGAGTTCCCTGAGCTGTACAGTAGATTCTCATTAGTTATCTGTTTTATACATAGTAGTGCATATATGTCAATCCAATCTCCCAATTCCTCCCATCCCCTACTTTCCCCCTTGGTCTCTATTTCTGCTTTGCAAATAAGTTCATCTGTATCATTTTTCTAGTCAACTGTCTCTTATTGACAAAGATTTTAAACATTTGCATCTTTGGGGCCATAATGACTGCTCTTCTCAAATATCTTTTTCTGGAGGTTTTTAAGGGGGTTGGTGCTCACTGCTGCCAACATGTGGACCCAAGAGACAGGCAAGAAGCAGAGACAGACAGATGCACAAATGGACAACATCATCTACTGCCTGCAACCTCCTCCCTCGGGACTCAGCTTCCCCAGCTGCACAGGGGAGGACCCCCCACTCCCCTCTGGCTTTGAATTCTCTGGGTATCCCTGGTCCGACCCCAAAGGCCAGAGGCAGGAGCGTTCTGGAGCTCTGGGAAGTAGAGGCCAGCAAGGCCAGGGCAGCTGGCAACCAGGTTCAGCCAGAGCCCAGGACCGACCAGGGCTGAGTCAGAGAGCAGCTTTTTCTCCCTGCCTGTGGCAGGCCCAATGCCCTGCCTGGCACCCCAGCGGCTTGGCTGGGGCCCAGCTCCCTAGCCAGATGGTAAGGGCCCCAGGCTCAAGAACTAAAATCCTAAAACAGCCTCCAGGAACTTCTGGGCACCTAGCCCTCTGGTGTGGGGTCTGAGGGATGCCCTCCTTCCCACCCAAGTATCTGGGAAGGGGTGGTTTTCCCACTCCCCATTTAGGGGTAGAAATAGCCAGAGCTGGACAAGAGCAGAAATGCTCAGGGCTGTGGCCCAAACGAGCTGCCCAGGTGGGAGGAGGCAGTGGGAAGCCAGAGCCAGGGAGGTGAGGTCCAGGGCCACCTGCCAAGCATGGACCAGGTGCCCAGGGACTCGGAGTGTGGCCCCAGCACTGAAGAGGGCCTGATGCAGCCCAGCCCCCACTACCTGACCCTCAGACAGCTTTCCCTGCTCTCCCCAGGGTACCCCCCAACTCCTGGGAGCCCTGCCTTGCCCCAAGCCTCTCACCACGCCTGGCTCCCACACCAAACCCCCTGGTAGATGCCACCCGTGCCCAAGGAGCTGCTGGGAAACACCGACCGGCTCATGACCCTTCCACTGGACTTTGAGTCCATTTCCAGAGTTTCACCATGACCTCTGAGGCCCTGCAGAACAGCCCCAGCTCGACACCCGCTCCCCCACCCACCTCCTTAGCCACCCACCTCCTTAGCCGCACACCTGCTCCAGCTTCCTCAGTCTCTCTCTCACCCTCAGCACCTTTGAGTTTGCTGTTCCCCTAAAGAATCTGCCTGCCATGCAGGAGACGCTGGTTCGATTCCTGGGTTGGGAAGATCCGCTGGAGAAGGGATAGGCTACCCACTCCAGTATCCTTGGGCTTCCCTTATGACTCAGCTGGTTCCCAACCCAGATTGATCCCTGAGTTGGGAAGATCCCCCGGAGAAGGGAAAGGCTACCCACTCCAGTATTCTGGCCTGGAGAATTCCATGGACTGTATAGTCCCTGGGGTCGCAAAGAGTTGGACGTGACTGAGCGACTTTCACTCTCACTTTTCAGCCTGGAACAACCCTGTCCGCCCAACACATGTGCACACCCTCTGCCTCCCCTGTCCAGCTCCTTCTCACCCTACTGATATCCCTAATGACCTCTTTCTCAGAAAAGATCTTCCCTTTCTAAAGGAGACTCCAGTCTTTCTGCGAGCCTTCTCTTTGCAGTGGCGTCTCTCATCTCAGAGCACAGGCTCTAGACACACAGGCTTCAGTATTTGTGATGCACGGGCTTAGTTGCCCCATAGCCTGTGGAATCTTCCCAGACCAAGGACTGAACCCGTGTCCCCTGCATTAGCAGGTGGAGTCTTAACCACTGGACCGCCAGGAAGTCCTCCCCTCGTAGTCTTCCTGCACTGCATCTGTCCTTGTTTGCTCCATCTGCTCCCCACTAGAACAGAAGTTCCCAAGGCCAGGGACGCCGTGGGGTTGTCCAGGGCAGTGATAGCGTATGCTGACAACTTGCCCACGCCAGCTCTGTCCTTCATATGTGTTCATCAGTGTGAACACATATGATGTGTTCAAGCCCCTCTACAGCCATAAAATATGATCCTATTATTACCATCCCCTTTTTATGAAGAAACCGAACACCGAGAAGCTAAGTCACTTGCTTCAGGCCACGCAGCCAGGAAGTGGTTTTGAACAAATGAACTCCTGTTTCAGAGATGTGGAAAGTGAGGCTCAGAGGGGTGTGAGCGTCGGCAGGGTGACTGAGGGTAAACACAAGGCCTCCCTCTGGGAGCCGCTGCTTCTCCCCCACCACCACCACCACACTGCCATCCCCATTGCCTTGTTGCTGCCTGGTGGGAGGGCAAGGCTGGAGCCCAGAGCCCGGTTAGTGAGCGCAGAGAGGCCCAGCACCAAGCCCCGAGGTTGCCTCATAATTAAAGACCCACGCATCAAAGACAGCACCAAGGTACCATTAAATATTCATTAAGCAAGGAAAAAATAAATCCAGAAGGTAAAACGGGTTGGTGCACTGTGGGGAGAGGAACACAAGAACACGTCCCCACAAGACAAGTAACTGGCTCTTAAAACCGCCTCAGGGTTTCCAGACACCAGTAAAACTCTCAGCGCCCTTTGACCCAAGCACTCTCGGCATCTGGGAACATGCCCCCAGGAAGGAGCCCAGGAGGAAACAAAATCAGGAACGTGTCTGACGTTGCTCCTAACCAAATCCCAGAGACGCGCAGATGTCCACCAAGAGAACCCAGCCGTGCTTGTGGACAGAATCCCCTCGCCTGGGCTGCTCAGTCCGGGACTCTCTCACCTGCCTCACCTTTAACCTTTACACAGGCTGTTCCCGCCACCTGGAAAGCCCGTTCCACCTCTGCTCACCTGGCTATCGCCTAACCATTTCTTTAAAAGAAAAATTCCATTTTTTATTTTATTTTGGGTTGCGCTGGGTCTTCTATGCAGCACTCTGGCTTTTTTTAGTTGCGATGAGCAGGGTCTAGTCTTCGTTATGGTGCACAGGCTTCTCACTGCGGTGGCTTCTCTTGTGGTGGAATACGGGCTCTAGGCAGGTGGGCTTCTTGGGCAGCTCTTGGGCCCTAGAGCTTCGGCTCAGTAGTTGTGGTACATGTGCTTTAGCTGGTTTGTGGCACGTGGGATATTTCACACCGGGGATTGAACCCATGTCTCCTGCATTAGCAGGTGGATTCTTATCCACAGTACCACCAAGGAAGTCCGCCTAATCATTTCTTGGCTGCAGCTAGAAGTCCTTCTCTCCCTTCCTCTCCCCCATGGGAAGGACAGGTAATGGGCAGGGTCCTTCTGTGACACCCCAAACGACCCGACTGGTGCTGCTCCCTAGAAGCTTCACCACACTGATAGTAAGCACTCACCTGGAGTGCTTACTGGTGCCCTCTCCAAGACTGTAAGCGCACGGAGGTGGGAACCAGAGCTGCCCTGGTGCTGCCCAGACCAAGAGACCTGTGCTGGGAGTCATGTCTGGTAGTGGTGCTCGCAGGGCTCATGCCCAGCATATTCACTGCTGTGTCCCGGAGCCCCACACGATGCCCGGTGCGGAGATGACTCTCAACAAACAGTGGCTGGATGCACAGTACTGGGGTGATGCTGAGGGTTCACTGGGGCAAGTGGAACCCCTGAAAGTCCAGACCTGCTTTCATAAGTACACAGAGACACACATGCACTGCGATGCTCAGCGAGATAAGCATCAGCTTCATCTTGGGTGAAGTCACTGAGATTAAAAACCCCTCTCAGTAGCAGTGATGGCTGAACAACTTGGTGAACAGATTGAAAACCACTGACTTGTTCATTTTTAAAGGGTGAATTTTATGATGTGTGAATTATATGTCAAAAAAAGCTTCATCTGTCGACTTCTCTGCTGGTCCAATGGTTAAGATTCCAAGCTTCTACTGCAGAGGGGCTTGAGTTCAGTCCCTAGGACAGCTTAGTACGTGCCCTTGCCAAGGTGATGGAAGCAGCCAGAAAGTGACTCTGTCCGTTGGGAGGCCATGAAGCCCCTAAAGTCTCTGCTCAGAGGCAATCCCCCCATGTGGCCCACACTATTTGTTGTCCACTCCAAATCCTTTCTCTCTTAATAATAGAATCATGGCCTTTTTAGTTAGACACAAGACAGTGTGGAATGAAATCAATGTTTCCCATGTGACTAAGCTCTGGCCAATGAGATTTCAGCATAAATAATACATGGCAGCTTCCAGAAAAACTTTTCTTTTTTAAATTTATTTACTTTTGGCCATGCAGGGTCTTCATCACTGTACGGGCCCTCCTCTAGCTGCGGGGCATGGTGCATGGGCTTCTCTTACTTCAGAGCACAGACTTTACGCACGTGGGCTTCAGTAGTTGTAGCACATGGGCTCAACCGTCATGGCTTAGTTGCTCCATGGCATGTGGGCTCTTCCTGGATCGGGGATCGAACCCACGTCTCCTGCACTGGCAGGCAGATTCTTTACCAGTGAGCCACCAGAGGAGCCCCAGAAGAATTTCTTAAAAGGCAGCTGCGGCAGCTACACATTGGCACTTGACGTGGGTGCCTGCCACCTACCTCTTCAAGGATTCGATCCTCTGCTGCTGCAGCTGCTGGCCTTTAACATCCCCTGAAAGGAGTTTAGGGTGGAGAGCAGAAATGAGACACTCTGTGTTTGGGGGGAAATACTGGCAGGACAGGTCTCCAGAGGGTTAAGATATTTTCAGGAGCTGATTTTATGAGCCCAATTCTCCTATCTCCTCATATCTAGAAAAGCACTAAAATCCTTCATGATGATGACTGTTTATCGTGACTAGTGGGAAAGCTTCATCAGACTAACGGAAACCTTCTAGAAAAAATATGTGTTTGATTGCATGTACTCTTCCTTCATCAGAATCACATATATACTGTCCTTCCCTCCTACCTCTTTGGAGCAGTTTCTCAGAGTTATCTGAGGTACCATCTCCTGGGCCGCAGTCCTCATTTTGCCCCAAATAAAACTTAACTCACAACTCTCACATTTTGCCATTTTTTTTAAAGTTGACAGCTAGTAGGGGACTTTTATCTCCTGTTCCCCATTTCCTCCATCCTGCTGGCTGGATTTTAACTGTGATAGCTGGAACTCAAGCAGCCACCTTGGATTGTGAGGTAGAAGTCCCTTGTTTAACATGGCAGAGCAACAAGATAGAATGCGCACAGGTTGGGAATAATCATGGAGCTGCCCTACTAGCCCTATGTTATCCACCTTCCCTCTGCATGTCTGCGAGCTAAGCCTCTATATTAAGTCACTGGTATTTACATCACTCTCAAGAAAGTCTAGTTCCAATTCAGAACCACAGTAGTCAAACATGCTTCCCTGGTGGCTCAGACGGTAAAGAATCTGCCTGCGATGCCGGAGACCTGTGTTCAATCCCTGGGTTAGGAAGACCCCCTGGAGGAAGGCAGGGCAACTCATTCCAGTATTCTTGCCTGGAGAATCCCAGGGACAGAGGAGGTTGGTGGGCTAAGTCCATGACATTGCAGAGTCAGACACAACTGAACGACTAAGCACAGCACAGCACACAGTCAGGTTTATGCTGAAACAGTGGGGACCAGTATCCAAGACGCTGAAGAAAAGACAGCTTTCTCTCTCCCTCCCTGCACTTCTTTACTTCTTCCCAAAGCACATGTTAAGCAGGTTACCTTATCTGTGTTAAATTAAAAAAAAAAATCCCAAGCTCAAACGGGAAGAGTTGGTGCTAATATTAATAACATAGCAGGGGATTCCATGGCAGTCCAGTAGTTCAGGCTCATTTGCTTCCTCTGCAAGGGGCAGGGGTTCAGTCCCTGGTCAGGGAACTAGGATCCTGCATGTCAGGCAGTGCATCCTACATAAGCAGAAAAAAATAACGTAGCAGAAAATATGCATGTTTGTGAACACCAAAAAAGCTGTGCACTTACACAGATATTACTCAAACTTGTCTAGAAGTTATAGACACACATGTACATACACACAGGAGAAGGCAATGGCACCCCACTCCAGGACTCTTGCCTGGAGAATCCCATGGATGGAGGAGCCTGGTGGGCTGCAGTCCATGGGGTTGGGAAGAGTCGGACGCAACTGAGCGACTTCACTTTCACTTTTCACTTTCATGCATTGGAGAAGGAAATGGCAATCCACTCCAGTGTTCTTGCCTGGAGAATCCCAGGGATGGGAGAGCCTGGTGAGCTGCCGTCTATGGGGTCACAGAGTCGGACACGACTGAAGCGACTTAGCAGCAGCAGCAGTACACACACACACACACACACACATAAATGTTCTCTGTCACTCCTTGATGTCTGTGCAGCTAAACCCCAACCAAGATCAGCAGGGTGTGTTCCCCTGGGGCCAGTAGCCTCCAGGGCTCCTAACCATGGTGCCTGCACGGCTGCAGCCCAAGCCTGCTCTAGGCTAGAGATGCTGGGACCCCCTCCAACCCTCTCTTGATATCAGAAGCTCAGGTTTGATTCTCTAAGAGATGACAAAGATTACCCCGAGATATCACCCCAGCTCCTTCAAGTGAGCCTTCGAGTGCCGGGCAACCTAAGGAGAATACTGGGGGCCTTGCCCTAACAGCATCACTAGCCCCATTATACTGATGAGGAAACTGAGGCCCAGGGAGCCACAGAAAGTAATCACCAAGGACAGGCCTGGGATTTGGCCTCTCTGCTACCTCCCAGCTCTTTTCCTACCAACATGCAGGCTGCAAGGTGCAGAGCAGGGGTTCTTTTTCTTTTTACAATCATTTATTGAGCACTTACTGTGTACTAAGCACTGTACCAAATGCTTTACGTAAACTGTCTCATGTGTTCCCCACAATGACCCTATGAGGTCAGTTGGATTATTTCCACTCTAAAGATAAGGGAAGTAGGGTCGGGACTTCCTTGGTGGTCCTGCAGTTAAGAATCCGCCTGCCAATGCAGGGCACACAGGTTCGATCCCTGGTCCGGGAAGATTCCGCATGCTGCCACAACTACTGAGCCTGTGCTCTAGAGCCTGGAAGCCGCACTTACTGAAGCCTGCACGCCCTAGAGCCCGTGCTCCGCAACAAGAGAAGCCACCACAGTGAGAAACCCGAGAACCACAAGTAGAAAGCAGCCCCGGCTTGCCGCAACTAGAGAAAAGCCTGCGAGTAGCAACAAAGACCCGGCATGGCCAAGAATAAACGAACTTTAAAAAAAGATGAGAGAAATGGGGCTCAAGGAGAACTAAATAGCCTCCCCAAGGTCCCCAGCTTCTCGGTAGCAGGCTAGGATGCACAGGTGGTCTGAGCCCGAAGTCTAGTGACCCACTCTGCTATGAGGCTTCCCGGGTCAGGGAGGGGGCTCATCTGGAATTCTGGTAGGACCATAGGGGTTCCTTGAAACTTTTAAAGAGCATGTAGGTGTCCATGTGTGTACACACATGTTCAGATGTGTGTTTTGTAAGGAAAGAGGCATTGCTTTTAGCAATACTTCAAAGGAATTTTTGGCCCAGAAAAGGCTCAGAATTGCTGGTATTGAGCAATATTCTTGACTATCTAGATTTTACTTACTGATATGCCAGTCCTCCACAGGTACCCAGGGATGGCTGAACTTGCCTCTTTACTTGTACAATTAAAAGGAATAATTAGGGTAAACAGGCTTCCCTTGTAGGTCAGTTGGTAAAAGAATCTGCCTGCAAGGCAGGAGACCCAGGTTTAATTCCTGGGTTGGGAAGATACCCTGGAGAAGGAAATGGCAACCCACTGTAGTATTCTTGCCTGGAGAATCCCATGGACAGGGGGGGCCTGGCAGTCTACAGTCTATGGGGTCACAAGAGTCGGACACAATTTAGCACCTAAACCACCACCACGTCAGGTAAATGTTGGAGGTCTTGTTGACTGATTTTAACATTGGCCCTTTGACCACCAACAGCCCAGGAGGGTCACATCCATTTAGGTGGGCTTGAGTAGTTGTGGCATGGGGGCTTAGTCACCCTGTGGCATGTGGGATCCTCCTGGACCAGGAATCAAACCCGTGTCCCCTGCATTGGCAGGTGGATTTGCACACCATGAGATGGTTGATCTCAAGCACTCCTGCACCTGGAGCAGCTCACAAGACACCCCCAGCCCCACGGCCAGCAGCCAGGGCCACTGAGACCGAAGGCCCACCTCCACCCACACCCAACTCCCATCATGCTGTCCAAAGGGGTCACCTCGGGCCTAGAAGAGCCCTCCCCTGCCGTAAAGGCCCAGCCAGTGGCAACAGGATCCTGGAGGGGACGCTTCCTCTCAGAGGCCTCACTGGACCTCAGCCTGTCCAGATATGAGGTCAGGAGTGGAGGAACAGAAGCAGCTGAGTGGCATCGATGGAGACTGGGCTTGCCCTGATGGTGAGGAGCTGCCAGGGTGGCCTGAGGTCTGCTGGGAAGAGGAATAGGGTGCCGGCCCGCGGGGGGCCCACTTGGCCAGAAGACTCCAGGCTCCGAGAGCCCAGCTGCCAGCTCCGACGCTCACTTCTCTCTCGGGCTCCCGGAGCCTCCAGACCACTCACCAGGGTGCACACAGTGACCGTGGGGGGACGTCTACATACACCTCTGTGACCTCATCTGTACGACAAGAGAATTGAGAGATGGTGTCCAGAAAGAAAGGGCCTTCCTACCATCCAAGCCAGGACAGCACTGCGACCTAGGGCTTGGCGGGGACAGGTCACAAGGGCATGGGAAGCTGGAGGGGTGGTCAGCCCTCTGTCCTGCCCCAGCCCAGGACTCCTGAGCGGTGACAGATTGTGGAAGAGAACTGAGAAGACAAAGGTCAGTGGGTGGGCAGGCTGAGCAGCTGGGACCCCTGCAGGGAGGCTGGCCCCCTCCCGAGGGCCCTCCTCTCCCCAAAGCACCCACCCCTTAGACCTCCAGCCAAGTGGCCCCCTGGACTCACCCTTCCAACACCCACAGGTCCCCTGTCCCAGCCCCCACCTCCTGGACACTCAGTCATCAATCCTGCCCCACACTGACCTCTCCTCGGCCTCCCGCCTGCCCCTGTCCATTTCCACCTGCACAGAGGAGTCCAGGTATGAATCTGACCTGTCACTGCCCTACAGACATCCTTCTTTGGTCTGAAGGGCCCGCAGGGTGAAATGTAAGGAGCTTACAGCACTTCAAAGGCCCCGCTGCTCTCCTAGCATCACCTCACTCAGGTGCTCCACCACCTTCGGGCTATTCCGCCCTCTGTAACTGTGGCCACATTGTTCCCGCCACCAGGCACGCCAGCCCCACTGCCTCAAGGACTGTGTCCTCCAAGATGCCTTTCCTTGATCTTTCCTAAGATCTCTTAGCCTGCCTTAGCCAGCTCTGAGCTGCCCTGAGGCTCCCCAGATGGCCTGGAAGGGCAGGGAGAACCCCTTAGAGCCTGGTGCTGAAGGGGCCTAGGGCGGGTCTATAAAGCTCGCCGAGGCCAACTGACCGGCTCAAATCCAAACTCCTCTTACGTGGCTGGAGGAGCCAGGTCCACTTGTTTAACCTCTCTGTGGTATAACAGTTCTCACCGCCCAGGATCGTGTGAGGATTTTTAGCATATCTCAAGCATCTGCCCCCCCTTAGACTGTGAGCTCTTAAACACAGCTGGTGCCTAATAATCAGCCTGCTTCCAAGCACAGGGCTTCCCGAGGACAAGAGGCAGAGACCCAAGGGCAAGGCCTGCAGACAGAATGCTCGTAGGCCTCAAGCCCTGCCAGCCTCCCTGACTCCCGGCCCCTGACAACATACAACACGCTCACCGCAGGGCCAGCCTTACTAGCGTCTCCTCTCTTCCACAGCTCACCTAGACTCTGCCCGCGGGGACCCTGCACCACCCATCACCTCCCACCCCTGGGGCTGAACCAGCACTAGCTCTGCTGATGGAGCCCTTTTTGCCCATCAGATGGTCCCAAGGTGCCAGGGGCCCTTCTTGGGATGTGGGTGCTCCCAAAAGGGGTTCAGCAGAATCTGAGAGTGTGCCCAGGTGACGGGGGGCGGGGGGGTGCCTTGGGCCAGTTTCTACCCTGAGGTCTGCAGTCAAAATGAGATCGGCCATCATCCAGATATCAAATGCAAAAGGTCACGGGCCCTAGCCAAACTCGGAAAGTCCAGTGCCTTCCGGAGGAGCTCCCTCGGCAGGACCACTGGCCCTTTCTCAGCTTGTAGATGGATGCTTCATGACACCTCCCTCAAGAAGCCTTCTCTGACTTGCCTAAGTTAAGTCAGAGTCCTTTATGAGTCCCCACGTCAGCCTCTGCCCACTACCCTCACAGCTGGACGGTCAGTGAGGCCTGGCCTTGGGCAAAGCAGCAATTCAAAACCAAGGAGACAGACATAAACCAGAAGTGTTTATTGCAGAAATTTGGCCAAGATTTCAGCTGAGTGATCACAGACTAGGCTGGGGCCCTCTGCGCACGACTGGGCCGGTAAAACAGGAAAGGGCTGGAGGAGGATATCTGGGCTCCAAGCCTTAGAGCTGTGAGAGGATGTTGGGAGCCAGGCTGCAGGTGAGGCCTGTGCCATCTGGCTCCACGTTCAGGGATTTGACGATGCCATCCTCTATCACCATGGAGAACCTGCCAGAAAGAAGGGCCGGGCCACGTCAAACAGCCTGGGCCTGGAGGCTGACAATGGAGACGGGCAGGGTAGCAGGCGAACCCCCCAAGGGGGACCCTCCCACTTTTACCTCTTCAGTCGGTGATTCCCAAAGAGAAACAGCAATGAATCATCAAGTAACAAATCTGTCTCCTGAAAGGAGAAGCAGAGGAAAGGTCAGGAACGCCCGGAACAGGCCAGGTCCCCTGGCCGCTCCCCACACTGGCCGTCTCCCTCCAAGTCCCTGCTTCCAGGATGGAGGCTGGGAGTGCACTCACCTTCCCAAAGGTCCCATTGGGGTCTGCCAGGAGCCGAACCTAAGGAGAAAGCAAAAGTCACAAAAAAATCTCCACCTTGGCCCGGATCCCCTGCAGGATCCACAGCTCACCTTGCCCTCTGCCTTGTGGGCGCGTGCCCACTCTTCAGTTACAAAGACATCATTAACGGTCAGACATGCCACCACCTGGATCCCCTTGGCCTTCAGAGCGTCAGCCTGCTCCACGAACCCTGGCAGGTGGGTCTGGGGAGGAGAACCAGAGAGTCAGCAGGTGGGTAACAGCCTCTGCTCCTCAGCCCACCCTTTGTCTCCAAGCCCTCCTCATTTCCGAACGCCGAACCCTTTGATCAGACAATGAGAACTGGGTAAGCCACAGTTCCTTTTTGCTTCCCTGGTGGCTCAACAGTAAAGAATCCGCCTGCCAATGCAGGAAACGCGGGTTCGATCCTTGCATCAGGAAGATCCCCTGGAGAAGGAAATGGCAACCCGCTCCAGTATTCTTGTCTGGAAAATCTCCTGGACAGAGAAGCCTGGCGCGCTACAGTCCATGGGGTTGCAGAGAGTTGGCACGACTTAGCGACTGAACAGCAACAACTAAGAAGCTCGGATCCAAGTTCAAGTGTTCCTCGCTTAAGACCGTGAACGTCCCGCGAGCAGGACCGCCTCATCTACCCGAGTCCCAAGTCCCTTCCACAGCCCCGTCACCCAGCAGGATCAATGAGAGGAGTTGCACCACCTTTTCTCCTACATCCCTACACTCACAGTCACAACTTATTTCTTAAAAACCTGATATGCTTCTTTAACTGTCATATCACCTATGTCCCATTGGTACAAGCTGTCGCGGGACTAAGTGGGACTCTGCAGGACTCGTGAACAATACAAACACACACACAAGATCCCAACTGCTGAGCCCAGAAGCGCAGGCCTCACCTTGGAACAACCAGGGGTAAAGGCCCCAGGGAGGCCAAACAGCACTCCCTTCTTGCCTTTGAACAGCTCTGCCAGGTTCACCTTGTTGCCGGGCTCCTTTTCAAATACCTCCACCGACGGAATGGCATCTCCAACCTAGAAGGAAGGACTCCAAGGAAAGGGCAGGGGCAGGGCCGCAAGGGCGGGGTGGGGGTGCCCACAGAGGGCTGAGGAGCCCTGCCTGGTCCCGTGGAGCCAGGGTTGACACCCAGTAGGGAAGTCCACCGCTGTCAGAGCTTCCAGAGGTCCCTTTCCTGCGACCAGCTGGTTACCCCACATCCTCCAAGTTTCAAGGTGGCCCTATTCCTCTTAAGGGCCAGTCAGTGACCACAGAAAAAAGGAGAGACAGCCTCTCTGGGTGTCACAAGAGGTTGAGTAAACAAGGCGAGTTACAGGAAAGAAGTGGGACAGAGGGGCAGGAGGGGGCCCTGACAACACGGAGGGAGAGGACACTGGGCACGGCTGAGTGTCCCACGCTCAAGACGAGAAAATGGGAGGGCAGCAGAAGGTGGGACGGCTGGGGGGCAGGGTGCAGGTCCCTACATCCAGTAGATATGAGTACAGAAGGACTCCCTTCAAGGGGGAGGGATCAGTGTTCCTGGCAGTGTGTGCGGGCTTCACGGGCCAGAAAAAATAGACAAAGGGAGCAAAGTCAGGGGTGAGGGTAGAGCCTGGAGAAACCCAGCAGTGGGTTGTAGAATGAAGTAGGAGGAGGGGATCTCAGAAGACTGTGAAGCAAGGGGGAGCCCCGAGGAGCTGGGGATGGTTCCTGAAGATAAGAGGGCTGAAAAACTCAGCAGAAGGGTGCAGTGGGAGAGACAAAATAGGGTTCTAAGAGACATCACCTGTTTCAAAGGATGGAGTGAGAGTAATACCCAATAACGTGACAAAAGCAGCGGAAGGGCGTGGAGAAGGGCACGCATAGGGGTTAAAAAGGGTAAAGGAGATGGTTCCATAGGTGGGGGAAGCCATGGCACGCCACCTGAAAATGGTGGAGACTCATCACAGGTGTCCCAGAGTGGGTATGGCAGGGAGACGAGGGGAAGGCCCAAAAACCTTGAAAACTGTTAGAGGAGATGGGGCACGAGACCCCTAAAACTGGCGACATCGTTGCAGCCACCGGGGTCTTGATGAAGCAAACAAGGGGAACGGACGGCGGGAGGAGGCTCTATGGCAGCGGGAAGGTAATAAAGACGGTGATTCTCCCCTAGACAAGCGGGACGAAGGGGCGTGCGGAAATAAGTGGAGTCGGGTAGGCAAAAGAAGTCAGGCCTGGCTGGGCCCGCGGTCACCTTGATCGGGGCCATGGCTACAGCAGCGCTTCTGAAACCTCGGACCCCGCCAAACGTCCACTCGAGGATTCCTTCCAGGCACCCTCGGGCTCCCGCCGCTGTCGTTGACGAACCCTCAACGATGGTCGCCCGGGACACCACCGAGCCCGGTCTGCAGCCCAGGACGCGTAACCACCCCAGACGCATGCCGAGTCATCAAGTCAGAACAGCCCCGCCCACGCCTCGAGGCTGAAGTAGAAGGCTGGGCGGAACCGGAGCGCTACGACGCAATCCTGCGAAAGACAGGGGAAAAAGTGGAACGAGGGACCGTAGATTACCTGGCCACCCGCGAGGCGCCGCCACCGCGCAGGCGTGGACGGCGCACGAATGGGCGGGGCTTCCGACCAGCTCGGTATTAGGGGTGGATCACCGGCGCGCGTGCGAGCGGGCGGAGCTTATTTGCATAAAAGTCCGAGTTGCCGCTGTTTCGATTGTGTAATTTACGGATTGGGGCAGTATTTCCATTTCTTAACCGCAAGCAAGTGTCAGGAGACGGTGGTGTCAGGCGCCTGTGTAGGAGTAAAGCGTATTTATTTTGCATTCCACGAAGGCCTTTGCATTATAGCAGTTTTACGTATGATTTACATTGTACATGATTTGTAGCAACTTGAGGTTTAGCTCAGCCAAAACCACTGGGCCTGCGCCGTAGCAATCTCCTGCCAGATGCTTCCAGGAGCAGCGCGTGATACCAACCGACCTCGGCTCCAGCGAGCACCGGAAGTCCAGAAGGTTCGCCGTTTCCGCTCCTCCCAGGTGTCCAATAGGATAGAGCGGGACAGCCCCGGAAATGATGTAAGAGAGACCACTCTCCTTCCGGTTCTGGCTGTGCGGGAGCGGGCAGCGTAGACATGCGGCTGCTCACCCACAACTTGCTGAGCTCGCACGTGCGGGGGGTGGGGCCCCGAGGCTTCCCCCTGCGTCTCCAGGTACCGGCCGTCTCGGGCACCTCTCCCGGGGGCGGGGGTAGAACCAGGATCCGGTCCTTGCATAACTAAATCTCTGCGCCCCTCAGGCCACGGAGGTCCGTATCAACCCTGTGGAGTTCAACCCCGACTTCATAGTGCGTATGATACCCAAAGTGGAGTGGGCGGCGCTTCTGGAGGCTGCGGACCACGTGAGGACCCTCCTCCCCACCTCCCCAGCCCAGTGCACACCGTGGGTGGCTGGGGGCTGGTTCGGGGAGCGGGGGGGGCGGGGTGCGGAGATAGTCTTAACTGCAGCCCTTTACACCAGGCCTCAGGGCGAGCGTCTGGGAAGCCGAGATGATTTAAGCCTCTTGCCCACAGCTGCATCTCATCCAGGTGCCTAAAGAGCCGATTCAGGGGTATGAGCATAACGAGGAATTTCTGAGAAAGATGCACCACGTGCTGCTGGAGGTGAGAACCGGCCCATCGCTTGCCTCCTGGCTGTACACCCACACCTGACAACTGCCAGTGCTCAGTTCTGGTCCCCTCTTCCCGCAGGTGGAGGTCTTGGAGGGCACCCTGCAATGCCCAGAGTCGGGACGTGTGTTCCCCATCAGCCGTGGCATCCCCAATATGCTGCTGAGTGATGAGGAAACTGAGACTTAAACTGTGCCAGGCGCCGGTTTTTCACTCTGGTTGTGTGAATCTTTGTTTACTTTATTTTGTTTGTTAGTCCTATCCTATGTATCCCTAACCCTTGACCCAGTGACACACCACACAGTGTTTTTGAGCTCGATAGTATATATATTTTTTTCTCATTAAAGGTTCAAAACCAAAAGCGGTTTTTCTTTGCAGCAAATATACATTAAAATAGAGTCTCTGTACAGCCAAGGGCTCTGGGCCCTGGCTTGCCCCATGTCCCTGCGCCTCCCTGGCCAAACCCAAAAATAAATATAGTGTTATTGCTCTGCAGGGCATAGAGGCAGTGCTCTCCCTGCCCCCCTGAGGAGACTGGGTGGGAGCTGATGGGGGGCCCTGGCCACCCCAGGGGTCCAGGGGCTGGAGCCTGCTTGGAGTTATTGCTTCAAGGTGGAGGGGGGGGCAGTAATGCCCAATGCAAATGATGAGAGAGGAGCAAAGGGAGCAGGAGCCTTTGCTCTCCAAATCCCTCTCCGTTCTGGAGAGGAAGTCGGATTAAGCAGCAGCAAAAGCATCACCCACTGGGAGACTGTGGCCTCCACTCCCTTCCCTCCCTGAGATCAGGCTTCTGCCCACCACCCCCCCCCCAACACACGTATGTCCCCTGCAGCCCCCTATGGCTTCCGCAAGGCCCCCTACACCCTGGGGGCACGTTATGGCTTGCGAGGGGCAGCACTGTGCCCAGAGCCTGGGCGCACATGTTCCCAGCTTCTAACACCCCCAAGGAGGGGGGAGGGGAGGGTGTAGGGCCTGCTCCCAGGGGCTGATGGTGTTGCCCTGGCCCTGCCAGCAGGCTGTGGCACTGCCCAGACCCCAGCTCTGCCCTCTTGGGGCCGACCCCATGCTGGGCGGGTCCTGCCAGCACCCCCACCCATGCCCACCCCTTGCCTCAGTCCATCATGGCCTCGAGCATTTCCAAAAACAGCTTGTGCATGGGCACCTTGCCCTCCAGCTTCACCCCATAGAAATGGGCCAGCACTTTGCCCGCTGTCTGGCGAAGGAGCGGTAGTGTGAGCAGCAGCCTGCCTGCCCGCCTCCGCTCAGCGCCCCCTCCGGGGCCCGCCCGGCCAGCTTCGTACTCCAGCAGGGCCTCGTGTAGAGCTTCTCGCAGCTGCTCCACTGCTTCAGCATCTTCAATGTGCACAGAGTCTGCAAGGCAAGATGACAGACTGTTGATGTGGGCCATCTCCAGAAGGGGCAGAGCCACATCGACCTGGGCACTGCCAGGTGGGGGCCCAAGGAGGAGCCACACCAAGATTTGCTGAAGCACTACTCGCTGCTCCTGCCCATGAGCCAGGGCCCACTCCTCCTTCCTCAGCTATGGCCACCTCCAGTCCCCTTCCCCTTCCCTCCCACTAAGTGGTTCACCTGTCTACAAAACCACGGGCACTAGAGCTCAGAATTCAGCATGCATTTCCTAGACCTGTCCTCGCCTGGCTTCGTGACTTTCAGCAAGTCACTGTTCTTGCCTAAGCCTGTTTTCCCTGTCTGCAAAGTGGGAGCGTGCCACCATCACAGGTTAAAAACCAAAGCGCCTGATGGAGAAACCCATCAGTACAAGCCCCAGACTCACCTGAATTGGCGAGGGCCAGGGCCTTCAGCAGAACGTACTCCTCGCGCTCCAGCCGCAGGGCCTGCAGTCGCCGCACCAGCTGCAGCAGGGCAGCCCCCAGTTCCCCCAGGCCAGCAGCTCGTGCCCCCTCTTCATCCAGGACCAGGTCCTCGGCGAAGGCCAGCTCATCCTGCAGCGGGAGGGAGCGCTGGGCCACACCCAACACCAGGACCTCCATCCACACGCTCTGCAGTACTGACATCTGGTCAGACAGTGACAGCGACGAGAAGCCTGGAGGGCAGGGGGACCAGAGTTGGCTAAGCAACTGCACCAGAGCTGGGCAGGGCCCAGCCTACCCAGGGAAGCCCCACATTGCCTGGGCCCTCTACCTGGGATGCTCTTGGCCCAGCTGATGGTGACCACGATCTCTCGGTCAAAGAGGTCACAGAGGGTGGCCACAGCTGGGAGGTGTCCATCAGGGCCCGCTGGGTCGGGCATGGCATACAGCTTCTCAGGTTCAACCACCAGCAGGTGGGACACGAGTGCGTTCACCGGGGCTGTAGTGACAGTTGGAAGAGGCACGCATTCATCCCTCTGCCAGCCCTTCAGGTCAAACATCTTCCCAGAGTCAGCCCCCTGTGGCCTTCCTCAATAGCCACTGGCCAGCCTGGCTCGGACACCTCTCTCCGGGAAACGCCGCACTATCTCCTAGGGAAAGCGTCTGTCTGTGGACAGGTTCTGAGCATTAGAAAACCTTCCCTGTTCCCAGCTGTACTGCTCGAGGTCTGACACAGAAAAGGGTATTTTTGTAAATACTTCTCAAGGGAAATGTGTGAATGAACAGATGAAGACATGGGTCCCAGCGCCCAAGATAACTACAATCCCGTATGAATGACATCAGACAGACATTGCCCACCCTGACCCCAGAGCCCCAAGGACCCCACCGTGTTCTCACCTGTCTTCCGAGGGCCTCCAGCTACTGCCAGAGTTCCAGCAGGGAAGGGGCCTGGGAAGGGCAGTGGGTCCACCTCTGGCCGCCGCTTGTACTTCTGTCGCCCACCACGGACGCGGTCCAGACGTACCCCTTGAGAATTGCAGGACAGCGCTGTGTCCACGGGGCTGGGGCTGGCCTGCTCTCCAGAGCCCAACTGCCCAGCCCAGTCAGCCAGGACTTCCCAGGCCTCACCCGGCACAACCCCATGCACCCAGCTCCCCAGCCTCACCCAGGCCCCCGCCAGCGCTCACCCTCCTTGAGCATGCCCACCCGCAGGCACTTGGTGAAGCGACAGGCCTGGCAAGCCTTGCGTCTCCTCTTGGTGATCTCGCACTCATTGGAGGCCGGACAGCTGTACTCGATGCTCCCTGCCAGGGAAGAGGCAGGGCTCCAGTGGCAGCCTCCTGGGGCCCAGAGGGGGCCTAGCCAGTGGGGAGAGCCCTGCCATTCCAGGCAAGCACAGGTCTGGGGAAAGCGGGAGTGCTATGAATGGGCCAGGGAAGCCGGGGCACTGAGGGGAAAGGCAGCTGGGCTGGGAATCCTGGCCTGGGCAAGGGAGGGGCTGGGACCAGGGGAGAGTCAGGTGGCATCCGGCCCCAGCCTCTGGTCAAGTCACACCTCTGGGCTGTGCTGCCCTCATCTGTTCTCATCAAGGGCCGCAGTGGCCTCCACACTGCTACATCCAGTGGTCAGTTCTCGTCCTTCTATTACTAACATCTAACACTGCTGATCCCTCCTAGAAACAAACACTTTTCTTCTTTTGCTTCTAGGATACCACACTCTGGGTTTTCCTCCTACGTCACTGCTATTTCAGGGCTTCTGTGCATCTGCCCACACTCCTTCCATTGAAGACCCCCTGAGGGCCCTCCAACCTGTCTCCTCTGACTCATTCCCATGGTGATCTCACCCAGGCTTTCAAATCTGTACCTCTAGCCTAGACCTGTCTGAACTCTAGACACATCCCACTGCCTCCTCGGCATGCTGCATGTCTAGAAGGCACTACAGACTTATCTTGTCCTAGATGGAGCCCCCAACCTACCCCTCCAAAACCTGCAATCTCATTTGTCCAGCTGCTCAAGCAGAAACCTAAGAGACATTTATAATTCCTCTCCCACCCCAAATCTAAGCCACTGACAGGTTCTGGTGGGCTTTACCTCCTAATCCGTTCAGAAGCCCACCCCTTCCTTCCCTGGCAACTGTTTCTACCCTTGACCAGAGTTACTCTCACCTCCCTTCCTGCTGCCTTGCCTCCTTCAGTTACTATCAACACAGAGGCATCCTCTTAAACCTAAGACAGGGAATTCCCTGGTGGTCCAGTGGTTAGGACTCCACACTTCACTGCTGAGGGACTGGGCTCTATCCCTGGTCAGGGAACTAAAGCCAAAAAAACCCTCTAAGACAGATCATGTCCCTTCCCTACTTAAAACCCTCCAGGTGTGGGGGAGGGAGGCTCAAGAAGGAGGAGATATATGTATGGTTATGGCAGATTCACATTGTTGTACAGCAGAAACCAACACAACACTGTAAAGCAATTATCTTCCAATTAAAAATAAATTTAAAAAACCCTCCAGATAAATCCCATGGGCTATGAGACCTGCATCCCAGCTCCTCGCTACCTTTCTGACCTCATCCCCTTTGCCCTCTGCCCAGCTCTGTTGGCCAACTCAATGTTCCTCAAACAGGCCCTGCCTCAGGGTGCATGGTCTCTTACCTCCTTCAGATCTCTCCTTCCTGGGGAGGCCTTCCCAGCCACTGGGTAAGAATGCCAAGAGTCCCTCCACAGACACCTCTGGTCACTTGCCCCTGCTGTATATTTCCTGCCCTTGCTTTATGGTTTCTCGTGAGCTCTTAGCACCGTTTAATATGCAACATCTGTACATATTTATCTTCTTTGTTCTGTCTACCCATTTTAGTGCCAGTTCCATGAGGGCCAGGACTGTGCCCAGTGCTAGGAACAGGGTCTGGCTGAATGAATGCACGGTGGCCCTCCCAGCTCCTGGGCTACCCCAGGACTGAATGGCTCAACCGGCCAACATACCCAAAGTGAATTTCTCCTCACAATCTGCTCTCTCCTCCACCCTACCTGGGCTTCTTCAGCTTAAGACGCCTCCTCAGGGAGGCCCTCCAGCATCTCAGGCCCAGCCAGGTTCCCTGGCTCATCCTGCTCCTGACCCCCCAGCACTTACCACAGCTGTTAATAACAACTGTGCTCAGTTCACTGTTTTCTCTCCTCCTCTGCTGGGATGTAAACTGAGGACAGGAGTGATCCTTAGTCCCAGCTGTGTCCCCACACCTGGAACAGTGGCCAGGGCAGCAGAGCACAAGTTCATGAAGAGTGAGGATTCTGGAGGCTGCCACTTACCAAGTGGGTGACCTTGGGCAAGCCCCACAGCTACGCCCTCGACCCTCAGTTTTCCCATCTGTAACACTGGGATGATTAAAAACTACTTCCTACAAAGGTGGGTTGTGAGAACAAAATGCGATAATCGAGGTAAGACATTTAGCAGGCTCCAGCACCTAGATACTCCACAATGATCACTGTGTATGGCTAATGCTCGACAAATACTTGTCAACAGAGAACCAAGTGTTCCAGGGTGGGTACGAGACATCTGAACCCAGACCTGTTGGCTCAGGTCTGCAGGGCCAGAAGGGAACAAAGCTTTTAGGCCAGTGGGTCTCAGCCAAGTCAAAACTTGCTAGAATGTCACAACCGGCCATGAGGCATCTGCCCGGAGTTATTTGTAATAAGCAGAGGCAACAGTCTGGCCTTTACGAGCTTAGCTCTGGACCTCAATCGACCCAAGTTCAAATCTTGTTGCTGCCATTTTCTACCCGTGGGACCTGAACCAAGTTTTGAAAACCTCTCTGGGCCTCAGTTATAATCGTGCTAGTACCTTAGAGACTGCTGTGAGGGGTAACAGAGCTTAAATGTAATAGGGCACGGTGCCTGACAGTCAAGAAACACTCTGAAAAAGCCTACGTATTATAGCCCCAAAGTAACCAATGGTTTATATAAAAATATAAGTAACAGGTACATCCCAAATAATGCTTCTTACATCGCCATCTTGCTCACTCATATTTTGATATGCTGAGTGGAAAAATTCACTGAGTACTATTGGCAGGGATGCCTAATAATCGTTGTTTTTTTTTTTTTTTTTTTCCCCTGACCACACCATGTGGCTTCTGGGATCTTAGTTCCCTGACCAGGGTTTGAACCTGGGCTCTTGGCAGTAAGAGCGAGAAGTCCTAACCACTGGACTGCCAGGGAATTCCCTGCCTAAGTCTTGTTAAAGGTAGATGCTGAAATATGATGTAGTCCCCTCTCAGTTAACCATAAAAACCCGCCTTGTGCTGGGGCTGCTTCAGGAAATCAACACAAAAAAGGGCATGTTCTCTGCTGGGGAGAGGATAGCAGCGGCCAGAAGACTCAAGCTTAGAAGCAGGCAGGGGCTGCTGTGGAAGGTGCTGGCCTGGGTACCAGAAAACTAGGAGGCATCCTGAGTCCCGCTCTCACATCCCACATCCAATCCATCAACACGTCCTGGCGGCTTTATTTAACTCTTAAGGGAAAGGGCATTCCTGGGACATAGGAGGACCTGGGCCAGGCTGCCAACCCCAAGTGGTACCACGGCACTCAGCAGTGCAGCAGTTAGGCAGCTCCAAGCCCAGAGAGCAAAGGGCACAGGAACGGGGTGGGGGCTCACCCTGGATGGTCCTCTTGAAGAAGGCTTTGCAGGCCTCACAGGATGCCACACCATAGTGGTAGCCGGAGGCCACATCCCCACAGACCAGGCAGAGGCGTTTGGGCAGGGAGCTGAGCACCAGCTTCCCACCACCCTGCTCGCCAGGCCCAGCCCCATCCCCATCCTCCTCTTCCTTGTGGCCTGGGAGGCAGCGGGTGGGAGCTGGGCCAGGAGCCAGAGCCACAGGGGGCTCAGTCTCAGTCTCCGAGGAACCCTTTGGGCTGTCAGGGCTGGCTGGTTCTGCCTTGATGTAGAGAGGCTCAATGCCCACCACCTGGCTGGACATGGCGCTGGTCACCTGCGGGAAGAGACCCGTCAGGTCACAGGGAGGAGCTGGGATGGGGGATGGAGACACCCTGTCACCCTGGTTGCCCAACCCCAGGCCTAGGCAGGCTTCCAGGCCTAGCCAGAGGGTGGAGGGGGGACAGAGTCCAAGGAAGGCTGCCCATGAAGAGGGCCCCCCCCAGCTGTTGCCATAGGAACAGAGTCTCCAGAGCCTCCAGGGCCAGTAACTGACAGCAGGTCTCCCACATGGGAACCTACAGGAGGTTTGGAAAACCCCTACCCCACCGAGGCCAGGCAATAGGGAAACCTTACCCCCAAGCACCCTTCAACCCTATCGGGAATCCTCAGCCAAGAGTGGGATATCTCTCAGTTTTCTCCAGATGCTGGCGATCTCAGCAGTCCCCCCACACCTGGGGATCCTCCACTCAAGAGCCAAAACAGAGACATACACACCAAAGGGCAGTCCATGTGCTCACACAGGTGTGTGTATACCCTCACCCTCCCACTCACTTGGGTCTCCAGATGTCCTCACCTGCACACACACCCTCATATGCTCACACACGGTCACACTCTACTGAGCAGGTTCACACTCACATGGCCTTCTCAAACCCCAGCTCTTACTCATGCTCCCATTTGCCTTCACACACTCCTAAAGTGCATACTACATAACAAAGTCACACTCAAGGCTCATAATCACACTCTCGCTCACAAATACACTTACACTCTCATCATGATCCCCGCCCCCCCCCCCCCCACACACACACACAGGCATAGACCCTTATGGAAAGACATTCGGAACCTCTCACACCTGACACATCTTCCCCTCTGGCCCCAGGCACACCCGCTGGCGCGGCTCCACCTCCTTGCACACTCTTCCGCACATTCGCTCTTACACTCCTGCTGCCGCAGAATCCTACACCACGGGGCACCCAGCCCGCCCCCCCAACCTGCGCACACCTACGGGAAGTTGCCTAAAGTTACTGCGTCTCCCCTCCCCCTCCGCCCGCGGGGGCCCTCTATCAGGTTATCAGGAAGTAATGGGGGAGCGCCAAGGAGGAGGAAGCTCTCCCCAGCCAGTGCGATGACCTTTGACCCAGAGAGAAGGGTGGCCCGAGGCCCCTTCGAGCGCCCCCACGTGGTCTTCAAAGCCCCTTCCCCGACCGGGAACCCTTCCCACCTTCCACCCTGGCCCGCCCCCGGGACTCCGGCATGCTCCAGGTGCCGGATTGAACCCTGCCCTGGGATTGGATCCGAAGCCCAAGCCCGACCCTGGCCAGAACCCGCAGCCCGAGTCAGAACTGGCCCCGGGTCTCGGGCCGGCGCCTTAAGCCCTGGACGCCAGATCCCGCCCGCACCCTGACCCCGTCTGGCTTTCGACCGGGTGCCGACCGTGACCTGGGCCGGACCCAGAGTCGGACCCCGCCTGGAACCCGCCCCCCGCCCGCCTCCCAGCCGCGCTCGCACATGGCCCCCGAGCCCCGCCCGCCCGCCCACCCCCCAGCGGCGCTCCCCTCCGCCCCCGGACCTGGGGCTCCGGCAGGGCGGGCGGGCAGGCATGGGGGCCGAGCGGCCCGGAGCGCCGGGTGAGCCGGGGGCCGCGCGCGGCCCCTCCTCCGCCGCCTCCTCGGGCCGCGCCGCCCCGCCGCACCGCGTCCCCTCACTCGGCGGCGCCGCCGGCGGCTTGTAGGACACAAAAGGACATCGCGGCCGCTTCCTACTCCGCTTCCTCCAGCTGACAGCGGGGGCGGGGCTGGCCGTGCGCATGCAAAGCAGGGGGCGTGGCCCAGCGCCCTATGCTAATCAGGCAAGTGGGGCGGGCAGCGCCTGCGCGCCGGGACGTGCCGGGGCGGGGCCGGCGAAGCCGGCGGGCTGGCCTCCGCGCAAGTCCGGGCTGCGCCGCCGCCGAGCTCTGGCGGCGCACTTGCTTGCGTAGGAGGCGGCCGAAGGGGCGTGTCCAGAGGAGACGCGGAGAGGCTCCGGGGAAGGGGTGGGGCCAGGAGCCTTCTTACGTAAAGGGAGAGGCGGGGCGCGCTGTTCGCGAGAGGTCGTTGAGGGGGGAGACTTCATACATATGTAAATAGGGGGCGGGGCGAGCGCCGAGACTGGTGTATCTGCATATGCATGAAAGGCGGGGTCTAGCGCGCCTAAGTTAGAAGGGAGGTGCTACCCCTTTCTTTTTCCCCTTTCCCCCAAGATAACACAAACGGGCACTGGCACTGCACACCCCATATTCCCGCAAAGCTGCTGAACCCAGAGTGGGAGAAGCTGACCTAAGACATGAAATAAGTCCTGGATTTCGAGTCCTGGGAAGGCGGAGCCCATAGGGCCCGAACGGAGAACGCTCAAGGTCACTGCGGTGACCGAGTGAAGGTCACAGGGAAAGGCGGGGCCACGTGCGTCCGCCTCTAGCGGGCAGCCACGCATTGACTCACGGACCATGTACAGATTCTTTTATTTCTCTAAGGGCTCAAATTCCACGTGGGCAGGGTCGGGCTTGGATCTGGGTACTGGACAGGGACCAGGGCTGGAGTCGGGCACTCGCTGGAGCCCGAGGCGGTGCTCTCAGATCGCCAAGACTTGCAGCCTCCTGTTCCGGCGCCTTTTGAGCCCCTCGATGTATCGCTGCAGCTGTTTGGTCAGGGAATGGTCCCGGCCGATCTCTGATTGGTAACCTGGAGGGCAGAGCTGTATTCAGGGCAGTGAGCAGGGGCATGGCCTCCCCATCAGCCAGTCTATGTTAGTTCGGGAAACTGGATCTTCAGGGTACTGGAACCTGGTGGTTTTGTTTCAAATGGTCAAGTCAGAGACCTGTGCTCCAAACAGATGGGAGAGTCAGAGTGGGATGGGGTGCTGAGGTGGAGGATGGATGAGGAAGGCAAATTTAGAGAAGATGTTGCCGGCCTGAATTAGGGCACTGAGAGCAGGAAGCTTTGGGGACACCTCTTGGACCACCCCCTCTAAGCCATTAGCTCTTAGCCCTCCCCACCCAACCCTGACTTTCATAAAGTAAGCAGGGCGACCAAAGGAAATTTACTCCAATAATCCACTGTCCAAAGGCTCTAGGAAGGGGCCAAGGCCACACAAAGGCTGTAATTCCCAATAGGCAAGTGGAGAAATGGCCTTAGAAAAGCCACAGCAGGTTAAGAGGGGCTGCACTGAGGCTACAGCCCAGTCCTGTGACAGTCACTCCGTACTCTGTCCTTTGGATCTCCCTGTGCCCAGCCTCCTAACTTTTTACTTTTCCTAAAGCTTCTGGAATATTTGTGGGTGGTAAGGGAATCTGACAAGGCAGATACATCCTGAAACCCCATTCCTATAGGACCAAGGCCTGCAAAATCCCCCAGGGTCTCTTGTGGAAGTTGGGGGCAAGGGTGGGGGGTGGCGCGCGGGGAGTAGGGGGTGGGGAGGCTCACTCCGGAGGGCTTCGGTGAGTATTTCCAGAGCTTCATTCTCCATCAGTTCAGTCAGGGGCAGGGGCAGCTGGAGAGGCAGCAAGAGACTCAGATGAACAAGGGACCCCAGCTCTGCCCACAGCTGAAATGCCCCAACTATGCCCTCCAGTTCCAAGACCCCCAATTGACCTGCCTGCCCCTCCACCCTGCAAAGCACCCCCACCCTCCCACCCCCCACTTGCTCACCCTCCACCCCCCACTATACTCCCAGTCTCCTTGGTGCCTCCAACCCTGCTCTGCTGTTCCACCCAGTAGGCTCGATGGGGTGTGTGCCTCGAGATATTGAGCGATGACACTGAGGAAGGCTTTTCTGGGAGAAGAGAAAAGAGGGATTTGTCATCTGTAGACTGCTTGGGCTTCCCTGGAGCAGAGAAGATGTAGAGGTATGTTGAGGGTTAGGGGGCTCCAGAGACCAGCTCCAGGTACTACTTGAGTGGGAAACAGTATGGGATAGGGGTTTACAAACCTGGGCTTTGTTGTCCCACCCTCCGAGATGCCAGTTCGGACTACCCCACTTTGTGAGACTTAAGGCCAGTGACTGACTTTCTGACCCTCAATTTCTTCATCTGTACAATGGGATAATAAGACTGGCCCCTTATGGAGGTTATGAAGTTTAAAGGTGATCATGCAAGGGAAGCTGAGTGCCTGGCACAACAGCAAGTGCTCAATAAATAGCATATTGTTGTCTGCTTCAATTCCCTGATGAAGGCCTAGAGAGCAGAGGTGGCAGGGAGAAGGGCATGCCCCAAACAGCCTGGTAAATAGTATTTACTACTGGAAGTAAAGGAAATGGCAAATTCCTGGAGAAGGAAATAGCAATCCACTCCAGTACTATTGCCTGGAAAATCCCATGGACAGAGGAGCCTGGTAGGCTACAGTCCATGGGGTCGCAGAGTAGGACACGGTTGAGCGACTTCACTTTCACTTTCACTGGAAGTAAACAGTATAACAACTGTAACCAGTGACAGTGAATAAAAGGTAGGCACCCCCTCAAATAGCTCAAATCCACAGAAAAGGCATTAACTCCCTTTCAACTATTCGGTGATTCCATAGAAAACACTCCATACGGCCTTTGCGTATTTTCCTGCCTGTCTCTATGGCCCCAGGACCTTGTGCGACGCCTGCCCGGTAGGGGGCGTTCCTAGAATGTCTGGTTGCTTTAAAGCCAGAAAGATTAGCGTGGGGCGCCCCTTCCAGGGAATCCTAGAAACTTAGGTCCTACTGTTTTCCCCCATTTTACGGCAATAGAAATTGAGGCTCTGGCCAGCCCCCCAGCTCGGGCGCCCACAGCCCGGTGAGGCCACACACCGTTGTCGGTCTTGGAATCGTCCTCCTCTAAACGGCTTCCCTGGGAGCTATCGCCGCCAAGCTCCAGCTCCTCTGGCTCTTCTGGCTTGAAGGTGTCCTTGTCCTCTCCGCCGTCGGATGCTTCCCAGCCACCCTCTGCGTCGTGGCCAGCCTTCTGGTCGTAGGACCAGCGAGTCTTACCGCTTACGCTAACGTCCTCCAGTTCCGAGTCCTCGCGTACCGTGGGCAGCTGCACATTCAGCTTCGGCTGAGACAGAGTAGCCGTGGTCCACATGTTTCGGATGTCCTGCAGGCTCGACCTGCCCGAGCCATGGTGGCTCGAAGACTTGGCCGACGCCTGTGGGCCACACACAACGAGGGAAGCCGAGGGTCGTGGGGAATCGGGAGGAGAGGAAGAGCAGGCTGGGAGCAGGGATCCTGAACCCAACCAGAGCCGACACTCCCCTGCTGGGGGCGGGGGGAGATGGGGGGCGTGGGGGGTGATTGTTGGGAGCTGCCCTGAGCCAGGGCTGAATGAGAGGACAGTCAGGGGCCCAGGGTGAGCCTGCGAGCTGGCAGGGTGAGGAGGACCAGGAAGAGTTCTTACTTTTAAAGGCTTTCCCTCCATGCTTCTGCCCCAACGGACCCAGTTGCCACAGGCCTCCGGGCGAGAAGGGTGGGGGAGGGGTTTCACGCTCCTTGAACGGGGTGGGGCAGGGTCCCGGCGGAACGGCCCATGGGAGTCTCGCGCCCGGAGAGTTCAAGCTACAAACCTCCACACTAGATGCCCTTCTGTCTCCCCATCCCTGGCCGCATAGCCGCACCGGGGATGGACGCCCCGCGCATCCTGGCTGATTCCCACTCCAGACCCTACCGGCAACTTCCAGGCAGAAACACCGGTCCAAGTACCCCTGAGAGTGCGGTCCCTTGACCGACGGGAAGGGCATGGGTTCGGCCTGGGGACCCTGGCGGGAGGAGAAGGAGGGAGCGGGGCCTGACTTGCCCGGGAGGTGGCCGACGACGCAAGCACTCGCACACCCTCTCGCGTTCCCGCAGCTCCACGCCCGCAGCCGTGCAGACTGTTTCCGTTTATTGATGCGGGCTTTGAGGCACAGTCGTGAGGTGTTGTGAGGGACAGGCCCGGCCGGGACAGCGAGACAGAAAGCCGTGGGAGTCTGGAAATGGATGAAGTGACAGGGCCAGGAGCAGGGGGTGGCAGACAAGCAGCCCATGGCCTCCTCCCCAGGTTTCGGTCCGGTCGGTCGAGAGAGGGCTCTTTGGTCAGACAAGCAGAGCATGCCGGGGTGAGAGGGCCAGAACGAAGCCCTTTGAGAGGCCGGGGCCGGGGTCCTCCCTCTACGCGGGCACGCCTTTGTCCCGGGGGCGCCCCGGGCCGCGGGGCCGCGACGGTTTCCTGGGGGGATTGAGGGGGCGGCGGCGACCCCGTGGCGCGCGGGGCAGCGCGCAGCCGCGCTCGCTCTGCGTGTCCGAGGACTCGTCGATAAAGGCCAGATTCTCGCTGGGGTAGTCCAGCGCGGAGGCCGTGGGCGGCGTGGGCGGCGTGGGCGGGGAGGGCGGGGAGGACGGCTCGGTCTTCTCCGGGGCCGCAGGGGATAGGGGCCTGCTGGCAGGCTGCGCCGTGCAAGGCGGTGGAGGCAGGGGTGGCCGCTCCTTCTCCAACGGCGGTGGTGCCGTGGGCCCAACTCGCTGGGTCACCCGCGCGGTCACCGTGCCCGTCCAGCTGGCGGCCTGCGCCGTGAGGCCACCCATCTGCGCAGGGAGGAAAGGTAGTCCTCGACCAGGGATCCTCGACCGTCTCTCCGCAACCCCGGGAGCCTGCGCCGTCACCTGTCAGGCATGGCCCCTCTTTTCCGCCTGGTCCTCCTGCCTCATGAGTGGGAAAAGGCCGGAGGAGGGAGGGCAAAGCTCATCACCAGCCATATCCTCTCCTTTCCTCCGCCTGCACTGAAATGCTCCCTTCTCCAGAAGAAAAGACCCGAGGTTTTGTATCAGCTCTCCCGTGTCCCCAGAGACCTTTGTGCCTCCACCTACTCCACGGCCAGTAGAGGGGGTTACAAAATACAACAATAAATAAAACTACAACGACAAAACGCAGCAACAAATAAAATTTTAGTACAAGTATGTCCCATGCAATATTTGAGACATACTTGTACTCAGATAATATCTGCAATTTATCCGAAATTCATATCCAACTAGGATTCCTTCATCTTTATTGGCTAAATCTGGTAACCTTTAACCATGAGAGTAGAGACTGGAGTCAACTGCAAACCTGTCCGAGCTTATCCCTTTGATCCCAACCGGTGCACACCGTGACTCCCTCAATCCCTGTCTTGGGGAGCCCACACTCTGGAAGGGAAGGCGGGGTGGTCCACCGGCTGCTGGGGAACAGCGCGTCAGCACCACAGCGCGGGCGCAGGCGCGGCGTCGAAGCAAGGGGCGCCTACCTCTGCGCGAGTGCGGCGGGACACGACTCGCAGCCAGTTCCCGATGGTGGTGAGCACTGAAGCGAAGTAGGCCAGGCCGAGCAGGATCCAAAACCACACCAGCGGCTGGTAGGCTGCAAAGTTCTGGTTGGGACTGGCCCCTGGGACATCGCCGGAGAGGGCAGAAAAAAGTTGATTGTGAGACACGCCTTGAGCCCATAAGTCTCGGGTTCACTGTCCTTCCCAACTCCTGGAGAGGATCCGCCCTCCCCAGGGCCAAGGGTCTGAGCTAGACTGCGTGAATAGACGCAAGGAGACAGACTGGGAGTGACTTGAAGGTGTGCAAGGGAAGAGTAAGTGGAGGTGCTCACGCGCAAGAATGTGAGCATGTGTGAGGGGTGCACGTGTACAAGAATGTGGCATGTGTGAAGGGGTCACTTAATATACGTGTGAGCATGCATGGGCGTGCAGGCATGCAAGACCATAAGTAGGCAGGAGGTGTCGCAGCCCTGCCAAAACGTGAGGGTGCATTCAGTGAGCGGATGTAGGGCGTGGAGCAAGCGCGTGTGAGCTCACAAGCGCCCTGTGGAATTTCGAGAGAGAAGCCAGATGGCAGAGCCCGTGGGAAGGGAAGAGCAACCCAAGAAAGGTGGCCTCACCGGCCACATAGTCCCCGAAGCCCACCGTGGTGAGTGTCACCACCACGAAGTAGATGGCCTCCAGCTTGCTCCAGCCCTCCATGTAGCAGAACACGAACGTGGGCGTAAGGACAAAGAGCAGGCAGCCGATCAGCAGGAAGAGCACCGCGGATAGAATTCGCACCAGCCCCGGTGGCACGTGCCACTTCTGCAGGGAGGGGCCGAGGAGTCACCAAAACCTCCACGCTCACACCCCACACCCCCTCTTCTCGGAGCCAGTGTTCGAGGTTCGCGGGATTCAGGCGCCCCGCCCCGCTCACATGCCCGGGCTGGGACGGACGTAGGTAAGGGTATCCCGAACCCAACGCCAGGGCGCACAGGGCTTGGAGCAGCTCACCAGGAAGATGGCTTCGATGTGACCGATGCCGCGGCGCAGGGAAGAGCCCAGCCGGTCCCCGACCCCGGCCAGCAGTATCCCAAACAGCGGGATCCCCACCAGCGCATAAAAGATGCAGAAGAGGCGCCCAGCGTCTGTGCGCAGGGCTGCGTTGCCATAGCCTGGGCAGAGGGGCCGTGCAGCAGGTCTAGGGGCTACCTGGCACCCCCCTAGCTCCCCCTGCACCTTCCCCCCTGAGAAAGCCCAGCCACCCCTTGCCCCCTCTCCATGCCCAATCCCTTCCCCCACCAATGGTTGTGATGATGGTGCCTGAGAAAAAGAAGGCACTGCCCAGGTCCCAGGCTGAATGGTTGCTGTTACTGGTTGAGTTGGTGTCAGGGTTCGCGCCCCCTCCCAGGGCATCAGCCACATCCTGCAGGACAAGGCGCAGAAGGAGGAACCTCAGTCCTTGCCTCCTATCCTGGCCAACCCCTGGCCCTCCAGTCTCTGAGTGCTTCCCTCCTTACCCCTCCCAGCTCTCCCCTGCCCTCTGGTCTTCTTGAAGGCAGTCCCTTAGAGCAGACATTGCAGATTGGGCAGCCCAATTTTGTTGTTTGACCAACACATTGTTGTAGAGACGTTTGAGTTATCAGCCCCTTAATTTCACATAACAGATTTCCAGTTTTACAGTGGTCAGGAGCACAGACTCTGGAACCAGCCTGCCTGGGTTCACATCTTGGTGCTAAGTGAAGCTGAACTGCGCTTCCATTTCTGCATCTGTCAGTTGGGGATGGTGATAATAGTACCTTCCTCAAAGAGTTATTGTGAAGAGTTAAAGCATTCACAACAAAGCAAGCATTGTGCAGTTGTTAAATGATTACCCATGTAGACACCATGCTCAATGAGTTCAGCTTTCCAGGGACCCCACCACCTCTACTTCCCCTTAGGAAGCTGACTTTGAGTCAGTCTCTTGCCTTCAAAAATCTGATTAAAGTTAGGGACCCTCCCTCCAGGAAGGTTCACATACCAACAAATTTTGCATCCAGTTTGGGGAGGGTCATGGACAGACAAACCCTTCCCCACCCTGCTGAAGTCCAAACCAAACCCTGTGCTACACAGTAGATGTTCACTGAAGGTGAAAGTGAAAGTCACTCAGTCTTGTCTGACTCTTTGTGACCCCATGGACTATACAGTCCATGGAATTCTCCAGGCCAGAATACTGGAGTGGATAGCCTTTTCCTTCTCCTGGGGATCTTCACAACCCAGGGATCGAACCCAGGTCTCCCGCATTGCAGGCAGATTCTTTACCAGATGAGCCACAAGGGAAGCCCAGATGCTTATTAAATATGATTACATTCATGAAATGGCCATGTGTCTGCCCATCTTGCCAGCCAGTTGGCCTCCCTCCCAAGACAGAGTCTGTGTTTTGAGAGTGCCTGCCCTAAGTGATGGAGGTCAGAGCACAGTGAGCCCTTCCCCAAGCAGCACCGAGCCAGGACACACAGGCGGTCGTGTGAAGGAGGTCATAAACCACCTTCTTTCTCTCTGACTGCAGTCCTCATTAGCAAGACACATTCCAAATTAATCTTCCTAAAGTGACAGCCCCAAATCTTCCATCCCTCTCTGCTATCTGCAGAATAGAGTCTGAGCCCAGCCTGTAAGCCCCTTCTCCATGTGGTCCCAACCTCCCTTTCCCGAGTCTTCTCTCCTGGGACTTCCATTTTGGAGCCCAAGTTACAGTGACCTTATCCCCAGATTTTGAGACGATTCCATTTCCTGTAATAATCTCTTCATGAAGCCAAGAAGTGAAGTGTATGATTAAAAGTTATTTCATTTTATTTTGCAACACTTTTCCAATAAATTCACAACTTGGGAAAAAATCCTTTGTCATTCTGGGTGTTCTAATTTTTGCTTCAAATGACTAGGCATCTGCTAAATCCAAGAACTGCAAAACACTTTGAGCTTTCCAGTTTCCACGCCTTTTTCCATGCTGTTCCTCTGCCTGAGAGTCTCTTGCAACCCAATCACACATCTCTAAATTCTACCCATCTCATCTGCTTCACCAATTACTGGCTCTTCCCAAAGACCCTGGGGCATCTCCCTCCTTGCCATCACCCTCACCCTGCACCTAGGCCAGGGCTCAGCATACAGCTGGCAGTTAACAAAGAAGGAAGTAAGGAAAGCTCCCCTTCTACTAAATCCTACAGTGAACTTTCCCTGGAATCGGTGCCTTCGCCTAGATGTGACATCCTCTAGGCTACAGCCTGCATCTGTCCACCCCAATATCAATTTCCCTGCTCACCCTATCCTGGACAGCATGGCACCTAGCACACAGTAGGTGCACAATTGCTGCATGACTGGCTAATTATAGAAGAGAAATAAAGCAGCTGTTGCCCGCCTTGCATGTTTCTGCCCTTCCTTTTCTTCTTTTTTCATATCCAGGAGAAAAGCTATTCCTTTGTGAAGATAAAATAGGTCAGGTTCCCTCTCTCCTCCTGCCCTGTGGTGTGGTCAGACACTCTCCTACCCAGAGTGTCAGAGAGCCTTTCTGGGCATTCTCTGGGTCAGAGACAATGTCAAGCTGCCTGTGTCCTGGCCCCACCCCACCCTCAACTCTGCTCCAGGTCCTGCCACCTTGGGAATCAGCTGGAACACTGAGTCCCCATGCTGATGCCTCCTCCTTCCATAAGAACAGGCAGGAAAGGAAAGGTGGGGGGAGGTTAGCTTTTCAATAACATAATACACATTAATGTAATCAAGTTAAATGTTAGGTGTTTTTATTTATTTTTTTTAATATGACAGTGGCTCAGAAATCAGAGGGAGAACAGAGGGGCTTGCCTGACAGTAGCATGAAAGGCTGCGGCCCACTCTTCCTTTAGTCACTGGACCAAAGCCCACCCCATCCCTGACTTGCACTCCCTCTAGCTTTCACTTCACAAGCATGTGTCCTGGCAGGAAGGTGTGCTCAAGCTGGCATCCATGATGGCATGGATTGGCTTAGGGGAACCTGGAACCCTCCGAAATCAAGGGTATGTATTTATATGTGCACTTTTTTGGAGGTAGGGGGTGGGGAAGTGTTCACAGTGTTCTTGGGTTTCTCTGAGGCATCTGTGACTCTAAAGAAGCACAGGAACTAGTGTAGAGATGCCAGATTTAGCAAATAAAAATACTGCATGGGACAAATTTGTGTTTTAAAAGTATTCATCCTTGAGCTGAAATTTACATTTAACTGGGTGTTCCAGCCTTCATCTGGTAACCCTAAACCTGTGAGTTAGACCTGGGAAGACGTAACATATCTCATATGCTACAGCCGTTTATTCATTTCTTCCTTCACGGGTTCCTTCACGCAATTACTATCACACGCCAGGCAACCCAATGCTGGGCACAGCAAGGAAAACAAATGCAGCCCATGGCCGCCATATTGAAAACACAAGAGACCTGGATCCCGGCCTCTGCCCCGCACCCCTCCAGCTGCACCCTGCCTTCAGGGGTGTGGGTCAGGAAGCAGCACTCCAGAACAGGGCCCCAGCCGCATGCAGCTAGTGTCAGGGGGTCACGGGTGACTGCTGTGGGGTCTCTCCCCCACCCACGCACCTTGATGAAGAGCCCCAGGTCCTGGTCGCTCACACATGGATGGGCCCTCAGGAACTTCTCTCGCACCTCCCCCAGCTCCCTTTGGGCCTGCTGCTCATGGGGCTGCTCCAAGGCCTGGAACACCAGGGCACCGGACACCAGGTAGAGCAGGACCAGAGCCAGCAGCGCCAGTAGTGTGGTGCTGCGCATGGCGCGCCCAGGGGCCCGGCCAACTCCACTGCCCGCCTGGGGAGGCTGGGCAGGGGGTTCCTGGGGAGCTGCAGTCACTGCGGGCAGAACCAGGGATGCCGGGGTCAATCACCTGGCCTGACACCCTTACACCCTCCTTCTCCAACCCTACACACGCAAAGGTCCTGGGAGCCCCCGGCCCTACTACCTGCAGAGGGTCTCTCCTCACACCCCTCTGATCAACCCGCTCCTGGTACCAGGACACACCCAGTGCCCACCCCACCCCCACCTCGGTCCTCCCCCTTACCTCCACTGCCCGGCCCTCAGCCCCAGTCCGGGACTCCAGGGTGTGAGAAGAGGGCACAGGAAAGGAAAGGACGGAGAGTGGAAGGTGGAAACAGAGACAGCCTGCCCAGGGAGAGGCGGGGCCAGAGGGGAGATGCTGGGGGCCTGGAGAGGGACCCCGCCTTCCAGCTGGGGGCTGAGGGGGAGCAGAGGACCACGCCGGGCGGGGACGGGGATGGCGGTCCGGCTCGTCCGCCGAGGTTGCAGCAGCATCTTCGCGGCTTCTCCCTCCCCTCCTGCCTCTCCTTGCCCGGCTTCTAGAGGCGATAGGCCGGGCTGGGAGCCCCCAGGGTCCCCAGCGCCCCGCTGGGCTTTCGAGGAACCCAGGGGCGGGTCCCAGTCGCTGCGCAGAGGCGAGGCAGGGTGGAGGGGAAGGGAGGGTACCGGGTTCCGGGAAGGAGCGGGATGGGAGCGACCAGGGCCGGACCAGCGCGGCATCCCCCAGGACAGCTGCCGGCTCCCCCGGGACAGAGCGCGGCGACGCCCACGCGCACACACGCGGGCACAAAGACCCGCGCGCCCACGCTCCGCCCTGCGGCTCTAGGCGGCCTCGCTGCCCCGGTTGCATGCACACCGTCCACCTGCACACACCCCGGACTCCCGGGCACACCGGACCTTCAGGGCCGTGCGCGCCGGGCCAAGGCCCCCAGAGGCCCACACACATGTGTGCACAGACTCACGTCCACGCACACCCAGATCGCGGGGCCACCGCGCAGCGCCCGCCGCCCAGACACCGCACACCCGCCACTCGCTCCCACCGCCTCCCCGCGTCTTCACGCCGACGCCTCGGAGCGTGACGGGCGGCGGGCGGGACGCATGGCCGCAGGACTCCCGGAGGTGGGCCCCCTCCCGGCCGGTATCCCCCTGCGCGCCCCAGCCCGGGAGCTCGGCCTGAGGCCCCCGCCATCCCGCACGCCCTCCCAGCGCCCGCGCGCCCGCCCGCTCCGCCCCGCACTCACTGTTGGCCCCGCTGCGGCTGCGGCTGCGGCCCGGGCTCCCGTGCGGCCTCGCCGGTGCCGGCGGGGCCGCGGAGGCGGCGGCAGGGGCGGAGCGGGCGGGCGCTGGTGCTGAGACCCCCCTCCTGCCGCCAGAAGCCCCCCTCCTCCCGCGTTTAACCCCTCCGGCACCGCGCTTCCCTCCGTGCCTCGCCCTCGCCTCCGGCTCGGCTCTCCGCAGCCCCTTACCTGAGGTTGCCCAGCCCCCCAAACCCAGCCCTTCCCGGGAGGTGAGTGGCAGAGGAGCCCGAGAGGGGTCGCCGCTGGGTCAGGCCTGGAATCTCAGACTGGGGCCCTGGTACCGGCCCTGTGGGCTAGCCAGTGTGGCCAGCGGCACGGCCCCAACTTGGACATCAGCCGGCTCAGTTCTCCGGGCCGGCGCCACTCTAATTTCCCAGTATCTTCCAGGCCCACTACCAGTTCAGAAGGGCCCTCAACTCCCCTCCCCGAGGGACAGTCTGGCCCTTGGGGTCTGCACTCCTGAGGGAGAGACCCCAGGGGACAAAGGGGTGCGGGATCCACGGAGGAAACCTGGAATTGGCCGAGGTAGGGTTAGGACCAAGCTCTGAGAAATCAAGCTGGGCACCGCCTGCCTCTACTCCTGTATCCCCATCCCTCACTCCTTAGTTCCATGCCCATCCCAGCCTGGAAGGGGTAGCAGCACTCCCTCCCCCACTGTCTGAACAGCAGGGCTCTGAACTTATCTCCCCCCTTCTCTTGCTTGCTTCTTAGCAACTCTCATCTTGCCAAAGACCCTTCCCTCCTCTGGGGTCCTCAGCCTTCATTTGGGTGGTTTTAACTATGGGCTCTAGGGCTGACCACCTCATAACAGTAGGGGGCCTAGACTGGTGACCAGACTATCCAGGCCTCCCAGTCCCCACTTACAGAAAAGGGATGACTAATTATCACCTCAGGATGCTGTGCTGAGCATTAATGAGGTCGGTATTTGTAAATGCTCGAAACACAGCCTGGCACTCACAATTGAGTGCCCTACAAATGTCAGCAATTTCCCTTTCAACTGAAAGTGATTGTTCAGCTTTGAGCTGCTTCTCTTGAGTCTCAGAGGCCCATCTCTGGAGGTACTGAGGCCTGGGGCTCAGGACAGTCCCAGGTGAAGGGTTTCAAGGCAGGCTCAGTGCTAGGCCCCAGGAGCTCCAAGGAGCTGGACCAAATGGCCAGATACATGGGCGAGATAAATGACTCTCTGATAAATGACTCCCAGCCATAGGACAGAGGATATATCTGTAAGGCCTGTGATTACAGAGGGCAGAGACTGCACTATCAGGGACAGTCAGGGAAGGGGCTCCCCAGGCAGACTCTGTAGGGGCAGCCTGGCCAAATCCACACAGGCTAGGGCGATGGGGGCTGCTTTTCCTCCACCAGTCCTGGACTAACTCCTGGACCTGAAGGCCAGGTTGGGCATAATGACAGGGAAACAGGGTCCCTAGGAATCCCGATCCACTGAGGGTAAGATGCATGGCAGCCATGCAGTCACAGTGCCAAGGGACCTGGGGTGGGGTGGGGAGGGACATAGTTCCCTGACCTGGAAATGGCAGGGTTCATAGAGGTGACATTTGAAGCAGTTCCCGAAGAAAGAGTAGAAATTGTTCAAGCAGGGAAGGGACTGGAGTGGGGGCTGGATTCTTCTGGTCTCTCTTTTTTCTTTGGACTCCAGGCTCGTCCCTCTCCTTACCCACCAGCCTTGGGGGAGGTAAATGGCCCCAGCCCAGTCCAGTAGCCCCCTTCGAGGGCCAGTGTCCAATCAGCCTTAGACCGAACAGATGATGGTGTGAGAAACACAAGCGGACAACTGACGGACAGCGAATGGACTTGGGGCACAGACACTGTTTATTGAGTGGCAGACGCGGGAGAGGTAGCTGGCTCCGGAGTGGAAGAGGAGGCGGTGGGGTGGGTCATGCCAGGGCGCCGTGAGCATCTGGCAGCCAGGGCCATGCCCCCCCCATCCTAGGGGACAGCACAAGCTCACTGCATCAGGAGTAGCAAGGAGCCGGCCTGGGGAAGAGGCAGCCACAGCCCCCGGGATCCTGGGCAAGAAGCAGCAGATGAACTTGGCACAAGGGTCTGGGGTGGGAGGGGCTGGGGTCTGGGTGTTCTGCGGGGAGATGAAGGGGGATCACGTCTGTGGGGTGGAGTAGAGACTGTGGTGGTGGCCGCCTGGTCCCAGAACCTGGGAGAAGAGCAGGGGCGTGGTCCGAGTCTGGCTGCCTCCACACCAGCCTGGTTCCCGCCCGATGGTGCCATACCAGCTGCTGGAGCCTAGGCTGCCTGACATGCTGCAGGCAGAGAAACAGAGTCAGTCCCCAGCAGTCACTAGGACCACAGTCACCAGAGTTGGGGGAGGAGAGAGACTTACCGAGAACAGAGCTCAGTGACCCAGACTTCTCTGACTATGGCAAATTGCATCTTGGGGGGTGAGGTAGGGGCTTTAGCAAGAACAAACCAGAGGGGACCTCACCTAGTATAGACCATGGCATGGGCAGAGGTGGGTGGCAAGACCTGCTCTAGGACCCCATGGCTTGGTGGAGCAACCTGGGAGCCCAGGGGTCCTCGGGTGGGGCCGGGACTCCTACCTGGTGCTCTCACCCCGGCTATGCTCCCAAGAGCAGGCCTCATCCTCGCAGTGTGCCCGGTCGAAGAAGTAGGAACGGGAGCCAAAGACCTGCCCGTTGAGGATGCGGCTGGTGCTCTAGGGAAGGGAGCCACAATTGATGCTTCCTTCTGCCCCCCACTGGCCTCCCACACCCCCAGAACCCAGCCCAGGGACCGCCAGTGCCGCCCCTCTCCACTGGCCCTCACCAGGTCCTGTGGGGGCCGATGTACCCGGAAGAAGCCCACCAGCAGGGTGGTGGGCAGCAGCTCCCACACGAAGAGGATGAGGCCAAACACCAGGTAGCCTTTGTTCCCCAGGTCGTTCACCAGGTCCGCCTGTGAGGAGGCAGAGGCTGTGCCAATCTGCAGTCGTGCCAATGGGGCCCCCAGACAGGACCCAGGCCAGCTGGGGGCCAGAAGCCACAGCTACTGGGGAGGCGGCAGATGTGTTTAATGCCCACCTGATCAGAGACGTTGTACCAGTCGTAATCGAAGGCGTCCAGCCGGCTCCGGGGGGCCAAGGCGAGGGCCGCCAGGTTGTAGCAGGCCCGGCTGGCATAGAGCAGGACCATGGCACCACCCATTGCAGCTGCCTGGCACACACTGGTCCCCTGGCACAGATGACAACAGGGGACCCTTAGGGAGGGGAGGTTCCAGCTTTCTCTCTACTCTGAAGACCCCAAACGCCCCAAAGACACCCAGGCATCAGCGCTTGTGGCCCTACCTTGGCCTCCAGGTAGATGCTGGTGGAGGGGGCCCGCCGGGCCACAAGGCAGAGGCAGGCGGCAAGAGAGAGTGCGCAGATAACAAACAGGGAGTCGCTCACCAGGACACGCACCAGCAGGAGGGCCCAGGGCTGTGCCCTGCGCCGGCGGGACAGCATGGCGCACAGCACATTCACCAGCAGAAAGAGCAGCGAGGCCCCCACGAAGGCCCCTCGGACAGCCAGCCTGCGGCCCACAGCACAGTCAGCCCCAGGCGACCACCCTTGCCACTCCCCAACCACCCAACCCTTCCCAGGAGACCTGGGTGTCAGTCAGAACCTCAGGCCACACAGTCTGAACCCCAGTCCTCCAGTTTTACAGATGAGGAAACTGAGGCTAAAGAGGTCAGAATATGACTGACAGCTGTGGTACAGCAGAAAGAGCACTGGATTGGGAGTCAGAAATCTGGGTTTAAGCCCTGGCTCTACCTCCTGCCAGGTGTGCGACCTTGAACATGTTGCTTAGCCTTGCTGGGCCTCAGTGTCTTCATCTCTCAAATGGGGATACATTAGCTTCGAAGGTAATTTGTAAATATTAAAGATGTCTGTGAAAGCTCTTAATAAACTGTGAGATGTTGTACAAAGGACAGGAGTTACCACTGCCCAAGGTCACCCAGAAGTGCCCTTTGGAGCTTCCGAGGGCCGGAGCCTCCAGCTCTTCCTCCATCATGGATGACATTGGCACCCTCTCCCTTCACCATATTTCAGTGGTTTTTATTACAGTTGAGCTTCACATATGTAGCACTTCTGCAGACCATATGCACCAGGTGCCTAATGTTCCCAAGCCTTCCCCAAGCATCCTGGGCTGTACTCCCCTCAGCTCTACCAGGGGGAAGGAATGGACACTGGGCTTCTCCCTGCCCCTGATCTGGGGACTGAACCCACCAGTACTTACAAGCCTCGGCTCATCTCTGGCCGACGCTTTGCCTTGGCTTTGAACACCACCTGGGGGCAGAGAGGCCCATTATTCTTTGGGGCCCTGGGGCTTGCTACCCCACGGGCCTACCCCCACCCATCACCATGGTTACCTGAGCAAAGTAGAGGTTCATGAGCGTCAGTGTGAAGAACTGCAGGCAGACAGGACAGCAGTAGAGAAGCCAAAAGGGCAGGGGCCCCAGGTGGTTGGCTCGGGGTGTGTCTCGAAAGTAGAAAGAGAAGAGGGTGGTACGCAGGGCAGCCCAAAGCAGACAGAGCGCCAGGAACACCGTCTGATAGCTGAGACGCTTGTGCCCATACAGGAGCACCAGCCAGAGCTGGGCATAGACGGAGAAGAAGAGCAGGGCGTACAGGGTGGTGTAGGCCGCAGTCAGCCCCAGGGTCACGGCGGGCGGCAGCGCAGGTACCAGACCAGCAGCAGGCACCAAGCCAGACAGGTTACTCTCCATGTCAGGGAGGGAGGCCTGAACCCTGAAGACAGAGATGGAGGGGCCGGCAGGGGGCCAGGGAAATAAATACGGAGGGGTGGGAGCTGTAGGGTGCTCAGGCGGAAAGAAGTGGTGGTTGGCCGGGCCCTCCCGCCCTCGACAGAGGGCCCCTTGCCTTTGCGGGGCACAGGCAACCTGGGTCCCTCACTACGGGGTGTGGAAAGACAGCCCTTCCTCTCCAGGGCAGAGGCGGGTAGGGAAGTGGGGAGTACTCCTCTCCAGGCCAGGCTCAAAGCCGGGGATGGGGGGAAGGGGGTGCAGAAGCCGAAGGAAAGGGGGTCCCTGGCCTCGGTCGCTGGAGTCGTCCCGGCAGGAGGGGGACAGCCGGCCAACGCCAATCTGTTCAGAGCAGCGGCCGCTGCTGGGGACGCTCAACGTCTGGCTCTCCCCCTCCCCAAACTGGAGGGCTCTCTCCCCTCCAACAATCCGGATGGGGAGGGCCTCTGCCTTCCGTCCTCTGGATTCCGGACGCTGGCCCACCCCACCCCCCACTGCGTCCACTCTCCAGCCGCGGGGGGGCGGGAGGAGGCCGACGCCCGGTCCTCAGGCCGCGGCTGCGGGAGCCGGCTCCGGTCTCTGGGACCTGGGGCTCCAGCTCCCCGGCTCCCGCTGCTCCGCCCCCTCCTGCGCCTGCGCGGCCGCCGTTCGCTACGCAAATTGCTCAGGGTCTGGTCCTGGCTACGCAGGCCCGCGCCGCACCCGGCGCGGAGCTGTTCGAGAATTGGCGCAACTTGAGCCACCGCCGGGCGCCAGGGGTTACTAGAGGCGGCGAGCGGCCTTGACGTTCCGGCTGCGCTGCATCCGGCCTGCGCCCGGGTGGGCATTGCCCGGAGCTACCGGCCCTCGCTTCCATAGAAAGCTGGCGATTCCCATGCTTCTCTTCCCCATCCCCAAATCAAGATTGTGCCGCCCGATCCGGGGCGGTAACGACTGCCCTTCACTAGGTCTCAGAGGGAAACTTCCGCCCTCAGCCAAGATGGCCTCCGGGCCCCGCCCCCGGGCCTTAACCCGCGGGGCCCCCCACGTCCCGCGCGAGCCCGCCCGCCCATTCCCTGGGGGGCGGCGTTTCCCGCTCACCTGGCCTGCCGTCTGCCAGGCGCGAGGCCTCCGCAAGTCCTATTGTCACTCTCCCAGGGGCCCCTTTCCCTTCTGCGCCGGGACAGTCATCCTGCCCCGGGTGGAGGCTCCCTCGCTTATCTCTAGTGCCCCCGAGTTGGCGCGGGGAGTGGCGCCCCTGACGCGGGCAGTGCGAGGTTTCCACCGCGAGGAGAAGGGAGGGGCGCTTCCCGAGCCGGTCACCCGGTTCGGATGGAGCAGTGACAACAGCAACAACAGTTGCCTCCGACGGCTGAGCTTCGATTACTGCTTTGCAAAGTGCTTTCACCCACAGTAATCACCGCCCAGTTTACAAGGATCACTGACTCCTGAAAGAGGTGTCATTATCTCCATTTTACAGGAGTGGGAATTAAGTCCCAGAGGGCCTGAAGGACTTGTCAGCAGGAGCTGGCTTCCAAATGGGGACCCCGGAGAATCCCTCAGCGGCTCCCAGAACGCCCAAGGCATAAGGAAGTCGAGAGCTGAGCATCCGGAGACGTAGAAGAGAATCAGGAGGAAGGCAGTGGGCGGGGCCCCAAGGAGTGGCCCCGCCTGCTGGCCAGCTGACATTTCAAGAGCTGATTGGGCCGGGCCCGTGACAGTTTCCGTTACCCAGGCAACTAGGGCCGGGCTCTCTTTTTGCTAAAGGGACGCGGCGGGCCCGGGTCAGGGGCCTCATTATCGGGCTTGGGGTGAGATCTGTGTGCCGTTACCGCGGGCGGGTCTGGCTGAAGCCTGGGCAGGGGCCTGAGGCTTCTCTCCAGCCCTAGGGCTCTGAGAGTTTTAGATCCTGGGCGGATAAGTCGAGCTTCCTGCCGGCCCAGACTCAACGGACAGATCTGCGCTGGGGAAGCAGGGTGGACCTGGGGTGCTGAGGTGGGAGAGGGAGCCAGGGACACCTGCGCCCCCAACCCTGCCAGCCACCCTTAGCTCCCGCTGTTCTCTAATTACTTGTCATCTTGCCCCCCTGCAGCCCAGAGCATGTTCCAGATCCCAGAGTTTGAGCAGAGTGAGCAGGAAGACTCCAGCCCTGCAGATAGGGGCCTGGGCCCCAGCCCCACAGGGGACAGGCCCCCAGGTCTCAGCAAGCACTGGCTAACAGCCCCAGGCCTCCTGGGGGAAGCTGGTCACCAGCAGGGGCAGCCGGCCGGCAGCAGCCACCATGGAGGTAGGCAACCCCCGCCCCCCAACCAACAACCACCTGCCTGTCCAGCTTGCCTCCAGCCCAGTAGCTCTCTTCACCCCAGCCACATCCACACTCTGGAGGGCTCTGAGTAAGTCCCTCAGCACTCTGCACCTCAGTTTCCTCTTCTGTAAAACAGCAATTCATCACCACCCTGGTAATGCTGTGGGGAAGATTAACAGGCATACCTTAGAAGCACTTAATTATAGAGCTGGTGTTTAGTAAATGCTCTAAGTATGTAGTTCTTAGCACAGGACCAGGACAGAATCACGGAGAGGCCAGAAAGGGGAAATGACTTGCCTAAGGTCACACTCGGCATTTCCTTTGGGCTAGAAGACTCTGTGGTGCCTTGCCCCAGGCTAGTGCTTTCCTTGAGATCCTGGATCCAGTCCCCAGCTCTGTTCTTTCCCGCCCTGTGGCTCACATCCACACGGCGCTGTCCTTAACATTGCCAGGGCCAGGTAATCCCAAGAGGCAGATGGCCCTACCAGGCAGCGGGTCTGTGTGGGACTGGGAAAGCATCAGCTGTCCTCCATATCTACTGAGGGAGACCCAGCTGAGATGGAAGGATGGGCCCTGGAGGGCAGCAGCCATGTCTTAGTAGTCCCTACCACCCGGGTGCCCAGCCCAAGCCTTGGCACCTGGAACGACCACAGACATCTTCTGAAAACAAAACTCACGTCCCTTAACTGCTGCCCATGTGACACCCTTCCATTTTCAGGAGCAGGAAGGCTTATTAATGCCCCCACCTCAGGGAGTTCCCTGGTGGTCCAGTGGTTAACGCTCAGTGCTTTCACTGCCAAGGACCCCGGGGTTCAAT
Organism: Bubalus kerabau; assembly: GCF_029407905.1. NCBI lineage: Eukaryota > Metazoa > Chordata > Mammalia > Artiodactyla > Bovidae > Bubalus > Bubalus kerabau. The sequence goes on from NC_073628.1 coordinate 8,500,209, forward strand.
GCCTGGTCAGGGAACTAGGATTACAGTCAAAAAAGAAAGCAAGAAAAAAGGTTGATATTCAGTTATTAGGGATACAATCTCTAAAAAAAAAAAAAATTAAAAGAAAAAAAAAAAGACCCCACCCCCACCAGCCAGCCTGCTGTATGTCACACTGAACTCCACAGGCTTTCTTTAACTTTGAGATTTTTGCACTTAAGAATTTCTCTGCTTGAAACTGCTTCCCATCCTGTATCTGGCTGTCTCCATCTTCTGTGTCAAGTGCTGAATGTGTGTACCAGTGCCAGGGGTTCATCAGGGACTAGAAGAGAAGCTCTTACGCTTGTGGTTGCCTACATTCTAGAAGATAGGGGGAGACAAGTCATAAACCAAGAAACAAACAAACCAGTCAGTGATATGGTGCCTTAGCAGGTGATGCCTTAGGTGGCATACACTTGACTTTCTCTTTGGAATCCGGAGTGCTGGGGGCTCAAGGGAGTGATTTAAACTGAGGTGGTCAGGGTGGGCCTTGGTGGTGGTGGTTTAGTTGCTAAGTCATGTCTGACTCTTGCGACGCCATGGACTGTAGCCCTCCAGGCTCCTCTGTCCATGGATTTTCCAGGCAAGAATGCTGGAGTGGGTTGCCATTTCCTTCTCCAGGGGATCTTCCTGACCCAGGGATCGAACTCAGGTCTCCTGCACTGCAGGTGATTCTTTACCAGCTGAGCTACTAGGGCCTTGGTAAGAAGCAACATTTGAGCCAAGGCTAGAATCTGATGAGGAGTGAGCCAGACAGAGATCTGTGGGAAGACAGATGCTGGCAGGGATGCCCGCAGACAGAGGGCAGTGTTAGTCACTCAGTCAAGTCCAGCTCTTTGTGACCCCATGGACTGTAGCCCACCAGGGTCCTCTGTCCATGGAATTTTCCAGGCAAGAATACTGGAGTGGGTTGCCATTTCCTTCACCTAGGCGGAGGGCAAGGCAAATGCAAAGACCCTGAGGGCAGTGAGAGGAGGGGCTTAGAGACTCCTCCAGAGATCAGGGAAGGGGAGGGGCTGAAGGGCAGGGCCTTGAAGGCCCAGGTCAGGGCTCTGGCTTTCAGGTTGAGTGAAAACCTGGAGGACTGTCATCTGATTTGGACCTCAAGAGAATCACCAGGGCCCCTGGGTGGAGACGGGTCTCCAATGGGCAAAGGTAGGGGTGGTGCCATGGGGGAGGATGGTAGCTGGTGCGAGCGTTGTGGTGGTGGAAGTGTAAGTATTAGAGCTGGGCTCTGGGTTTCTTTTGAAGGTCAAGCTGGTGGGATTTGCTGATAGACAGATGTGTGAGGCCCAAAGAGGATGGCTTGGGCGCCTGGAAGGATGGAGTTGCTCTTAACTGAGGTGGAACTGAGACTGTGTGGGGCGAGATCAGGAGCCCTGCTTGGGCCAGGTCAGGTTAGAGGTGCCTTTTGGGCATCCAGTTGGAGATTTCTAGTAGGGATAGATACATGTGGGAGTTGGCCATTGCTGATGAAGTGTTTGGTGGGCCCTGGGAGACAGTGTAGACAGGGTAGGGCTTGGGCTGAGTCTGGAGCTCCAGGCTGCAGAGGGCAGCAGAAGCGGAGGAGCCCACACTGGGGTCTGAGAAGGAGGGAGCCATGTGGTAGGGAGGGGAGTGTTGAACTGGGTGATGCTCCTTTGAGCGCTGCTGGAGGAGGGCTGGGAGTGGAGCGCTGGACTGGACTTAGGGTTGGGGAAGCTTGGGTGGAGAGTGGGGAGGGATGATGGGAAGAGAATTGGAGGTAGAAAGGAGAGCCCGCTCTTGGCAGCTGAGCTCTGGCAAAGAGGAACAGAGGAGCCAGCGGCACCTGAAGGCCCAAGGAGATTCAAGGAAGGATTGTTTTATTACTTAAGATAAAAAGAAAAAAGAGGTTCTTTTTTTTTGGCTGTACCATGTGGCTTGTGCAGTCTTAATTCCCTGACCAGGACTCAAACCCATGCTCCCTGCAATGGAAGTGTGGAGTCTTAACCACCAAGGAACTCCCAAAAGAGCATGTTTATAAGTTGATGGAGTAATCCAGTTAGGAAAATACTGGAGGATGCAGGGGAGAAAGGAAGCTTACTTGAGTAGGAGAGAGTGGTCTGGTGTTCAGGGGAGGGGCAGCTCAGCTGAGTGCAGTGGAGGGGTGGAGGAGGGCAAGGAGACACCTCACGGGAACTAGTAGATGTTTCTCTCGTGGATGCTTCCAATTTCTTGGTGAAAGGAAGCCAGGTCTTGAGCCAGGAGTGAAGATGGAGAGAGGGGTGGAGGTTGAGGTCGAGAGAGGGAAGAACAGGTTTGAAGTAGTTGTCTGGCCCAGAGTATGGAGTTGGAAGGTGTGCTGGGCAACTCGGGGGGCCACTGGGTCTTATGGCTGTGAATTTGAACAGAGGTGGCACGGCTGTGCTTTTCTCCAGCCATGCTGGCCGCCCAGGTGCCTGTGGGAACTGGCAGGGAGTTGGCCTTAACCAGAGCTGTGTTGGTATCAGCCCAGTGAGGGAGGCGGTGCGGGGCTTGGCTCGTATGCAGTGTAAGCTGGCCAAGTGTGAGGAGCCTGGCATCATCAGAGCTGGGGTGCCAAGGCAGGGAGCTGGAAAGGACCATTTCTGTGCTATGAATGAATGAAATAGGAGTGGCAAAACCTCCTGCACTCACTAGGGGCCCATCCCGCGGGTGGGGGCACCTGAGGCCCCAAGGGGGAAAGGTGGCCCAGCTCCAGGCCCAGCCATGACAAGGCTTGCAAGGGATGTAAGAGACCTGCCCTGGATTCCTTTTGACTTAGTTTCAAGTGGTTTTCCATGAAAGACCCGCAGGTGCCGATAACCTGCCAGAGCCACCGGGCCACTGCCCCCCTCCGCATGGGCAGGGTGCTGCCACTCTTCACATTCCCTGCCTCCAAGCCCCTGCCTGGTGAACTGTGCGTGTCTCCAGGGCGGGCCTGCGGCCACCTTGTGTGCTGTGACAGCTCCCGTGCGTAGCGGGTGCCTGGAGCGGCTGGTGCGTGAATGGTAGAGAGGGGAAGGGCGACACACGGTGAGTAAAGCAGCCCAGTGCCAGGCCCCGGGCCAGACTGCAGGCTTCAAACCCGGCTTTTTTTTTTAAATTGAAGTATAGCTGATTTATGTGCTCACTCGTGTCCAACTCTTTGTGGCCCCATGGACTATAGTCTGCCAGGCTCCTCTGCTCATGGAATTTTCCAGGCAGGAATACTGGAGCCAATTGCCATTCCCTTCTCCAGGGGATCTTCCCGACCCAGGGATCGAACCCAGGTCTCTTGCGTTGCAGGCAGATTCTTTACCACTAGTGCCCAGTGGTAACTATGGGAAGCCCATAGTTGATTCGTGAAAGTGAAAATGTTAGTCGCTCAGTCGTGTCTGACTCTTTGTGACCCTATGGACTGTAGCCTACCAGAATCCTCTGTCCATGGGATTCTCCAGGCAAGAATACTAGAGGGGGTTGCCATGACCTTCTCCAGGTTGATTTATAATGATATGTTAGTTTCAGGTGTACAGCAAAGTGAGTCAGTTATATATATATATATATATATATATATATATATATATATATATATATATTCCTTTTCAGATTCTTTTCCATAATAGGTTATTACAAGATATTCAATATAGTTCCCAGTGCTACACAGTAAATCCTTGTTGTTTATCTACTTTATATATAGTTCAGTTCAGTCGTTCAGTCATGTCCGACTCTGCAACCCCATGAACCACAGAACACCAGACCTCCCTGTCCAACACCATCTCCCGGAGTCCACCCAAACCCATGTCCATTGAGTTGGTGATGCCATCCAACCATCTCATGCTCTGTCATTCCCCTCTCCTCCTGCCCTCAATCTTTCCCAGCATCAGGGTCTTTTCCAGTGAGTCAGTCTTTGCATCAGGTGGCCAAAGTATTGGAGTTTCAGCTTCAACATCAGTCCTACCAGTGAACACCCAGGACTGATCTCCTTTAGGATGGACTGGTTGGATCTCGGACTGTCAAGAGTCTTCTCTAATACCACAGTTCAAAAGCATCATTTCTTTGGCACTCAGCCTTCTTTATAGTCCAACTCTCACATCCATACGTGACCACTGGAAAAACCATAGCCTTGACTAGACAGACCTTTGTTGACAAAGTAATGTCTCTGCTTTTCAATATGCTGTCTAGGTTGGTCATAACTTTCCTTCCAAGGAGTAAGCATCTTTTAATTTCATGGCTGCAGTCACCATTTTCAGTGATTTTGGAGCCCAGAAAAATAAAGTCAGCTAGTTTCCACTGTTTCCCCATCTATTTCCCATGAAGTGATGGGACCAGATGCTATGATCTTAGTTTTCTGAATATTGAGCTTTAAGCCAACTTTCTCACTCTCCTCTTTCACTTTCATCAAGAGGCTCTTTAGTTCTTCTTCACTTTCTGCCATAAGGGTGGTGTCATCTGCATGTACCTATGAATCCCAAAGTCCAGAATTCCCTGGTTGCCCAGTGGTTAGGACACAGCACTTTCACTGACATGGCCTAGGTTCGATTCCTGGTTGGGGAACTGAGATCTCGTAAGCCGTGCACAAAAAAAAAAAAAAGAAATCCCAAAGGCTTATTTAATCCTCCCCACCCCCACTCCCCTTTTTCCCCCTGTGGTAATCATAAATTTGTTTTCCATGTCTGTTTCTGTTTTGTAAGTAAACTCATTTGTATCATTTTTTGTTTGTCCTGTCTTGTTTTCAGCAGCACCAGGAGGCAGTTTGTTTTCTGTGTCTGTGAGTCTATTTCTATTTTGTAAATATGTTGATTTGTATCATTTTTTGTTTGTCTTGTTTTGTTTTTGGCCACCCAGGAGGCCTATGGGATCTTAGTTCCCCCACTAAGGATCAAACATATGCCCACTGCATTGAATGCATGGAATTTTAACCACTGGACCACCAGGGAAGTCCCCTGTATCATTTTTTATTTTCCCTGTATCATTTTTTAGATTCCGTATTTTTGTCTGACTTACTTCACTTAGTATGATAATCTCTAGGTCCATCCTTGTTGCTGCAAATGGCATTATTTCACTTTTTTTTTTTAATGGCGGAGTAGTATTTCATTGTTTATATATACATCTTCCTTGTCCATGGAATTCTCCAGACAAGAATACTGGAGTGGGTTGCCATTTCCTTCTCCAAGGAATCTTCCTGACCCAGAGATCGAACCCAGGTCTCCTGTGTTGCCAGGCAGATTCTTTACCAGCTGAGCCACCAAGGAAACTTTCTTTATCCATTCTTCTGTTGGACATTTAGGTTGCTTCCATATCTTGGCTATTGTAAATAGTGCTGCCACAAATGCTGAGTGCCTCAGTTTTTTTATCCCAGTAAAATGGGACTAGAAGTAGTCCCACCTCATTGCGTTGTCATGAGAATCTGATGCATTAATACAGGAAAAATGCTTAGAAACAGTGTCTAGCACAGAGGAGGGTCTGCTATTCTTGCTATTACTGCAGTTGCTGTTGCAGTGAGTTGGCCCAGGCCCTGAGCAGACCTGGGGCTTGCCATTCATTTAGAGGGAATAGAGAGACATGAATAAGCAATGCCCCCCTGATGGCAGACAAGGGAGTGCAAGCTGGAACGTAAGAATGTGAGGGCCCTGAAGGCCATGCCCAGGAGTTGGGAGTTTACCTCATAGGCAACGGGGAGCCACTGAAAGTTCTAGGCAGAGGACAGACATAGTTGGGTTTAGAGCAGAGGTTGGCAAACCACATCCAAAGGCTAAACCCCTCTTTGTTGCATAGCCCATGAGCTAAGAATGATTTTGACACTTTTTTTTTTTTGACACTTTTAAACAGTTGACAAAACGCCAAAGAACAGTATTTTATTTGTGTTCCAAATACAATTTTGGTGGAACGCAGCGGTGCACAAGCACTTGTGTATTGTTTACGGCTGCTTTCAAGCCATGGCCACAATGTTGAGTAGTTGTGACAGACTATGTGGCCTGCGATGCCCCAAATATTTCCTCTCTGACCCTTTACAGAAAACACTTGCCAGCCTCTTCTTTAGCGTGTTTTCTGATTTTCTCAGCTCTGAGCAAGGTGGAGGTATGTTCTCTACAGGACAGTAAGGGGCTTTCGTACTCCAAATGGCTTTAGGGGACCCAGGAAGCCTGGGCTGAGACAGGTCAGGCCGCATGCCTGCTCCCGGGGGGAGCGCCGAGCTGCTCTCCTGCTGAAGTGAGCAACATGTGAACCCCCCACGCGGTAGAGCAGGATCCAAACCGAACCCCACCTGATGGCACAGCCTCACTGCCTCCAGCTGTCTGGAACAGCGCTGTTCTAGTGAAGTGTGCAAGGATGCTCACAGGAGCGGGAATGTGGATGTGTTCAGCCCCACCCACTCTCCCATAAAGCCAGTGAGTAAAGAACTTGAAGCTTGGGGCTCCTGACACCTCCAGCCGTAGGTCCCTCCCACTTTCCCACCCAGCCCCAGGCCTGCACTCTGGCAGGATGGCGAGAGAGCATGCTCACGACCAGAAGCCACGCCTCCTCCCTCCTTTCCTTCCCAAGACTGGGAGAGGACGCCTCTGCAGTATCTAGGGGCATGAAGGAGTGACCGCTGATTGAAGGTTGGATGGATGGAGTGGGTAGGCATGTCTGCTCCCCCAGGGAGTTCACAGAAAAATACTCAGATTTTTTTCCTAGTAAATAGGACACTTAAATGTTCAGTTTACACATTTGAGTGTCATTTTGACAATGGCTGGCTTGGCACTGCTTAATTCATGGCTTCGGTAAAAATCCCCACTCCATGGGTAGGCTCCTGGCAGAGCTGGCAGTCACATTAGGCCTAGGGTTGCCTTTCCAGACCTGAGCCCCCATGGGGAGCCCATGGTGCTGCTGAAGGGAGCCTGGGGCATGAGAGTTAAATACAAAGACCCAGGAGCCAGACTGGTTGGGTTGGAATCTGTCACCTACTAGCTGTGTGACTTTGGGCAAGTTACTTACCTTCTCTGTGCCTTAGTTTTCTTCTCTGTAAAATGGGGACAGTGAGTAACTTTCCCTCCCAAGATGTAGTGAGGACATAAGGAATTAATAGGCATGAGGCACACTGCCAAGCTGACACAGGGAGTGCTGCTGTTCTGCTGGTTCTGATTCCCAGGCAGGAGGCGAGGCCCAGGCCAAGTGCCTGCCTACTAGTCACTTGCCTTCTGACCCCTGGGCCCTGCATCTGTCAAGTGTGGAGGCTGTAGGTTCTTAGTGCTAGTAAAGCAGAAAAACAGCTGAGAGTTCCTGAGCATTTAAGTGACCAAGCAGGGTGTGCCAGCTGTGTGACCCTGGGCAAGTTCCTAACCTCTCTGTGCTTCTATTTCCTCATGTGTAAAATAGGGAGAACTTGGCCTCTCACTGGGAAAATGCGAGGCTTCAGGACATGAAAAAGGCAAAACAGGGTTCTTTCTCTGTGTCGTTTGTCCTCATGGGGGTACTGGGGGCTGCCCCCATTTCACAGAGGACAACACCGAGGCCCCAAGGGATTAAAAAGAAAGGGCCCAAGGTCACAAAGCAGGAATGTGGTGGAGGTGGGGACTTCTGCCCTGATGCCCATGCCCCATGGAACCGGACAGTCCTCTGCAGACAGGCCTGTTCTCATCAGGGCTCTTGCTGCTCTCAGCTCCGTAGCCCCAGCCCCAATCTGGACTGTTGATTTAGCTGCCTGTTCCCCGCTGCCACCTCGTTCCTCAAAGGCTTTATGGTGTCCCTGCCTACCTGAGCCTAGGCTTTGGTGAAGTTTAGGAATTCCAGCCACCCTCTTAGCCTAGGCCTTTCTGGATCCAGCCCCCTCTTCTTTTCTTGGCTTTCCCAGCCCTGTGTTTGGAGCTGGGACCCTTGGAGGCCCCGGCCCTGGAGCTGGCCCACAGGCCTTTGGGAGAGGATGAGACAGTTACCCCTGGCTTCAAGACCTGGCCTAGATCATACTTTCTCCAGAATGCCTCCCTGACAGACATACCTTGCTGTGGATGCTGTTCCCCTGCACTTGTTCCATGCCTGTCATGCAATCCAGCTCTGGATTTATGCTCCTGGGAGTGTTCTAGGTCTTTGTTGGTCTGGGTATGGGGGTGGGGTTGACAGGAATTCGGGGGATGGAACACACGCAAAAGGCAGACAAACTCAGGACACACCTCTTTGAACAATGATCCGTCACACACTTTCAGCTTACAAAGGACTTTCATGCTGTTTATGTGAGGCAAGCCACTGGCATTAAGAATTAGGTTTATCCCCATAAAGAGGTGAAGACACAGGCTCAGGGAGTTGAAGGGTGGTTGGATAAAGGAAGACGTGTAGCTCAATGGATTATCACTGGACTCTGGATTCCAACAAACCTGTAGGGACTTCAAACCTCAGAACTTCCCAACTGTGTCACTGAGGGCAAGTCTAAACCTCTCCAAGCCTGTCTTTTCATGTATACCGTAGAAGCAATATTAGTACTTATCTCCTGGCATGCTTAGGATAATGAGGTAATGCCCAGGACCTAGTGCGTGCTCCTTAAGTGTTACCATAAAAAGTCAACAGAACTTTCTGGACAGTTTGTTCAAAGTGGGTGCTGTGGGAGGTACAGATATGCTGACAGGTTCTTGTTCTCAAAGGGCTTCTAGGTCTCCTGTAGGTCACACCAGTGAAACAAATGGGCCCCTGCAGGTCACCTGCGGAGGTGGGGTTCAACCCTGTCTGGCTTGGTTGGGGTACCTCCTCAACCAGGAGACTGATTTCCTCCGCAGGGGACTGGAGCTGATGAAAGAGTTAACCTCCCAGGGAGTTGCTGGGAAGCCCCTGGATCTTACACTCACAGCTGTAACCACTATTTGTGCCCTTATTCTGTACCAAGCACAGAGGTTAAGTCATTCTATAAACCGAAAGGTCTGGCCCGTTGAAAGTGTTACTCGTTCAATTGTGTCCGACTCTGCAACCCCACAGGACTGTAGCCCCCCAGGCTCCTCTGTCCGTCGGATTCTCCAGGCAAGAATACTGGAGTGGGTAGCCTTTCCCTTATCCAGTGGATCTTCCCCACCCACGGATCGAACCGAGATCTCCTGCATTGCAGGCAGATTCTTTACCATCTGAGCCAAAGGGTCTGGCCCATTGTTGGGGCTCAATTAAGATTTGTGGGACTAATGAGAAATTAGTTCGAAACTACAGTAACACTGCTGCAGGGCTGGGGACGCGAGAGGAGTTGAGATTCAAGTCATCCCCACCGTCTGATCTCTGCAGGCACTGGGGCTGTGGAGACCCGGAGTCGTCACAGCTCCTACCCCGCGGGGCCAGAGGATAATGAAGGGACGGAAGAGGAGGATCTCGGCCCCTTTAGGGGCCGCTCGCGTTCGGCGCCCCCCAACCTCTGGGCTGCACAGCGATATGGCCGCGAGCTCCGGAGGATGAGCGACGAGTTTCACGTCTCCTTCAAGGTGAGGGCCGGCTGAGGTGCCCCGCAGTCCCGGACCACACCGGGACCTGTGCTCCCGGATCTCCTCCCACTGGGCTGTCCCAGTGCACGTCGGGATTTGCAGTTTCGGGACTCCTCGCCTGCAGCCAGACCCTTCCCGAGTCCCAGGGTATTCGGGGACCTGACCCTGCTCCAGCAGGCCAAGGCTCCTGCCTGGGCTCCTCAAATCCCCGGAGCACGAGGCATTTGTGCTCCTGGCCGGCCCATTTCGGATAGCCGGGTTCTTGGCCTCAATTTCCGAACCACTTCTTTGATTTTCAAATTATGGTCCCATCTTCCAGATGCTAAGTCTCCGGCTCTGGCGCTTACAGGACCGTAGGCGTCCTTTCTTTCTGCTCGCAACATGGAGGGACCATGCTTAGTAGTCAGGAGACCTCTTCATACAAGGCCTGTTAGGATCTACGGTCTTTTATCTCCTCCGGGATCTCACTTGGTGGTGGGACTCCGTAAGCGGAGGGGCCTTGATTCGGGCTGCCAGGATAAGCTAATTCATTCTACCTTTTCTTCTTCCCACCCTGAAGGGGCTTCCTCGCCCGAAGAGCGCGGGCACGGCAACGCAAATGCGACAAAGCCCCAGCTGGACGCGCTTCCTCCAGTCCTGGTTGAGCCGGAACTTGGGGAGAGGAGGCTCCGCCCCCTCCCAGTGACCTTCCGCCCCGCAACTTAGGCTCCCAACCGCCGCTGGTGGCCATCTTGGGAGCGGGCGGAAGTCTTTTCTGCAGGCCTTATGCAAAAGGAGGCTCGTATTCGTTCCTTTCGGAAGACTGAGGTCTGACCCAAAGTCCGATCCCCTTCCGGTGTGTGCGAGGACCACGGAGGGGCTCGGCCCCCATCGGAAGTTGGAAGTTTTTCCGCCCTTACCTGCCGGAAGCGGCCCTGTGACCCACGCGCCTGCGCCTGTTGCGAGCCGAGATTAACCCTAACTTCGCCGGAACCCTTTCCTCCGCGGTAACGCTGCGGACCTACGCCCGATACTAAAATGCTAATAAAGCCCACGTCTGTGCCGCGGAGTCTCTTCTGTCTGTCGCCTGGGGCTTCCCGGGCGGAGAGAGCGCTAGCACTGACAAGAATTTCAAAAGATGTCCCCGCTTTACATATGAGGGAAACTGAGGCACTTGGGGCCGACATCAGGGAGGCGTTGAGGCGGCGAGCTGAGATACGGCCGCCTGGACTCCGGGAGACGGAGCGCGATCGGGCTTCGGGGACATCCAGGTCCTTATCTCTAAAATGGTAATTGCGAACTGCATGCCGGCTGGCCGCTGGAATTCCGCGCGCTGCAAACCGTGCCGCCGTCCCCCAGGGAGGGTCATTTGCTCCTATTTGGGTCAGTCCTTTTGAGCAGCTACTGTGTGGCCGGCCTGGGGCCAGCGCTCCTCAGGGAACTGGCAGGACACATTGAGCGGGGGAGGGGACGGAAGGCTCGGCCCAGGGCTGTGAGTAGAGGGATCGCTAGGGAACCAGAGAAGCTTCACTAGGCCCTGGGAGCCGAGCTGAGAGCTCAATTCCAGGAAGGTTTATTGGCGCCCCCTACAGACTAGCCTGCGCTTTATACTAGGTACACAGACCTGGATTGCGCCACAGCCCCTGTTATTCCTAGCTTCCGGGCGAAGGAGAGGCAGCCTCTCAGTGAGGAGTTAACGCCAGCCCAGTGCTCTAACAGGGGCCTGGAACCAGGGTGAAGGCGGCTCCCTCCAGCAGAGGAAAGTCAGAGAGGGCTTCAGGGAGGAGGTGAGCTAGACCTGGGACTTGGGAGACATGAGGGAGGGTGCTCTCATTTCCAGTAGAGGAAATAGCAGACCCATGGAAGGATGGCGGAGCTGCAGAGGCCAGGCTTTTCAAGAGTTAGAATGTCATACCCAGGAGTTTGGAGTTTAGCCTGGTCTTTGAGGACCTGGGGACTGACATGCAGTGTTTTACGTGTGAAGTCAGGAAGATGGGAGTTGCCTGCTGAAGGGCCTAGATGGGGCAGATGTGGAGCTAGGACAAGGCCTGACTGCAGAAACAGGGAAGACCTGGGCACTGGGAGTGGGGCCCAAGGCAGAAGTCCCCGGCTCTGGGAAGGCCTTGCTTTGGAAGCCCTGTTCTCTGGCCTCCCCACCCTATCTGTTTGCCTGAGGCTGCAGCAAAAACAAAGAAAGAAAACACTCAATTGGCAGGAGATAAGCCCAGATAAGAGGCTGCCTTCCTCCGGAGGAGGCAGGCAGTCAGCCCGGGAAGCGCCAGGAAGCTGGGAGAGGCCTTGAAGAAGTGCCAGCCTGACCCTGCTGTAGAACCCAGCCGCACCCTCACTGCAGGGTCTCTGCCACTCCACACTGTCCCAGGGCAGGAGGGGGAGGCGTGGAGCAGGTCCTCCAGGCTGGCCGAAGACAGTCTGCCCTAGAGGGTCCATGCCCCACCTGCCTCCAGGTCAGGATGTCTTAACTTAGATGTGACCTCAGTTTCCTCATCTGCAAAACAGGCATAACATCTCCCTCACAGGGAGGAGGGGGATGCCGCGTCTCCCCTGCACATGCTGTGACCGTCAGCGCCCCTTTTCCCAAGGGTCACTTCCAGGCCCATCTGCTTCCTGCCCATCACTGAGAACCCAGGTGCCCTGAGGTTGGGCAGGGTTTGAGCTGCCCACCTGCACCCCAGCAGGTCTATCCCCTGATAACGGAACCAACTGCCTGTGTGGCCAAGAGCAGCCTCGGCGGAAGATGCTGGGTGCCTGGGTCATATCAGGCTACAGGAAGAGGGGGCAGGGGAGGCTTCCTGAAGCAGAGGCCTGAGCCTCTATGAAGGGAAGACAAGAAGAGCCCAGGAGAGAGAAAAGTAACCAGAGTAAGGGGCGGGGGAAGCAGAGTGAGAACCCAGGGCAGAGGGCAGAGAGGAGGGAGAGCCTGGGGGAGGCCAGAGGGCCTCTGATGTCAGGTCACTGGCAAGACCTCCAGGCAGTTCCTGGGCAAGGAGGTCTCAAAACCCCTTTTTTGGGGGCCTGACCCACAATGCCCACAAGCCCATTTTATAGATGAGAAAACTGAGGCTCCAGAAAAAGCAGAACCAGATCTAGGGCCCAGAATCCTCTCCAGTACTGCCCCAAACCACGCTGCACACAGGGTCCCTGAAATCCACGTTTATTCACATAAAAAAAAAAATCCCCAAAGGAAAGAGAAAGAATGTGACTTCCCGGAGCTCAAAGGCTCCACCCACTGTTCCCTGGGGAAGTGAGGGAGACAACTCCCACTCTAGGGTGTGGGTGTCATGGGGGTGAGGCCCTTCTGGCCCAGTGTGACCCACCCAGCACCTTCCCTAGGACTGAGGGCAGGAAGGAGGGGCTGGGGACTAATGGGGCCCCAGGGGGGTAAAAGAGGGGAGTTAGTGGGGGTGCTTGCCCTGGTTTAAAAAAATAAAATTTCTAAAGATAAAAAGTTTAAAAAAAAAAAAAAGAGCATTTAGTGTCTTAGCCTCCTGCCCTCCTCCCAGCGCCCACCCTGGCCTGGTGGCCACCTCTTGCTCAGCCAGTTCAGAGCTTTGTAGTCTCCTCCTGGCTCTCTGAGTCAGCGCCGGGCAGGTGCCCACTGCTCCCAGGCGCGTGACCGTTGCTGGCACAGGCGACCAGATGCCCGTCCCCCAGTCCCTCCTGTGTCTCGCCCAGCAGGCTCCAGCGGATCTCCTGGGGCAGCCTCTCCCGCTGCTCCTGACACTCCTGGACCAGCTGGGCCAGCAGCTGCAGGAGGAGCAGCGTCAGAGAGGCCACCCAGTGCTCTGCCCACCTGCCACCTGCCTGCCCCTCACCCACGGCCCCACCTTGGGCTCCTCTTCCGCCAGCTGTTGGAGGATCTGCTGCTGTCCGGCCACAAGGCGTTCCTGCCGCTGCTTCTGGGCCTCCTCCAGCTGTGTGTGGGGGACAAGGGCTCACACAAGGGTCTCTAAGGGAGGGGCCTGGGTCCCGGGGCTCTGTGGTGGCTGAGAAGTCAGGCAGACCCTCTTTCTGAGCAAGAAGGTGAAGGTTCCCGGGGCTGTGTGACCAGGGTCCTGAGATGACTCTTACAGCAGACCCACAGAGAAAGGATCTAGAAGTCCCTCTAGGGTGACGGAACATCAAGTTGACACCCAAGATACCGGTTTGGGATGACTGAAGGAACAGGAGTGGGCTAGGGTGGCACCTGAGCTTCACTCACCCGACGGATGGAGTTGACTGACTCAGTGATGTGCCGACGGTTAATCTCTGTTAGTTCCCTGCACGGGAGGCAAGGAGGATGGGCTCAGCGCCCAGGTACCCACCCGGCCTGCCCACCACACAACTGGCTCCCAGCCCCGATGCCCTTACGCCTCCTTCTTATGTTTCTCCCTGGTCTTGGCCTCTGAGATACTGTTGTGGCGTTTCCTGTCCAGGATCTTCTGCAGTTCCTTCTTCTCCCTGGAGGAACCAGTGGGAGAACAGGCAGGGTCAATGGCAGGACAGGGGTGTGTGTGTGTGTGTGCATTTGCCCACCTCGTGGCACCAGGGAGTACCCCCTGACCCCGCTGCCCGCGAGATCCCCGGCCTTCACCTCTCGTTTATCTCCTTCAGTTTCTTCAACTGAGTCATGTGAGCATCCAGGACAACCTCCCTGAGCTTCAGCTGAGCCTACAGACACAGGTGGCCGACAGGTGACCTGGGCTGTGACAGGCCTGTCCCAGAGGTAGGCTCCCCCCGCCCCCCACCACATGCCACCCACCACCCCCCCCCCCACCTGCTGCAGGTGCTCCAGCCTCCGCTCCGCCTCTGTGTCCACCTGGGCCTCCCTCAGCTCCAGCAGACACTGCACCTGTTTCTTCTGGAACTCTTGATACCTGCTAACTTCTTCCTCTTCTGCCCTCTCGTCCTCCCTGCTTCTGTGGGGAGAACCCCTCTGGGTAATACTCAGGTTGTCACATGGACCTGGGCCAGGAAGGCAGGGGGACAGGGCAGATGCCCACAGGCAGTGACAGATACCAACCCGGAGAGGTGGGATTGGTTATGCCAAGGAGGAGGCCTGTCAGCTCTACACAAATGTTAGGAGCCTATCTGGGCAACAGTCCCTGGAAACACGCTTTTATGAGGACTTCAAAAAAGGTATCCCTCCTGGTGGAAAGGGACTTCCCTTGTGGCTCAGCTGGTAAAGAATCCGCCTGCAATGCGGGAGACCTGGGTTTGATCCCTGGGTTGGGAAGATCCCCTGAAGAAGGGAAAGGCTACCCACTCCAGTATTCTGGCCTGGAGAATTCTATGGACTGCATAGTCCACGGGGTCACAAAGAGGGTGAGACCCAGAGTCCTCTGTCTTCCTTGCAGCAAACCTCCTTCCTAGGGGTCAAAAGGGCAGCCCTGGGCCATCTGTCTATGTCCACCTGGTGCAGACACCCTCATATTCACATTCACATCCATGCACAAAGCATATGGGCAGGTGGGACACTCACAGGACACCAGGCCGCTGTCGGCACCTGCTCCCCGCACGGGCCTGGGCCAGGTTGTCGAGCAACCGGCGCGTGAGGGCAACGGCCTTCCGCTGATGTTTCTTGTACAGCTCCCGGAAGTCTCGCTCTTGCCGGCTCCGGAGCTTCACCAGGGCCTTGTGGCCTCGGAGCTCGTCCAGCGGGGCCGGGGCCACCTCTGTGGACAGCAAAGGCGGGCTGGGCTGGGCTGGGCTGGGGCAGACCACCCCTACCGGAGCACCGGTTCCCTCCAGAAGTAGCCCTGCCCCAGGACAGGCCCGCCCCCTACCTGAGAGGATGCTGGCGATGAGATCATCGCGCTGACCTGGAAAGCACAGGCAGGGCTGGCTGTGAGAAGCTGGAGAAGGGCAGAGCTATCCCCCTCTCTCCGCCTACCCCCAGGCCGCCCCTTACCTGGGCTGCTGATGGAGGAGCTGATGGAGGAGCTGGTCGGGGAGGTGGCGGGGCCTGGGGGCCGGCGCGGGGAGGCGTCCAGTGGGCTGGGCGTCGGGTGTGGGTTCAGCTGGTACCCCAGCTGCTGAGTCTGGGTCTCCTGGCTCGTCTCTGGGCCAGACTGAGCCTGCAAGGGTGAGGTGGAGAAAGTAGAATGTTCTATGCTCCTTCCAGAAATGCTACTCTCTCCAGACCCTTCTTTTATTTTTTTTAGATATTTGGGGGGGAGGGAGCCACACCGTGAGGCTTGTGGAGACCTTAGTTCCCCAACCAGGGATCGAACCCAGGCCCTTGGCAGTGCAAGTGCAGAGTCCTAACCACTGGACCACCAGGGAACTCCCCCTCTCTAGACCCTTCCGTCCTTCACAATCTCCTTCAGCCTGAGGCCCTGGACTCCTCTCGTCTGTCATGTGGGGGCTGTGAGAATAACTCCATGAGAACAAGACACGCATTTCTTTCTTTTCTTTTTTTTTTTTTTTTAGACACGCATTTCTAACCCCGTTTTGCACGTGGGGTCTGGGGAAGAGAACGTGAGGTCGTGTCTCTAGGATGTGAGGCCTCACTGCATATGGTTAGGAACTTCTAGATTGTTCTGGAAAGCCCTGGCCCAGTCCCAAGTTCCCTCCTGTCTCTGAGTCCCCTCTCCACCCTTGCCCACAGCTGCTCATCTTCCTCGATGCTTAGCTCCTGATTAAATCAACGAAGGAAGTGACCACAGAGGGGGCACTAGTCTCTCCCGCTAATAACTCCAGGCAGCCAGCTTTCTTCCCTGCTGCCGCAGGCCCCCAGGGGACCGGGCCTAGCTGTGCGGCCAGCCTCTGCTCCTGACCCCTCCCCGCAGAAGCCACGGCCCGTCTCATGGCTCCCAGGACCATGCTTGAAATGCTTTTAGGGCTTCCAACTGCCCTGGTGAAGCGGCTGAACTCTGCACCCTGGCTTTGAGCCTGCCGGCAGCCAGAATTCTAGCCCTGGACAGTCCTGAAGGCCTTTCTTATGCAGAAGGGATTTCCACCTCCTTAAAATGTGGCGAGTAACCCCAGGCAGCTGAGCCTCCTGAACGAGAGAGCCCAGAAGCCCCAGCCGTGCAGCGTGGTGGAAGGGCGCTAGAGGCAGAGCCCAGGGCTGGAGGGACAGTGTGGGTGAACCCATGAAGCTGGCATCAGCAGCAAGCAGGGAACAGGCTCCTCGGGGAAAAGAGTCCTACCTACCGCCAGCTGGGACTGGCATGGGCGGTATAGACAGAGGAGAGTGGAGAAGGCTGCAGGGTGCTTCTCCACCAGGGCTGGGCCCAGGGGTCAGCTCTGACCACTCCCCCACCCTGACCCCCAGGGTCCAGATGAGCCTGAGCCTTGCTGCCCTCCTGCCTGTCAAGAGCACAGGCAGACAGACCCCTCCATGCATCACTGTGCCTGCCCCTGACCTGCCCTGGCTCACCTCGCTCTCCCCAATGAGGGCAGCCAGCTGCTTGGCCCTCTGGTCCATCAGGCTGACATGCTTGATGGGGTTGATCAGGGCCTCTGCATAGTCTGGGGGTGGAGGGGCAGAGGGCAAGGGTCTCAGACAGAACCCCCGGGGCCCACACCCTCCCCAGCTCTGGTCTCACACAGGGACCGCAAAACCACCCTCAGATCTGTTTACCACCCACCTGGAGCCACCAGTCCCAGCCACTCCCAGGCCCTGGCGGTGTCCTTGTCCCCACCCTGCCTGGCCTGCCCTGCCCCAGCCCGTGCGGCTCACCCTGGTGGTCGTCGGGGATGTAGTCGGAGGCCTCGGTGTAGATGAGCAGGGCTGGCAGGCACAGCGGCTGGTTGGCCTCGTTCCGCAGGCAGATGTAATGGTACCCTGGGAGGATGGGAGGGCAAGGGGGCTGAGCACAGGTCCCCACACACTGTGCCCCCCCTAACTGCCCAGAGTCCAGATGGTCTCACCTGAGCGGATGGCAGAGACAGGCAGGATCCGGTGCCCCACGAACTTGCCCCCCTCCTCAAAGGCCGCGATGCGCAGCGAAGCCAGCGTGGGCAGCACCACCTGAGGGCCCAGTCTGGTCTAAGCCGCAGCTGACCACGGCCAGCAAGGCCACCACCCAGAGTGGGCCCCTGGACCACATGACCCAACCACAGACCATCAGTCACCATCGCCACTAAGCCAATGGTGGACCCGCACCTCCACAGCCTGGCCAGAGGTGGCCAGTGTTCCCAGAGCCCTGAGTCCAGAACACTGGCAAACAGACCCCTCCAGGCATTATTATGGCAGGACGGGTCTGGTCACTGCCGGCTTAGCACCTAGACTGAGCCATGCATCTGAGACTGAGGCCGCATCCTCAGCAGGCCCATCCATCTGGGAGGCAGGGAGAAGCTGGGGTGAGCTTGCAGCAAGTCCCTCCTGCCTGGGAGAGGGGATGGGCTATGCCCCCGGGGAGCTACGGGACCTCCTGCCGTTTCAGCTTCCTGTCCCCCAACCCTGACCCCACAGAGGGCAGGGAGCTCCAGCCTGACACGGGGACAGGCAGGACCTGGGGTGACAGGCCTAGCCTCGGCACTGAGGCCTCTGACCCCCGACCATGCAGCGCTCCTGTTCCCCCACCAAGAGAGCCCAGCAGGTCTGGGGTGACACCCCTAGCCTTGGCACCCCCATCTCTGACCCCCAACCACATGGTGCTCCTGTTCCCCCAAGGGAGTCCAGCAGGTCTGGGGCTCACCTTGGGGAAGTCGAATGGCTCCTCATCCCACACAGGGTTGAACGAGTTCCCCTGTGAGGTCCGCGTGCGGTACTTGCGCCGCGTGTCAACAGGAAGCCCGAACATGTCCACCTCCACGTAGATGCCCACCTTCCTGTCGGACAGGAACTGCCCCGAGATCACCTGGGGGGCCAGGAGGGTGAGGAGGCTGCTCAAAAGTCCCACCCCCGGGACACCCTGGCTTGCGCCCTTCCCGGCCCCACCTTGACCCGCACGGCATTGGCCACGATGCCGTCCACTATGACTTCGGTGAAGGGGTCAAAGGACTTGTCCGGCCGCCGCATGAACTCAGGCTTGAGTAGGTAGCCGCTGCGCCCGTTGTACTCAAACACGCCGGCGTTGAGCTGCATCGGCACATCTGGGGGGGCGGTGCGCAACATGGGGAGGGCGAGGGTCAGCAGGTGGAACAGGGTCAGGGGTCAGGAAGGACACTGCTGTGCAGTGCAGTGGGGAAACCAGGGGTCATTCAGGTCAGATCAGATGGCATCTAGGATCCAGACTCCAAGAATACTGGACAAGGGGCCAGGTCTAGCATCAGCCAAGATCAGGGGTTAATGTCAGCTGAGGTCTTGGTTGGATTTGGGGATCTGGTATTAGATACAGTCAGAGGTTCCTGAAGTCAAGATTCACAGGATCAGGGGGCAGAAGTTAGTGAGGCTGGGGGCCAGAGGTCAAAGGTCAAGGCAGGGCAGCGCTCACCTAGAGTCTGAAAGTTGAGTGCAACGAGCTGGCAGCCCACGTTCCAGAAGAGCTGGGGCATGTAGTTGGACGAGTCCACGCGGGTGCCCTTGGGGTAGATGCGGCTGAGCTGCTGCTTGTTGTATCTGAGATTGACAGTCAGGGACCACAGACAGGTACTGGCCCCGCGTACTGCCTCGAGCCCAGTGCTCCAGGCCCATCCTCGGCTCCTGTGAACCCACCTCCCGGCCTTGGCTCAAGCTGTCCCGCAGTCCCCCACTTCTCAGCCTAGGCCCTGGGCAGTCTCCCAGGCCCGCTCCCAACCTAGACAGGGGTGCTTGAGAGTCAGGAGTGGTAGAACCACCCGAGCCTGCCTCCCAGTGAGCAGCCCCACCCTGGCTCGCCAGACCGCCAGCGCGGAAGGATACTCCACAAACTCCATGGGGCTCTTGGTCAGTTGCTCCATGGCCTTGGTCTCCACGAAGGATGACATCTCGAAGCACTTGTTCCTCTCTGGGGGGTGGAGGTGGGAGGGAATCAGGCCTGGCAGAGCCCGACTGCCTCCCCTTCCCCCACCTCTCACCCCACTCACTTCGAGCAGCCTCGAAGGACTTGAACTTGACAGGTTCGATATAGTTGACGAGTGTGGACATTTCCTCGGTGGCGTTGACCTCACTGCTGGCAGTGCCCTGGGGCCCCCAATCGCAGGGTCAGCGGTTCCGTGCCCCCCAGCCGGGAGTTGGAAGCTCCCTCACCTGCCCCCGCACCACAGAGGAGGCGCTGACCCTCTTCCCAGCCCGGCCACAGCCTGTCCATCATGGTCCCATGCGCCCCACAACCTTCTCTCTGGGCCTTGCTGACCGGGCCCTGGACCCCACCTTCCCGGTCTGCCTCCTGCCCCCTGATCCTTGGAAGCTGGAACTCCTCAGCCAACCTCAGGGGTTCAATTATTCACATGAGGGTGAGCCCCCAAATTCCCACCCCCACTCTCATTTCCAGCCACCGCCTTGCCACCTCTTCCTGGGTACCTCACAAGATTCCCCAAGCCTTGTATCCTGAGCTCACTCACCTCTGCCCACACCCGTCCCCACTCTGGGCCCCTCCCAAACCCAGTTTCAGCACTGACCTTTCCTGTCACCTCCCTTCCCCAGAACTCAGTGCCCTCCCTCCTCCACACTCTCTGGCCCTGCCACAGGGCCTTTGCACAGCCCCCCTTCCTCAGTCTGCTCACCCAATATCCTCGCCGAGGTCCGACTCCCCACTCCTCACCCCGGTTCTACACCCTAACTCACCCCCCCCAGCCCATATCCCAAACACAATTTCACACTTGTTTCCACACCTGTTTACCTAAGACCCTCCCCAACTCCACACACACCCCCTCTGTGTGAACTCTGGGAGGGCAGGTGGACCCAGCGCTCAGGGCTGTGCCTGGCACAGTCAGGGCTCAGCCCACTTGGGAAGTGAAGGCATGCCACTGCCCCCTCATCCCACTTGCAGGCCTGACCTCATCCGTGGTCGGCTTTTTGGGGTCCGTTTGTTCCTCCTCTTCCTCGTCCTCTTCCTCATCCTCCCGGTAGGCAGGTCCAAGAGCATCAGGGCCCCGCTGCAAACCTTCCTCCCCCAGAGACTTCCGAGGCTCCAGGCTGGGCTTCTCGAGGCCCACCTCCTCCCCATTGCTCAGGCCTGGGCAGCTGTCAGAGCTGGGGGACCCTGCAGAGGACAAGGCCATGGGGTCAAGGGTCAGGGCACACAGTTGCTCAGGAGCCAGGAAGGGTTGGGCCCGAGGGGTGCAGAACTGCCTCATGGAGTCCAGGGGTACTCTCAGCGCAGTGTTGCTGAGGAGAGGGGGAGGTCAGGAGTTGAACGGGATCAAACCCAGTGGTAGTGTAGAGGAGTCAAAAGTCAAAGGTCAGGGTGCAGATATAACTCTGGGGAGATGTAACTCAGGAAGATAGGTAGGGTGGCTCAGAAGGCTGAGAACTGGGATACAACAGTCCTGACAGTTGGGGGGAAGGATGACAAGGAGGGGTTCCAAGTCAAGGGTCAGTTAGGGCCACACCCCGTGAAGGGGCTTAGGGAGGTAAGCAGTCATGGGTCAGATGGAAGAGGGGCCTCAATAAAGTGAGAGGTCAGGGTGAGCTGAAATAGGACCCGCTGGGAGAGTACACTTATAAGGGGTCTCAGGAGAGAGATGGTTCACTGAGGTCAGAGGTCTGAGTCACAACCTGGTCGAGGGGGAACACGTCTGTGAGGTGCTAGCTGGAGGCTGAGACTGAAGGGTCAGGAGGTGGATGGAACCACATCCCAGGCGGCGAGTGGCTTGGAGAGGGGGGAAGTCAAGTTGGGCGCAGAAGGCGCGTCTCCAGGGAGGGCTGGGCTCAGAGAAGTGGGGGCTTAGGGTCGGGACTGGGGTAGGAGGTCAGGCCAGGATCTCACCAAGCTGGGGCGAGGAGGGCTCGGTGGTGGCGGAGCTCTCGCTCAGGGCCGAGTTGCTCTGCTCGAGTGGCCGCTTGCGCACGGAGCTGTCAGGGACGCCGCTGCCGAGTCGGTGCCGCTTCTTGTTCTTCACCAGGATGCGGCCCATCAGGTCCTGGGGGCTGGGCAGGGGTATGCCTGGGGCCAGCTGGTGGGCACGGACAGGTCAGCGTCTGCTGGGCGCCCTAACCCCCACGCCCCGCCCCGGCTCTGAGCCCCATACCGGGTACTTGTCCAGGGGGTCAATGAGCAGAGCGTCCCCAAAGATGGAGCGGCAGTACTCAGCCATCTTGGCCTGCTGTTTCGCCCTGTGGGGCCAAGGTCAGAGGTCAGAGGTTCCTGGGGTGAAGCTGAAGTCCCCAGAGTGGATCAGAGGCTGGCAAGATTACCAAAAGGGTCACTCACTCCCAGGGTCAAAGGTCATAGGAGCAATCCAACAGTGTCATAGTGAGTGGCTGTCCCTGGGTCAACAGGGACTCCCCCCGGCTGGGATTGGGGTCCCACTCACGAGTCCACGTGGTTCTCAAAGGAGAGGATGACGGGGTAGGGTGAAGTCTTGAAGGCGGTCTCCGCGATGGCCTCGAGCACGTCTCTCAGCGGCACCTCCGTGGTCATGGTGAAGCCGTGCGTGATGAACGGCTCCTCCTCGGGCGGCCGCCCCTTCCACACGTCCAGCTCCACACAGCGGCAGCCCCACAACAGCGCCTGCCGGTACATCTCCACCGACGAGGTTCCGGCCAGCTGCCCCGCTGGGGGCCAGGCTCCATCACCACCAGTGCCCAGCCAGCCTGGCTCCTCACCCTCCTCCCCAGCCCTGTGCTGAGCTGGGTGGGGCCGTGCCGGGGACACAAAGCCCCGGTGGTGGCCTAGCCTGGGCTCGCTTTGTCTGGCCAGCTGCTGATCACTCCTTGATTCACTGTGGAACCAGCATCACCTCTCGCCCCAAAGCCCCAAAGCCAGGCAGAGTCAGCATCCATTGGCACTGGCTGACAGGTGGGGCCCTCCACCTCCAGGTCTCACCCTGTCTCAGATGAACTCCTATCACCCCCATCCCACCAGCCTGAACTGGGAGTTGTCCCCAGAACCTCCACGGCCCCCCGCTTCCCTTTCTTCCCTCCACGGTGGCTGCCCTGGAACAGCCTCTGTCACCTCCTCCTGGGGACAGCAGGCTCCTCCCCGCCTCCCATCCAATCTCTGTGGAGCACCGGGCGTCATCCTTCTAAAAACATACCAGGTCACATCACCTCCCCCTGCTCAACACCTTGCAAGAAACCTTCCCATTCACTCAGGATCAGTACAAATTCCTTCCATTCTTTCTGTGCCTCCAGGGTCCCTCTCGTGGATACCTGCCCCACCACGCCCCACCCCGCCCCACCCACCTCTTGGCCTCCTTTCAGCTTAAGAGCACCAGGTGGCCCCAGTTCCAGCCCCCCCCACCCCCTCAATATACACAGGCTGTCCTTCACAGGGCAGGTGCAGGCCTCAGCCCTTCCCCTGGGGAAGCCTCCTGGACCTCCGGGGAAACCCATGCAGAGAAGCCCGCTCCCTAGGACAGGCTTGCTATTTCTGGCTTGCTTCCCCAGCATGGGCCACCCCAAAGGGAGGGAGGCAGTCTAAGGACCAGAGGGCAGAGGTCACGCTAGGATGGGCACGCTCACCCGTGAGATAGGTGTTGTGTGAGGAATTGATGAAGTAGGCGCTGAGTGGCTGGGTCATGTCTGCGCTCAGATCCAAGGCCTCAAGCGGCAGAATGCCATTCTCCTCACCTCCCAGGTAGCGGCTGAAGCCCTCCATGGACATCTGGTCTGGGGGGCAGGGTAGGGTCAGCAGGGTCAGTGGGGGCCCTCCCACCTTGCCCCCAGCTCCCACGCTGGCTCACCTCGCTCCAGGAACTGCTTGTTGGGCTCGTACTTCTCGATGAGCAGCCGGGCCTGGGAGGGCCGCAGAGGTGGGTACAGCACTTCGTTGAGCCGCGGGTCCCGCTGCTTCTGGTTAATGAAATCCATGAGCTGCTCCAGTGTCAGGTAAGGTTTGCCCTTGGCGCCTCTGGAGGGGGTGAGATGGTGGGTTAGGCTGCAGCCTCACCAGCCCCTGCTTCAAACCCTCACCGGGGGAGGAGTCAGAAGGTCGGTGCCTAGTTCCAGAACCTTCTGATGGGGACGGGGGCCAGTCTCAGCCCCCCTGGGCCTCAGTTTCCCCATCCACTCTCCTGACTACTTGGTGCCAACGCTGGTGTCAGTAAGGGCTTTGGAAGCCACCAAGGGCTTGGCCCACCACACTGTGCCTGCCTGCAGCTCCTGAGTCCAACCTCAGGTCCAGAGTCACCCACAACACATCTGAGCCAATGCATTCTGGTCCCTAGCACGGGGGACCTCCTGCTGTCTCAGGAGCATCGCTGGCCAAGAAGGGTCAGCACAGAACTGTCCACAGCAGAGCCCCAGGCAGCCCTGAGCACAGCTACAGCCCAGCACACAGAGACCCCCAAGAGGTCCGCCTCCCCTCCCAGGACTGGAAGGAACGCCGCTGCCGGCAGAGGCCAGACACAGTACACGGGGGCCGGTGGGCAGGTCGGCCTTGCTCACATCTCCAGCAGGATCTTGTCAATGTCCGGCCGCAGACACAGCTTGTTCAGGAACCGCTCAAAGATTTCCAAGGAAAACTCGTCAGGCCGGATGGACTCGCTCTAGGGGCCAGGAGTGGAGAGTCAGAACCCAGGGTCAGCCGGCCCTGAAAGGGCAGGCACCCGTTGTGATACCCGCCCAACCCCTGTCCCCAGGCCCCTCACTCGGTTGAAATTGAGGCCACAGGATTCCAGTGCAGTTTCTACCCGCTTCTTGTCTGCTGAGAACATCTTCAGGATGCTGAGCAGATGGGAGGGGTTAGGGTCAGTGGGGCAAAGGTCACCAAGGTCAGAACAGCAGAGGAGATGCTGAGGAGGGAGAGGGGTGCTCACTTCTTGACTGGAATCCGTCCATCCTGGTTTACCTGCAGCTTCAGCTTCGTGTATCTGGGGAGACAGGTGGGAGGGTCACGCCCTGGGACAACAGCCTCCTGAACCCCCCACCACGCACTCCTGCCCCGCGCTTCCCCAGGGCAGGCCCAGGGCTCACGCTTTGCGCAAGAAGGTGTTCCGGGAGGCGTTCTGAGCCAGGATGTTCATAGCCAACTTGAAGAGCTCCTCGGACCAGACCTGAGGGGTCAGGATCCAGGGGCAGGGCGTGAGTGGGGGACAGAGGGGCTGGCTCAGCCACTGTCGGATACACAGGAAATGCTTAAAAACAGCTTTGTCAGAGGATGATTAGAAAAAGGGGCAGAGGACAGCCTAGTACACAGCAGGTGCCTACTAAGTGATGGCTGACTCAGCAAGTGAGGCAGTAGCTCCCCCAGGCCCAGCCATCGATCCTGGCCCACCTTGGCTGTATCATCCTGCACGGCCATGAAGTTCAAGAATGTTGTATTCACCGGGTCTGGCCCGGCCACAACTGTCATCAGCTTCTCCTCCAACCGGGCATCAGGGCCCCCAAAGCCCAACACCTCCCGGATCTTGGGGTCCTGAGTAGATGAGAGCCAAGGGTGAAGAGGGCTGTCCCCCTCCCCCATTACCTCACTCCCATCCATAACCTGGGCCCCCATCACTCACCTTGGGCAGGCGGGCATAACGGCCCGTCCTGGTGTCCCTGATGGAGCTGATGTCGAGTGTGTCCACCTCCTGGGGAAACCAGATGCCACGGTGGGTCTGAGAGGCTCCAGGGTGAGAACTGGAAGCCCCCAAGCTCCCCACCCGGGCCAGGGAGTGCTCACCCCCTGCTGTAGCCCCAGTCTTAGCCCCCACCTGTAGCACTTCCTGTCCAGGGAACTGTGGGAGAGGTCAGGCAGCAGCGGGGCCCCACCCCCAAGGGCAGGGGCAGGGAATGGTTTCGGGAGGTCTGGGGTGGGGGGCCCTAGACCCAAGCAAGCTGTGCCAGGGCCGCCCTCACCATGTTGGGTCCTGTCCAGTACAGGAAGAAGCCATTGGAGTCCACTCGCAGGGTTACCAGGTTCCGACTGGAGGCCTCCTGGGGACGAGACGGATGGCAGGGGTCAGGGAGTGAGGGTTGCTGCCCAGGTTTGGGCCCTGGAACCCAGGGCCCATCCACTCCAATCTTTCTGCTAGTGAGCGAAGATGACGGCTCAGCCAGGCCACAGGTCCTTAGTGGCTCCTTTCAGTCCTCAGGACAAAGCTGAGTTCCTAGGCCCCTCCCAGCCCCACCTCCTTCTTGCCCTAAGACTCTGTCACATGGACAACTAACTATCCATTCCCCATCCCCAGGTTTTGCATCATTGTTCCCATGCAGGGATATCTTCCTTTCTTTCTCTTCCCATGAAATCTAATCTGCCTCCTTGGAGAGGCCTCCCCAGACCCCAACCCTGGGCTGTTTCCTCATAAGGTCTGAGAGATCCCTGGTGGCTGAAGCCCCCACAGCCCCCTTGGGAATATTTATGAAATGAAAGAAGAGGGTTTGGAAGCCTGACCCTCATGGTCCTCTGTGTCCCTCAGGTCCCCAGGACAGCCAGCCACCCCTTACATTGGCCTCAAAGTCCATTACCCCCCACTCTGCATCCCACTGGAGTCCCACAGCTTCGAGGCTCACCCCACCCATCTTACAGCACAGACTAAGTCCCCTTGGACAGGTACTCATTCTGTCCTCAGGCCCAGACAGTGAATTCAGCCCTCACTCAAACAGCCTGGTGGAAGGGCAGCAAAAGGGTGCACTGGCTCCATTTCCGAGAAGAGCCACCCTGTGTGACTCAGGACCAGCAGCGGTGGGGACGGGGTGGTGTCATCAGCAGCTCAGACTCAGCCAGGGCCCAAGTGACCAAGTGGCCACAGATAGAACTCTCCTGTGGCTGTTTAGCTGATCAGTGGTGTCCGAGTCTTTGCAACCCCTTGGATTGTAGCCTGTCAGGCTCCTCTGTCCGTGGGATTTTCCAGCCCAGAATGCTGGAGTGGGTTGCCATTTCCTTCTCCAGGAGATCTTCCTGACCCAGGGATCAAACTCGCATCTCCTGCATTAGCAGGCACTGGCAAGCGGATTCTTTACCACTGAGCCGCGAGGGAAGCCCAGAACTCTCTTCCCCCAGGCCAACAGAAGACCCTGCCTCACCCTGGTGCCACTCCCAAGTTACTGCTCATTGGTGGTCAGTACAGTGCCTCACCCTCCCTTCTGCTTGCCAGGTACAGGTCTAAGCACTCGCTATCTAGGAGCTCACTTAGTTCTCTAAACATCCTATGAGGTTTGCGCTACTGTTCTTCCCATTTTACAGTTGAGAAGACTGAGCCACAGAAAGACTATGCAGCTTTCCTAAGGTCAAGAAAAGGAGCCAAGATGTGCACGCAGGCAGTATGGCTCCAGGGCTTCCCTGGTAGCTCAGACTGTAAAGAATCTGCCTTAAATGCAGGAGACCCAGGTGCGATCCCTGGGTCCGGAAGATCTCCTGGAGGAGGAAATAGCAACCCACGCCAGTATTCTTGCCTGGAGAATTCCATGGACAGACGAGCCTGGTGGGCTACAGTCCATGGGCTCACAAAGAGTCGGGCATGACTGAGCGACTAACACTACTAGCTTGGTTCCAGAGGCTTTTCTGGTGGCTTAGCGGTAAAAAATCCACCTGCTAGTGCAGGGAATGCAGGTTCAATCCCTGGATCGGGAATATGCCCTGGAGGAGGAAAGAGCAATGCACTGGAGTATTCCTGCCTCGGAAATCCCTTGCCTGGCAGGCTTCAGTCCATGGAGGGTTCTTGTTGAACTGAGCAATTGAACAACAATAACAAGTATGGCTCTCGAGTCCCAAGGTTTGGGAAGCAGGGAACCAGGACCTCTGCCAGACTCCCAGCTGCTGGCCTCAGCCGCCACCCCACCGTGGGGCCTGGGATCAGTCTGTTCTCCAGACTCAGTTTCCATCTGCAGGAGGACGGGGACTCCACTAGCCCCGCCCATCTCAGGCTTTGCTTAGGAAAGATGGGAGACTGAGCTGGAGGCAGAGGGGACGGCAGCTTGGGAACTTTTGGGGTGCTTGGGCCTCCCCACCTCACTGGGCTGACACCTACCCTCAGCCCTTTTCTGGGATTACCAACCCTGCCCTGGGGCTCAGGGGCCCCCAGTAGTGTGAAGAGGGGCTAGTTCTGTGGGCACTGCCTCCAGGGCCTCCCTCTAACCCTCCTCAGAGGCCCGGTCTTCAAAGGCAGCCGGAACCCCAGCCTCTCAGGCCCCAAGTCCTTGTCAGCAACCCCCACCCCACCCCCAGGGCCCTCTCCCTGTTCCCACTTCCTTATTTGGGTTTATCACACTGGAAGGAAAAGGAGAAACTTTTCCCTTCAAGCTGGCCTGGGGGGAGGGGTCTGCCCTAGTCCCAGGGGCGCCCGGAGACCCTCTAGGGCACACCTGTTACCTCAGGCCACGCCCCCAGCCCCTCCCCTAGCTCTCACGCCTACCCGCCCCACCCAGCCGGAAAGGAGCCGGGAGTCTTCCAGGCCTCCGGCCTGGCTGGGAAGGAGCAGCAAGGAAGCTCAGGCCGGCGAGGAGGGGCCCAGGGGGCAGGGGAAGGGGCGCTGTGGAAACGAGCGTGAGGGGCAGGACCCGTCGCCGAGCCGCAGGTGGGAGCGGGGCCTCGGGGATGCAGCAGGGGCAGGTCAGATAAAGGGGGGCCAGGATTTATTGGGGTTCAAAGTCCCAGTGCTAAGGAGTGGTGAGCAAAGTTCCCCCGAGGTGGAGGAACTTGGGGGGCAAAGTCTCCATGTGGGGTGACTTGGTACCCCCACCAGAGCGAGGAGCTGGGCTGGGATCTAGAAGCAGGGCAAAGGGGTGCCAGCCAGAACAGGGTGAAAAAGTGATGAATGGAGAAGAATGTTCAAAATAGGGTACGAGGAAGAGCAGGGTCCCAGAGGCACCCAGTCAGAATGGGGGTACGCTAAGCCAGAGTGGGGGCCATGGTTCTTGAGCCAGACCGTCCAGTGCTGGGCAGGGGTCTGGTGACCAGGCCAGGGTTGGAGGAACGAGAATTAGACGGGCAGGGAGAGGTGAGAAGGACGAGTAAAAAAGCGGGGGCTAGAATTTATTGGGGTTCGAAATCTCCGAGCCAAGGAATAAATGTCACATTTTCCGCAGATGAGGGGTTGGACTGGCGGGTGGGGGACAGTCTTCCTTACGGGTACGATTGGGGACTCAAGTTTCCGGAGCGCAGCCAGGCTGGGATGGGGGTGGCGCGGTGATC
Organism: Bubalus kerabau; assembly: GCF_029407905.1. Taxonomy (NCBI): domain Eukaryota; kingdom Metazoa; phylum Chordata; class Mammalia; order Artiodactyla; family Bovidae; genus Bubalus; species Bubalus kerabau. The sequence goes on from NC_073628.1 coordinate 8,528,683, forward strand.
AGGCCAGTCTGGGCCGGGGGTCCCCGGCGTCTGGCGGAGCAGGAGTGACGGAGTCCCCGGATCTGGGCGGAGCAGGGAGCCCCTGCACTCACCTCGTCCCATTTGATGAACTTACTCCCGCGCCGCAGGGTCTCCACGACGGTGGGCGGCTCCAGCTGCAGCGCGTGGACGCCGGGCCTGGCGCCCGCCATAGCCGGGCCGGGGGCGGGTCGGGGACCCGCGGAGCCCCGACGGGGACCCGACGGCGCCGCTGTTCCCTCCGCGCGCTCCCGCACGGCCCGCTCCGGCCCGGCGGCGTCTGCGCCGGCCCGCCAGCCAGTCTGTCCCGGACAGACCAGAGAATCGGCGGGGCCCGGCCGGGGCGGGGCGGGGGCGGGGCCGCAGCGGGACCGCCCCCTCCCACAGCGTCCGGCCGGCCCGCCTCGCGTCGGCTCCCCCTGGCGGCCGGGGTAGCGACTGCAGCCAGAGGAGGGATGGGACCCTGGGCGCGCCTGGACTGAGGCGCTTCGCTGGGGTATCTCAGCTGAACAGGCTCCGGGTGGAGGGAGGGCGCTTAGGGATCGGGGTGCAGCTAGGGGGACTGGGTGTAGAGGGCGCTGCTGAAGACCGGCGCTGGGGTTAGCCCACTGTTTCTGAGGAGCAGGGGCGGGGGTATTACTAGAGAGCAATACTTGAGCCTGGGGGAGAAGAGACCTGCCTTCCACCCCACTCCTACAGCATTTAGCTGAGTGCTGGAAAAGCCACTCCCACCCCCGCCTCTGCCCTCACATCGCCTCACCCCCTCCAGCAGCAGCTCGGCCCCCCTCCCTGAGAGCAATTAGCAAGCTAATGGGCCTCCCGCCGCAGGCGCCCTCCCCCCGTCCCTAGCCCGGGGAGGCCCGGCGCCTGCCGCCTCCTTTGAGGACCCAAGCACCCTGGCTTTGTAGAGCGAGCCCTGGAACAGCGCCCTTCTTGTTCCACAGAACCCACTCCCCGCCCCCCGCCCCCTTCCCCAGCTCAGCCTGGAACCTGTCCCTGTGGGGCTCCCGACTGCAAACTGAGAAGGGGACAGCTGGTCGTTTTGCTTGGAGGGGTCAGAAGCCTCCTGGGTGTCCATGAACTAGGAGGGTTGAGGAGGGGCTCTGCCACGCCTGGCCCACAGCAGGTGCCCTGAAATCTGCAGCGTGCCAGGGACCTGAGCTGGAAGGCGCATGGGCACTGAGATGGGTGGGGGCTGCAGCCCCTCCCGCAGGGCTTGGCTGGGGGGGCTCCTGCCTGGGGGCCCCTGTGGGAGCCCCCCCAATACAGAGGCAGTAGCAGCAGCAGGTTTAAAGTAGAACTCATCCAGAGGGGCCAGCCAAGTCACCTAGAAACCCAGAAAGAGACGGAGCTGTTTCTGGGGGAGGAGGGGTCAGTCAAGGAGGAGGCAGCCCTACAGGCTGCCTTTGCCCCAGGCTCTCAGACCCCCAAGGGGAACCCTGCCTGGCACCTGCCATCCTCAAAATCCCCACCACGTTGGGCACCAACTCTAACCTAACAGATCTCCTAGCCTTTGGCCAAGGCCCTGTGGGTGTGATTATTATCTCTACTTGAGGCCCAGAAAGGGGAAAGGACTCGCCCAAGGTCACTGGTGGCTCAGAGGTTAAAGCATCTGCCTCCAATGCGGGAGACCTGGGTTCAATCCCTGGGTCGGGAAGATCCCCTGGAGAAGGAAATGGTAACCCACTCTGGTATTCTTGCCTGGAGAATCCCATGGACGGAGAAGCCTGATAGGCTACAGTCCACGGGGTCACAGAGTCGGACACGACTGAGCGACTTCACTTTCAAGGTCACACAGCTTGGTAGGAGGATTGCAGCCCTCTGTCTTGTTCTGTCCTGTCTTTACTCCTTGCCCTTGAAGAGACTGGACTTGAAGATCCTTGTCCTTGTCCTCTCTCATCAGAGACTCAGGGACTATGAGGTCTCACTGGGTAGCCATGCAGGGTAGAGATGGGCCTCTGCTCCCCCTAGCTTGGGTGCAGGTCCGTCACCTTGTCCAGAAGTTGGAGGTTGTCAGAGGATGAAATAGGCAAATGGGTATGAGATGACCCCTGGGTATTGGATATCTAAGACAGTTGGATATCTAAGGAAAGGACAGCAGGTTGTGGAGATGCCAGGGAGGAGGGTGGAAAGGACATGGGTCAGCTCTGGGCCAGGAGGCCTGCCAGCCAGTGCCAGGGCCAGCAGGGCCTGGCGCTGTGGCCTGAGTTTAGGGGTAGAAGCTCTAGGCGGCAGCTTCTTGAAAAACAAGATGAGAGCCTGTTTCCTGGGCCTGAGGCCCTCCCCACTCACCGTGTCTCCGGAGGCCAGGGCAACCCCCATTAGAGGGCTCCATCTTCCTTGCACACTTTCTTCCTGCCTTAGTAATGGTAATAGGGTTTCTCGGCAAGCTGTAATGGTAGAAGGAACGCAGTCTTTCCGGCCTCTACCCTTGATTAAGGGAGCGGTCTCAGGACCCTCCCTAGGGCCTCTGCTTTAGGAAGTGCTGAAAGCAGCCTCAGCTGCTCTCTGGGGGAGAGGGGCCAGGACCCCAGGAGAGGTGGGGCTGGGGAGGCTACAGCCTGGGGCTGGAAGGATGAAAAGCAGCACAGGGACAAGTTCAGACGGGAAGCTAAGGGCTGGGCTATGGTCTTGGAGCATGGACCTCAGCTGCAAATAACCAGAAGTCAGCGGAATCAGCCCCTTTGAAGAGGCTCAGGGTAGGTATGTGACTGGCCCAGGGCCTCTCAGCCTAGGGCAGAAGCAGGATTTGGACCCAGTTATTCCACTCCAAGATTTTGTGCTAGGCAGTCAAGCCTCCAAGGCAGCTGCAGGCCATCATGGCCGTCTACGCTAACATAGAGTAGGTGGCCATGGGGAGGGATTGGACAGACAGGGGAGTCAGCCTGAGGAATCTGGGAGTGTCCTGGGGGTGGCACAGAAGATAGAGGGATTCAGGAAGAGTGTCCCTGGCTCTGTCTTCCTGTTCAGCCTAGAGACCCCTCAGGGGACACCATGAAATTTGGAAATGACAGGAGGCCTTCCCACCAGCCTTGAGGGAAAGAGAGACAGGAAGATCACTGCTCAGGGTCATAGCATCTGGAGGGACAGAGCTGGGACTGGTCCCCAAGCCTTCATCACCTATAGGTTTCATTCTCACAGCGAACTATAATATAGCCTCCCTCTTTACTGCAAGCCTCCCCTGCCCCCACTATCCCCAGGCCTGAATCAGTGCTCCAGTTTAAAAAGAGCAAACCCACCCCTGTGGGGTGAGGTGGGGCATGGTGGGGAATTTGGATTTGGTAAATTGCTTCTCCCATCAGGCCAAGCTCAGAGTCAGAAGCCAGGCTGGGGATGGGACTCTCTTAGATAGGGTGGGTGCTGCCTAAACCACAGGAGAAGGGTCAGCCCTTCCCTGGCCCCTGAGGCTGGCCAAAGAGAGACTAAGGCCCGAGGGGGGCTGGGGAGGGAGAAGATATCAGCCCATCACTGAGCCACCTGAGTCATGTGCCCCCTGCTCAGGCCTTGCAGGGAGAAGCCCACCTGGCATGAATCCCACCACCACGATCACCACACACACCATTCTCAGCCACTGCCTCCCCCTTGTCTGTACTCTCCAACCTCAAGGTAAGCCTAAAGTCCTGGGTTTCAGTGTGTGTGCAGCATCACACCAGCTGTATGAACCTGGGCCAGTGTCAACCTCTGTCTGAACCCCATCTGCTGCAGAGGGTGTCTCTGGTATCCAGAGGGGCTGGGACTTAGTGTCTCTAGGACCTGGAGACTCTGCTTGAGACTGCAGAGGGTGAGCCTGTCCTCTGTGGTCTGTGGAAGCATCTGAAGCGGAGTTGCACAACCTTGTGTGCCAGTAGGAGCAGTGACTTTGTGTCAGGGGGCCTGCGTAGACAAGCTGAGCTCCATTGCTATCTGGGCGTGTGACTTAACCTCTGTGGTGCAATCACTGAAACTTCCACGTCCTTTCCTATTTAATCTTTGCCACAACCTTTGGAGGAAATGGAGGCACACAGGAAGCCTTTCATTCGGTCATTTGTTCAACCAATTAAACGCCGACTATGAGTCTGACCTAGGTGCTGAGAGTTCAGCAAGTCAGTTAATTTGCCAGATCCATGTGGTCTGAAGCTGAGCGGGTCCACTCAATCATGGGTATCAGCAGTAAACAAGGGCCAGACAGGTCTCAGCCTCACAGCACTCATAGTTGAGAAATGCGAGACGGAAAATGAACCAGTGACTGAGAGACACTATTTAAAAATATAAAAAATCAAACTGGCTGCGGGAACAAGGCACAGGGTCTGCTTAAGAGAGGTGGGCCCGGTAAGGCCGTTGTGAGATCTGAAGGACAGAGGAAGCCGTAGGGCTGGGAATCTACCGGAGAGCTTGAGGTTCCCTCACGCTGGAACCGACTATGTGGAACTCGTATTAGGGTCAGCAGTTATTATTATCTTTATTATTCTGAGTACTGGCTCCTCCACTTACAGGTTCTTTAAGCCTCAGTTTGCACACACACGAGATTGCGGGGTGCGGAGGACCGCGCCCTGTGGAGACCAGCCCTACGAGGGCGCTCCAGACAAGTTTTCCCCGCCCGGGCTCCGCTGCGGGGGAGGGGCAGCCATGCGGGGCAGGACTCTGTGAACTACATTTCCCACAATCCCATCCTCAACCGCCATCTTGGCCTGTGGGCGGTGGCTGCCTGGGGTCTGGCCCTTCAGGCCGCTCGGCCGTCTCAGCTCACCCCCAAGCTAGGCCTCCATCATGGGGTGCGCGGAACCCCAAGGAGGGGGGCGTCCAGTGACCTGGGCAGCGCCTGTCCGTCTTCTCCATCCCTCCACCCCCGGGAGCCCGGTCCACGTGTCTGTCAGCGCGAAGACGCCTCTTGTCCCCCGCTGGCCGAGGGCTGGAGGACCCAGAAGGGAGGCGGGTGGCGCTCCCAGGTCTCCTCCTCGGACCTCTGTCCTGTATACAGTACCCATTCCCCTCCATTCTCAGGCGGCCCCTATTTTTGCTCCAATGAGGACAGAATACTAGGTTCCCCATTGGAGAGTAAATCCTCGCACCGGACGCTTAGAACGCCTAGGTGTAGAGCAGGAAGGTTAAAAGGGAGAGGGGACAGCTAGGCCCAAACCTCTGGGGACTAGATCCTCCCCTAACCCCTGTCCGGGGGCGGGGTAGGGGTGAGGGGCAAGCTGCAGGACTGGCCCTTTAAGGGGGTGTGGTCGGGGGGCGGGGGAAGCGATCCAGACAGAGAAAGCGGCTTCGGCTGCGGCGGCTCGGGCGGCGGCCGCGGGGGACAAAGGGCGGGCGGATCAGTGGGGAGGGGGCGGGGCGCGGCCAGGCCAGGCCCGGGGGCTCCGCATGCTGCAGCTGCCCCCGGGCACCCCCGCCGCCGCCCTCGCCGCGGAGCCTCGCGGAGCCGAGCTCACGAGCTAACCCGATCCAGCGGCCCGGAGCCAGCCGGCGGGCGTCCGGGAGGCGGCGGCGCAGGGAGGGGCCCGACGCGCGCACGTGGCCCCGGCGGCCGCCATGGCGGACAGCGGCCCCGCGGGGGGCGCGGCGTTGGCGGCCCCGGCCCCCGGACCGGGGAGTGGCGGCCCAGGGCCCCGCGTCTACTTTCAGAGCCCCCCTGGGGCTGCAGGCGAGGGCCCGGGCGGCGCGGACGACGAGGGCCCAGTGAGGCGCCAAGGGAAGGTCACGGTCAAGTACGACCGCAAGGAGCTACGGAAGCGCCTCAACCTGGAGGAGTGGATCCTGGAGCAGCTCACTCGCCTCTACGACTGCCAGGTGTGTCCCCCCACCCTACGCCGACACCCTAAACCGGTTCCGATTCGGGCCTCCTGGAAACCCCACCTTGAGCCCGCCTGTCACCCGGCGTCAGTGGGCATCCCGCTTAAGCGCGCTCCCCTGCTCTCTGTATTCCCCACCCCCAATGTATGCTCTTTCTTGTCTGACCTAAGTCACTTCTTTCTTATTCGCTGCCTTGGACAAGAGACCTGGGGCTAGTCTAGGCTGGCTGGGGAAGGAGAGCTACCTATGGCTTGCTAGCCTATACCAGTTTAAGGCACTAGCCAACCCAGTTGTTGGGGTTTATGTGTCTTGCCTGTTTCTAATGGGCTAATCTGGAGTCCATCTTGGCATGGGGGGCGAGCTAGCCCACTCTCCGGGTTCTGGTTCTCCACCCTGTGACTCCTTCCTTGCTCAAGTGGTGACTCAGGCCCCGGGGGCCAGGGTGGAGGAGTGGGCTTGCCCTGTGCTGCCTACCCTAGCCCAGCCCTGGAATGCAGTTGGCTCCAGACAGGAGAGATGCTTCCTGGGGAAGGAGGGGTGGCAGGCACCCCCTCCCTCAGCAAAGCATGGGCTCTTTGTTTCCCCTTTACCAGGCCTGGGTCCTTCCCACTGACCCCTCACCCTTCACTTCCTCCCCACTCCTGGGAAGCTATGACAGGTGTTTGGGGGAGGGGAAGGGGGCCTGATGAGTTGGGGCAGCTGGCCCTATCTGTGCTCTGGTTGAGATGGGGGGCATGGAAGTTGGGGAGACACATCTGCAGGGTTCCCAGCCTAGGATCCCCAGCCCTGGCCGTCTGGCACCCAGGGTGCCCAACTGGCAGGGACAGGAAGCTCCCCCCCCACATTGGGCAGTTTGCCTTGGCACAGGCCTGATCTGTTTTCTTCCTCAGAGCAGCTGCCGCTGTCTGCTGGGCAAAGAGGGCTGGCTCCCGTCTGCAGTAGGGCAGGGGCCTCAGCCAGAGCCCCTCTCACACCCTCTCTCCCAACTCAGGCCCTTGTCTCTCCCTCCTCCCCCACCCCTACCCCAGGAAGAGGAGATCCCCGAGCTGGAAATCGACGTGGATGAACTCCTGGACATGGAAAGCGATGATACCCGGGCTGCCAGGGTCAAGGTAAGAGGGGCTGGAGGGCAGCAGGGCCAGGTCAGGGGAGCAGGGGCTAAAGGGCTGCAGGGAGGCGGTCTGCCCATTGTTGGGTCGGCAAGCCTCTGGAGGCAGGCCTTCCTTGATCTGCGGCAGTCAGCTCTGTGATCTTCTTGGACTCAGCTTCGGCCTCCACCAAATGGGGCCAGTGGTACTTGCCGAGCTGTTCAGTAGCCGTGGCATCTCCAGTGCCTTGGAAGAGGGTATGGGTGAACTCTAGGTCCGTGTTCTGGAGACTCACAGTTATCCTTTCTCCGCATGCCCCACTAGGAGCTGCTGGTTGACTGTTACAAACCCACTGAGGTAAGGAAGTGGCTTCCCCAGAGGGTGGAGGAGCTTGGGGTCCTGTCCTCCTGGGGTCTTGTCTCCTTAATGTCCTTCCTCCCTCCAGGCCTTCATCTCTGGCCTGCTGGACAAGATCCGGGGCATGCAGAAGCTGAGCACACCCCAGAAGAAGTAAGGGTCCTCGACCCAGCTGAGCGGTGGCTCCACAGGACAATCGCTGCCCCCCGACCTCATAGCAACAGCAATACCAGGGGGCCCTGCGGCCAGGCCTGGTGCCACGAGCAGGGCTCCCCGTGCCCCTGGCCCAGGGGCCTCTTCCCTGCCCCCTCAGTTTCCATTTTTGGGGTTTTTTATTATTATTAAACTGATGGGACTTTTTGTGTTTTTATATTGACTGCGGCGCGGGCCCTTTAATAAAGCTAGGATACGCCTTTGGTGCAGTTCACAGGCTCGTCTGGTCTCTTTTAGGGGGGACACACTGCTCTCCGACTGCTGCCGGCTCAGCTTCTCCCCAGGTGACCGCAGGCCTTCCTGAGGGCCACGTAGCCATGGCGATAGCCCAGTGCTGGCTCCCAGACTAGGAGCTGGAAGTGGCTGGGGAGCTGGGGAGGAGCCATGCTGCTGCCAGCAGGCAGGAATACTCTTCCCTTCTGGACAAGGGCCACCATACCACCCAGGGCTTGGCCATTGTGACCTCCATGCTACTGAGCCTACTAGACCCCAAGGTTCTACAGCCCAGAAAGGAGAGGAAGGGATGGGAGGGGGTCGAGGGAGAGAGGAGGCTGAAGCTGCGGTTTCTAAGTCTCTCAGGGCCCTCAAAGAAACACAGGCTCACTTCATGTGTTTTAAGTTTTTTTGTTTTTTTTTTTTTCTTTAAACAGTCTGGTCCCTGATGGGGCCTCTCCACCACCCCTCTCCAGTTTGGCTACAGTTCTGAACGTCTCTCGATTTTGAGCAGCTCCACCTCAAACACCAAGGTTGCACCACCTGCAGGGGAGAGGTGGGAGCAGAATGAGAACTAGGGCCACCTGGAGATGGTATGGATGCAGCAGATGGGGAGGGGGGCAGAAAGGTCTATTACCTGGAATCTTTGGGGGAGCTCCCCGCTCTCCATACCCTGCCAAGATAACACAAAGAAACAGAATGAGCTGTGGCCAGGCAGAGTGAGGTGTTCCGCAGACATCCAGGCTGAAGCTAAGCCTCTACCCATTCTAGCACTAGGCCAGAAATGGAGATGGGAAAAAAAAACAAGGGGAAGTTAGTCGCTCAGTCATGTCTGACTCTGAGATCCCATGAACCGTACCCTGCCAGGCTCCTCTGTCCATGAAATTCTCCAGGCAAGAATACTGGAGAGGGTTGCCAATTCCTTCTCCAGGGGATCTTCCCAACCCAGGGACTGAACCTGGATCTCCTGCATTGCAGGCATCTTCTTTACCATTTGAGCCACCAGGGAGATGGGAGGGGGCTTGCTAAAAGTCAGAGAGTTGGCACCAGAGCCAAGTGTCCCAATGGTCTTGCCCTGTCCTCATTGCTAGACAAGGCTAGACTTGGAAGTGGCATGGATTGAATGAATGGAGTGGAGATGGATGCAGAGACTAAATCAGCCTTCACCCTTACATGGATAATACACCCTGAACTCCCTATCCCCACTCCGAAAGAGCCTCTTACCCAGCTCTGATGGAATCACCAGCTTCCGCTTTTCCCCCTCACACATCCTGCAGGACAACACATGTTCAGCATGTGGCTACAACCAGGCTTCTTGCTCCCTCCCCCCATCCCTGGGGCTTGCCTCCCACAGTTTACCTCCTGGACCACAGCCATGGCCCCACGACTCACCCTAGCAGCCCCTGGTCCCAGCCCTTGATGACCTGGCCTGTGCCCAAGGAGAAGACAAAGGGCTGGTTCTGGGGCAGGCTGCTGTCAAACTCTGTTCCATCTTCTAGCTTCCCCTGTGAGACCATGGGAAGGCCAGTGAGGAGGGGGGTCTGCTCTGACACCCCCACCCCCAGTGCTCTTCCCATCAAGGTGGCACCCCACAGCATTGGTGGCCATAGTCCCAGCAGGAGACAGAACGTTGGGCAGCTCACAGTACACTGTCACTGCTTGCTGATGCCAACCTGGGAGTAGACAGTGAAGAGCAAGACAGAACCATGCAGAGTAGATGAGAAGACTTGCCCAAGAGATCCACCTTTTGGCAGAGAAACCTGGCTCCCGGTTCCTTTCATGTCCCCAAAAGCCCCGCCCCCAAAGCTCCACCCCTTCACCCACCGTATAGTGCATGTGCAGGACGTCCCCTTTCCGCGATTTGATGGGACAGTGGTCTACCCGTTTCTTGACTCCGATCTGCAGCTTCCGTTTGCCCTCGGTCCCTGTGGCCGTGACCAGGGCGCTCAGGCAGATGGACAGTACTGTCAAGACCCAGCTCAGCCTCATCTCTCTGTGGGAACAGACCCCGACCAACCAACCGGGGGAGAGGAACGGGAGGGCATGGAATACCGGCAGGTACCGGGAGGATTCCACCCCACCGTGGACCTTGCCTGCCCCTGGGGATCCCCTTGTTCGGGATCACCGCCCCCTCCCCCAGGCTCCACGGCCACACTTACCAGTCCAGTGAGAAGGGGGCTTGCCCGAGGACCCCAGCAGCGGGGAGAGGGGGTCAGGGGAGGCCACAGCAGCCAGGGTCCCGCCCCTTTGCTCACCCCCTGCCCTTCCGTCCCTCCCGGTCCCCAGCTCTCCTCTTCAATTCCCACCCGTCCCCTTCCGCAAAGTCCAGACCCTATCTGGCTGCAGAGCGGTTGCCCCGACCGGGCGACCCCATTCACGCCACACCCAGTTGCCTCCCGCCCAGCACACCCACACATCCGCGGCTGCCGCAGGGGGTCGGCCCCGAGGCACCCACACGTCGCCACTGGGTGGCTCCGAGGAGCCCTTGTCCTCCGGGGGTACCCCCCAGGCTGGCCCTGTGCCTCCGCCCGAGGCGCCGCCCCAACTCTGAGCCCTCGGGGGTCTGCGGGGCACCCAGACTGGTCCCGTGTCGGGTGGCCGCCGAGCCCGCTCCACCCACACCACCTCTCCCGGGGGAGTTCTAGGCCTACCGCGTCCCCAGGCACGGCCACCGCGGAGACCGCCCCCGCGTGGACGCCCCGGGCCATTACCTGGGCCTACCCCTTCGCTAGGCTCCTTAACCCCACCTTTTAGTGGGCGTGGTTCCGCCCCCGACCCTGTATCCCCGCCCCCGACAGAATTAGACCCCTTTTCCTGGACCGTAGCCGCGCCACTCACCGGCTGAAGCCCCGCCCCCAGCGCCTGGGTTCCTTCCTCCTCGGCCTCCAAACCCGAGGCTCCTCCTTCCGCCTCTTCTAGCTCCTCCTCCAAGGGCCAGTCTCCACCCCGCAACGGTCCTAGCCCCGCCTCCAGGCCTCGAGCTCCGCCTCCCACCGGCGCCAGTTGAGAAGTTCCACCCGTTGCCGTTCGACTTCCCGCCCCAACTCCCGGAGTCCCGCCCCTTGAGGCGTGAGAACCCTCCCCCTGCGGCATCCCAGGACAGCTCGGACCCCCCAACAGTCAATTTCCTCGTGACCTATCCCTCGTTGACACTCGGAGCCCCAGCCCGCTCCTGCCCCGCCTGATCCAGCCTTCCCTCTTGTACCCCGGCTCCCCCCAGCCCGGGCTGTGGCCCCCGCTCACCTCCTCGCCGCGCCCCCGGAGTCAACCCCAGTCGTGCCGCCGTCTCTGCGCAGGCGCGTCATCGTCGCCACCAGACCTGGCCACGCAGCCCGCCCTCATTGGACCGTGCAAAACCCGCGGCCAGACGCCCACTGGGGTGGTTTCTTCCCTAGCCACGCCCCCGCGGCACCATGTGACCTATACGTCACCTCCGGTGGCTTTGTAGTCCTTAAGGTGAGGTGAAAGTGACTTCCGAAAGGGCCGAAGGCACTTCCGTTTGAGGTGAAATTAAGGTCAGGCGGGCGCGGGTTCTCGGAGGGGGTCTTGAGACGCCATTTTATGTCGCCCCCAGCTTGACGCTCCTGATTGCCCTTGGGCCTCTCTTCTGACCCACAGTCCTCAGTTGCTGTGGAAAGAGCCTAGCTTCAGAGTGAGCCTTGGGTTTGAATCCTGGGTCTGCCACTCATTGACTGTGTGACCTTGAAGAAGTTTCTTGGCCTGGTGACTCTTGAGCTTGATAACATCGACCTCACAGGGTCCCTGTTGGAGTCCCCCAGTAATGTGCACAGCTAGGCCCACAGCAAATGCGCTTAGCTTTTTTCTCTTCCAGCATCCAGGCCTGCTTCTACCCGGGGCACAATAACCCTGAGTCATGACTGTAACGGTCTGGCTGGGTCCGTTCCCCATCCAGACTTATTTCCAGTCACTTCAGCACCCAGGAAGAAACGTGTGTGCTTAGTCGCTCAGTCGTGTCCGACTCTGTGACCCCATGGACTATAGCCCACCAGGCTCCTCTGTCCATGGGATTTCCCAGGCAAGAATAGTGGAGTGGGTTGCCATTTCCTACTTCAGGGGATCAAACCTGCATCTCCTGCATTGGCAGGTGGATTCTTTTTCACTGATACACCTGGAAGGTTCCACCAAAGTAATGAACCTGCAGTTGTGCTTAGTCGCTCAGTCGTGTCCAACTCTTTGACCTCATGGACTGCAGCCCGCCAGGCTCCTCTGTCCATGGGGATTCTCCAGGCAAGAACACTGGAGTGGGTTGCCATGCCCTCCTCCAGGGGATCTTACCAACCCAGGGATTGAACCCAGGTCTCTCACATTGCAGGCAGACTGAGCCTGCAATTGAGAGGCAGCAAAACCTAAGTTTAATGTTAGGGAGATGGATGATCTGAGGCCAAATCCTCAGGTCAATCAGCCTTTCCGAGCTTATCTCCTCAGCTGAAGAAAGAAGATAATCCCAACAATGACCTCAGAATTGAGGGCTAGGTGAGAAGGCGCATACAAAGCACATGCTCATTGGACAAGCTAAATGGGTTTGGGAGGTCTCACTCTAATTGAACTTTCACATTTTTGTCAACAGCATAGCTGAGAAAAGGATTTGAAAGTAGCAATCACTTGTCAGAAACCGTCTCTTCTGGTTTAACGCCACTCTTGGTTTGGGCCTAACAAGATCACTACCCCTTCCTCTATGACTTCAGAGAAGGCCTCCATTAGGTAGCTGCTTTGGGGTAAACCCTGCCCTGAATGTTCTGCCTTGGTGGGGCAAAGTACTTGGTGGCCAAGGTTGCCTTTCAGCTCACCCCCTCCCCTCACCACTGAGCCCCAGGGGCACTAGAGGGTGCAGGGGGAAAGCTGACCACTGAGTTTGGGCTGGGTCACATAAAGGTCAGGAGAGTACCAAGTAGAGCATGGGGAGGGGAGCCCAAGTTGCAAGGGAGGCGAGAGTGAAGACTGCAGTTGAAAAACTATGGAGTTAAGCTACATGAAGCAAAAAGTTGCAAACACAGAGTGTAGCCTGGCAGGGAAGATGAGTGTTCTTTTCTATTACATGACTCTTAGCTTTCTTGGCACCCAAGGGCCCAGACCACAGTGATCATCTGCTCCCTCTGTGTGCACATGTGAGGCTCAGGAAGAGGGGTAGTGACAGCCGAGGGCATTTGGCAGAGGTGAGTCCCGCCTCAAGCTCACTGGCCATCTCCTTCCAGAAAGGAACCCTTGTGATGGACACGGGCAGGACCCATTAGCGCAACATGAAAGTGAAGAATGCACGATTCTGGCACTGTGACTGGTTGTGGGAGGTCTTTGGACCTCATCTCCAAGCTCCGTGTCTAGGAGGCAGTACAACGCAGACGTTGATGTCCAAACCAGCCAGCCTGGACAGTGACAGACAGTGACACAGGCAGGGACAGTTCCTTCCATCTCTTTTATCAGGACTGGGGTTCACAGTTCCTGCGCTGAAGCCCAACTCCCACATTTTTGTAGAGGATCGGGGTCTTCTCAGTGAGGGGACAGAGGAGCCAGCTGTTAGATGCTCACTTGTACAAGGTGGTTAAAATCTGAGTCGGGACCCCATTCTCTTCCAGGTTGGTATGTGACCCCTCTTGGTCTCCTCATCCAACTCTCTCCACGTTGTTGGATGGCAGCCTTGGAGAGACAAGGGGCAGCTGGAAGGCCCTCCGAGAGGCCCAGGTCCCGGAGGAGCTTCTGCCCAGGCCGAGGTCTTGGGGACGGGACGGTTCTCACCAGGCTGCCCCCTGCCCTCTCTGGGGGAGGGCTGTGAGGCTAGGGGCTCCACTGAGTCTGAAAAGCAGTTAGTCACCTTCGCAGCTTCTGGCACCTGAGAAGGGAAGAAGGGGTCTGTTCACGCTGGCCCCGAGGCTCAGCCCCTGTTTCTCTAGACGCACCCACTTATTACCTTCTGTGAACCCCATTCTCCCCTAACACTCCTGGGAAGCCCCAGCTGGCCCGGCCCACACAATGCCACCCCATGACCCCGCTGTGGAAGGGAGGGGTGTTGAGAAGCGCCTTGGACGAGGGTGGACCAGGGTTCCACTACATCTCCTGGCCTGCAGGAGCCCGTAAGGTAGAACATCAACATCTACCATAGGCGTTTCTGAGACGGTTCAGAGCTGGAAGGCTGTCTTTCCATTGCCACTCCTGGTGATGTCACCTCTTCCAGGATGTCTCTAGCCTCTCAAAGATGATGTCAGGTACTGCTTACCGCAGCCCTTGACATCCTCTGTTGGCATCGTGTGTCTGACTCCCACATTAGAACAGGAGCCTTGTTTTTGCTGACCCCAGTGCCAACTAGGTGCTGGGTCAATATTTGTTCAACCCAGTCAAAGCTTCCCTTTCCCTGGCTCTTCTCCCACCGGCTGGCTCACCTGGACCTGCTCCAGGAAGGGCCTGGACACCACTCCCAACTCCTCACCTGCAGGTGTCTGGGTTGAGCTCTAAGCCCCGCCCTTGACAACGGAGGAAGCTGCGGCGTCGGCAGCGGCAGCGGCAGGTCCGGGGGTCAGGGCGCTGGCGGCGCTGGGGGCAGCGTGGGCAGAGGGGCCTGGGGCTGGAGTGGGATGGGTGATGTCAGCTGGGGAGGGTGCTCCAGGGGCAGGGTCCCAGCCCGGAACAGAGCGGGGCTGGGGACGGTGGTGGGGAGTGGAAGCCCTAGGAGGAGAAGCAACATGTCTCGGGTGGGAAGGAAGTCTTCCCAGGGGCTGGGGTCAGGGAAGAGCACAGAGTCTTGGGGAGCAGAGAAAAAGGGGAGGAAGGTGGGGACAGGCCGGGGAGGAGAAGGAGGGGAGGGGACCACAGCTCCCTGACACACCCTAACACCCCCTGCCCCAGCCACATGTGACTTTCTGGGCACTAAGCCTGGGCTCCAACCCCACCCCAGCAAGAGCCCAGGACTCACCTGTCTGGCTTCACAGCACTCGCTCGTTTTTTTGGTCTGAAAAGTAAGAGAGACGGACAGAGACAAGGACAGAGAGGATCAGGAAGCCAAGCATTCTCCACTCTCTTGCCCTCGATCCCAGGCCTGCCCCGCTCTACCCTTGGAAACCTTGTCCCCACTGCGGTGTACCGCCACACCCAGCACCCCCTAAGACTGATCTCTGCGAACTCCGAGGTGGGGCCTCACTGGCACCTGCATTCACACTGGCTGTGTTCTTCCAGGGACATCTCCCCCAGCTGACTGCTTGGGTACTGGATCATGAGGATCTGGGCTCAGGAGAACAGGGAGAGACACAGTGAGAGAGACGGGAAGGGGGTGCTCCAGGGCTGGAGGGATGAGAACACCTTGCCCACTGCCCAGGGCTCTGGCCGCCACCCCCTCAGTCCCCAGAATGCCAGCATCCATCCAGGCACACTCCACCTGCCCCCTACCTGCATTCGGACTTGGTGCTGCCCAGTGGGCACGCACTCCAGGCCATCGTCAGGGCAGCAGCCGCCACAGCGCTGCACTGTCACGCAGCTGGGCACCAGTTGCTTGGCCACAGTGCCCATGAGCTCCATGTTCAGGGG
Organism: Bubalus kerabau; assembly: GCF_029407905.1. Lineage (NCBI taxonomy): Eukaryota > Metazoa > Chordata > Mammalia > Artiodactyla > Bovidae > Bubalus > Bubalus kerabau. The sequence continues at coordinate 8,543,877 of NC_073628.1, forward strand.
CACCACCACCTCCCGCGGCTGGCAGGTGGCACGAGCATACACGTCTATCCATGACACCACTAGGGGCAGATGCATAAGGGTTAAGTCCCCCCAGAGTTTCCTGCAGCTGCCCCCTGGCTCCTCTATCCCTGCATCCAGAAGCTGTTCTTAGTTCCCCCGTCACAGCCACCCTCCACTAGCCCCCGCTTCTGCCCACCCAATCTGTCTTCCTTGCCCTGTTCATCCAGATGCCAGGCATCCCACTGCCTCAATCTGCTCTTCTGTGAAATGGGCAGAATTAAAGAGTTTGCATCTTACAGAGAGGCTGTGATTACACAAGATGAGAAATACATGGAGTCTGCAATCAGGGCTGGAAGCAAATGTTCTGAGCGCCGGCTGGTGCAAAGTTCTGTTACTATTACCTTTCTTCTGGTGACCAGGGGCATCAGGCTGGGAGACGGGGGCCTGTAGGAGAGAAGAAACCTGGACCAAGATGCACTCCAGGAAGGGTTTGGCAATGTCTTTCTCCCCAGGGCTCTGCCCTTGCAGTCAGGAGGCTTCAACTCCCCCCTGACAGTTTTCCAAACTGCTCTGTTCCTGGGGTCACTCTAGCTTTACCTGTCCTCTCCACGCCACCTGGGACCTGCCCCAGCTACTACCCGCCAGGCCCGCTCTGGCAGCAGCCTCGAATCTCCAAGCCTGGAGTCCGGGCTAGTTCTCCAGGCCCCAGATCAGGAAGGGGCACAGTGGGCGCCGAACCGCGTCCGCCAGGCACCGAGGCGGCCCCGCCCCCGGCTGCGCCCAGGGGACGGGGTGGGGCGGGGGAGTGGCCCGGGAGTCTGGCGGGCGGGAGAGGAGGGACTCCTCCCGGGGGATGCCCGGGCTGGGCTCCCGAGACGCCCCCGTGGATCCCCAAGAACCCGCGCCTTCCCACTTCCGCCAACCTTGAGAGAGGGCACGGCGCGCGGGCGGGATGTCGCGGACGCACGTACCTGGGCGGGGGCCAGCTGCAGGAGCACGGCGAGCAGCAGGCGGCGGAGCAGGGGGCTCATGGTGCCCGCGGGGGCCGCGCGCCGGGGGCGCCCGCATCGCCCTAGCCGGGCGGCGCGGGGGGCGGCGGCAGCCAGAGCCCCATGGCGCGGGCCCGAGCGCGGCGGGCGGGGACCGGGTGCGGGGGGCGGCTCCTCCGCGGCCCCCTCCCAAGCCCTGGGCGCAGGCAGCGCAACGCAACGCAGCGGCGGCGGCGGCAGCCGGAGGAGCCGAGCGGGCGGGCGGCCGGTGGTGGTGGCGGGCGGCGGGGACGGCGGGGACGGCGGGGACGGCGGGGGCGGCGGGGGGCCGGGCCCGGGCTGGCGGGCGGGCGGCTCATGTGACCCAGACACGCGCTCCCCACCGGGCCGCGGGGCGGGGGCGGGGCGGGGGAGGGGGGGCGAGGCCGCCGGCGGGGCCCGCCCCCTCCACACACACACACACACACACGCACGCGCGCGCGCGCGCGCACACACACACACACACACACACACACACACACACACCCCTCCCGCCGCTGCAGGGGAAAGGGGACGCACCGCCCAGGGGGCCGGGCTCCCGGGTTGCCGCCACCAAAGCCCAGAGGGCGGGGCCGGGGCGGGGGGCGCTGGGCCTGTAGGAGGGAGCCAGACGAGAGCTCTGGGAATCACTTTATTGCACGCGTTTTGGGGCGTGGGGCGTCCCAGAACGGGGCACCCTGCAGGCCCCATCCAAGGAAAGCTCTCCAAGGTGAGCCACTCAGGGGCCTGGGCGCACGATCCCGGGGCCTTGGGGCGGCCCGGGTGGTGACTGCAGCTGCTGCCTCTGCCGCTGCTCCTGCAGGAGCCTGGCTCTGTTGGCCCTGCAGGGAGAGCACCTGGGTGGTCGGGACTGGGATCCTGGGAGGTGGTGCCGGCACAGGGAAGGGAGGGCAGGAAAGAGCTGGGACAGACCTGGCCCGGGCCCGAGTGTCGTTGTAAATGGCTGTGATGATCCGATCCTTCTCATCCATGAAGCTACGATGCAACTGCTCCAGCTTCCTGCAAAGGGGTTACAAAGAACACTGGGACCCCCAGTCTCTGCTGTCCCCCAAGTCTCACTTCCCTCCCCTCCACTCCAGGGTCTCACAGCTTTACACGTGTGGGGACCGCAGCCGAACTGCCAGTGCTAGGTGAGGAGACACAGAGTGGTCGGGACTTGTCCAGGGTCTCATGGCGACCCAGGTCCCTGACTGTCATGACAGCAGCTCTGAACGTCAGAGAGGTCCTTGAAGGAGACTAGAAAGGTTTGTTCTAACTCGATCACTGAACTAGGCACGCTGCTAGCAGTGGGCACCGGCCTTTAGGTGTCTCTACTGTTCAAGCTCAGTGGCATGGCATGCGCGAGAGGGTGGCAGGAATGAATGAGGGCAGTTGCTGGTAAGGCCCAGCTTGACCCATTTCCTTCTTGTGCAGGCTTTCTGGTTGGCTCCAGCACTCTGGTGATCAGCACCAAAGATTTAAATTCAAATGATAAAAAACTGAAATGACATGAGCTCTTAGTGCACAGCTGCCTTTGCCAAGTCAGAAGGGGCTCTGGAGGAGACCCATTTCATGCAGTTCTTAGCTTGGGACACACAAGGGTGCAGGTCACAGGGGTGGCGTGGTTAGGTGGCTGACGCTGGGCTTCGCCCACCCTCCTGCCCCCTGCCCATCGCCCTAGGGAGACACGCACCTGAAGGCGACGTAGTGCAGGCCCATGCCGGACAGCATGATCAGAAGGCAGTACCCCAGCACTCGCCGGTTGTGTTTGTGCTGCTGCTGCCTGGACTCTGGCCCCTGAGGCCTCACGTTATGAAACTGGGCCCAGTATTGTTCATTGGGGGGTGCCCCAGAACTGCTTGGAGGAAGAAGAAGGGACAGTGTAAGGATGAGCCCATCCACACAGGCCTCCTGGCTCCTGCTCCCCAGCCTTGTCTCACCCCTCCACTCCCCTCATCTCCCTTTTCACGCCCCTTCCCGGGACCCATGAGCTGGGGGCTGGACTACTGTACCTGTGTGCCTGGTGAGCAGACCTGGGGTGGGCTGTGGTTCCTGGAGACTTTGGGGAAGCTGCCGAGCGGAGCTGGTGGTCATAGCTGCGGCGGCTCTGCTCACGGCTCAGCACTTGGTATGCTTCACTCAGCTCCACAAAGCGACTGTGCAGGGCTGGGTTCCCAGGGTCCCGGTCAGGGTGCAGCTGGGGTGGAGCAAGACTCCCCTCATCTCCCTTTCCATGCCCCTTCCCGGGACCCATCCTGATAATGTCCATCCCCAAGGGCTCATGTCATTCCCAGAGGCCCTTCCTGGGGAGTGACCCTCACTCTCAGGCCTGCGCGTCCCTGTAAACCACCACAGAGTCAGGAAGCACAGACTTCTGCCTCCTCCCCTTGTGTAAGTCCTTCCCACCTGCTGCCTGGCTCTCACTGTAAGTCCTGGATCCAGCTTTCTCAAGAGCAGGCAGGCCAAGAGAACCAAGCCCAGCCCATCAGACAGGCCTCCTGGCTCCTGCCCCTCAGCCTTTCCTCCCACAGGGGCAGATGTCTCCCCATGGGGCACCTCCCCCTCCCTGTGAATGCTGAGGGAATCTGCACCAGCCAGAGTGAGCTTCTCAGCTCCATTTCTGAGAATTTGAAGCATACCCCATCTGGCTCAGACTTCCCTTCCCCCTCTCCACTTAAAACCACTTGTACCTCTTTGGACTTGGAGAAGAAAGCTCGTTTAACTTCTTCAGTGCTGGCACCAGGCTGCACCCCCAAGAGTTCATAGTAGTTACTGGGGCCAGACCTGTGGAGAGAGGCCCAATCCTGCCAGGGCTAAGGAAGACACAGGGATACCCCTTCCCTACCCACTTGGGCCACCCTTTGACTCAGCATCCTGGTGCTCAGGGTTGAGCCAGGTACCAAGGATAGTCTCTGTAAATCATCCCTCCCTTTTTGAGTGTTCCAGGTATGGGGCAGTTCAAAATGTCTCCAAGTGTAGTTTTCAGACTCCTTGCATCAGAAACACCTGAAAATTATATTTTGGTTTTGGTTTTGATCATGTTTTTTAAAATAAATTCTTGGGACTTCCCTGGCGGTCCAGTAGCTAAGACTCAGGGCTTCCACCTCAAGGAGCCTGAGTTCCATCCCTGGTCAGGGGAACTAAGATCCCGTATGCCCTGCAGTGCGCCCAAAAGAAAAAAAAAGAAAATTCTTGAGCCCCACCTCATTCCTGCAAATCAGAATCTCCAAGTAGGGCCCAGGAATCTGCAATTTTGTAAGCACACCCCCCCACCACCACGCCGCCCCCCCGCAGCCCTCCTGCGTTATGCACAGTGATGCTTAACAACCACCTGAGTTGTAGGAAGGGCACTGGTTTTGACTTGGGTTCAAATTTTAGATCTGTATGACCTTGGGGGTTATTCCTTAATCTCTGATACTGTGTCTTCAGCAGTGAAAGTGAGAGTAACCCGACAAATCTGTAAGGCGCCTGACACAGAGCTATCCCAGCACCTAGCTCAGCGCCTAGAATTGGGCAGGCCAGCAACAAGAACCTACTGAACGACCGGGCCCGATCCCGGGGGCTCGACTCACCGCTGCCGGGCGGCCGCTGCGAAGAACCAAAGGGGAGGGTTGAGGGGCCACAGCCGGCATAGGCGCAGGGGCAGCATGGCGGCAGGCAGGCAGCTGGTGAAAAGAGACCACAAAGAGGAGTGGGATGGGACCCCCTGAATCGGAGGAAATGGGGAGCGGGGGGTGCTGGCCCTGTTTAGATGCGAAGGGAAACTGAAGCAGGCCCGGGGGGCTCAGGGGCGTTTGGAGCCTTTTTGCTGAAGACCAGACCTGTGCTCTGGCCCCGTCCCCGCCTCTGCCCTGTGCGTTCAAGACCCCCCCTCCACATTCGTCTCGGTGTCTGGACCACTAGCCCTGGACGCGGAGACCCCCTCCCCACCCTGGGAGTATTGGGGGGCGGGTGCAGGAGGAGCCACACCAAGCCCCGCCCTCGTTGCACTCACGGACTCCGCCGCGGCCGCCGTTTCCTGCTCTTACCCAGGCCCCGCCTCCGCACTCTTATTGGCTTAGACAGCCAGACACGCCCACAGGCCAGAAGGGGCGTCAGTGCGGCGAAGCCCCTCCCCCGAACGCCCTTTGGCCTTTGACGCCTCGCCCAGGCCGGAGGGCTTGCAGAGAGGCGCCGGTGCCCACCCGGGAACCGGCGGGACTGGTCCTGCTCTGAGTGCGGCTTTCAGCTCAACCTCTGTTGTTCACTCCTTCGGACATAGCTGTTACTCCACACTGCACCGAGACGCATTTCACAAAGCAGTTTCCACCCCGTAAAGTGAAGTGTGAAAATTAGTCGCTCGATCGTGTCTGACTCTTTGCGACCCTGCGCGTAGCCCCGCTGCAGGCGCCTCTGTCCATAGGATTTTCCAGGCAAGAATAATGGAGTCAGTAGCCATTTCCTTCTCCAGGGGATCTTCCCGACCCAGGGATCAAACCCGGGTCTCCTGCATTGCAGGCAGATTCGGGAAACCCTTCCACCCCATAGTCAGCCTGGAGCCTCACTGGAACCTGGCAAAGGGGCACGGCCCTCAGCTTGCAGAGGGGAAGACTGAGGCTGGGCCTTTTTTTAACCCAAGTCACTTGTCCTGTCTCTCTCACCCTCCCTGGGCTCTCCCAGTGGCCCCCTCTGTCTCATGCAAACAGCAGATGCCAAAGGAATCCAAGAATAAAGTCCTTTATTGTCTTCAGAGCTGTGGTGATAGGGCTGGGGACTCCAGGAGACTCAGGTGGAACTTCCCTGGACCCGGTTGTAGAGGAAGATGGCGCCTTTGGCTGAGGGGCAGAGCTCAGCCCACATCTCAGTCTCCTGCAACCTTTGCATACTCTGTGGGGAGAGACAGTGAGACCCAGACATCTCAGCGTCAGGTTTCTTGTGGGAGCTGTGCCCACAGTTCCTGAGCCTCAGAACCTCATGTTAAGGGGGCTGAGCAGGTCCCTGGCACTCTCCCTTGAGCTGAAGGCAACCCCGTGAGGACTTGTGGCTCTGGAGAGAAGCTCTGAGATCTGGGAGCCCCGTCCGACCCAGGCCTGGGAGACAGACGTGCATCACCAGGCCTCTGCAAGCCCCAACCCAGCTGCTTATCCAAATGACACACTTTGCCACCTCGAACCTGTTTCTCCACAAAGATGATTCCTGTGGATTCGTGGGCCTCAGGTCCCCCACTCATGTAGTGTCTCCTCACCTGCTCAGAAGTCAGGCTGCACCTGGACAGGATGTGAGAGTGGCCTGGTGAGTGCTTAGCCCCTGGAGGGGCCCTGTGGAGCACCAGCTCCCTCAGCCATGCCCCTCAACCACCCACCTACTCCAGGACCCAGGATTCTGTCCCCCAGAGATCACTCACTGGACGTAGAACTCAGCACTGGCACGGCCGGCACTGGTCTCATTGCAGGCGATGCCCAACAGCAGTGGCTGACTCAGGGTGAGTGGCGGCACATTCACCTGGGGCCAGGGGTACCACCTGTCAGTGCCCAATTCCCACGTCCCTGCCCCCTCAATGAAGAATAGCATGTTACCCTAGTACAGCGTTTTACAGTTTGTAGTTCAAGTGCACAGAGTCACAGAAAGTCAGATCTTGGGCACATTCATTTCATATGGGAAAACTAGAACTGGAGAGATGGAACAGTTTGCCCTGAGTCACCCAAGGGAAGTTGATTTAGTAACTGGGACTCCTCTTTACCCCTCTTTTCAACAAACCTGGTGGGGAAGTAGGCAAGACATTTATCATTATCCCCACTGTAGGGAGGAAAACCCTGAGGCACACAGAGGCAAGGGTTAGAATTCCACTTCAAGTGTGCCTAGCTGCAAAGCCAAGCTCTTTGCTCAATGATGGATGCCTAGGACTTCCCTGACAGTCCAGCAGTTACGAGGAGTCCCGTACTCTCACTGCCAAAGCCCTGGGTTCAATCCCTGGTCAGGAAACTAAGATCCCACAAGCCATGTGCCAGTCTGGACCTGTGGAATTCTGGCTTGTTCTACCTCCTCCCTCCTTGCCCACTACTCTGTTCTGCCTGCCCCTCACTCACCTCATCACAGATCTCCTGGAGGACACTGGAGAAGAGCTCGTGCACCACCAGCTCCCCAGGGAGGTCCTTGTGCAGGGGGCTGTCACCTGGGCACAGGGCCTGTGAGAGGTCAAGCTCAGTCTCTGCTCCCCTCTTTCTGCCCTACTTCCCCCCCACACGCACTGGCCCTGAAGGCCACTTCCTCTGACCCCAGCCCTCTTTTTCCAGATGGGCAACTACTGGTTCAGCTAGGTTCTCCATCCCCACCCCCACCCCCAGTTCCCTAGCTTCCCATGGGTCTGGGACAGGATTCAGCGGAGAGGCTGAGAGGCTACCCCTAAGAAGAGACTTTGGAGAAGCACCAGGCCAACTCCCCTTTTAAGAGATGAGGAAGACAAAGCTGAGCTTTGTGGGTCTTTGTGCCTCTGTGCCCAGCCTGGCATCTCACCTGAGGCTCAGGATGCCCACCGGGCACGTCCACCAGCCCAGGTGCCTCAGCCACCTGGCCAGAGCGGCGCAGGAAGACAAGGAAGTTGTCAGCAGTGGCCAGTGCAGCGCCCACGCCCAGGGGGTCTGCCAGATAGGCTTGCTTGTCACCCCAGTTGGTGGCCCCCTGCTGTCGCAGCCAGGCAGCTGAGCTGGCCCAGTTGGTCCCCAGGAAGTCTTGATAGGAAGTAAGACCCAGGCGCAGGAGCAGCTGTGGCCCTGGCGAGCCAGTGGGCGCCAGTGTGGCGGAGTGCAGGCGGAACTTGGGGGCATTAAAGAGCCAGGGCTGGGCCTGAAGCCGGCTCTCCCAGATGGCGATGATGGCCTTGTCCCCTCCTGGCAGTGGGCGACGATCATAGACTGGGCTCAGCTCTGCCCGAACCTGCTTCTCAGGCAGCCCCCCGGGGGGGCACTGCAGCAGCAGGGACACCTCAGGGTCCATGGCCTGGAGAGGGCAGTTCTGGGGACGACACAGCCAAGCCTGTCACCTCGGGGGACCCACAGCCTCCCTTGGGCGCGGCAGCTGGCCCCCTCTGTCACAGACTTCCTGAGGGTACCCACCCCCGCGCAGCCCTTCTACACCCCCCTGACCACTCCCTGGGCAGTAAACTGTCTTATCATCCCAGCAAGAGCTCCTAGGCTCCTGCTACCAGACATCCCTTAGACTCCCCGGCATCCCTACAACCCAGAGGTCCTGGGTCCTGTCTCCCCCCAGTGCCCCTGTCTCCCCAAACCAAAGGTCTTGCCTCCCCCAGTGCCCCTGTCTCCGCAAACCAAAGGTCCTGGCTCCAACCCTAGACATGCCGGGACCCCTCCCACCATCCGGAAGCTCCGGCCTCCAGCCGGCACTCACCGGCCCACTCTCCCGCAGGCTCCGCCCCTTTCCTCCGAGCGGAAATGCCTGCCCCCTTCTTTCTCGGCTTCTCATTGGCCGGTCCCGGAGCTCAGGGCCCCGCCGGATCAGCTGCCCGGCACCCGGAGTCGGTGAGCCTTCCTGTCTGTCCCTGCTCCGTCTGTCTGGCCGGCCCAAACAATTCCGCACTTTAGCCTGGATGGCGGCCGCGCCTCCCGAGGCGCGCCTTGCGGAGCAGACCAACGAGCCTGGGTCAGGGGGGTTCAGCTTCCCTGGGACCCGTGTGACCTTGGGCAAGTCTTGCCTGCTGTGCCTCAGTTTCCCTATCGGCTCCAGGGAGTTGGGGGTGGAAAGTGAATTTAGTGATCTGAATATCCCCCTCCCAGCTCTCAAATCCTGAGGCTCTGTGACACCGGGCAGCATGGGGAGATGGGAGGGGTCCTTAACAGTCTCCCATGTCACTGCTCCCCACAGGTCTTGGCCATGAACTCCTCTGGAGGAAGGAGGCGGGAAGCAGCTGGGCCCAAGGGTAGAAGGGCTCACAGACCCCCCCGGGACCAGGTGCTCTCCTCTCCACCCTCACCCCTGCTCCCAATGTGGGAGGGCGGGGAGGGCAGCTCTGAGCCCTGCTCCCTGGGAAATGCTGATGGCATGGGAGCAGGAGCTGCTGGGTCATACTGTTCCCAGGAGCACAGGGACTGCTGTCCCTCTGGTCTCCTTCTGCGGCAGGTCACTCAGATTTCAGGGTGAGCAGCTGGGCAGGCAGGGTCACCACTGGGACTAAGGGTCAGCTCTGGGCTCTTTCAGGACCGAGATGTCCAGCTGTCCAAGGCTCTGTCCTACGCCCTGCGCCATGGGGCCCTGAAGCTGGGCCTTCCCATGGGGTCCGGTAAGTGAGCGTCTTAGGGGCTGGGCCCAGGAGTGCTTGGAGCCCAGGGAGTAGAGTGAGCCAGTTGGTAATCGCCTTCCCCCATGGCTCCTACCACAGTCCTGTGGGGACAGCACAGAAGGTACATCCCTGCCATGTAAGGGAAGGCTGAGGCCCAGAGCCCGGGATCATGTCCAGGGCGGACTGGGAGAGGAGCCTGTGTCTGGCCAGGCCTGGTGATACCTCCAGCCCAGTGGCCCAATAAACACTTACGCCAAGATTGGGCACTAGGGGTGTTGGGGCAACTGTTGTTTATTGAGTGTCCACTCTGGGCTGGGTTCTGTCCTCAAAAGGGTCCCTTGATCTTTGTGACCCTCTGTGAGACAGGGGGTCCTGTCTCCATGAGACAGAGCCTATTTCATGTAAGGTGAGGGACTGAGGCCCAGAAAGGGGGGACTTTCTAAAGGTCACATGGGCTCTGGTCTTGCAGTCTGAGGCTCCCCCTGTGAACTCTGGCCAGGGCCAGAGCAAGGTCATTTCCTTACCACCCTGCCTTCCCACAGATGGTTTCGTGCCCCTGGACGCCCTCCTGCAGCTGCCCCAGTTCCGCAGCTTCTCAGCTGAAGATGTTCAACGCGTGGTGGACACCAATGTGAAGCAGCGCTTTGCCCTGCAGCCAGGGGACCCCAGCACCGGCCCCCTCATCCGGGCCAATCAGGGTCACTCCCTGCAGGTGGGTAATAAGGGGGCAAGTGGCAGAGCCATGTGAGACCCCTGCCTGTGAGGGGAGGGTCACTGCCGCCCTTCCCCCCGCATCCATCCCAGGTGCCTGAGTTAGAGCTGGAGCCCCTGGAGACCCCGCAGGCCCTGCCCCTGATGCTCGTCCATGGCACATTCCGGCAGCACTGGCCGTCCATCCTGCTCAAGGGCCTATCCTGCCAGGGAAGGACACACATCCACCTGGCCCCAGGACTGCCTGGGGACCCTGGTGTCATCAGTGGTCAGTGCCCCTCCCCCAAGCTACTCCTACGCAATCTGTCCTTCCAGGTCCCCCTCCGAGGGTCATAGCCTCTTGTCCAGGGCCAGTTCATACCCTGCATGCAGGAACAAATCCCCTCCCCACCCCTTGAAATGAGCCCAGGATCCCAGCCCACCCAGGTTTGATAACTACAGTCCAGACGCCCCAGGCCCCAGCTCCAATTGTCCACTCAGGTATGCGGCCAAATTGTGAAGTGGCTGTGTTCATCAATGGGCCCCTGGCCCTGGCAGGTGAGTCTGGACACAGGAGGGACCACCCCAGGCCTTCTGAGAGGGCTTGAGTCACAGGTCTGGCTCTGTCTGCAGATGGAATCCCCTTCTTTCGCTCTGCCAATGGGGTGATCCTGACTCCAGGGAATGCTGACGGTGTCCTGCCTCCCAAGTATTTCAAGGAGGCCCTGCAGCTGCGCCCTACCCGTAAGAACCACCACCCCAGCCAGCCCTGTTCTTTGTGCCTGAAGCCTGTGCCCTCTGCCCTCACCTCTTTCCCAGCTTGCAACCTCAGACTGACTTAGTTCTCCTTTCTCTAACCAACTCTCCTCTCTATCTCAGGAAAGGCCCTCTCCTTGGCTGGCAATGAAGAGACAGAGCATCAGAGAGACTCCAAGCATGGCTCCAGAGGAAGACGGATGACCCAACAATAAAATATTTATTTTTTTAAAAATGTAAAAAGGTAAAAAAGAAACTGATTTGAAACTATGAGTCATCATCCCGTGGCTGCAGCCAGTCTTCCTCGTGTGCTCAGGGACTTCAGCTGGGCCAGAGGTGTTGGTCCTGGCCACTCAGACAAGGGAAGGGCGGGTGCTGTGCAAATGAGGGCCTACCCTCCCAGAGGGATGGCAGGGTCTGACCCAGCCGGGACTCTGGTCTACACAGAGCCAGTGACAGTGAGTGAATGGATCCAGCTCGGTCGTTGCATGTCTGGACAGTGTGTGGACAGTGAGTCCCAGTGGATGTGGACTTAGGAGTGGTCATGGCAGGTGGTGAGCGGGCGGGGGCAGTGAGACAGGCTTCAGAAGGCCTCGTGGCCTCCGGTGAGCTGCAGGAAGAGGTCCTCGTCCAGCTCCTCCCCCCGGGCCCTCTCCCGCGTGGACAGGAAGATGTAGCCCCCGATGTACTCATGCACAATGCGGCAGCTGGCGGACACGCAGCTGAAAGCCACGTTGATGTGCTCGTCAAACTCGATGGCCACCTGTGGGGCGGGTGGTCAGAGGGCTGGTGCCTTGCCCCTGGCTGGGTCCAGCCCAGTCCCAGGTCCCTCCCCCACCTTCACTCCAGGCCCACCTGCCGGATGTCCCAGTTGACATTCCACTGGCGCATGTTGCTGAAGCGCCAGGTCTTAACCACGTCACCCACGGACAAGTCAATGCGGATCAGTCGGTTGTTGGCAATGCCCAGGATCTCGTCTTTCCTGCTGCCCTTGAACCTGGTGCCCAAGTGGAAAGTGTGAGGGGGGACCTCCACCCCCACTCTGCATGGCCCCGGAGCCCACCCAGAGAGCTTGGTGTGGCACTCAGGAGCAAGCTGGCAAGTTAATCCCTTAGTTTCTCTGGGTCTCAAGTTCCTCATGTGGAAAAAGGGGCTTCACTGATGTAATCCCTATGGTAGCATTTAGCAGCATCAGCCAAATAGTCCATGCCTTTCCATAGGAACATTTTTTTTTTTTTTTTAGCATCATCCTCAGCTTGTTCCTGTCTACAGGCTCGGAAAGTGGGCAGTCAAAGGGGGTGCTCCCTTCACAGCAGCCACCCAACCTTGTCCTATAGACCAGCTGCCCAAGGCCCAGGGAGAACGGTGTGTGGCAGGGCTGGGATGGGTACAGGGGGCAACCGGCTCTCTCGGCCTGATCGCTCTCTAGTGTGTGCTGCACAGGTGCAGGATGGAGGGGGTGCACACAGGCTGCCCTCAGTAAGGTCTCCCCTCCGAGGACAGGAAGGAAGGCTTCACACACTGCTCCCAGGCAGCAGGGGAGGGCTGTGCCTAATTGAGCAGGCTGGGGTGGGGCTCCTACCTGACCACAACATAGGAGATGCCGAAGTCGGGGAGGGACTGCCAGGCCTGGATGAAACGCAGCTGGGCTTCAGACAGCGAGAGCTGGGCCACGTTCTGGTGGGCTTCCAGGATCCGTGGAGTGAGCTGCAGGACCAAGCTGGTGAGGGGCTGCCAAGGTCCCTGAGACCCCCTGCCTGTCCCCATCAAGGAGACAGGATGTGGAGCCTGGGGTGGGGACAGTGCCCAGTGTGGGGCCACTGGAGTGCACCCTGTCTGCATTCAGCGGCATGAGCTGAGCCAGGCCCTGTGGAGGACGGGGCGGCTGGACTGTGACCCCTCCCAGAGGGTTACACCCAGTCCCAGGACCCGGGAGGGAGAATGAGCGAGTGAGCGCGTGCATTTCCAGGGGAAGGCTCTGTGGAGATCCAGGGGCCGAGGTTGGCCAGGTAAACCCTCTGGTCAGTCCCACCACCCACTCTCCCTGGCACCTGCTTGGCCTTGAACTTTCTCTGGAAGCGTGGGGCCACAAGGCCATAAGGGTTGAGGCCCTCGGCGGAGGCATCGGGACCCTGGGGATGGTTGCCGGAGCCCCCGCCGCCGCCGCCTGCCCGCTGTAGGCTGAGGAAAGCCAGGATGGCCTGCACCTCGCTGGAGTAGCTGCTGTCCGCCATGGTGCGGCCCTTGGAGGCCAGTCGGCAGCCAGCCATCCAGCGGGCATACTGCTGCTCCTGGGGTGGGAGGGGCGGGGAGAGAGGTGAGGGCCCTGGTCTGGCCCCGCCCCTTGCCCCTGGCCTGGCCCCGCCCCGTGCCCCTGGCCTGGCCCCGCCCAGCGCCCATTTAGCTCCAGCCTCCAGGGGTCCTGGTCCCAGCCCTTCACGCACATCCTGGCACCGCAGGTAGATCTCACTCATGCCCTCAGGGGAGGGCACCAGGAGTTTGATGCAGAACTTCTGGCCTGAGACGTTGACATCAGGGACCACTTCACAGCCTGGAGGAAGAAGGGATGGGCTAGGGGGCTGGGGAGAGGAGCCAGGGTGCGAGGGCCCTGGGTGAATGCCAGCCCTGCACAGCGGCCTCGGGTCAGAGGGCATCTTCCGGCCCCTAGTTGGAGACAGGTGAGAGCATTCACCTGGCCAGTCCCAGGTGGGTCAGGTGAGGCCCCTGCACACGCCTGGCCCGGCCCTGCCCTTGTCCCGCAGACCGCCATCACTCACCCTTGAGGTTGAGCTGCTGGATGGGTTCCCCGGGGGCCTCGTCCTGGCTCTTGTAGTAGGACAGGGTGGTCTCCTTGAACACCACCCAGTGCTGGCGGTACCCCTTCAGAGTCAGTTTCCGGGGCCTGAGGGTGTGGTGGGAGGTTCAGGACAGGCCACCTCCCTCCTCCCCATCCTCTCTCCGCACTGGGCCCCCCTCCAGCAGGGCTGCCAAGGCTGGACCCAGGCTCACCGGAAGATCCGGAGATGGTCCTTGAGTTCTGGGATGGTGGTGAGGCTGTCCTGGGGAGAAGAGGAGTCAGGGCGGGCGCCCAGCCCCTGCGCTCAGCCCTGACCCCAGCCCCTAACTGGAGCCCCTCCTCACCAGCATGTCCGTGGGCGCCGACCCCTCCAGCTTCACCTCCAGGTTGCTCAGGGCTGCATCCAGGTCGTCCAGCCCTGAATCTGTGCCCGCTGGTTCGTCCACCTCCCCGCTCTGGGACAGCTTGTTGATGTGGTACTGGAGGGGGCACGTGGCCAGGGATGGCTGAGCCAGCAGCCCATTTGCCCAACAGGGCTTCCCCGGATACAGAGTTTCCCCTGGAAGACCCTGCCCTGGGCCTGGCCTGCACCCAGCCCCCAGGGGCCCCCGGCCTGCCCAGCACCTGTAGGGCTGCAAACACCATCATCTCCTCCTCGGTGCAGTCAATCTCTTCCAGCAGCAGGTCCCACCGAGCCTGCTCATACAACTGGGTCAGCCGCACTGGGTCTGTCTGGAGGGAGGGGGAGGCTGGGTTGGTTGGGTGACATCTGTCCTGAGCACCCCATGCACCCAGGTCCCCGCAAGCCTCCGGCCTCAGCCCGGCCTGTGCTGTGCAAGCTCATGGAGTGGTTCCACATGGGCAGCAGACCCCAACCGCAGCCTGCCAACCCCATCTGCCCAGGCAGGCGGCGGTTTCTTCCCTCTAAACCTTTCTGTGCAGATATCGACTATTTGTCTACTGTGTGCCCTGTGTGAAAGAACAAGGCGGGGGCTGAGTAGATCTCTCAATAAATAAGTGATTCAAAGCGATTAAGGAAGTAACTTCCAAAGCAGGGGCTCACTTGTGGGGCTTAGGCAAGAAGCCCACGAGTTTGATGGTGATGAGAAAGAATGGAACTAGGGTGTTGGGGGTGGGGAGGGCTGCTACTCCCCAGATGGAAGCATTCCGGGAAGGCTTCCCTGGGGAGGTGGCTTGCTGTGCTGACACCTGGGAATGACAAGGAGTAACTGATGAGAAGAGTGGTAGGAAGAACATTCCAGAGAGAAGGAGCAGGGAGCTCAAAGGGGCAACCCCAGTTACCCATAGAAGTAAGACTAAGCCCACACTCCCTCTGAAACCCACCAACATCAATAGCAAAGCCATAACAGGGATAAAGGCAAAAGAACTAAGAAGAGAGAGGGGACTAAAGCAGGTTGAGAGATACTAACAAAATTTTGGAAGATGAAAAGCAGAAACATGGACAGGGACTGAGTTGCAGGGAAGAAGAGCTGGGTTCTCACACTCTTTTCCCTCTCTTGTTCTATGGCAAAGGCACTAATGAGTTTGGGAAAATCAGAAAGCAAACAGCAAAAAGAACTAAGATCTGAACAAAGGCATCCCAGTTCATGTCATAGACAGGCTCAGGTCTGGGAGGTGAAGGTGTTAGTCGCTCAGTGTCCTACTCTTTGCAACCCCATGGACTGTAGCCCGCCAGACGCCTCTGTCCATGGAATTCTCCAGGCAAGAATACTGGAGTGGGTTGCCACACCCTTCTCCAGGGGATCTTCCCAACCCAAGGATTGAACCCTCATCTCCTACATTGCAGGTGGATTCTTTACTGTCTGAGCCACCAGGGAAGCCTTTCTGCGAGGCGAGGGTGGGCTCAAATGAAGACCATAGAAAGTCTGTAAATGGAACAGTCCCTCCCTACTCCCTGCAGCCGAGTGACTCCCTGCTCCCAGCTGGCACCTGGTAGAAACCAGAGATTTACTCTCAAGATGCTGAGCCAGTGCATCTGGCACTCCCGGCACAGCTGGGTGGGAGTACGTTGTACTGAAAACAGCTGAATGAGGAGAAAGTTGGCATTTTGAAAGATGAGACACCCTCAGCCCTTCTCCATTTGCCATCAAAGACATTGGCAATGAGCTTTCTATTCCCCAGTCAGGAGATCAGAGCTTTCACTGCTGGGAAGCCAAAAAGAAACCCCCTACAATGAGGGGCATTCCTGCCCCATATTCCCCAGGAGACCCTCCCAAATGCCAAGCCCTGTTTATCCACTCGGGTTTCTAATTGGCTTCTTAGAGCCTTACTAAGTATGAAAGGGCAGGCAGGGATTATCCACATTTAACAAAAACTGCTGGCATGAACTACAGTCAGGGGGAAAAAGAACTTGGAGGAAATAAAGACAATGTAGAGAGCAGAAAAAAACTTCAAACACTAGGTGAAATCCTTACAGAGACAAAATTCTGCACTCATAAAACAAGAACAGGAAGCTATTTTGAAAAGGAATGTAATCATAAAGTTATAGTAATTAAGACAACATGGTAGTGACAGAGACAAATTGATCAATGGAATCAAAGAGAGTTAGAGAGAGGGACTCCGCTGGTGGTCCAGTGGCTGAAACCCTGTGCTCCCAGTGCTGGGGGCCCAGGTTCCATCCCTGGTCGGGAGCTAGATCCCACATGCTGCAACTAAGAGTTAACATGCTGCAAATAAAGATCTCGCATGATGCAGTGAAGATCAAAGGTCCTGCATGCTGCAAACTAAGACCTGGCACTCCCAAATAATTTTTAAAAAATATTTAAAAAGAGAGTCAGAGACAGACTCATGTATGTTCACCTTGGGACAAGGGAAATCTTGCCATCACTGGGGAAAGGATGTTCTTTTCAATAAATGGACCTGGGTCAATTGGATACCCATATGGTAAAAAAAAAAAAAAATTTTTTTTAATGAAAAAAAATGTTAAAGTATTTGTATCTCTGCCTCTTACCACATACAAATATCAATTCCAGTTGAGTTGCAGATCTGAATATCAAAGTGAAAACAGTAAAACATTTAGAGAAAAATAGGACTACATCTGTGCAATTTTAGAATAAAAGATTTCTTAAACAGGATGCAAAATATATTAATCATAAAACAAAACTATGACTCAGATTATATTAAAATTAGGAGTGCGTGTTCCTCAAAATAAACTACTAAGAGAATGAAAAGGCAAAGTATTCTGTGCTTTGTGAAAATATATTCACAATATATTTATCTGTCAAAGTACTCTGCACAGAATATATGAAGAACTCCTACAAAGCTATACGAAAAAGATAAGTACCTCAGTGTAGAAACTGGTAAAACATTGGACAGAAACTTCACAAAAGAGGATATCCAAAGGGCTAACAGTCATGTGAAAAAGTTCTCAACTTGATTAGTCATCAGGGAAATGTACATTAAAGCCACACAGAAAAGCAAATCAGTGGTTGCCTGGGTGTGGAAGAAGGAATGACTGCAAATGGGCACTAGAGAACTTTCTGGGGTGATGGAAATGTTCTAAAATTGGACTGTGGTGATGGCGGCATAGCTGTATCTTACTAAAAATAAACTGCTTACAGTGGGTGGTTTTTATGGTATAGAAGTTATATCTCAGTAAAACTGCTCGAATAAACAAACAAAATACCATATGAGATACTATTACACACCCACCTGAAGAGCTAAGATGGGAAAGGCAGGAAATATCAGGTACTGGTGAATTTGTGGAATGGTTGAAACTCTCATCACTGCTGGTGTACGGGGCTGTAGTTATCTACTACAGCTAAACCAGTGCCTGCCCCATAACCCCTGGTGGCTCAGATGGTAAAGAATCTGCCTGCAATGCAGGGGACCCAGGTTCACTCCCTGGGTTGGGAAGATCCCCTGGAGAAGGAAATGGCTACCCTCTCCAGTATTCTTGCCTGGAGAATCCCATGAACATAGGAGCCTGGTGGGCTACAGTTCATGGTGTCACAAAGAATAGGACACACTTTCACTTTTCAAACTAGTGCGTGCCCTACAACCCAGCAATTCCACCTCTTGGTGTATACCTTACAGATAATATGGTATATGTTCACCAAAAGACATATGCTGGAATGTTCATAGTGTTTCTATTCATAATAGCCCAATCTAAACATTGTACAATGCCCATCAACAATAGAATGGAGGACTTGCCTGGTGTACTGGATAAGAGACCTCCTGCCAATGCAGGGGACACGAATTCAATCCCCGGTCTGGGAAGATTTCATATGTCATGGAGCAACTAAACTCATGCACCGCAACTACTGAGCCCACGCTCTAGAGCCCACAAGCCTGCACACGGCCGTGAAGAGCCGGTGCAGCCAAAAATTAGTAATAACAAAACAATAGAATGGAGAATTAAAATCAATTGTGGTATATTGACAGCCTGAAATAGTACACACCAATGAGAAATATGCTACCCTATATGCAACATGGATGAATCATACAAGCATAATGCTGAGTGAAAAAAAATAGACACAAAAGAGTATATAGAATGTGTGATTTCCTTTATGTAAATTTCAAATATGGGCAAAACTAATCTATGGTGTTAGCAGTAACAGTAATGGTTCCCCCCGCGGGAGATACTGCTTGGCTTCTGAATGCTGGTAGAGTTCTATTGCTTGATGTGTTGGTGACATTTGTGAGTATTTCTAAATATATATTACACTAAAAAATAAAATAAAAAACACTAAAAAGGGACAGTCAGAAAATAAGAGCTCTTACAATTTAAAAAGACAGTTGCAGAAATTATAAAGTCAATAGATCATTTGGAAGATCAGTCAAGAAACTTTCCAGAAAGTAGAACAAAAAGACAAAAAACATGAAAAAGGAAAGAAAAGATAAATATCCAACTTTTTATTGTAAAAATAAATCCAGGAGGTGTAATATCTACCAAGTTCCAGGAGGAAAAAAAAAAAAAACAACAGAAAAATGGAAGGCAGTAAATTATTAAAGAGATTGTATAGACCATATTTCCAGAACTCAAGGACCCAGGCTTCTGGTCTGAAAGGGCTCAGCAAGTGTGTGGGACAATCAAAGAAGAAAGACTCATATGAGGACATACTATTGAGAGATTTTTTTAAACATCAAGAGATAAGGAAAAGATTCTTCTGTGTTTTGTTTTGGCTGTGCCATGTGGCTTGCAAGATCTCAGTTTCCTGATGTGGAATTGAACCCAGGTTATAGCAGTGAAATTGCTGAATCCCAACCACTAGACCACCAGGCAACTCCCAAGAAGATTCTTAAGTTTCTGGGGCTCTCCTACTCCTCCAAGAAAAATTGAAAGGGTCACATATGGAAGGGTTGAAAATTGAATGGAGTTAGATTCTTCAACAGAAACACTAGAAACTAGAGGACAATGGGAGGTTGTTTCAAAATTTGGCAGGAAAATGTTTCAAACCAAGAATTATGCAAACTTTCATGTGAGGGCAGACCAGTGACCTTTTCACACAGGATTTCAAACCACTTAGGGAAAGCTATTACCATTTTGCCATTTTAGGGGAAGTCATTGAAATATACGCTCCATTGAAATGAGGGAGTCAGGAATCAAGAAGTCAACTATAGGAATTACCAGGAAATAGTGAAGGGAAGTTCAAGGACAACAGTCAGTGGGTCTAGATTGCCACCATTCCACGGTTCTTACCAAGATATAACACTGATTGATATCCTAAAGTAAACAATCATTTTGAAAAGGGCATTGTGCTTCAGCTGCAGTGTTGGAGGGACTGGGTTATGGAACATCCCACCTCATCACTCTGAAGAGCTCCCACGGCAGGCCACAGATTCACGGAGAGTGTCCAGAGAGCCTTTTGGCGTCTCACTTCTAATTGTGCACAGATAGGCAATTAACAGATGGTAAAGAATCTGCCTGCAATGTGGGAAACCTGGGTTGGGAAGATCCTCTGGAGGAGGGCATGGAAACCCACTCCAGTATTCTTGCCTGGAGAATCTCCACAGACAGAGGATCCTGGTGACAGTCTATGGGGTTGCAAAAAGTCGGACACGACTGAGCAACTAAGCACAGCACAGACAATTAACAGAAAATAAATAAACCAAGAAAGGAAGTATAGTCACTCTGTGGCTTAGCTCAGAACACTATTTATATGTGTTACTATTTACAACCGTGCTCATGTTGTTTTAACCAAAAACTACAACACAGCTCAGTTGGGAAGATGCAAAAGAGGTGTATGTTGTAGGGGAAGGAGGGAGGAAATAAGACAGGTAAATTTTCATCTTTCATACAAAGTGAATAGATAATGCATGGAGTGAAAAAAAAATCAAGGGAATAGACATATCTAAGCTTGTTATATAGAGGTAAACACTAGAATAAAAAGCTAAAGACTTAAAACCTACAGTCTCTAGGGATCAGAAATCTGGGATAAGGAGGGGTAGAAAGGAAGTGTTTTTCTGTTGTTGTTATCACTATTGGGATATTCAACTCCTTAAGCTGTTACTTCGATTAAAAATAAAATTTAAGGGATTTTCCTGGTGGTACAGTGGTTAAGACTGCTTCCACTGCACAGGGCACAGATTTGATCCCTGCTCAGGGAGCGAAGATCCCCCATACCACAGGTGCAGCAAAAAAAACCATTTAATTTACAAAACAAAAAAACAAGAAAACCAAATGAATTTTAGATAGTGGAGAACACCACCCTGAACAGCAACCACTAATCGCTATGAAACAAGTGAATGAATGGTGAGATTTCCCCAGCTTGCTGCCTGGAGCAAGTGTGAATACTGCAGGCAAGAGGAGGACCCCAAATGGAGCCCAGCATATTCCCTAAGGTGAGAGGTGAGCAGGTGCAGCTGAGAATTTGGCGAGTCCAAGGCAGCTAGAATTCACAGCGCAGAGTGCTGCAGAGCAGAGAACTGCACAAAGAGAAAGTTCTGCATGGAATCTGCAGAGGGCCCCTTTCGAGTCTTTAGCTGATTAATGAGCGTACATGTGTGTGTAAGGAAACAAGCCAAGGCTGATGGAAGAAAACACTGAAAGACACACGTGCACATTTGCCAGAGCTCACACCAGGGTGGGAAGACTTCATATTCCCAACAGAGATTAGAGAAACCTCATCATATGTATATAACATCAGAAGACTCAGGAGGCTCTTGCCTCAGTAATAGGGTAAACTTTTGTCCGGTCTAATTAATAACTGCCTTTGCCTTTGTGCATGCTCAGTTGTGTCCAACTCTTTATGACCCCATGGACTACAGTCCACCAGGTTCCCCTGCCCATGGAATTTTCCAGGCAAGAATACTAGAGTGGGTTGCCATTTCCTACTCCAGGGGATCTTCCTGACCCAGGGTTTGAACCTACATCTCGCGCGTCTCCTACATTGGGAGGCAGATTCTTTACCAACTGGCCACCTGGGAAGTCCCAATTAATTATCATAAATTATAATTATTAATGTTCAAGGCAAACCTTAGAAGGATCAAACTGTTTCCAAGTGTCTTTTTTTTTTTTTCCAAGTGTCTTAACTGTATCCTCAAATAAGATTTTAAAGTATTTTAAAAATCCAGCAAGTAAGAGTATAAGATTTGTAGTGTCTGGTATCAAATTAAAAATTATCAGGCATGAAAAGAAGCAGAAAAATACAACTCATAATTAGGAGATAGTCAATAGAAGTAGATCCAGAAATGACACAGATAATAGAATTAGTAGACAAAAACACCAAAAAGTTTTAATTTTTTTGGCCTTGCTGCATGCACGATCTTACTTCCCCACCCCTGGATGGTTTAGTCTTAACCACTGGACTGCTAGGAAAGTTCCTAAAATGTTATTTTAAATATATCTTGTATGTTCAAGAAGATAGAGGAAAGCATGAGCACGTTAAGGAGAGATGGAAAATGTTAAAAAGGTCAAAACTGAACTTCTAGGCAGGGTATTAATGGCAGATTAGACAAGCGAGAAGAAAAGATTCGTAAACTTGAAGATAGAGCAATAGGATTATCCAAAATGAAACATAGGAAAATAAGACTGGGGGAAAGAAAAAACTGAACAGAACATCTGTGAACTGTGGGACGATTTTCAGTGTTTAATAGTCACGTCATCAGACTCCCATAAAACGGAGGAGCAGAAAAGATACATGAAGAAACAAAGGTCAAAGATTTTCCAAATTTGATGAAAACTACGAACTCGGATTCCAGAGGCTCAGTGGACCCCAAGCATGAGAAACCTGAAGCAAACCAAGGCGCATGATAGTCAAATTGTTTAAAGCCAGTGGTAAAGAGAAAACCATAAAAGCAGTCAGAAAAAGACACATCACCTACAAAGGAGCGAGCCACAAGACTGTGGGGCAGTATTTTTAAGGGAAAAAAAAAAACATTGACCGAGAACGCTGCATCAAAGAACAGTATTTTTCAAAATCAAAGGCAAAATAATGACTTACAGAGATGAACAAAGACTGAAAGAATCCATCACCAGTAGATCAGCTTGAAAAGAAATGTTAAAGGAAGTCCTTCAGGCAGACAGAAAATGATACCAGCTGGAAATCCGAATCTACACACTGGGATAAAGAGCGTAGGAAATGGAGTGTGTGTAGGCAGAGAGAAAAGACTGCTTTTTATATTTAAAAAATGGATCTGCGGGACAATTGACTGAGGGAAGTGTCTTGTGTCTTGACTGTATCAGGTCAAGGTCCTGATCGTGATACTGGCTGGGGGTACCCAGTTCCAGGTGTCTGGGATCTCATGTATTAGTTCTTATAACTGTCCGTGAGTCTACACTTACCTCAAAACCAAAAGTTTAATAAAAAAAAAATGGACTGGTTATTAAAGTTTAAATAATTACAATGGGACTTCCCTGGTGGCGCAGTGGATAAGAATCTGCTTGTTGATGCTGGAGACATGGGTTCGATCCCTGGTCCAGAAAGATTCTACATGGTGCAACTAAGCTTGAACACCACAACTACTGAGCCTGCACTCTAGAGCCTGGGAGCCACAAGAGGAGTGTAAGTGCAGGGTCTTTGCCATGAGTCCGTGGTAGGAGGAAGCGCTGGGCAGACAGGGAATCAAGAGTTTTGTTTCAAACAGAAAGTTGAGATGCCTGTTAGGTGCTAGAGCAGAGATGGCCGGTTGGACATGAGAGTCTAGGGCTTGGACATGAGAGTTTAGAGCTCAAGGAGGAAGGTCTGGGCTGGAGGTGGTAAAACTGAGAGCTTTAAGAGCCCAGAGATGATCCTTAAACCCAGGAGGCTGGAGCTTCCTGGGAGAGAGGGTGGAGAGAGGAGGCTGGAGAGGGAGCCCTGGAGCCCGCAACTCCCAGAGGCTGTTGGAGACGGAAGGGCAGAGAGGGGCAGGGCAGCTGCAGACTCCTGAGCAGCACCTGGGGATCCTAAGCAGTCAAGTAAGAAGTGGACTGGGGCACTTCCCTGGCGGTCCAGTGTTTAAGACTCCATGCTTCCACTGCAGGGGCCACAAGTTCCATCGGGGAACTAAGATCCCGCATGCCCTCCGTGCGGTACAGCCCAAAACAAAACAGCATGGAGGGCTTGGTCACCTCAACAGCATGGGGAAGGAAGACTCCAGGATGGAGTTGGCTGAGGAGAGAGAGGGCATCAAGGAGTACCCACTGGAAAGGCTTCTGGGGAGCAAAGACACTGCACCCCAGGGTTCTGTGGACAACAATGTTTACAAGCTTGGCAAGGAAGTAGGGACAGAGAAGCGGGGCTTTTGAGCCTGGATTCATGGAGCCTGTTTGTTGCCATGCCGAAGGCAGGCAGGGAGGGAGCTGTACACACAGGCGTCTGCCTGCAAAGCTTCACCCCTCACCTGCCCTGGTTCCTGCCGGTCCCAGTGCCGCTGCCTCCAGAAAGCCTTCCCTGAGCCCAGGTGTCCCAGGCGTCTTTCACCTGAGCAGGCTTCCCAGCACCTACCACGGTCTACACTGAGCTGCCTCTCCCTGACAACCCTTGAGGAACAGGCCTTGGCATCCATGGGGGCCCAGCACCATGTTGGTGGAGCTAACCAACGGGGTTGTGGACTGACAAACGGACAGCTGGGCAGACTCCCACAAGTGTCTAACCTTCGCGGAGCCCAGAGCTCCGACGTGAGGTCCCCCGTGTCCCACTGACCCAGCCTCCCTTCTCCCTGACCCGGCCCACCTTGGGATCCAGGTCGAAGAAGCTGTAGTACTTGAAGCGCAGCCAGAGCGTGTCCCCGGCCTTGATGCCCTGCTGCATGAGGCACCGCGACGAATCCAGCCACCTGGACCAGAGCACGGGCAGGGGGTCAGGGCCGAGTCAGGGGCAGCGGGGCGGTGGAGGGGGCCGGGCTGGCTCGGGGGCAAGCACACACATACAGGAAGAGACCGAGCAGGCCATGGGGCAGGGGGTGGGCTCTGGGAGCAGGACACATGGCATGGGGCGCCAGGGCGCCTGCAGACCTGGCAGGCCGCGCACCTGCTGTGGAGCTGGGTCTTGTCCAAGAGGGAGCTGGGCCTAGGCAGGCGCTGCAGCAGGAGGGGGTCCGGCGGGGGCTGCGGCCGGCTCAGCATGTGGTAGCAGGCCTCTGTCTGGGCGCTGTCTGAGAAGTGGGCTGGCATCCCCCGGAACGACGCGGGGGCCACGCCTGGAGTGCGGGTGGGGGTCAGCAAGGCCCGGTACCCCTCATCCACCCAGGCCTCTCCCAGGCGCCCCCCTGGTGGCATCCTCTGGGCTGCCGCAGCCTGCGCTCACCCCCAACCAGGACGACCTTGGTCAGGTCATACACCTCCTCCTCCGGCTCCTTTTCTTTCTTCTTCTTCTTCTCCTTCTCGGGAGCCCGGAGCAGAGACATCTCCTCAGGGTGCCGGATACCTGAGGGGAGCCGGGGCCTCAAGGGGAGGCCAGGGTCCTGCCCTGTGACCTCCTGCCCCACCCATGGGCAGTTTGGGGAGGGTCCCAGCCCCCCAAGCTGGAGGGGGAACAACAGCTCGGCAAAGATGATGTGACAGTGGCTGGGCCTGGCAAGGGAGAGGACCTTCCCCCTGGCTGGACCCTGGCAGGGACAGCATGGGGGCCACCCGGGGACTCACTGAGGAGCCGGCAGATGGCCACCATGGCCTGGAAGAGGGGCTGGGAGAAGCTGGCGCGGAGGCGCAGGGCACGGCGGTTGGGCAGCCTCAGGATGACGGGCCGGTGCTGGGGCCCAAAGAAGAGGCGGGCGTCAGCCAGGATCCCGTATTTGTCTAGCGTCCAGTGGGTCTGCAGCAGCCACTGTCTTTTCTGTTCCCACCAAATGGCGTGGTCTGACCAGTCCTGCTTGCGTTCTGCGGGGCCACAGGCAAGGGCGACCATGTCAGCCTAGGTGGGCCCTGCCCTGAGCGCTGAGCACAAGCCTGGGATCCAGAGGTGCTGAACACCCCCTCCCCGGCCCAGGCCAGGAGCAGGGCCAGGCTGGGGGCCCAGGACTGAGGTCGTGGCAGGATGGCTGTTTGCTGGCTAACCTGCTTGTCCCCTGGCCTCAGCTGCCACGGAGCGGAGTCACTTCCCGGAGGAGCCCCCAGCCCAGAACCTAGTGCCCCTGCCTCTCACACTCCAGGGCACTTGGCTTCCCCATGCAGCACCTCCTGTGTCCTCTTGCAAGTCCCGACTTCATGGCTTCTCTCCGGCATTTCTGGGAGCTCGGGAGGCAGAGGCGACAGCAGGGCCTGGGGCTTATGCTGAGCACACAGCAGCAGGCGCCCCGTAAAGAGCTAGTGGTTCCTAGGTCTGTGACCTTGGCCAAGACCTGAGCCTCCCTGGGCCTCAGTTTTCTAGTTCCTGAGATGTGAGCAGCCATGGACACCGAGCGGGGCCTGCCACCCTGCGGCGAGTGGAAGGTGTCTGTGACACAGGCACGTGGCCGCGCCAGTACAGAGCGTGGGCTTTCGGTTAGAGATGCGAGCGCCTCGAGGTCTCATGCGGCCAGTGACAGAAGACGCGCACGCCCCTCTTGATCCTCCCCCCAGGAGCCTGAACTGGTGCCAGGTGAGACAAAGGAAGCGCTGTGTCCCCTAGTGTCAGAGCCCTTCCTGGGCAGTGGTCCTGTCCCCTGCCCCAATCCCACCTCCTTCCAGCCTTCTCCTGCCCAGAAACCCCCCCGCTGCGCCTTCACTGTTCCTGGTTTTGTGGCACACACTCCCGTTTCCTCGTGGTCCTCTGCCCTTGTTCTCTCTCACTGGCCCCTCTCCAGGCCAGCCCCTGCCCATCCCCATTGGTTCAGGAAGAGGACCCTCTTCTCCCTCCTTGGTCATGCCTTTTCCCAGGGTGAGGGGGAGCCGGTCTCATCTAGTCTATGGCTTCATCTTTCTGCTGTGAGCTCCAGGCCAGAAACCCACTGGCTAAGGGGCACATCCATTGGCTTCGATCATTCCAGAAACCTTTGTTCACCTGCCTATGTGGCTGGCTCTGGGACTATGAATGCAACAATCCTGAGTCCCAGCCCCCCAGGGGGTCCTCTTAACTTTGCTCTGCCTGACTCTGTGGGGGCTTCCCAGGTAGCGCTAGTGGTAAAGAATCCACCTGTAGTTCAGGAGACATAAAGAGACACAGGTTCAATCCCTGGGTCTGCCCCTGGAAAAGGAAACGGCAACCACTCCAGTATTCTTGCCTGGAGAATCTCTTGGACAATGGAACCTTGCAGGCTACAGTCCATGGGGTTGCAAAGAGTTGGACATGATTTAGTGGACAGAGGCTCCCCCTCCCCTCATCAGCTCCCCGCAGATCCTGGGGACGGGATGACAACGGCCCTCCCGCTAGGCTGCTTCCCTTTCGCCTTCAGCCGCATTTCATCCACGGCAGTCCCGCCTCCACACTCCACCTCCTGTCCATCCTTACTGCCTCCAGCCTGACCTGTTGGGAGGGGCCTGCCTTAGCCCGATAGCCTCCGCTGGGAACCCTTCCTGCTGCTCTCCACCTCCAGGATGGAATCCCAAACACCGGACAGAAGAGCAGTCTCCCAGCCTTGTTCCTTGTCACACTCCGGGAGTCCTCCCTGGCCTAGAGCCCCCAGACTTCACCCTGTTCAGAACTCGCCCCATGCCCCAGTGTCTTGCCTAGCTCCTCCCTGTTTGCAGCCCCCCTCTTGGGATTCATGGGCTTCCCTTGTGGCTCAGCTGGTAAGAATCCGCCTGCAACATGGGAGACCTGGGTTTGATCCCTGGTTTGGGACGATCCCCTGGAGAAAGGAAAGGCTTCCCACTCCAGTATTCTGGCCTGGAGAATTCCATGGACTCTATATATAGTCCATGGGGTCGCAGAGTCGGACACAACTGAGCGACTTTCACTTCACTTCACTCGGGATTCATATTGTCCTGGGTTGGGTGCGACCTCCATGCTGGCTTACCCTGTGCAGCAGCCCACCCTGGCCCTGAGCCGGCCCCTAAAGGTTGGGTCTCACCTGCCCAGCTGTGCTCCAGGCCCCAGGTTGGCACTGCTGGCTTGGCTGGGCATCAGTGACTCTGATGCCCTAAGGAAAGAGTGGGAGTTGGTGGAGTGGGGACAGTATTTGCTGGGTGGGGGACAGGAGAAGCTGGAGGAACTCGACCCTGGGGGCCCAGCAGCCTGTGGAGGAGTGGCAACCACTCCAGTATTCTTGCCCGGAGAATCCCTTGGACAGAGGAACCTGGCAGGCTACAGTCCATGGGGTTGCAAAGAGTTGGACACGACTTAGCACGCACGCAGGCCTGACTCTGGACCCAACAAGGAGCACGCAGGCTCCTTGTTGAGGCCTCTTGCTTTGCTGTGGACCGTCCCCCGGGGCCAGCTGGGCCTTCTGTTGGGGCACCTGGTCTTCACCCTCTCTGCCTTGCTCGGCCAGGCCTGCCTGAGTCTTGTCACCCAGTCTCCTGAGGGATCCTCTGCTCCCCACTTCTGCTTTCACAACCTCCTGGGTCCCTGCCTTCTGGAGGCTCCCCTCACTACCTCAGCCTTGTGGCTGGGCTGTCCGGGGGGGCCCCACGCTCTCCACAAGCCACTGACCTCCCTCTGGGCCGCACGTGGCGGGGCGGGGGCTGGACGGGCCTGAGGCAGCCCGCCCCCGCCCCACACCCGCAGGGGCCCAGGTCGTGGGCTGGATGGGCCTATCGTGGGCCTGCCTTCCGGCTCTGGCTATCAGAACCAGCCCGCCACCCTCCCAGGAAGGGGCAGCCCCCACCCCAGCAGGGAGAGGCGATGAGAAGCCCCCTGTCGCTGGCCTTGCTCCCCTCCAGGGTTGACACCACAGGAGGCTCTGCTGTAACTTCCTGTGGGGGCAGGGCCGTCCCACCCAGGCTGGGGCCTGTCACCAGCATGCTGAGGGCTTCCGCCCAGGGACAGGGCGTGGGAGCAGGTCCCCGAGTCACCAGGAGCCCCCTCTGGCCTCCCCTTGACCCCCAGAATGGACCTCAGCCTCAGCCCAGGCAAGGCCTCTCCTGACCCAGAGGACTGTGGCTGGGTCTGGTCCTTGGGGGTCTTAGCAGAACCAGCTGGCATGGAGGAAGGGCGGATGACAGTGGGAGGGAGGGGAAGTTGAGTTGGGGAAATGTCTTTTTTGGAACAAAATGATTAAGCTGGTGCCTGAGTCACTGTGACTCCATTATCGAGGGCCGCGCAGCAGAGCCGGCCCGGAAGCCCTGGGGGACCCGGTGGGCGGCGGGGGTTGTGGACACTCACTGATCTCCTCCACAATCTTCAGGAGCACCCCACCGATGTGTGATTCCCCCGTGACGCGGAGGGTGAGCGACTCGGCCTCCGGGTCCTCCTCTCCTATAAACACCCGCAGCTCCCAGGACGAGTCGATGTAGTCCCCGGTGGCTGTCTTCATGCCCGCCATGGCTCCGGCGGCGCTGAGGAGAGGGTGGGAAGGAGGCGAGTGGGCAGCTGGGAGGTGGCCTGTGGTGCCCGGGACAGGCAAGGGGCCAGAGGGCAAGCCCGCAGGCCAGAGTGCCGCGGCAGCAGCAAGACCCGGGGAGGTGGGTTGTCCCAGGTGAGAAACTCAGACTCCTCTCTCCATCACAATGGTTGAGCTTTGCAAGGGCTCCTAGAGACCACATTGCCCAGCCCTTTCCCTTTGTGCAGACAGGAAGACAAGGCCCCTAAGAGTAGGAAGGGGCTCCCCCAACACCCTCCAGCTCAGTGCCAGAGCTGGGCCCAACGTCCACTTGCTTGCCCAGCCGACAGCCCAGCCCAAGCCCGCCCTGGCAGCTGCCCACCCTAGAAATGGTGAACCCAGGTCAGAAAACAGTCCCCATCAGGCCCAAAGCTCAGCACCACCACCCCAAAGTTGCTGACGCCTCTCAAGGGCTGTGGAAAGTCTAGGTTGCCGCCCGGAGAGAGGCGTTCTGGGCAGAGAGGGCTGCCAGAGGGCGAGGGCGAGGAGGGTCCTTGGGCCTCCAGCTGCCCGCTGGCTTACCTTGCCTGCGAGGGGCTGGGGCTGCAGGTGTGTGTGGGGGGTCGGCGCGTCAGCCACTCCTGGCCACGGCCCACACACCTGCAGAATGCTGCGTGCTTCCTCCCCCTCCGCTTTCTCTTTGGAGTTTCCTTCAGAGGGCAACCCTCCCTCGCTTATCACCAGCAGGGCGGGCTTGGCCCCTCCCCAGGGCGGGGGGGCGGGGGGGGCGCTGGGTTCAGGAAGCAACTGCCAACACAGCCCTGCCTCTGCTACCAGTAAGCACAGGAAGCAAGTGGGGCTTGTGGACCCAACACCCCACAAAGGATCCCCTCATTTGGAGGGAGGCTCAATTCAAACTAGAAAAGCCACCAGTTCGGGTTCCCTTGTAGGAAGCCATCTTCCTTCTCTGGCCTGTTATGAGGTGGGGTCTTCCGGCTGCCAAGAGCAAGAGCGGTGGCATTGTAAGGATGAGATCTGGGTTATTTAGGGACCTGGCAGGTCAAGCCAGAGGTTTCCCAGGTGGTGCAGCAGCAAAGAATCTACCTGCAATGCAAGAGATGTGGGTTCAATCCCTGGGTTGGGAAGTTCCCCTGGAGAAGGAAATGGCAACTCACTCCAGGATTCTTGCCTGGAAAATTCCATGGAGAGAGCCAGGGGGACACAGTCCATGGGGGTCGCAGAGTCGGATACAATTGAGCACACACGCAGGTCAAGTCGGCTCAAGCCCAAGAATGCCTTTTATCATCACAAAGTAGATCCTTAAAGGCCCCAAGGGAAACAATTTTCTTAAGTCTTTCCTGTTCCCAGTAAGGGCCTATTTTCCTGCTAACCTCAGAGCTGCCCAGGGGAATAGCTGAACAGAAAGTGAAAGTCAAGTTGCTTAGTCGTGTCCGACTCTGCAACCCCATGGACTGTAGCCTACCAGGCTTCTCCGTCCACGGGATTTTCCAGGCAAGAGTACAGGAGCGGGTTGCCATTTCCTTCTCCAGGTTATCTTCACAACCCAGGGATCGAGCCCGGGTCTCCAGCATTGCAGGCAGACGCTTTACCCTCTGAGCCAGTGGGCCCCTAATGTTTCATGGCCTGACTGCCCGCACGCCTTGAAGTCTCGTCTTCAGACTTGCTACCGCCCTCTGTCCTTCTACTTGCATCATGCCCATCTGGGGCCAGTGCCCATGAGGCTCACTCCTGTTCTGCCCCTATGCAAACATGACTTGGAGGGCTCCTGGTGGCCCGTCTTCCTGGTGCATCAGGATGTAAGGTTCAGGAGAGCAGGGCCTTATATTCACCCCTGGCTCCCGCAGAAATTCAGCCTTTCTAGGCAATCAATTTGGGGATGGAAATTGACCAGAACCTGAAGAGATCGTAGTACCAAAGGTGCTGCAGAATCCCCAAGGAGGGTTGTGCCACTCAGACAGGGGAGGGAGGCCACCAGCAGGGGTGGGAGGGGGGCGGGGGCAATTCCTGGGGAAGGCCAGCTTCAGATTATGCAAAGTCAAGGCAGCAGGAAGTACAGCCAGCTGCTGGCCTCAGCGGGTTGCTAGCCCCAAAGCTTCACTCTTGGAGCAAATGAGGAAGTTTTAGTCCAGGCTCAGAAGCCACCCCAGTCCAAGATGAGGGTTTTTAGAATATTTCCTGCAGCTGTGGAAGTGTAATTAAAACCTACTTTAAGCTCAGTTGAGAGCAGAACACACACAGCAGCTGAGGGCTTTCGAGCCCTCCAGTAGGGAAGTCTGAAGCATCTCCTGCAATGGAAATTGGTTTTGGTTCTTGGATGGGACCCACTGTTCTCTGGTCAAACTGGCTTCTGGCTTTGAGTGTGGAGAACTGACAGCATTGGAATCACCTGGAAGTTCATGGGACCCTCTGGAGCTGGAGCCACTCTGGGTCAGGTCATCTCCTTCCAAGTTGTCCACGGGGCGACAGCACCGCCTAGTGGCCATGTCGAGAGGCAGTGAGTCACTCAGGCGTGTCTGACTGCCACACCATGGACTGTACAGGCTCCTCCGTCCATCAGATTCTCCATGCAAGAATACCGGAGTGGGTTGCCATTCACTTCTCTAGGGGATCCTCCAGACCCAGGGATGAAACCTGGGTTTCCCTCACTGCAGGCAGATTTTTTACTGTCTGAGCCACCAGGCAAGGTGGTGGAACCGAGAAAAGCTCACACCCACCCCACCATTTAGGAAGAGAAGACAGAGCACGCCTGGTTCCTAGTAGTCAGCTGGAACTCACACCTCTTCCAACCCAGGTTGTGACTCCCGCAGGAGAGCTGCTTCAGTCTTTTGGTAAAAAAAAAAAAAATCGCTCAGAGACATAACAATGTATAACCACGCCTGACTGGCTTGTTTTATTGGAGAAGAGGACGTGGAGTTAACAATGTGAATGAAGACAGTTGGGACCTGAGGTTGGGAAGAACACCCTCCCCTCCCCATACAAGCCCACTGCCCCAAATAAAAAATAACCAACTATGGGAGAGCAGCCGAGACAGCGACTGGGGGGCAGGGGAAGGACCATGCGTGTGCTGGGAGGGCCCAGAGGCAGCAGCTGCACGAATGCGCGAGTGTAAGTCTCTGAATCTTCCACGTAGGTCTGTATAAATATATAGATACGCTGTTCGCTTGTCGCCCCTTCTCTTCCTTCTGTTCCGTGCTGCGTGCCGCGGTCCCAGCTCCTCTTTCCACATAAGGGCGAAGGGAAGGGGATGATGCGCAAGTCATCACCGGATGGCTATCAGACCCACATCCATCAGCTTCTGGATCTTCTGTGCTATCACAGGGTTCTTTAAGTGTCTGACAAAGAGGCAAAGTTATCTGAAATGAGACTTAACCCCTAAAAATTTTTACCTGCTCGCAGAGCAAGCCCCAGTGCAACCTGCCCTGGACACAACCAGCAAGAGGTGGTAAGGGGAGTCCTGGTGGAAACTGCCCTGTGGGAGAACCACACGGGCCTCCTCTGCCAGTGGCCGGAACCTGACCACTCTCACTGGAGATGAGCCCATGGACACAGTAAACTGAGACCTTTTCCCAGCAACACTGGTCTTTCTAACTAACCACTTAAGCCATTATTGCCAACAAAGCCCTTCCAGCTCACCACCACCTGCCAACCTTTTAACCGCGATTTAGACTATACACACGCCACTTAAGCAGATCACACTGCTGCCAAAGTTGTGCATTCTGTTTTTGTCCACCTTTTCCCTCCAAGGCCGTTACCCCCCCAGCTCGACTCACTCGCTGAGCGCCTGCGGGTCCTTCTGCATCTGCTCCAGGATGAGCCGCATGGCCGGGTCACTCATTATTTGCTGCACCTCCGGGTCGGCCATGGCCCGCCGCTTCACATCCTCGGGGCTGTCGTGTCGGTTGTACTGGGCCATCATGCAGCGCTGGTAACCATCTGCGGCCTCCTGCATTCAGGCAGGGCCAGAAGGGGAAAGCGTTAGCACTACCTGGCTCATTGCTGCAGCAGGTCCAAGGTAACAGGAGTCATTGAGGGGGAGGGCGAGAGGGAAGAATCAGAGAAAGGGAAGCAGGACAGAGATCCCTGAAGGCCAGGGCAGCCCCACCTTGCAGTTGGAGTCCAGGTCGAGTGCTTTCTGGTAGACATCCATGGCTTTCGTGTAGTCCTTCATCGCCTCCAGGGCAGCTGCTTTCCGAGTATAACCCTTGACTGGAGATGGAAAAGGACAGAGGTGAGGCATCACCCAGAACACACTTCCGCCTGCTTTCACCTCCTCTGAACACCATCACTCCTCAGCCTGACACTAGCTTCAAAACGTTATAACCTCCAAAGACACAAAGGCAGAGTATGCTCTCTCTTCTCAACCCTCTGGCCAGACAGGGGGCAGTGGAGCAGCACAGGAAGACACTTACTGAAGGTTGGCTCCAGCTGGATGCACTCCTCACAGTCCTAGGAAGGAAAAGCAGAAACGAATCAGGCTCATTCCTTTAGAGGAGTACCCCACAGCTGACTCATCACCTGGGATCACAAACCTAACTGTTCACCCAGGGCCATTACAGGACATGCGACTTTCGTTCTAGTGCCTTGTTTACTTATTTTTGGCTGCATGGGGTTTTCATTGCTGTGGCTTCTCTTCTTACAGAGCACAGGCTCTAAGGCATGTGGGCTCAGTAGCTGTGGTTTCTGGGCTCTAGAACACAGGCTCAATAATTGTGGTGCACTGGGTTAGGCGCTCTGCAGCATGTGGGACCTTCGTGGACCAGGGACTGAATCCATATCTCCTGCTTTGGCAAGTGGTTTCTTTACCACTAAGCCACCAGGGAAGCCCCTTATTTTTAAAACTTTATTAAAGTACAGTTGATTTACAGTGTTGGATTAGTTTCAGGTATACAGCAAAGTGAATTAGTTACACATATACAAATAATCGCTGTTTTTAAGATTCTTTCCCCATATAGGCCATTATAGAGTATGGAGTAGAGTTTCCTGTGTTACACAGAAGGTCTTTATTAGTTATCTTATATATAATAGTGTGTATATGCCAGTCCCAATCTTCCAATTTACTCCCCACCCCAGTACTTCTGTTAACTCTGGCCTCATGGTGATTCAACAGAAGGCCCAGATAAAGGAGAAAAGGAGAGCAGAGAAGCAAAATAAGGAGAACTTCAAGACACAAGAAACCAGATCCTGAACCATCTCACAAGGGAAGGGGTCTAGACTCCTTAGAAGGCTGATGTTAATGAGGGAAAAAACCCCGAAATGTAGGCAAACTTCTACTTCAAAAAATTAAAGAGGACAATGATCACCAGAGGAAATAAAAGGACCCTGATACTGACAAACTCCATAACTTTATTTTTAGACCAGTGAGGAAATCTGAATATGGCCTTAGCTTTGCTATTATTAGGTGTTAATAATGTTGTGAATGGATAAGGAGAGTCATTTTAGGAGATGTATGCTCAAAAACCTATGAGATCAGGTGTCAAAATGTATCATTTCCTTTCACAAACAGTTTTAGCAAGCGTCAGTGCTTATTGTTGAAAAATGAAGGAAAACACAGGTATTTTGTATACTTGTTTGATGTGTCTTCAAAACGTAAAATCACAGGACAAAGAACGCTATGAAGTGTGCCGTGCGCACTGTGGCCCAACCAACGGCTACTGAGGAGCCCGAAGACCAGAAGCGATCCTGCTGATTCTTTCCTCCCATTTTCAGTTTGGGAAAAGTCCTATGCCACCTCTCAGGTGATTAACAATGTTATTCTTTGCTTTGCAAACCAACTTGCTTTTGACATGGCCCTTGTGCAGTCCTTCCAGCAGCAGTGA
The DNA here is from genome assembly GCF_029407905.1 of Bubalus kerabau. Taxonomy (NCBI): domain Eukaryota; kingdom Metazoa; phylum Chordata; class Mammalia; order Artiodactyla; family Bovidae; genus Bubalus; species Bubalus kerabau. The sequence goes on from NC_073628.1 coordinate 8,578,020, forward strand.
TGTCTCTAGGCTGGACAGACCCAAAAGATCTGGGTCATCAAACAAAAACCATCATGGACTCAGGTACTGGGGTCTCTAGATAGATCCAATTGCCAAGATGCACAGATTAGCTCGTGTTCAAGGGCGTGATGGAGAGGAACTCCTCCAGTGCTGAATACTGGCATACCTGACCATGTGCGATGTGACTTACAGCAGCAGACCCATATTACTGAGTACCGAAGAAAGGAGTGATGGTAAAGTTCCTACAGAAAGCGAGGCAGTTCACCCCCTCTCCCAAATTAAACACAGAACTGCAATACCTCCACTGCTGCACAACACCCGGAAGGACCGACACGAGGGGCAGACAGCTGTCTGTGCACCCACGCTCACAGCAGTGCCGCTGCGCACTGCCCGAAGCGGGGACAACCCAACCTCCACCGACGGGTGAACCGACGAACACACAGTGTGGGCTATCCACGCAACAGAACACCACTCGGCCACGAAAAGGAAACGCTGACACGCTACAACATGAACCCTGAAGATGCTATGCGAAGTGACACGAGCCAGGCACAAAAGGCCCAGTACTGTATGATCCCACTTACAGGAGGTCCCCAGAGTGATCAAAGTCAAAGACAGAAAATAGAGCAGTGGTTGCTAGGGGCTGGAGGAGAGGAATGGGGAGTTTAGTGTTTAGAAGATGCAGTTTCCACTTGGGAAGATGGAAAAGCTCTGCAGCAGAGGGTGGTGACGGCTGCACAACAGTGTGCACAGACTCCACGCCGCTCAACTGCACGTTTAAAACGTCAAAAAGGCAAAACAATTAACACATGAAGAAAGGCAACGGGAAGGAAAAAGGATCGACTTTCCCCAATACTTCCTACATGCGAAATAACACTACATGGGCCAGGACAGGGCACACACAGGCCCTGGACTTCCACAGTCTCATACACGTACCACCACCTCGAATCTATCATCAAAGCAAGAACGTCAAGCTGATGTTGACGAACACATGAAAAGAGGAAGAACACATTCCTCATGGACAGGTTACCCTGCCTTCACCTTGAGCGCCAGCTGGAACTCCAGGAGCTTGGTGTAGCAGGCAGCTCGGTTGCTGTACAGCTTGGCATCTTTGGGGTTCCGTTTGATGGCTTCCGTGTAGTGCTTCATGGCCTGGGGGTAGTCCCCTTTCTGAAAACACTCATTGCCTTTGTTCTTCTCCTCCAAGGCCAGGTCAGGGTTTATGTAGGCCAGCCGCTCTTGCTCCTTCAAGATTTTCTCTGCCTAAAAAAATTCTTGAAATAGTCATTTAAACTCATTCATAACACTGGGCTAATAAAAAGTCTGATTAGAATTTCAATTTTCAGAAAGTACTGCTTGGTGGTGATGGTTTAGTCACTCAGTCGTGTCCGACTCTTGTGACCCCACGGACTGTAGCCTGCCAGGCTCTTCTGTCCATGGAATTCTCCAGGCAAGAATCCCAGAGTGGGTTGTCATTTCCTTCTCCAGGGGATGTTCCTAATCAAGCAACTGAACCTGGGTTTCCTGCACTGCAGGTAGATAATTTACCGACTGAGCTATGAGGTACTGCTGGTGAGATTTAATTTTGGGATTAATAATTTTATATTCCTTACACTATGTACAAACTACAAAGATATATTGTACAGCACAGAGAATAAAGCCAATATTTTATAACTTTAAATATACACTATAGTTAATAAGTTTTGAGTTGTTATACCACTGAAATGTTGTAAATCAACCTTACCTCAATTAAAGAAAAGAATTTTATATTTCTCATTATCAAGATATATATACTATGAAACAGAACAAATGGTATTGACATACACTTGGTACAAAGATATGCCTTATGTGAAAATGATGAATTAACAGCTCTTATTTTTCTGACCAATCTTTCTGTGAATAAAATCACCCCCCTACATAACTTGGTTGTACAAAGTAAGAAAAAAATTTCATTTCAGTTCAGTCGCTCAGTTGTGTCCGACTCTTTATGACCCCATGGACTGCAGCACGCCAGGCCTCCCTGTCCATCGTCAACTCCTGGAGTCTACCCAAACTCATGTCCATCTAGTCGGTGATGCCATCCAACCATCTCATCCTGTCGTCCCCTTCTCCTCCTGCCTTCAATCTTTCCCAGCATCAGGGTCTTAATTTACAATAAAAACTACAACACTGTCAGTGCGCCGACCCTCAACAAATTTAAGGTCAAAACCCTGGCCGACTAAAAAAGACAGCAGAAAAACTGGGTTATTTCTATGTGTTGTCATCATTAACAGGGGACATGTCATATAAAATAACCAAAGACAACAAATTCATTACTAAATAAAAATGACTACAATAAATCGAGTTAAGAAAACATCCCTCATTCCCTACCCACCTGTTGGCATTTCTTGAGCACATCTGGGGTTCGGTGCTCTGCCAGAGACTTGTTGTAGAAATGGATGGCATCCTTGTACTTTTCTTCTTTGAAGTAAGAGTTGCCAATTCGTGCATAAGCTCTGACAAAGACACAAGGAAAAAGAATTTGCTAAGGGCAGAGCACAGACAAGGTCAGCCTCCGCAGAGGCAAAACATCTAGACACAAGGCCCACATCGTGCCCCCAGCACCACACCCTTCTAACGCCTTCTGTCTCAGCCCCTGCAGCCTCCTTTCCAGCCCCCTCCACATGCAGACACGGGACCCTCCCCATTACTCAAGGCACTCCAGGTCAAGCGTACTTGGCAATCTGTCGGTAGTCTTCTCGGTTTTCTCGCCCCACTTCAATGGCCTTCTCACAAAGCTCCCGGCATTGACCATAGTCACCCTTTTCGAAGTACACGGCTGCCAAGCAGAGGGTCAAGAAGGAAAAGTCAGCCCGTGCCTCTTCCGCAGGACCTTGGGAGCACTCCCACGCGCGTGCTGGGCCTAACCTGCTTGGTTGGTTATGTATGTCATGTTGGTGGGATCCAGGTCCTTGGCTTTGTCGTAGTGCTTCAAGGCCGTGTCAAAGTCCTTCTTCTTGTAGGCTTCATTCCCCAGCTCTTTTTCTCTCAGCGCCTAGAGGAGGTGCGGAAGGAGGAGGGCTGAGCACATCTAACCCAGACGGCAAAGGGAGCCAGCGCCTGGGATGTCACAGGTACGCGCAGTACACACCCCCAACGAGGCTATGGGAAGCAGTTTTTCCACACCCAGAGGGGAGTATGGAAAACTGGTTTCCTCTCTTCCTCTGAGACACCCCCTTATCCCACCTACTCTCCTGGATTTTTGTCCGAAAGTGAGGGTTTCCTCAGAGAAGAAGAAATCCCCTCAGCTTGAAACAACCTGAGAGCGGACAACACAGCTCTGTGCTGGGTTTAACCCAAGAGGCTGAGCAAGTTCGGTCTCTCTCACGCGCAGTCTCTGGGTCCAAGCCACCAGGGAACGACGGCAGAGGGGTGAGGAGGAGCGGGAGGGACTGTCCTGGTGACAGGAGTCTGCAGCAGACTCACGACCACCCACACCATAGGGCCTTTTTCCAGCTTTGAGACACCATGAGCAACCAACGCTTACCCATTTAACGGTACTAAATTTGGCAACAATCTGCTGTTCCCATTTATAAGAAGGGAAATAAAACCGTTCAGCACAGGCCTGCTGCTCTGAGAGACTGAAAGTTGTCCGCTAAGCCAGGAAACAGAAACATATGAGCTGACAGACAACATTCTTCTGGATCACAAGAACAAGGGCCACACACAGTTTTCAGGCTGACCCTGGCTGATGTCCACACTGCCAGAACCATGAGCCAGAACCACGAGCCAGAACCACAGTGGCCGTGGGACCCTGTGGCAGACTCTGAGACACACAATTTCTATGGAACTGCTTGGTACACGCACCTTTTAACATACGAAACATTTTAATTATTAATAACAGTAATTTGACCACACACTGAGCACTCAAAAAACCAGCACAGCCATCCGAAGTCTAAAGATGGTCCTACCTGACATGTATTTCCAGCTACTAGGCAGTTTCTAAATGCATGATAGTAAAGTGTTCTAGAGAGACAGATACACACACACCAACCTGCTTCTTATTCTCTGGAAGATCTTCTTCCATTGGCTCTGGTTTTGTCTCCTTTTTGGGAGGAGGTGGTGGCGGAGGTGTTGCAACTTCCTCCTCTTCATCCATACTGCCCAGATCAACTCCGAGCAGGACGCTAAGAGTAGTCATGATCCGGGGATCTTGCAGTTTCCTAGTATTGGTTAAAAAAATGAAGAACAGCACTTAGTCTTCTCCACAACTGATCTTAAACCCCACTTACTGCTAAAGCTCAGATTACTGAATAGAAAAGATTCTTACCCATGGGAAGGTTGCTAGGTTCTGTACTACCCATGAGTTACAACTGTGGAATGCTCAACCCCTCAAAATTCCATATAAAATATGAGGTAACGCAGATGGGGTTTGTTTCTCGAGGCCAGCAGACACACAGGGGAGTGAGTTACAGGTACACTCTGTCTGATCTCAGGTCAGAGGCACCCAGGCAGTCACAGACACCAGCACAAGATTTAGAGCTGATCTTTAGATTTGATGTGCTTTCAACCTTGAGTTTCCACTCCAACACACCAATAGAGAGGGCTATGTTGGGTTCTCACTATCAAGGCACATGTACCATGAAGCAGAATCAATGGTATTGACATACACTCGGCATAAAAACACGCCTCATGTGAAAATGTATGCCTGTGTATACAGAAAGGACAGAGCTGATGCCAGGTCAGCACTGCCAAGAGTGCAGTGAAGGTGGGGAGGGGCAGAACAAGCCCCCCAGATTACTCTAATACGTGATCCCCCCGACCCTTTCTAGAAATACAAATAAGCAATAAAGCAGTAAACTCTGACTCCTCTTTGGAGGGAAAAAACAAAGGCAGAAACCCCAGTCTGGTCTAGGGAACCCCTGCACAGGGTCCTAGGAAGAAACCACAACAGTTGTGTTTGTTTCTAGAGACAAACCTGCCGCCTTGAACTTACGTGCCCAGGTCGGACGGCTTGTTCCGCAGCTGCTCGATCAGTTCCCGGTAGGTAGGGTCTGCGAGCAGAGTCTTGGTCCTGGGATCACTCTCCAACTTCTGGTACAGATTAGGCATGTTGAAAGGGTTCATGAATTTCCTTTCTGTTTTGAATAAAGAAAAGCGCACCACCAGGAAGTCGGTTACTGTGCCCCTGTAGCCTACTAAACCAACACTGGGGGTGGGGGGAGCCTCAACACTACTCAAGCATAAAACAGCAGTCAACAACAGGGGCAGGGCAGTGTTCTGGGGTCTACCTGCCAGCCGGGCCTCCATATTCTGTAAACCTTCTTTGAGCTGAGGATTGTTTGCTTCATGTTTTAAACCCTCCTCATAGGTTTGCTTGGCTTCTTCAAATCGGTTTAAAAATTCAAGAGCCGCTGCTTTTCGTGAATAGCCCTTAAACCAGCAAAGAAAGATAAAAAATAAAAGACACCCAGAGGTAAATTCCAAAGATGAAGTCAAAACAATCTACTTTACAACTCATAGAACAAAACGGGTATTCACGAGAAGGCCACAAAACAAACCAACAAACAGGAAGAGGACCAGGACACAACGGTAGTATCTGTCGACCCTGCAGAACACGGCCGCTTCAGCCCAGTTCATCTCACGACGCCAAGTGCTGTGAGCTTCTAGAGCAGTTTTCTCTTAGTACAGAAAGTAAAACATGTCTTAACTAACAGTACCTCAGATCTGACAAAACATGTCACCACTCTGAGGAACATTCTAACAGGCAGGAAGACCGGGGAGAGGGCAGTAACCAACTCCTGAGTCTCTCAGGACAGGTGGCCAGGCAGGCCAGAGCTACCCCAGAGGAGCTTCCGGGCTCCTGAAAAGCCCCGCGGCTTACCTTGCCCCAGTCAGGCTTCAGGTCAACGGTCTTGCAGCCATCCTCGTAAGCCTTCTGGTAGTCTCCCTTCTTGGCATAGGCCGCGGAGCGATTGCTGTAGAGCACATGGTTCTGGGGGTCTAGCTTAATGGCTTCGGAGTAGCACTGCAGCGCATCGTCAATGTTGCCGGCACTCAGGGCCTTGTTGCCCTTCTCTTTGAGCTCATTTACCTGAGAAGAGAGGAACAATACAGTTTCTCCCCATGAAATTCTTCTTTAGTCCCTATTTCTTAAGTGACACTCATTCCTTTCTGTAGTTGTTGACTAACTGGTTACTTTACACATCAGAAAAAACAAATCACAGATTAACTAATTTACAGTTCTCACGCCTGTGTGAAACAGCAAGGAAAAAATAAAGTAACAAGGAAGAAGCGGCCTGTCGCTGCTCTTTGCTGGCTCCCCTGGGGATTAACAACTCCAGCCACTCTTCCAAAAGTCTCAACTCTGAGCTGAAGAAGCCACTCTAGGACATATGCATGAATGCCTTTTGTAGAAAAAGAAATTTCCTTCCTTTGGATTTCCAGAGTTCAAATGATGAACTGAACACAGGCCTAGTTGAAGAGGGAGCTTCCTCACTGAAGAGGGAGCCAGGAACACAGAGGACTGAGCACGCACTGGTACACGCTCCAGCAACCTGCGGGCGCCAGGATGGCCTTCAGGAGCATCAGGACGCTCACCAAGCACCAGAGAACAATCTGTTTCCATTGGTAGATGTCACAACACGGCAGACTGTGGCTGTTTCTTAACAGGTAAAAATGCAGCTAGGATAAAAATCAGTTTTTGTCATGTTTAAATATTAAACACACTTAAACAAGTGAAGGGGCTGCCCTGGTGACTCAGTGGTAAAGAATCCACCTGCAGTGCAGGAGAGGAGGATTCGACCCCTGGGTTGGGAAGATCCCCTGGAGAAAGAAACCGCAACCCAGTCTTGCCTGGAGAATCCTATGGACAGAAGAGCCTGGCCGGCTACAGTCCATGGGGTGGCAAGAGAGTCGGACACGATTTAGTGACTAAACAGCAACAAAACCGATGGAAGGAGGATAAAGCAGCACTGCTGCAGTTCCATTCCCTCCTCTCTCAAATACCCAGAACCGAAACAGCAGGAGCACACTGAGAGGTTTAACTGGTGTGAAATGGACCTTGGCCGTATCAGAACAGGCTTCTAATTAAAAGGCTTCTCCAAATTGGACTTCCCTGGTGGCTCAGATGGTAAAGCGTCTGTCTACAACGCGGGAGACCTGGGTTCAATCCCTGGGTCGGGAAGATTCCCTGGAGAAGGAAATGGCAACCCACTCCAGTACTCTTGCCTAGAAAATCCCATGGACGGAGGAGCCTGGTGCAGCTACTGTCCACGGGGTCACAAAGAGTCGGACACGATTGAGAGACTTCACTTTCACTTTCTCCAAATCAGGGAGCCCAACAAGAGGGGAGGACCACCCCTCAAACGCCCACACATTGGTCAGAACAGCCGTGTCACTCAGGACACAATCCATTCTTTCCTGGTATGCCCATCCAGTGTACGGATGCAAGAAAGAATTCTGTGAGAAATGACTTCGGAACCCTGAGGTACACCAAATGGGACCCTCCACTAGCCAGAAAAATCTTAAGACAACCTCCAAGAGGAAAAAGGAGAGACCACCAAATTTAACCAGCAAGGAAAAAAATCTTAGAATATAGAATGCAGGCCGGAAGGTGAGAAGTTAAAAAACTCAGATAGTTTCACGAGGCAGCTGACAATACCTTGGTGACATTCTTGCCTATCCTACAGAACATTTTCCAAACTGAGCACACCTTTCCTGTAAGCAGGAAATCAGCATCAAGTGGATGGAGAAGGAAATGGCAACTCCACTCCAGTGTTTTTACCTGAAAAACCCCATGGACAAAGGAGCCTGGCAGGCAACAATCCATGGGGTTGCAAAGAGTCCAGCGTGACTTAGCGACTAAACAAGATGATTGTGTGCTAAAAATGTGAAGTGCGTGCATTTGAACTGATAAATTTATATCAACTGACACATAATGCATACAGTTGTATGCCTGTATGTGGTCAAATTTTAAGTTTTATCACTGTGAGATTTTATTTGAAAGGTAGTTTAAAAAAACCACAATTTTACACACTCAAAATTTCTCCAATTTGAGTATTTCCTAGAACTGAAACATGCATCTAAGAGGAAAAAAAAGGTTACATACTGAATGGATGCAGGACAGCGGGTTGTAACACACCTGGCCGCCCTGTACAATGGGCCTGTAAACTGCAGTCCCTGAGTTCACTCACTCAGTCTACCTGCATGCACACTTCTACTATGGGCAAGTGCGATAAAGCAATATTTTTTCCCCGTATTTTGATAACTTCGGGATGAGCGCTCTTCTTGAATTTAAAATCAGTTTCTTGTCTGTATCACAGTCTATTCAATCCCAGACACAATTTAGTTATCTTGAGGGTGCGAAATGTTTAAACTCTGTTTCCACTCTAATTTTTTAAAAATTTAGCAAAGAAGCTCCAGATTTAGCTAAAGGGAGCAATAGGTATACCAGGGTAAAAGATTCAGTTTTGTAGATCACACCAATAAAAACACCGAGCTGTTCCTCCTCCTCCCCTCAATCAACCATTACAGCCCAATAACAGGTTCCAATTCAATAAAACCTCTCTAGGAGTCTCACAAGCCTCAGGCCACAGAGGACACAATTAACTCACAGAGAGTAACCCACAACAGCCTCAAACTCAGCCTCCCAATAACGCTGAACGAAGTCAAACAACTTACTTCTCTCTGCTTAACTATATACTTTAAATTTCCTTCAGCAACCAAATTCCTCCTCGCGCAATTAAAACCCCACGTTTTAGAAGAACCAGTCGTCGGTCAACTCTTGAATCACACACACACAAAGAAAAAACGGAGAGGGAGGTGCTGCACATATGATTTGTAAAACCCTGGCAGAGATGAAATTCATTCCAAGGACTTCTGTTGCACCCTCTCCTTTCCCGAATCAGGCTAAGAAGTCGGCCTGCTGCTCATCATACCTTCACTCAACACTCTTCCACCCCGGCCGTCCATGCAGAGAAGTAGGGTTTCCCCGCAACTGGCCACCGAGTCCATCAGCTACTTGCAGTGTATTCCCGTCCCCGCGTTCCTCCAAGTTAACTGGGGCCAAGTCCTGGGTAACCTCTTTGCAATCTCAGATCTCTCTCCCAGAAGACGAATTCCCAGAGGTTGACCTGATCCCTCTCGCCTTTCGCAAGGCCCCTCGCCCACCTCCAGCCCTCCAAACACCGCGGGCGCCATCCCCTGCTCAGCCTGGACCCAAGTCCTGGGAGGCCTCAGGGGCCCAGCCGCGGCTCTTCTTCCCGCCGCGGGCCGGACTTAAACCGAACTGGTGCGTCCCCCGGCCCATCTCGCCGAGTCGACTGGCGACGGGCACTGAGGCGACCCCGCGCTCCCCGCCGCCAGGCCTCACTCCCCGTCCGCCCGCCGCGGCCCTCACGCCCTCGCCTTCCCAGCGGCTCCGCCGACCCCGGCCCCCGCCCGGCCACAACAATCGGGCGCCCGCCCCGCCCCTCCACCCGGGGCCCAGCCTTGGCGGGTGCCAGAGCGACCACGGGCCTCAGCCTGCCCCTCCCCCTTCACCTGCTCCATAGCCCAGTCCGGAACCCCGTTGAATAGACTCCGTCGGCTCCGCGTTCCCAACCGCACGCGCCGCCTTCTGGAACCTACTAGAAGCTGCCGGGACCCCCAGATCCCGCCTCTTCCTCGCCGGCTCACTGGTCGCTTTCCTCTAGGGGGCTTTCTATGGTTTCCTCCCATTGGCTTGAAGTCTAGCCCATCATCTTTGCTTCTTTGTCATTGGACAGTGGGGAGAGTCCTGCCTCCCCCGCGTTTCGAGACTGGACGTTGCTCTGAAAGCCCCACCCATCATATACTCTATGATTGGAGGGAGGGGCGGACCTCTGCGGCACCTATTGGTCACTTAGCCCGCCAATCATGGCCGCGCTGGCCGCGCCCATTGGTCCTATTCTTTCTGGAAATTTCCACCTCTCCCATTGGGCTGACAGACTCCGTGACAGAACCGCCTTCAGATTTAAAAAATTTCAATTGGTCGGTGAGTTGCAGACACTTTACTCTGATAGGTTTCAATTGCTGCCCTTCAAAGAGCAGGGTAGGGTTTTTACAGCCGCGGTGGGTTATGGGAGTCTGAGGCCACAGACACGCTCTGCAGTGGTCGTTTCTGAGGGTGCGGGTTTGGTGGGTCCGCTCGGGCCACTTCTTCCGTCGGTCTGCGGCGAGTCAGTCTGAAGCAGTTCGCGTCTATCCGGCGGCATTGAGTCTTGGTCCTTGGCTGGAGTGTCAGGCTTAGGAGTCCCAGCCAGTGGGGGTGACCGTTTGGATCGGCCTCGGGAGCGCACCCTGGCCCGTCCCTGAATCCCAATATTGGGTTCTGGGTGTCCCGAAATCCCGCGTGATGGTGAAGGCGCTGGGGCTTAGGTAGGACAGGCTCGGAATTTCATCTTGGCCGATCTCCTCGGTGGAGACGTACACCCTCGCTGAACCTCTCGGGTAGAGGGGCCGTGGTGTGGGATCGTTCACATTCGTGCAGTAGAGTTTTTAGCCGTTAATGAAGGGTCTCTGCCTCCGTTATTCGCAGGTAAAGGGATGAAGGAAACAAAAGACCTCACTGAGGTGCTTGATCACCTACTGGCGGCGTCCTGGGCGGTTCTTAAAATCGTTGCCCTCTTGCGAAAGGCAGGACAGGTACCTGCAGAGAAACAGAAAAGGCTAGAGCGTCAGAGAGACATGATTTCGCTCTGGGCCAGTGTGGTTCACGGAACAAAGGCCGTGTATGTCTGGGGTCTAGAGGGAGCTTGGGTGAGGGTCTTAGGCATTGCTGCGCCCGCCCCACCTCCCCACCCCCAGCTGGGTAATGCCATCCCTTCCCTGTGTTTTAGCTGCCCTTTATGCCAATAGGTTGTCACAGGGTCCTCTTCCATCCCAGCTCTGTGACCCCCTTCTCAGACATTGCAACCTAGGTCGCTGCAGATCGCATGCCTCCCTTGATAACCCCCTCCCTTGCTTGGACCTTTGGAAGCTTTTAGACTGGGGATCAGGGCCTACGTGACAGGCCTACTTTTCCCATCTGTTCTTTGCCTGTCCCCCACCTTCAGCACCAAACTCCAGGCACACTCTTCGTCTGTTCCTTGAGCTGGGTGGGCTCCTTTATTTTGGGCCTGCCTGCAAGATGTTTCCTCTGCTGGCATCCCCCTTCCACCAACTCTGCCAGGTCTCGCAGGCTAATAAGAGCTGTCAAGGTTCTCTGGCGACCTGCTTGCAAGCAGCTCACTCATTTCTGTCCGCCAGTTTATTTGCTTTCACTACTCCATGGGCCACACGTGTCCTACAGCAGCAACTTTGGTATCCATCCATGGCATATTTTGTAGGGCCTACAAGGGCCTTGTGTCTATTTTCGTTTATATTCTTGTCTTCCATGTAGGTTATACAGTGTCTTGCACCTAGCTTAATTAATCAAATATGCCCTGTAGTGTTTTAGGTATAATTGTGGGCACTGGGGAAGTGCAGTGAGGAATTAAAAAATCACTGTTTTGTAGTGCTCATTTTAGTGAGAGAGATAAGCTAAAAAAAAAAGTTTGCACGTAGAACCTGCAGTAGAGACAGAGCACTGGGCAAGTGGGCAAGTGGGCAGTGTTGCATTTTCAGCAGGGGGACCAGATCAGACCCCAGTGAGAAGCTAATACTTGAGAAAAAACCTGAGGAAGTGAAAGAGTGAGATTCATGGAACTCCTAGGGAAGAAATTTGCCGGTCAGAGGGAACGTCAAATGCAAAGGCCTTGGGGTAGCCAGAATGGCAGGGGTAGGAAGGAGGGGCGACTAGAGGAACTAGGGGTGGGCAGGAGACCCTGCAGTATGAGATGGCGTTGTGTTCACTTTGGAACATGCCAGCGGATTTTGAGCAGGAAAGTGATGTGATCTGACAGGTTTATCAGGATCCCCCTGACTGCTGTGTCAGTGACGAGGCTGAAAGCCCAGGGGACCTCCTAGTTGGCCGTGGCAGGATTCCAGGAAAGCTGTGATGGTGCCGTGGGCCAGGTGGGAGCAGAATTTGGGTGAGAAAAGTGGGATTAGGAATGCATTTTGGAGGTGCTGACAGGGTCTGTTCATGTAATGGATGCAGGGCATAAAGGAAGGCGGTTAACTCCAAGGCGTTTGCCCGCCTACCTGCTAAGTTAAATCTGTCAACAAGAGCCTGCCTTTCTTGGCACAGTGCCCAGACCACCACACTCCTGCCGGTCCCAATGCTGCCCCCCAGCCCGGCTCGTCCTCCAGCGCTTGAGGCCCTTCGAGGCCTTCCATCATCTCCCCCACAGCCTCTCTCCAGGCTTCTCTCCCGTCCCTCCTTCTCTCTGGCCTGGCCTTTGCTGTCTCATATCCTGTTTGTACGATTGTGTGTGTGGCACACTGCTCTGGGTACAGGGGCTCTAGAGTGAGCAGGGCAGGCCTCAGCTGCAGGCTCTGCACAGGTGAACCTTGTCTTCCAGTGGGGGAGACAGGTGGTACTGTAACTCACCAGCTGTGTGACTTTTGGCAGTCTGCTTAACTTCTCCATGCTTCAGTTGCTTTCATTTTAAAGTGTGGATGGACAAGTTTCAGTGTCAGAGTAGTGAGGACTGAATGATTTCATATTTATAAAGCTGACAACAGTGCCTGATGGCAGAATACGTACCATAAGCATTTGTTAAAAAAGTAGATGCACAAATGAAGATAATTCTGGAGTGGTGAATGCTACATAAAGAAAACAAAAAGATAAAGAGTAGTTACCAGGGAGGCAGGGAAGGAGGGCCCAGCAGTTGCTGCTTAGTAAAAGCCCCAAACCAGGGACAGAGTTCAAGACAGGGCAGTAGGACCTGCAAAGGCCCTGAGGCTGAAACAAACCTGGAATTTTCCAGGAACCCAAGGAAGGCTTTTCTCTGCTCTCGTATCCTTTGTCTGTAAATAGAGAAGCCAATGGTTTCCCAAGGTCACAATGAGAATTAAACAAAATTAACCCATGCTTGTTTTCTCAGACCTGAAACATAAAACTTTGAGAGCCCTCTTTCAGAAAAGAAAACTAAAATACAGTAAAAAAAAAAAAAGTATAGAACTTTAGAAGGGGTGCAAATGAGGGATCCTGAGGTCCTTATGCAGTGTCATGGTAAAGCCATTCTGAACATTAACATTTCCACCAGTTCAGGCTTCAAATTTCTTAGTGAACTCAGCTCTCCCCCAGGGTCCAGGAGGCAGTGATGGGGGCCATCTGGCCAGGGTTCCCTTCCCCAGGTCCCTGGAACTCAAGCAGAAGCTCCACCGCAGCAGGCGTCCTGGCCCTTGACGACGATGCCCGATGCTTCAGTGACTCATGCTGCTATTTTTGGTGCTGCTGCTCTCAAGGTGGGGAGCAAGACGGCAAGGGCTGAATCTGGAGTCAACGCTGAGGCTGTAAATCCTGCAGCGAACGAGAGACAAAAGGAGTCACCATGTACAACCAAATTCTCTGCAGAGCAAATTCTTAGTTTTAAAGTTCTCCCAGAGGACTTGCCTGGTGGTGCTGGGGTTAAGACACCACACTTTCACCGCAGCTCAAGTTGGTTTCATCCCTGGTTGCAAACCTAAGATACCACATACCATGAGGCGCAGCCAACAAAAAAGCTCTCCCAATATCAGGAAAAGCAGCTGGAGGACAGGAAGCTAGGCCTGGGAGCAAGGAGAGGGGCGGGGGCAGGGCTTGGCTCAGAACTCTGGGGTCTGTAGAGCGTGGGAGTTTCGTTTTTATAAGCACTTTCACTGTTGGAGTGGAAACTTAAGACAACTTTGAGTTTCCTTCTCCACAGGAGAATCAAGTTCCATTCTGGGTTCTGAGAAATTCCTAAAGAATATTTTCATTTCCCATTTAACTGAGTGATTGCTACTTTCAGCTACCCACTAACACAAGTCCTGAATAGCAGGAAAAGCGTGGGGAGAATAAAGTGCTATAGAGTTCTGCTCAATTCAGTGAACTCACAGAGCCAGGAATTGTGCCAGACACTTCAAGGAATAAAATGATGGTAATTATTATCTAATAAGTATTCATCAGAGAGCCCCAGAGCCCAGTCCTGGACCTTGCTGTCCACGGGCCATCCCAGGGTGAGCTCCGCCAGCCTCGTGGCTATAAATACCATCTTGGATGACTCCCACGATTCTATCTTCAGATCAGATCTGTTCCCAGTTCCACACTTGTCTACCCAGCTGCCTCCTCGACGTCTCCGCTTGGATGGCAAATGGACTTTGCAATGTGTTCAAATCAGAGCTCCAAACATGCTCCCCTGAAGCTGTTCTTCCCTTGACTTCCCTCTTGTCAGTGGCCTCACTATTCTTGGGCTGGTTCACGCTGAAAACGTTGGAGGTGTCCTTGACTCCCGTCTTTTACAGCCACGTCCATTTCAGCAAAGTTTGTCAGGGTTCGACAGGGACCCTTCTGCAAGTTCCCATCCGTCTCCTGGCTTTGGGAAGGGGAAGGGCGGGTTGGCTTCCTGAGCAGGTAGGTGGCCAGAGGCAAAAGGGACCGCTGGCTGGGGCTCCCAGGTCATATCCAGGCCTCCCACATGAGATGCTGCTTCCAGTGGGTGGGGCCTATGATTGGTTGCTGCCGTGGGCACTCAGGCCTAGGACCTAGTCCATGCGTGTTAAGTTTGGTGAGTGAGTAAACGGAGCTGATCATCTGTCTACTCCCTCATGGGGCCCTCCGCCTCTCCCAGGGAGGCTCTCTGACCTTGCCCCCTCTAGGCTTCCTTGCTCCCGATTCTCTCACCCTTCTCTAGGTCTGAACAGTGGGTCTGTTCAGATTCAAACGTGCCAGTGCCACTATCTTCTTTCCAACATCTGTTTCTTGAGAAATAACAAGTGGTGCAGAGTGTGAGCATGGGGAAAGCAGCCCTCTCATATCCTACTGATGGGAAGTAACACTGAGTAGCATCTATTTAAAGTACAGAAAGCAGCTTCAGGCTTACAGATTTCTCCCGCCTGGGCCTAGCCTGGTGGCACAAGGAAGTATTTTGTTGTTCAGTCACCAAGTCCTGTCCAACTCTTTGCTACCCCCTGGACTGCAGCCCCGCACACTGGAAACAGGAAGAATTCCCTGGTGGCTCAGACGGTAAAGCGTCTGCCCACAATCCGGGAGACCCAGGTTCATTCCCCGGGTCGGGAAGATCCCCTGGAGAAGGAAATGGCAACCCACTACAGTATTCTTGCCTAGAAAATCCCACGGATGGGGGAGCCTGGTGGGCTACAGTCCATGGGGTCGCAAAGAGTCAGACACGACTGAGCGACTTCATGGACTGCAGCACACCAGGCTTCCCTGTCCCCCACCATCTCCCAAGGATTGCCCAAGTTCATGTCCATTGAATCAGTGATGCCATCCAACCATCTCATCCTCTGTCACCCCCTTCTCCTCCTGCCCTCAGTCTTTCCCAGCATCAGGGTATTTGCCAACAAGTCAGCTGTTCACATCAGTTGGCCAAAGTATTGGAGCTTCAGCTTCACCATCAGTCCTTCCAGTGAGTATTCAGGGTTGATTTCCTTTAGAATGGGCTTCCCCAGTAGCTCAGCTGGTAAAAAATTCACTTGCAATGCAGGAGACCCTGGTTTGATTCCTAGGTTGGAAAGATCCATTGGAGAAGGGATAGACTACCCATTCCCAGTATTCTAGGGCTTCTATGGTGACTCAGCTGGTAAGAATCTGCATGTAATGCAGGATACCTGGGTTTGATCCCTGGGTTGGGAAGATCCCCTGGAGAAGGGAATGGCTACGCACTCCAGTATTCTGGCATGGAGAATTCCATGGACTATCCATGGCGTAGCAAAGACTCAGACACGACTGAGTGACTTTGACTTTCACTCCTTTAGGATTGACTGGTTGGATCTCCTTGCAGTCCAAGGGACTTTGAAGAGTCTTCTCCAGCACCACAGTTCGAAAGCATCACTTCTTTGGCGCTCAGCCTTCTTTATGGTGCAGTCCTATTTGTGATGGCAAAGGGAACAGCACCCGACCCCACGTATACCCATGGAGGATACCGGGAACCATGGTGTTGTCTCCTTAGGATGGAGTATTTGTAGTGTTCAAAAGAACAAGCTGGTGGGTACTGACAGGAGAACATGCCCATGATGTACCGTGGAACAACGGAAGTTAGTCATGGAGCAATGTGTATGAGAAAAAAGAAAGTGTATATCTTCATATACACAGGATACGCACGGGAAAAGTCTAGACGGATACACAGCTAACTGCTCAAGTTTTGCTCCTGTGGATGGGGAATGGGGAAGGGTGCTGGATTAGTTTGGTAGGGCTGCCATAACTAAATACCGAAGATTTGGTGGCTTGAACCACAGAAATTTTCTGTCTGGAAGTCCAAGATCAAGGTGCTGGTAGACCTGGTTTCTTCTGAGGTCCCTCCCCTTGACCTGCAGACAGCCGGCTTCTCCCTGTTAACTCACGTGGTCTTTCCTCTGTGCAAGCATGCATTCCGGGTGTATGTCCAACTTTCCTTTCTTTTGGCTGCACCATGTGGCTTGTGGGATCTCAGTTCCCCAACCAGGGGTTGAACCTGGGCCAAGGCAGTGAAAGCCCAGAATCCTAGCCACTAGGCTACCAGGGAACTCCCAAACTTTCCTCTTCTGATAAGGACACCAATCAGATTAGATCAGGGCCCACCCTGAGGGTCTCATTTTAATTTCACCACCCCTTTAAAAACTGTCTCCAAATACTGTCTCGTTGTGAGGTATTGAGCATTGGGAATTTAAAATGTGAATTTGGAGAGGGGACATAATTCAGCCCATAACAGGGGTTTTCAATTTTTATTATGGTGTTAAAATTTGTTACAATGAACACTACTATTGGAGAGTTTTGTATACTTCAAGACAAATGTCCCCAGAGCACCCACCTCCTTCCAGGCCTTCTCTGAAGTTAGAGGGGGGCAGCAAGTGCCCTCCCCCAGCCAGCTCCAGGTCTCCAGCTCCAGGTCTCCAGCTCCCGGCTCTCTGAGGCCTGTCCCTGAGAAAGACAGGGTGAGCGCCTCTGGGTCACTGGCCAGGCCCTCAGACCCGCCCTGAGAGGAGGCATGTGGAGAGGCCTCTGCCAGGCAGGCCTATAGTTTACACGTACATACATCGGACGTGTAATACCTTGTAACCCATCCTTCTCCTTCACACCTCTCAATAGAATCAGATCAGATCAGATCAGATCAGTCGCTCAGTCGTGTCCGACTCTTTGCGACCCCATGAATCGCAGCACGCCAGACCTCCCTGTCCATCACCAACTCCCGGAGTTCACTGAGACTCAAGTCCATCGAGTCAGTGATGCCATCCAGCCATCTCATCCTCTGTCGTCCCCTTCTCCTCCTGCCCCCAATCCCTCCCAGCATCAGAGTCTTTTCCAATGAGTCAACTCTTTGCATGAGGTGGCCAAAGTACTGGAGTTTCAGCTTTAGCATCATTCCTTCCAAAGAAATCCCAGGGCTGATCTCCTTCAGAATGGACTGGTTGGATCTCCTTGCAGTCCAAGGGACTCGCAAGAGTCTTCTCCAACACCACAGTTCAAAAGCATCAATTCTTTGGCACTCAGCTTTCTTCACAGTCCAACTCTCACATCCATACATGACCACAGGAAAAACCATAGCCTTGACTAGACGAACCTTTGTTGGCAAAGGGATGTCTCTGCTTTTGAATATGCTATCTAGGTTGGTCATAACTTTCCTTCCAAGGAGTAAGCGTCTTTTAATTTCATGGCTGCAGTCACCATCTGCAGTGATTTTGGAGCCCAGAAAAATAAAGTCTGACACTGTTTCCACTGTTTCCCCATCTATTTGCCATGAAGTGATGGGACCGGATGCCATGATCTTTGTTTTCTGAATGTTGAGCTTTAAGCCAACTTTTTCACTCTCCTCTTTCACCTTCATCAAGAGGCTTTTTAGTTCCTCTTCACTTTCTGCCATAAGGGTGGTGTCATCTGCACATCTGAGGTTATTGATATTTCTCCCGGCAATCTTGATTCCAGCTTGTGTTTCTTCCAGTCCAGCGTTTCTCATGATGTACTCTGCATAGAAGTTAAATAAACAGGGTGACAATATACAGCCTTGATGAACTCCTTTTCCTATTTGGCACCAGTCTGTTGTTCCATGTCCAGTTCTAACTGTTGCTTCCTGACCTGCATACAAATTTCTCAAGAGGCAGATCAGGTGGTCTGGTATTCCCATCTCCTTCAGAATTTTCCACAGTTGATTGTGATCCACACAAAGGCTTTGGCATAGTCAATACAGCAGATATAGATATTTTTCTGGAACTCTCTTGCTTTTTCCATGATCCAGCGGATGTTGGCACTTTGATCTCTGGTTCCTCTGCCTTTTCTAAAACCAGCTTGAACATCAGGAAGTTCACGGTTCACGTATTGCTGAAGCCTGGCTTGGAGAATTTTGAGCATTACTTTACTAGCGTGTGAGATGAGTGCAATTGTGCAGTAGTTTGAGCATTCTTTGGTATTGCCTTTCTTTGGGATTGGAATGAAAACTGACCTTTTCCAGTCCTGTGGCCACTGCTGAGTTTTCCAAATTTGCTGGCATATTGAGTGCAGCACTTTCACAGCATCATCTTTCAGGATTTGGAATAGCTCAACTGGAATTCTGTCACCTCCACTAGCTTTGTTCTTAGTGATGCTTTCTAAGGCCCACTTGACTTCACATTCCAGGATGTCTGGCTCTAGGTCAGTGATCACACCATTGTGATTATCTGGGTCGTGAAGATCTTTTTTGTACAGTTCTTCTGTGTATTCTTGCCATCTCTTCTTAATATCTTCTGCTTCTGTTAGGTCCATACCATTTTTGTCCTTTATTGAGCCCATCTTTGCATGAAATTTTCCTTTGGTATCTCTGATTTTCTTGAAGCGATCCCTAGTCTTTCCCATTCTGTTGTTTTCCTCTATTTCTTTGCATTGATCGCTGAAGAAGGCTTTCTTATCTCTTCTTGCTATTCTTTGGAACTCTGCATTCAGATGTTTATATCTTTCCTTTTATCCTTTGCTTTTCGCTTCTCTTCTTTTCACAGCTATTTGTAAGGCCTCCCCAGACAGCCATTTTGCTTTTTTGCGTTTCTTTTCCATGGGGATGGTCTTGATCCCTGTCTCCTGTACAATGTCACGAACCTCATTCCATAGTTCATCAGGCACTCTATCTATCAGATCTAGGCCCTTAAATCTATTTCTCACTTCCACTGTATAATCATAAGGGATTTGATTTAGGTCATACCTGAATGGTCTAGTGGTTTTCCCTACTTTCTTCAATTTAAGTCTGAATTTGGCAATAAAGAGTTCATGATCTGAGCCACAGTCAGCTCCTGGTCTTGTTTTTGCTGACTGTATAGAGCTTCTCCATCTTTGGCTGCAAATAGAATAACTATACAATATTGGCCACTGAAGCAGATAGTAAAATGAAACTAGGAAGGTTATAAAATATGAAGACCGCATGACAACCTGGATGAAGGGAGGTGCAAAACTGTGATACACAGCAAAGATGTTAGGGGGACCCAGGAGGTGCAGGGGTTCATCTACCTGAATGAGGCAGTATAAAGAAGAAAGATGGCGTGGTGAGATGGGGTAGGGCTTTAAAATCAAGCCTCTGGGGAGAAGCGTGCGCTGCCTTGGAGGTCTGTTTACTTCTGGCAGTTCTGGGTCCTGCTCCGGTCTTAAATCTCAGACCAGAACCAGGAACCTCTCTCACTGTCCTGTGGTCCTGCACCTCGCTGCATGTTCAGCCCTGCTGAGGTGGGGATTCTGCCCCTCTGGGTAGCTTTACAATCCTGCATGGGGTGGAAGCCAGGAAAGCAAACCCAGAATCTTGGTGCCAGTTTAGGAAGTTTTGTCATCACTGTGCAAATACCCAAGTGTTTATTAAGTGTTTTGAAACACTTTCGTCAACCTGCCCATTTGTGATTCTCATCAGAGAGGGATGGGTGGGAGACAGCCTGCAGTGATGTAACAGTGCCTCCTGTCACCCCAGTGTTCTTGCCTGGACAATCCGATGGGCAGAGGAGCCTGACAGGCTACAGTCTTCGGGGTCGCAAGAGTCAGACACGGCTGAGCGACTAAGCACACATCCCAGTGTACCCATCCTTGACAGTGGGGTTTGGCTGCTTCTCCCATGAGGAAGTGAAGTCCGTTTCTCCACTTCTTGGATTCTGGGCTGGTCTTGTGACATGCGTTGAATGCCGTGTCCGTGTGACTTCTGTATGACAGACTGTGGTGAGAGCAAGGCAGTATGACTTCGGAGTCGGGCCTCAAGAGGCATTTTGCAGCCTCTGTTGTGGTCCTCTAGGAGCAGGGCTGCCGGGGTCCAGCCCCGGCTGATCCAGGGTATTCGAAGCGGGGACGGCGTCAGCGACCTATTTAATTATTTATTCATCAAAGATATAAAAAGTAATAGAATGAGGATAGCTCAGTAGGAAAATTCAGTGGAGAAAAGAGGCTGAGTAGCTTGGTTTACGCTGGAGACCAATAAAACTTCAAGACAAGAAGTTTGCACCACTTACGTAGGCTACAGGCGTCCTTCTGTTCTCCCGAAGGAGAGGAGACACTGAGGCCTCCCCGGTAGGATCTTAGAAGCCCAGGCATAATTAGTAAGCATGGTGGGTTCCGCGCTCCAGATGGAGACTCAGCCAGAGTGAGAGAGAGACATGGGGAGACCAGTTTTTCGAGGAACTGATCCCAATTCTTTATTTTCCATGGTCTACTTTTATACACTGAGATGTTATGCAAAAGTCACCCGGGGTCAGCAGTCCTGACTTTTATCAAAGTCAGGTGCTTCATACAAATGTATACAGAAGTCTTAGGGGTGTTACATCATCTTCTGGCCAGGGGGCCTGCTGACAATTTATGACCCTCCCCTTGTGACAGAGGTCAGTCAACCAGAACACTTTTTTCTCCAAGGGTGATTATTCTTAAAACAGATGCCACCCAAATAAAGTTACATTCCTATAGGGTGAGGGTGTAGTGGGTTTTAGTTAAGGAAAGAATTTACTTAGCCTAAGGTCTAACGTGATTTATATCAAAGGTTAATACTTATTTCTTCTATATATTCATTAATGTGTATAAGGGCAGGGGATGTGGAGACTTAGCAGTAAACATTGGCTCAACAAATGAAAAACCCTTCACCAATACAATTTCTAATCAGCCCATTATACTTATACTAATAATTTTCTAACTTCTGTAAAGAACCTGTTTTTAGAAGATTTAAAGCATCTCGTGCCTCTCACGGTTGGGAGGCTGTGAGCAATCACATGTGGCCGGACAAGCCTGTCAGGCAGGCTAGAGAACCTTCAGAGGAGTTTGTAAGTTGAAACACTCCTGTCACGCCCAGGAATTATTATTAACTGGAGCTCTAAGTTAACTCCTTCTTCGAAAGAGGTGGTGGGGGACAGCCCCCCGTAAAGTCAGAGGTGTAGGTAAGAGCACAAAGTAGTAAAGTAGGCAGGCTCTGGTTATGGGGGTAGATGCTCGAGGATTTCCAGGGGGACTCCTGAGGCTCGATCCCGCCTTTGCGTATGTAGAGCCTCCTTCCTCATGACCTTTGCCACGGGCAGAGTGCCTCACGCCGGCCCCCAACACAGGGCCTTGAGACCAGTGTGCTGTGAAGATGCCCAGTCTGGCCTAGTGGAAGCCAAGTGGGGCAGAACCAAGGGAACTTGCTGACCGCCAGCACCAACCGCCAGCCACATGAGTGACACCATCCTGGGCCCCCAGCCCCAGGTGGGTTATCAGATGACTGTGGCCGCAGGAGTGACCCAGGCAAGACCAGCAGATGAACCTTCCTGCTTATCCTAGCCCAAACTGCTGATTCAAAGGCCTGGTGATTATTTTAAGGCAATAAGTTTTCAGTGGTTTATTGAGGCAGCAAAACATAACTGAGGCAATGGCACCCCACTCCAGGTCTCTTGGCTGGAAAATCCCATGGACGGAGGAGCCTGGTGGGCTGCAGTCCATGGGGTCGCTAAGAGTAAGACACGACTGAGCGACTTCACTTTCACTTTTAACTTTAATGCATTGGAGAAGGAAATGGCAACCCACTCCAGTATTCTTGCCTGGAGAATCCCAGGGATGGGGGAGCCTGGTGGGCTGCCGTCTATGGGGTCGCACAGAGTCGGACACGACTGAAGCAGCAGCATACAACCGAATCTAAGTTCATAAACAGCATTTGAATATTTAAGAGAACTGATTGACCATATTTATACGTTTAATCTATTAGTGGATAAAAACTGCTAACTGATTAGGAAAAAATATGCTTGGCTTGGGACTGGGGAATGGAATGGGGGATGAAGGCCTCTTTACCCTCTACTCTCTCCTTGTTTGTAAAGAAAAAAAGAACAAAAAAGAAAAAATATGCTTATTAGATGTGTGAGTCTCTTATGCTGAGTTTGAGGCGTTTGAGAGGACCAGCTATTTCAACTCTGTAAAATGTAGTTTAAAATCTATTAGGGAATTTAATTACCTATGTTTGTAATTGGCATTCATTTTTAGAATTTAATCTGTTGAACCTGAGTTAATTAAATATTCATCAAAGACTAAGTGAAAGTAATTATTCTTATTTTAATACAAAAATTAGATTTATAAATAGAAAACTAGATTTGCAAGTTGCATTTGGATGCTTAAGAAAAGCTAGTTCTTTTAATTTATAAGTTTAATAAATACAATATTCACTTAAACACAAGCAGCAGTAGGCAGCTTTTCTCTGCACGAAGCCCCTTCTCCAACATTAAAAGCCCTCAACGGACAACACCAGGTGTCAGCACCCCACTGGAAGAGTCGCATTCCACACTTGTACGCCTTTACTTCTTCGAGTCCCTGGGCCTGGAATGCTCTTGACACACACACAAATCTTTGGTACCTGGCAAGATTTTATGTTTTCTTTCTTTAAAAAAAAAAATAGTAACTTATTTATTTTCGACTGTGCTGGGTCTTCGTTGCTGCGCAGGCTTTTCTTCAGTTGTGAGCTGGGGCTACTCTCTAGTTATGGGGCAGGGGCTTCATTGTGGTGGCTTCTCTTGTTGGGGAGCACGGGCTCTCGAGCACACGGGCTTCAGCAGTTGGGGTGTGCAGGCTCTTGAGCACAGGGGCTTCAGTAGTTGGGGCATGAATGCTCTCGAGCATATGGGCTTCAGCAGTTGGGGCGCGCAGGCTCTCAAGCACAGGCTCAGTAGTTGTGGCACCTGGGCTTAGTTGCTCCGAGGCAACTAAGGTCTTCCCGGATCAGGGACTGAACCCACATCTCCTGCACTGGCAGGTGGATTCTTTAGCACTGAGACACCAGGGCAGTCTCAGATTTTACCTTTTCTAAAAGGTCCAGCTGAAACTCTGTGACGAGGTCCTTCCTTGCCAAGTCAGAACCACACTTTCCTGCCTAGACCCGTCCAGGCCTCTTTTAGGCCAAACCCTGGTGGGCTGTTGGCTGGGACGTTCTCTATCCTGGCTGCCGTGTGAGAACAGAGCTGAAGAAGAGCAAAAAGAAACAGAAGGACTAGTTTCTATGCAGAGGGTGTCTGGGGTGCTTCTGTGGCCTGGTTGTGGGGGATGTGGATTTCCAGCTCTGTGCAGAAGGCAGCCTCCTCATGGGCACTGAGACTTTCGATGTCTGGGTCCCTGCCTCTCCCTTGTTCTGCTCTCCAGACTTTGCCGGGAAGGGTGTAGTCTGCAGGATCACGCCCCTCCCACCACCAAAGATGTCCACATCCTAATCCTTGGAGCACGTGAATGTTACCTTACATGGCCAAGGGGCGCTAAGGTTGTGGAAAGAACTATGGCTGCTCATCAGCAGACTGCAATGGGACATCATCCTGGGTCAGCCCAGTCAGTGGAATCACAAGGGCCTTGAAAGCGGAAGAAGGAAGCAGAAGAGTCAGAGCGAAAGGCCATCAAGGAAGACTGGTGAGACGCAACGCTGCGGGCTTTGAAGATGGAGAAGGGGCCCGCGAGCCAAGGAACATGGGTGGTCTCTGGCGGCTGGTGCAGACACTTTGTTTTTTTAGCCCAGTGAGACCCACGTCAGACTGCTATTCTACAGAACTTTAAGGAAATGAATTCTGTTTATTCTTTAAGCTGCTAAATTTATGGGAATTTGTTATAGCAACAATAGGAAACTGATACACAGGGTCACCCACAGGCTTCATTGCTTGAATCAATGACATCTGTGTGATCACTTCTGGACCACAGATGGGAACCAAACAACCTTGACTCAAGCGTGGCCTCTGACCCCCACAGGCCATGTCAACCTTGGGCCAGTCCAGGCTTCTCATCAAACCCTGGGGCAGTGTGTGGCGGCATTTACTGAGTTTATAGAAGTAGAGCAAATGGGCGTAGAGGGCTTAACTTGGCGCCAGCTGAGACCTAGCCCCCTGTGAGTGGCTGCCATCCTGGAGGCAGTTGGCGAGGCCCTTCTGGCACTACTGAGTTATTGGAGAAGCAGCAAGTGGTGAGGTGACCTCAGGCCTGACACCTGCATCCTGAACAAATCTTGCTGAACTTCTTTGGGAAAGGCGCAGGCCTTGCTGGTGGTCCTGGAGTGTTGGGGGCCCTTGGCCCTTCCTTCGGGTCCCGTGGCTTCTGATTTACTCTCTGCCTGCAGGTCTCCCTCTGATCCACTTGGGCACCGCAGTGGTGCCAACTGCATCTGCTGGAGGGTTCAGTGCTGCTCCTCACAGCCCTGTGAAGAGTTATTGCCACACTCAGCGCCAGAGAGGCCTGAAACATAGGGTGGGTTTGTAAGCAGTCAGACCTGAGCACTGACTTCTTAATTTACAGCTCAAGAAGCAAGTCACAGGGGGCCAGTGTAGCCCAGTAAGAAAGAGCAAAGTTAGTACTAAAACCTTCCTGGAAACCCTGGCTCTTTGTTCCAGGTTATAAAAATACCCACTATAGGGAGTTCCCTGGAAGTCCATCAGTTCAGTTCAGTTCAGTTGCTGAGATGTGTCTGACTCTGCGACTCCATAGACTGCAGCACACCAGGCTTCCCTGTCCGTCACCAACTCCCAGAGCTTGCTCAAGCTCATGTCTATCCAGTCGGTGATGCCATCCAACCATCTCATCCTCTGTCATCCCCTTCTCCTCCTGCCTTCAACTTTTCCCAGCATCAGGGTCTTTTCCAGTGAGTCAGTTCTTCGCATCAGGTGGCCAAAGGATTGCACCTTCAGCTTCAGCATCAGTCCTTCCAATGAATATTCAGGACTGATTTCCTTTAGGATGGACTGGTTTGATCTCCCTGCAGTCCAAGGGACTCTCAAGAGTCTTCTCCAACACCACAGTTCAAAAGCATCAATGCTGCGGCACTCAGCTTTCTTTATAGTCCAACTCACACGTCCATATGTGACTACTGGAAAAACCATAGCCTTGACTAGACGGACGTTTGTCGGCAAGGCAATGTCTCTGCTTTTTAATATGCTGTCTAGGTTGGTCATAGCTTTTCTTCAGAGGAGCAAGCGTCTGTTAATTTCATGGCTGCAGTTACCATCTGCAGTGATTTTGGAGCCCAAGAAAATAAAGTCTGTCACTGTTTCCATTGTTTCCCCATCTATGTGCCATGAAGTGATGGGACCAGATGCCATGATCTTCATTTTCTGAATGTTGAATTTTAAGCCAACTTTTTCACTCTCCTCTTTCACTTTCATCAAGAGGCTTAGTTCTTTTTCGCTTTCTGCTGTAAGAGTGGTGTCATCTGTGTATGTGAGATTATTGATATATCTCTCGGCAATCTTGATTCCAGCTTGTGCTTCATCCAGCCCAGCACTTCACATGATGTACTCTGCATATAAGTTAAATAAGCAGGGTGACAATACACAGCCTTGACGGAAGTCCATCACTTCATGGCACATAGATGGGGAAACAATGGAAACAGTGACAGACTTTATTTTCTTGGGCTCCAAAATCACTGCAGATGGTAACTGCAGCCATGAAATTAACAGACGCTTGCTCCTCTGAAGAAAAGCTATGACCAACCTAGACAGCATATTAAAAAGCAGAGACATTGCCTTGCCGACAAACGTCCGTCTAGTCAAGGCTATGGTTTTTCCAGTAGTCACATATGGACGTGTGAGTTGGACTATAAAGAAAGCTGAGTGCCGCAGCATTGATGCTTTTGAACTGTGGTGTTGGAGAAGACTCTTGAGAGTCCCTTGGACTGCAGGGAGATCAAACCAGTCCATCCTAAAGGAAATCAGTCCTGAATATTCATTGGAAGGACTGATGCTGAAGCTGAAGGTGCAATCCTTTGGCCACCTGATGCGAAGAACTGACTCACTGGAAAAGACCCTGATGCTGGGAAAAGTTGAAGGCAGGAGGAGAAGGGGATGACAGAGGATGAGATGGTTGGATGGCATCACCGACTGGATAGACATGAGCTTGAGCAAGCTCCGGGAGTTGGTGACAGACAGGGAAGCCTGGTGTGTTGCAGTCCATGGGGTCGCAAAGAGTTGGACACGACTGAGCAACTGAACTGAACTGGAAGTCCAGTGGTTAGGACTCTGCGCTTTCACCACCGTGAGCCCAGAGTTCAATCCCTGGTCTAGGAACTAAGATCCCACAGATCAGATCAGATCGGATCAGTCGCTCAGTCATGTCCGACTCTTTGCGACCCCATGAATCGCAGCACGCCAGACCTCCCTGTCCATCACCAACTCCCGGAGTTCACTCAGACTCATGTCCATCAAGTCAGTGATACCATCCAGCCATCTCATCCTCTGTAATCCCCTTCTCCTCCTGCCCCCAATCCCTCCCAACATCAGAGTCTTTTCCAATGAGTCAACTCTTCACACGAGGTGGCCAAAGTACTGGAATTTCAGCTTTAGCATCATTCCTTCCAAAGAAATCCCAGGGCTGATCTCCTTCAGAATGGACTGGTTGGATCTCCTTGCAGTCCAAGGGACTCTCAAGAGTCTTCTCCAACACCACAGTTCAAAAGCATCAATTCTTCGGTGCTCAGCTTTCTTCACAGTCCAACTCGCACATCCATACATGACCACTGGAAAAACCATAGCCTTGACTAGACGGACCTTTGTTGGCAAAGGGATGTCTCTGCTTTTGAATATGCTATCTAGGTTGGTCATAACTTTCCTTCCAAGGAGTAAGCGTCTTTTAATTTCATGGCTGCAGGCACCATCTGCAGTGATTTTGGAGCCCAAAAAAATAAAGTCTGACACTGTTTCCACTGTTTCCCCATCTATTTCCCATGAAGTGATGCGACCAGATGCCATGATCTTCGTTTTCTGAATGTTGAGTTTTAAGCCCACTTTTTCACTCTTCTCTTTCACCTTCATCAAGAGGCTTTTTAGTTCCTCTTCACTTTCTGCCATAAGGGTGGTGTCATCTGCACATCTGAGGTTGATATTTCTCCCGGCAATCTTGATTCCAGCTTGTGTTTCTTCCAGCCCAGCATTTTTCATGATGTACTCTGCATAGAAGTTAAATAAGCAGGGTGACAATATACAGCCTTGATGTACTCCTTTTCCTATTTGGAACCAGTCTGTTGTTCCATGTCCAGTTCTAACTGTTGCTTCCTGACCTGCATACAAATTTCTCAAGAGGCAGGTCAGGTGGTCTGGTATTCCCATCTCTTTCAGAATTCTCCACAGTTTATTGTGATCCATACAGTCAAAGGTTTGGCATAGTCAATAAAGCAGAAATAGATGTTTTTCTGCTTTATTGACTATGCAAAAAAGGAAAATGGCTGTCTGACAAATATCTGTGAAAAGAAGACAAGTGAAAAGCAAAGGAGAAAAGGAAAGATACAAGTATCTGAATGCAGAGTTCCAAAGAATAGCAAGAAGAGATAAGAAAGCCTTCTTCAGCGATCAATGCAAAGAAATAGAGGAAAACAACAGAATGGGAAAGACTAGAGATCTCTTCAAGAAAATCAGAGATACCAAGGAAACATTTCATGCAAAGATGGGCTCGATAAAGGACAGAAATGGTATGGACCTAACAGAAGCAGAAGATATTAAGACGAGATGGCAAGAATACACAGAAGAACTGTACAAAAAAGATCTTCACGACCCAGATAATCACAATGGTGTGATCACTGACCTAGAGCCAGACATCCTGGAATGTGAAGTCAAGTGGGCCTTAGAGAGCATCACTACGAACAAAGCTGGTGGAGGTGACGGAATTCCAGTTGAGCTATTCCAAATCCTGAAAGATGATGCTGTGAAAGTGCTGCACTCAATATGCCAGCAAATTTGGAAAACTCAGCAGTGGCCACAGGACTGGAAAAGGTCAGTTTTTATTCCAATGCCAAAGAATGCTCAAACTACCGCACAATTGCACTCATCTCACACGCTAGTAAAGTAATGCTCAAAATTCTCCAAGCCAGGCTTCAGCAATACGTGAACAGTGAACTTCCAGTTGTTCAAGCTGGTTTTAGAAAAGGCAGAGGAACCAGAGACCAAATTGCCAATATCCGTTGGATCATCGAAAAAGCAAGAGAGTTCCACAAAAACATCTATTTCTGTTTTATTGATTATGCCAAAGATTAACATGTTTATGTTAAAAAAAAATAACAACTCCATCCTTAGAGTCCTTGTAAAAAAAATAGGAAAAATATAAAGAAAAACATCACCCCAATTCTTACACCGAGAACGGCACTTGGAACTCTCATTTTCTGTCTTCAAATTCCAGGACTTCTATCCTTGCCTCCCGAGTTGCTCTAGATTCGGTTCCAGCCGCGGCCCCGCCCGCCCCTCGGGCTAAGAGGCAGAGGCTCAGCGGCCTGGGTAATAGTCGCCCAACCGGACCTACCCGTTCGCCTCACCTCCCCCCCGCCCCCCCCCCCCCCCCCGGGCGGCGGGGACGCGCGGCTCCCGGGGACTGCGGGTAGGGTGGGGCCCGGGTGACCGGTGAGGAGTTACGCCCGCCTCTGTGCACTCGGCTGGAGAGGCGGAGACGGAGACAGGGTCGGAGGCCAGAGGCGTCGCCCACCAGGAAGTTGGAGGCTGCCAACTTCCAGCCTCGAGGGGAGGCGCACGGCGGGCGTACGACCTTTCGAGAGCCGGGCTCCAGCGCTGTGCGACTCGGCTGGCTGGGCGGGGCGCGCACGTGTGTTTACGAGTGCGGGGGCCTGTCTGCGGCCGGGACTACAAGTTCCAGGGTGCCCAGCGGCGCGCCTGGGTTTACTGGCCGCGCGGCCCGCTGGCTCCCAAGCAGGTCGCCTCGGGCTGGCACGCGCCATCTGGTCCCCGATTAAATAAGGGAGAGACTCCCTGAGCACGGTAAATAGAGTCTAAGTGGGCGGGGAGCCGCCCCGCGCCGCCTGCTCATGTTTCTGCAGAGCCGAGTGTCCCGCCTCCTGGCACAGCTGCGCGCAGCGGGGCAGCTGCTCGGCGCCCCGCGCCCCTGGCCCGGCCCCTCGCCGGGTGCCACGAGGACCCGCAGTAGTGCGTGCGGTCCCCCGGCGTCCCTGAGCGCGCACCACCCGCGCGCGCGGACCTCAGCGGGAGTTGGGGCTTGGGGGGCGGCGGCGGTGGGGCGGAAAGCCGGGGTGCGCACCTGGGCCCCCCTGGCCATGGCGGCGAAGGTGGACCTGAGCACCTCCACCGACTGGAAGGAGGCAAAATGTAAGTGTAAGCAGGAGGGGGGCGCGAGGGCGGCCCTCCGTGGGCATTCTCCGGCTGGACAGCACCCCACTAGCCGCCTCGTCCACCCCAGAGAACTGGGGAAGTTAAGGTCCCATGTGCCTGGTATGGACCCCCCCTCCCATTTACAGCCATGCCCCACATGTGCCCAGCCCCGGAAACTACTTCCCCCGGATCAGGTCAAGGGCCCCAGTCGGAGGCAGTGTGAGGAGGGTGGCCTCACCTCACTGAAAGGGGTCGCGGGGCTCCCCCAGACAGCACCCAGGACCTCGCACCTAAATCTGTTGTGTAGGAGGGAAACTGAGGCCCGGCGCCTGCGCCGAGTAGCCCACGGTCACTTGGAGTTTGCTTCAGATCTCACAGTAGGCTCTCAACTCCCCAGGCTTTGCAATACTGTGGTTTCTCCAGTGGTGACATTTTAGACAGAGTGGCAGGGAATGGGCTTTGGGGCTGGCATCCCACCTGGTGGGATCAGATAGCCACAAGGAACGGGCCTCCCTGGGCAGGCCGGCCACACCTCCCCCCATGCCCCCCGGGGCCTGCCTCTCTGGGCACGTGGTCTGGTGCCCTTTAGCCCTTATCGTTGGCCTCTGGATACTTGTGAGCTGTCTCTGCCTCATTCCTGGGGGACACAGGGCGGGGGGGGGGGCGGGGCAGGGCCGAGAGGGGGGGTTGTGTCTGTAAGAACAGTGACACCCCTGCTCCCCACACCCAGGAATCAAGCTATTTCCTCCGGCTGGGGCGGCGGGGGGTCGGGGTGGGGGTTGCGGCGCGGGCCATGAGTCCTGGTGGGCATGAGTCCCAGGGGCCAGAACAGAAGAGAGAAGGCAGGCAACCTGATCTGCGGAGCCTGAAATAGCCCTGGCTGCTAGTCTAGCTGCCCCTGCCCTTCGGGGCACGCTCCTTGGCCTCCTGTGACCATTCCCGGCTGGATCGCCTTTCAAAAGGGCAGGGACAGCAGCTCATTGGCTGGGACTTGCGGTAGCGAGGGTTCAGCCAATGGGGCTGGGGAGGCAGGCCTGGGGCGGGCCGCGGTTGAGGGTTAGGGGAGGCGTCCTCTGGGATTGGAGGTAGAGTTCAAGATGAACTACTCCTGTCGTTGAGTTGCAGTGCCTTCGCTGGGATCTTAAAGCACCAGCCGGAAGCACTTGACTTTGCTCCCGGGGCAAAAGGAGTGCTTGTCACCCCTTCAAGCCCTGGCCCCCGAACATCCAGGGTCAGGGTGGGGAGTGGGGAGTGGCTCCTTGGCACGGGGACTGTCCCCACAGGGAGCCCTGATTTCCCTTCTTCGTCAGAGAACAGCATCCCAGGGTGGTGGGAAGGAGAGCTTGGAAGGCTGGAGGCCCAGACACCTGTTCCTGGGTCTGCCGCTTTCTGTAGGATCCAGCTCTCCGCCCCTCCCGCTCCTTGCCGGCGCTGAAAACTTCCAGACCTCTTGAAGCTGATGGGCCAGGAATTCCCAGGCTGCTGTGGTGTCTGTCTGCTAGGATCTGGGATTTCCATTCATTTGGTCCGTTTTTATCCAGCGCCTTCTGTGTGGCCAGCACTGCCGTGCTGGGGAGAGAGGCGGGGACCCTCCCCTCATGGAGCTCAGGTGAAGAAGCAGGAGGATGTGTTAGGGCACTGAGACAATGCCCAGTAAAGGTCGGTGCTTGAAGAAGACGTGGCGGGCAGGGCTGCCTGAGCTCCCGAGTTCATGCAGGCAGGGGCAGTGTGGGGAGGCTGGGCTTGTCCCAGGAACCCCAGACCTAGGTGGAAGCCCCACCCCACCAGAAGCCATTAGGTGGTAGTTTGTGGGGGTGACACAGAAAGATCGTGTTTTAGTTATCTGTTGCTGCTTGGTAACAGGCTATCAGGACACTTAGTGGCTTGAAACAGCAAACGTTTGTATTATCTCTCAGTCCCTGAGGGTCTGGAAGCTGGGAGTAGCTTAGCTGGGTGGCCAGGCTCAGGGTTTCTCAGGAGGCGGGGATTTGGTTAGAGGTTGAGAGGGCCCTTCCCAGGGGGCTTGCTCCTGTGAAGTGGCTGCTGGCTTAAAGGCCTCTGGTACACATTCAAGGGGAGGGGAATTAGTGTCCACCTTTGGAAGGGAAGAAGATCAAAGAATTGGGGGCATATTTTTAAAACCACCACACTGGGAGACTGCCTCAAGTGGCTTCTGCCTCTGATTAGGGTTCAAACTTTGATCTTTTATTTATTTATTTGACCGTGCTGCTCAACTTGCAAGATCTCAGTTCCACGACCAGGGGCTGAACCCAGGCCATGGTAGTGAAAGCCCAGAATCCTAACCAATAGGCCACCAGGGAACTCCCGGAGAAGCTTTGATCCGGGAAGATCCCCACACTATTTCTTCATTACATTCATTTACATGTTCAGCTGAGTTATATTGTAAAGTACATCAAGTGTACAGACCTTAAGTGTACAGTTGGTGTACTTTTTGTTTTTTGGCTGCATGGCCTGTGAGATCTTAGTTCCCTGACCAGGGATTGAACCCAGCTCCACGGCAGTGAAAGAGCCAGGTCTTAACCGCTGGCGTGTGTGCGTGCTAAGTTGCTCAGTCGTGTCCGACTCTTTGCGACCCCATGGACTGTAGCCCACCAGGCTCCTCTGTCCATGATGATGCTCCAGGCAAGAATACTGGAGTGGGTTGCCATGCCCTCCTCCAGGGGATCTTCCTGACCCTGGGATCGAACCTACATCTCCTGCACTGCAGGCAGATTCTTTACCACTGAGCCACTGGGGAAGCCCCCCACCACTGGACTGCCAGGGAATTGCTCCAGTCAGTGTACTTTTACGTAGGTATCCAGCTGTGCAACCGCTGCTCTGGTCAATGGGTAGAACACTGCCATTGCCCCAGAAGGGGCTCTTTCCTTTGGGCTGTAAGGGGTAAATCAGTACCCCTTACAGCTAATCTTTCTTCTGTCTCTTCATTTTGTTTTCTCTTGAACTTCACGTCAGCAGAGGCATACACACAGTGTGTAAGTCCTTTTACTCGATGTCTGTGGGACTCATCCCCGTTATCGGGGTACCAGCAGTTCGCTCTTTCTCGTTGCTGGGTGATGTCCCATGCTGTGCCACAGTTTGTACGTGCAGTCTTCTTGTAGCCATTTGGTTTCCAGTTGGGGACATTTGGGAGTCAAGTTGCTCTGAATATCCTTGCACGTGTCTTTGATGGACACATGCTCCCCTTTCTGTTGGGGATATACCTACAAGGACGGCTAAACTCCTTTCTGTGCCTGAGATGATCCTCTCTCAAAGACTGGCACATAGTAACCAAACTCACAGGAGACTAATGCATAGTTCAGAGGGTTGAGGTGCAGTTCATGGTGGGAAATAGAATAGCAGCGGATCTGGAAACTCATGTGCGCCTGGGCAGGGCCTCCACTCCCTGTGGAAAAGCCATTGTTGTTCAGTTGCTAAGTCGTGTCCGACTCTTTGCGACCCCATGGACTGCAGCGCGCCAGGCTTCCCTGTCCGTCACTGTCACCTGGAGTTTGCTCAAATTCATGTCCATTGAGTTGGTGATGCTATCTAGCGATCTCATCCTCTGCCACCCTCTTCTCCTGCCCTCAATCTTTCCCAGCATAACTGTCTTTTCCAGTGAGTTGGCTCTGGAACTCACTGGAATTAACCATCAGGTGGCCAAAGCTGAGCTTCAGCTTCAGCATCCATCCTTCCAATGCATATCCAGGTTTGATTTCCTTTAGGATTGACTGGTTGGATCTCCTCGCAATCCAAAGGATTCTCGAGAGTCTTCTCCAGCACCACAATGTTAGAAGCCAAGCTGTAGTCTGAAGTTTGTTCAGCAGCGTGTGCTCTCAACTAGGGAGATGGTGGAGTGACTTGGAAGCGGATCCCGTTGTCCTGAGCACACCCACCGACCTTCCTTGGGCAGTTGCTCCGTGTTTCAGCCCAAATGCAGAGCTGAGTGCCTGCTCTGGGCCCCAAGGGCAGCAGCCTCAGTTCATGGTCCAGTGGGTCCTCTGGACAGATGGCCACATTTGGCCTGGGCTCTGTGCCTTCCTTTGTTCTGGCTTTAGGCTGACAGCCCACTTGTATGGACCTATTTTCTCTCTAAATAAGTAAATACCATCAGGCTGGATCTTCCACCCAGGAGACGTTCAGTCTCTTTGAGAGACCTCTGCAGTATCTAATTTCACTGGCCAGGGGTTAATTCTTTTAGCCTAATTCCCTCAGTTCTAGGATGCCTCATTACCCCCACCCCAGGTTATGCCTTTTCATTAGAAAGAGTGTGGAAACAGTCCTTCTATAAGGCGTGACAGTGTGAGGGGGCTTAAGGTCAGGCAGTGGGGGTTTTGTCATCACAGGAGGGGCCTGGCCTCCAGAAGAAGGGCAGGTCCCTTCTGGCCTGCAGTAGGGGTGGAGCTGTGTGCTAAAAAGAGAATGGACTTTGGTGTCATCAGACATGGCAAGCCCCAGCACCACTGCTTCCATGCTCCCTGAGCCTCAGGTTCCTTATCTGTAAAATGGGATCAACAGCACCCGATTTGTAAGTTGTGCTAGGATCACCTTAGAAACTGTTTTGTACACAGCAGCCAAGGGTCCCCAGCAGCCCCCCTTCCTTGCCACCCCTCAGGTCTGTCTCCTCTCTCTGCTCTGTTCTGGCCCTGGAGACACTGGGCTCATGAAAACCTGTCTCCGCCATGGTCTCGAGTGCTAGAGCCCTGACCCACTCCCTCTCCCTGGGGCTCAGGATCAGGCCCATGTATTCCAGCCTGTCTGCACAGGGCGGGGCGAAGCCTGATTTCAATCCCTGTGGGCTTTTGCGCAGAATGGACAATTCATCTGATTGGACTGCTGAACCGGGAAAATTTCCAGGCACACCTGGGAATTGGGGGGCCTCTCCCACCTGTCTTCTGGGAAAGCAGCCTTGGCACATGCCAGCGCAGGGGGGCGGCAGGGGGGCCTAGGAGGGTAGACAAGTTCCAGGGTGCCTCTTGCTGTCTCCCCATGGCTCGTGCCACAGGCTTTGACGAGCACCTGCTCTCCGGGGACGGGGAGCCTGGGTGACTAATGCCCCTGCCGCAGGGTTCCCAGAGCCCAACCCTTATCAGCCCTGCCCACCTGGCCTTCTCCAGAAGAGAAGGTGCTCACCAGCCGACCCTCAACCTTTCCCAACACCGTCGGGAAGCTCCATAAAGACACTTCTTAAAACACATCATTGAATTCCTGTTCGCCCACTGCACTTTATGGTTCTGGCACAACCTGCTTCCTGCAGCTCAGCTTTCGTGCCTGGGAGCTGCTGAAAAGCTTTGTCTGGGGTCAGACCTCCCCATCAAACTTTACTGCAAACATCTTTTTTCCAGCACCTGTTTCACTGAGCTGTGAAATACTCTCACCTCTCCAAAAAAGAAAGAAAATTAAAGCGTATGTTGTACATCGTTTATAAGAAAAATAAAACTCACTTGTGCTTTAAGTCTGCACCTGTGCTTCTGGCAGAGGGAGGTAGTGCGTGTCAGAAATGCGTGGGGCAGGACTTCCCTGGTGGCCCAGTGGGTAAGACTTCTCGCTCCCAATGCAGGGGACCTGGGTTCGATCTTTGGACAGGGAATTAGATCCCACATGCCGCAACAAAGACCCAGCACAGCCAAATAAATAAAAATATATATTAAAAAAAAGACATGCGTGGGGCGCATGCCAACCCTAGGGTCCTGACTCTCCTCCTGGACCTAGTTGAGGGAGCCTGGGGGCAGCCCCCCTGGCAGGTGAAGCTGAGGCCCTAAAGACAGTGCTCAGGTCCTCAGCTGGTTTCTCCTCTCCCATAAATCAGACTAGCACCGCCTGTAGCTCTTCTGGGTCGCCACTTTGCTCTGGAGATGTACGAGGACTTGGCACCCCGCACACCGGCCCCAGGAGGTATGCACTTGGGGACCACAGACCGGAAGGGCAGGCTGACAGGTGTCCCCAGGGCTGGCACCTAGACTGCTGGTGGCCACGTAGGCAGCTCTGGCGGTCTTCGTTGGCTGTCTCTGGGAAGTAGAGCCGTGTTTTGGTCTTTGCTGGAGAGAAGAGGGGCTGTGGGGGCTGGGAGTCACTCAGAGCAGGCCCCGAGTCCTGGGGGGGACAGTGCAGGACAGAGCCCTGGGCCAGCTCCTGCCCTGGGTTCCTTCTGCTTGCCTGTGACCAGGGCCGATTGCTCAGCTGCTTTTGTAAAGCAAGGTGGTGGTCTCTGCCAGATGGTGTCTGCTAGGGCACATGAGCCATCTCTGGGTGCCTGAGGCTGCCCCAGCCAGAGGAACTCCGCTGTGGGAGTCCTGTAGGGTCGCCTTGGACCAGCCCCTCCGGTGTCACAGCATGGGCTTTCATTGGCCACAGTCCATCCGGCTGTGAGTACTGGTACTCGAGTACCCTGAGACCTCAGAGGGGGACTTTGGTCACAGTTGTGCAAGATGACAAATATGGGGACCCAAATAACTTAAAAGGGCTTTCCTGGTGGCTCAGATGGTAAAGAATATGCCTGCAATGCAGGAGACTTGGCTTCGATCCCTGGGTTAGGGAGGTCCCCTGGAGAAGGGAATGGCAACCCACTCCAGTATTCTTGCCTGAGAAGTCCATGGACAGAGGAGGCTGGCGGGCTGCAGTCCATGGGGTCGCAAGGAGTCAGACAGGACCTAGCGACTGAGCAGCACCAGCAGATCTCACCCCCAGGAAGGAGTGAGTGTGTCTGATGTGTGGACGGCGCCCAACAGCTTCCTCTGCGTTTTCACAGCCACCTTCTCGCTCACAGCAAGCTCGGGTGCTGGGGAGGGCCTTCCTCGTCCCTATTCTAGAGATGAGAAAACTGAGGCTGGGAGGGTAAGCGCCTTGCCCATGAACACAACAGTCGGGGGGCATGAGCCCAAACCTGGGGGACCGAGGAGCAAGAGCGGAGTGGAAACCCCTGCACGGCTGGGCCCTGGGCCAGCGCGGGCCTCGGACAAGCTGGGGAGGCACCCAGGGCCTAGCTTTTGCTCTCCAGTCCAGCTGCTCTAGATCTCGCTCCATTCCCCATGCAAAGGCTCTCTCCTACATCAAGGCTTTTGAATGTGCTGCTCCCTCTTCCCAGAAGACCCTGTCCTTTCAGCAAACTTGCCCTCAGCCTTCAGGTCTCAGATCCTTGGTTCACTGATTCACCCCAGGGACCCTCACATGTGCCCTATGCTGTGCCCATTACTGAGAATCCAGCATAAATACGACCGGTCCGCATACGGCCAGGGTGTAGCAGAACACAGATGGTAGGGCAGGCAGCTATTCTGGGGAGGGGGAGGGCCAGGAGGAGGGGGCAGGGAGCAGTAAAGGAAGACCAGGCGGGAGGCACAGCAGGTGCAAAGGCCCTGAGGCAGGCAACAGCTTGGCTGCTGGGGGAACTGGAAGGCTCAGGTTTGAAGTGCGGTAGGGAGGGTAGCACGGGAGGAGGTTGCGGAAAGAGGCGGGCTCTCCAAGCATGGGTAAGCACCTGGAGTTTGAGCTGAGCTTTGCACCAAGAGACAGCTTCTGACTGAGATCTCTGGGCTGCTGTGTCAGGGTGGGCACCGGGAGTCAGCTGGGAGTGGGGGCTTCCGGAGGGCCCTGCTGCTGCTGCTGCTAGGGAGCAGTTAATGATGGAGGCTTGGCCCTGGAGAGGATAAGCAGAAGACCTGGCTTCCATGGTGTTGTGGGGATAAATCTGACAGTCTGTAGATGGATAGAAGGGGGAAGGAAGAAAAAGGAAAGACCCCTGGTTGGGCGCCCCAGCAAAGTCTGGGGCCACCCACTGAGAAGGTAGGAAGGACGGAGGGGTCCGAGGTTCAGTTCTGCACGCAGAGAGTTTGGGGATGAGAGCAGGCTGCAGGCCTTGGGGGGCAGATGCTCAGAAGAGATGAGAAGCTGGGAGCGCACCCGGGATTTGGGATGCATGGAATTGACGTGAAGACTGTGGGAGAGAGACTTCCCTGGTGGTCCAGTGGCTGGCACTGCCTTCCAGTGGGGGGGGGGGGCGGGGGCGGTGTGGGTTCCACCCTTGAGCTAAGATCTCACATTCCCTAGGGCCAGAAAGCCAAAATGTTTTTCAAAAAAGCCAGAAAGGATATTGTAACAAACTCAGCAAAGACTTTAAACATGGTCTACATAAGAAAAAAAATCTTTAAAAGAAAAGAGGGCGTGGATTAAGGAAGAAGGGAGGCCACAAGGAGGCTGTGGAGGGCCAGGGAGCGGCCTGGGGCCCGGAGGCGGGGTCCAGAGAGGGAAGAAGCGGTCTGGGGTGCTGAGCACACAAGGGAGGCCAGAAAGGGCCACTGAGTGAGTTCAGGCGGCCAGCATGGTGCCTCTGACCTTGGCCTTGACGGAGAGGTGGGGCTGGGGGGAGGAAGACGTGGAGACAGAACTTAGGCGGTGGAGGAGAGCGGCAGAGAGAGGAGGCCACAGCTACAGTGCGTGGCATGCGGGGTCGAGGGAGGGTTCTGTTTTCGTAGGGTTCTGTTTTCGTAGAGCGGGTACAGGAGAAGGTGTTTGAGGGCAGCCTGGTGGAGGGGGAGTGCAGGAGGAATCCTTGGGAGGTGAGCTGGGCAGCATCGGCTGGGAGGATGGACCTTTGTGCCCATTGACCCGAGAGAGGGAGAACGCGATGTGGGCAGGTATATGTGTGTGAGGGGAGGCAGCACCCCATAGCTGTCTGAGTGGGAGGATGAGTGGAGGAGGCTTGGAGAGGGAGAAGGGGGAGGGGGGACTCACTTCAAAGCAGCAGCTGCCTTGGCCACCTGGGGGAGATGGAGAGTTTAGAGGGAGCCTCTGCTAAGTTGGTGGGAGTTTTCTCCAGTGATTTGCCGCTCCTGGGGCAGACCGGACACATTGGGGGTACTTCTTCCAGGAGGCTGGTCCGGCTTCCCCTCTGCTCGGTTAGGCCCCAGACCTCACCTTGCCTCCCAAGCTTGGTGCGTGGTTCGTGTGTGCGTGCTAAGCTGCTTCAGTCAGATTCGACTCTTTGTGACCCCGTGGACTGTAGCCCACCAGGCTCCTCTGTCCATGGGATTCTCCTGGCACGAATACTGGAGTGGGTTGCCACTTCCTTCTCCAGGGGATATTTCCGACCCAGGGATCAAACCTGTCTCTTATGTCTCTTACATTGGGTTCTTTACCACTGGCGCCACCTTGGAAGCCTGGTGCATGGTGGGAGCTCAGTAAAAACCTGTTAACTGACTGATGTGTGTTCAGACTGCCAGGGGAGCCAGAGTCTGGATGGAGTGGTGGAGGGGAGCAGGTTGACTGAGCCCGGCTGCCCTGGTGGCCTCGGGCCGGCAGGGGGAGCCCATGAGCCGCAAGCCTGGACCTCCGCTCCCCTGCCTGGTGTGGCCCAAAGGGAAGACCAGGCCCAGCAAGGGGAACCAGCCTGGATGGACCCAGAGTCTGTGAGTGGATGAGGAGGGCCTAGCTTCCCACTCAAATCACTAGCCGTCTGACTACAGGTGGCCTCCTAACCTTCCTGGGACCA
The DNA here is from genome assembly GCF_029407905.1 of Bubalus kerabau. Lineage (NCBI taxonomy): Eukaryota > Metazoa > Chordata > Mammalia > Artiodactyla > Bovidae > Bubalus > Bubalus kerabau. The sequence continues at coordinate 8,617,048 of NC_073628.1, forward strand.
TTTGCTCATCTGTAAAATGGGGACGATTCCAGCCATGCCCTTGAGTCAAGCTGGGGGACACCTGGGAGGGAGACTTATGGCAATGCAGGGGCCATGCCGCAAACAGGTACCACACCTACTTGGTTCTGCCGGCCTGTGAGGAGGACGGTTGTCCTGGTTCCCTGTGTCCCGCTGCCTACACATAACAGCAATGATGATGTAACTGATTCAGTGCCACCAACCTGCCTGGCCTTAGCATGTATGAGTAAGCTTGAAATCACTCTGCAAGGGCTGTCTTAATCCCCATTCTATACATGAGGATACTAGGGGCTCAGAGGTGTGGAAGCAGCTGGCAATTGGGAGAGTTTAATTCTGAACCCCTGAGAGACACCCTCCACCTCCATCAGCCTCAATTTCCCTTCCTAACAAAGGGGGCGGGGCAAGCTCTTCCAGGGGACCCTCCTTCCGCATGCCATCCCCGTGAGCTTGCGGAAGGGTGAATGCACAGGGCTGCTTTGCATCCTTGGACAAAGCGAGCCTTCCCTGGACGGCGGACAGGAGACCTGTGGGCGGTGGGGGGGGCCCCTGGGCTGCTCCCCTCCCCGCCCGCCTGACTGTCCCATCCCATCCCGCTGCAGCGTTTCTGAAGGGCCTGAGTGACAAGCAACGGGAGGAACATTACTTCTGCCGGGACTTCGTCAGGCTGAAGAAGATCCCGACGTGGAAGGAGACGGCGAAAGGTAGGCCCTGATCTGGGGACCCAGCTGGCTGAGCGTGGTGTGGTCCCTGCAGACCCTTGTCTGGGGAGAATCGTCCAGACGAGGCCAAAGAGAAGAAGGGTGGCGGCATTTATGAGTGCTTGCTCTGCACGGGGCACTTTGACGTGTCACCGCTTTTCATTATTAACACAGCCTGAGGTAGGTTTGGTAGTTTGTTGAAAAATGATTTCTTTCTTTCTTAAAAAAATATTTATTTGTTTGGCTGCACCAGGTCTTCGTTGTGGCCTGAGGGATCTTTGGTTTTGGCTTTAGTGCAGAATCTTAGTTGCAGCATTCGAGCTCTAGTTCCCTGATTAGGGATCGAACCTGGGCCCCCTGCACTGGATGTGTGGCGTCTTAGCCACCGGAGCCCCAGGGAAGTCCTTGGTTTGGCTTTTATCCCCGTTATGTCATTGGGAAACTGAGCCTTAGACGCACGATGCCATGGCTGCTAGAGCCGGGATTTGCCAGCCTGGTGCAGTGGCCTGCGGGTCAGCGTCCTCATGAGGACCTCAGCCCTGCACGTTGCAGAGCTGGTGACCGGGAACCCGGGCCAACACACGTAGTGCTCCCAAGTCTCAGGTGTTTGTTGTTGTTTAGCTGCTAAGTCGTGTCCAACTCTTTTGCGACCCCATGGGCTATAGCCCACCAGTCCATGGCTCCTCTGCCAATGGGGTTGTCCAGGCAAGAGTACTGGAGTGGGTTGCCATTTCCCTCTCCAGTGGATCTTCCCGACCCAGGGATTGAACCCTCCTCTCCTGCATTGGCAGGCAGATTCTTTACCACTGAGCCACCTGGGAAGCCTCAGGTCTGGGTGACCCAGTGTGTAAAACGGGGATGGATGGCATGGCTTCTCTACCTGTGTGTAGCATTGCTGTGAAGATTCAAGGAGACGAGTGTGTGCTGCACACAGTAGGCGCTTGGTCAGTGTGGGCTGTCCTCAATCAGGTCATCGGTCCCCATGAGGCACCCTGCCTTTGGAGGCAGAGGGCGGTTGATGGGGGTTTGCCTGACCAGGGACCCTGGTGGCTCGCTCCACCATGGGGGCCTCCCCGTGACCACCCCTCGGCCTCTGCTTGTTCCAGGGGTGACCGTGAAGGTGGAGGAGCCCAAGTACAAGAAGGACAAGCAGCTCAACGAGAAGATCTCCCTGTTCCGAGGTGACATCACCAAGCTGGAGGTGGACGCCATCGTCAACGCCGGTGAGTGGGGCCTTCGGGCCGGGCCTGAGTCCGAGACCCCGGCGGCCACCTCGTCCCTGTGCCAGGCCTACTCGGATGCCACCTGGCTCCAGTGAGGCTCTGGTTGCCACTTGAGGGTGGCCCACTGGCGCCGCGGACGCCTCTCCCCATGGAAAGCCTGACCCGCCAGGTCAGGGATGCCTTGGCTGAGCTGCCTCGAAGCTCTGAGACCCATTAGCAGCCGGGAAGGGAGCGAGCTGGGCTGGGATCGCGCCGGGCGGCCCTGCCAGGAAGGCAGAGGCCAGAGGGGGTGGTCCGACCTTGGGGGCTGCAGATGGCCCCGAGCACTGCTTTCCTTCCTCCGCCTCCTGCCCACCCGGCCCTGCTCTGAATGGGGGGCGGGCGAGGGAGCATGTCAGGGAGCGTGTCGGGGGAAGGGTAGGGAGCAGAGGCCCTGTGCCCATGCTTGGCTCCCTGCAGCATCTTGCTGGCTTGGCCATTTCTTGTGATATGTTGAGGAGTCTGCTGTTTCTCTCCCCTGTCGGGAGCGGGAGAAAGGTGGTTGTAATCCTTCCAGGTGGTGGTTGTCTGGCCGAGGTCAGGAGTGGGGTGTCAGGGGACGGTCAAGTCCAGCGGGTGCTCACATGGTTCAGGGGACAAGGGCGAGTGGGATCTGTACCCTCCTCCCCCACACTGTGGGTACCAGGCGGCACAGGAAGGAGCCTCCTTGTTAGAGAAAGGTTCGAAGACCTGGGCGGACCCTCTTGTCTTGGACTTCGATTCATAGGGAACCTCTGCTGCACAAGCCCCCCTGGCCCAGCTGCGCAGTCTCGGGCACCCCAGGAGGGTCTTGAATCTCCTTTGTCTCACCCTTGGGCTTGCAGCCATTGGTGGACCCCAGAGCTGCCCGGGGTGTGGAGTGGCCGAGTGATTGGTTCTGGGTGGTGCCCATGCTGCGCTGGCTAAGTGACAGGGCTTGAGAGACCTGGGGAGAGAGGCAGCTCGGCGGCCCCTCAGCGCCTGCGTGTCGGTGGCTGGGACTGTCCTTCCGGCAGTGGCATTGCGAGTGCGTCTCCTCGCTGATGTTCACAGACCTGTGTGGCCACAGGGGTGTTCCTTCCCCCGACATCGCCTGTCTCAGGGCACAGGTGACCAGTCACGGGAAGGCAGGAGTTCTGATTCCGAGCAGAGGAGGTGGGATTTCTGCTCTTGTGTTTCTCTCGGGCCACTTGGATGGTGGGTGGCAGGGAGGTCTCCATGTGAGGGACTCAGGGCTAAGACAAGTCATAGTGGCCCAGAGGAGAAGGGTCTTTTTGCTGCCTGGACCCTGGAGGGCTGGTCTGGGGTGGAAGGACCAAGCCGCAGGGCCCCGGCTGAGGGGACAGTGCCACAGCACTGTGAGGCTGCCCTTCCCGGTGCCCTTGGCCCTGCAGTCACTGGCAAGGGTGTGCGAGGTGCCCCGCTGATGTTCTGGTTCCGTCACTATGTCGTGTCCGACTCTTTGCGACCCCATGGACTGCAGCACGCCAGGCTTCCGTGTCCTTCACTGCTTCCCGGAGTTTGCTCAGGTAGGTTGGCCAAAAACTTTGAGTTTTTCCTTAACATCTTATGGAAAAGCCCGAGTGAACTTTTTGGCCAACACCATGCCCTTCTTTCTGAGCTGCAAAGCAGCCAGAGGGAAGCGTAGGACGTCTTGTCACCTCCTTCACAGCCAGGTGGATGGTTGGTGGCGGGAGGGAGGGTGTGGGAACCAAGGCAGGGTGTTGGTGGGAGGCAGACAGAGCAGGCTGGGGGCTCTGGAGTCTGCTCGAGGCTGTAGGAATGATTAATGGCTCTTCCCGAGCACCCCCGTGCCTGGCCAGACTCAGAGGGCAGTGGCTCTATCGGCCTCTCGTGCCCTCTGGAAAGCACTTTGGCCCTGGCTTCATTTGATTCTCCAGAACTGGAGGCCGGCAGTGTTTGCCACACCTGTCTGGGGACTCGCCTTCTCTGTGGACTTTCCTGGGCTTGCATGATGGGGTAGGTAGTGGGAACCCTGTTAGGAGCTGATCCTCATGAACTGTGATGCTCACGCAGCAGAGCTCCCACATAGAGCCGGCATCCCCTGCAGACCCTCCCTCCAGGTCTTCCCGGCCAGGTGTTTGAGTGGCCTTGGCTTTGATCGGATCTCAGGGGTCCTTGGTAGTTTGGGGACCCTCCAGCGTCCTCCCTGAGCCTTGGCTCAGCCTGCGGCCGCCGCCCACCAGGGGGCAGCAGAGATCGCGGTTCCCGCGCCCCCCAGAGCCCGTAAATCAGCGTGTTTATTAGCGGAATAAAAGTCGCGGCAACGCGGGGCTTTTCGGGGCTGCATAAATCTGGTCTGTGCCTCGTGAAACCCATATGTGCTTAATTCATATGTAAAGTTTCAAGCAGGAAGAGAATACGTGTCCATTAAATTCTATTTGACTTGATTATACTCATTAGCCGTGAATAATTGCTTCTCAGCGCCGACCGCCGAGCCGCCACAATGAGCAAAAGGAGCCCAGCAATTATCTCTGGGTGGGAATTTTTAAATTTTTATTTTTGAAGTCAAGGGCAGCGTTGACCCGGCTGGGATCGGTGGCCCATGGGGAGCTGTGTGGGTCGGACAGGGCTGGGGGCTTGAGGTCTGCTGTGGAGCTTCTGGATTTTTTGTGGGGGTGGGGGCAGGGTGGGGGGCGTCTTTCCTTGTCCCCGAGGCCTGATGGGGAAGGGTGGGGAAGATGCCATCCTGCCTGGGCCTGGCTCCAGCTGCGGGCACCGTGGAGGGGGAGGCCTGCAGGGCTATGGAAAGGGCCTGTGAGAGAAAGGGGTCCGCACCCCCGGAGCCACCTCCATTGTGAAGAGCTGGGGCTGGGGGGGGTCTCCAGCCCATCCCTAGGGGGAACCCTGGGTGTCCTCCCTGCCTGCCCTCTTTACTCCTCCCCTCCCCACAGAGGGACTCCACCCACGGCCTCTCTCAGGACTTTGGAGACTCAGACTGTTTCCCAAACGTTCCCCTGGCATCTCAAGTCCAGGACTGGTCTTTATTCCGCTCTGTTGGTGTGTGATGTGTGATTGGGGTGTGTGTGCTGTGTGTGCGCCTGTGACAGTGGATGCGTGTGTGTGGTTTGTTGTGTGTATCACACTGTTGTGTTATGTGGTAGATGGAGGGGGCTGGGGCTGAGTAGAAGGCTATGTGCCTGGCCGGTGGCAGGGCATGAGGTCCCAGGGGATGGGACCAAAGCCCCTCAACCCCCCCTAGTGCAGTGCAGGCCCCCAGGCCCTCCTGGGACCTGCCCCACTGGCTGCTGGCCGAGGCCACTTGCTCGGGCAGAGCCTGGAGAGTCTGGGGCTCCGGCCATCTGCTCTGGCCGTGGCTCCCGCCCACGGGGGCACACGGCATCCATCTTAATTATATTGGGCTGCCACGCTGCCCAGATAAGCCAGAGAGCTCCTGAAGCTCCCATTCTCCGGGGCAGCGCCTGCCTCTCCAGCTTGGTCCACGTCTCTCCCTGCGTGTGGGGAGAACCAGGCTGGTGTCTCCTCCGGAGAAAGCTCAGGTCTGGGGAATCCCCCCCGGGGGGTGAGGTGCATCAGCTTCTGGAGTGTTCATGTCTTCCCTTTGCCACGAGATGGGAGAGCACTGTGAGAGGAGGCAGCGTGACCTTGAGAGGGTCCCTTCCATGCCCTTGAAGTTCCCAGCAAACCAAGCCCGTGCTTGTGGGCCCCTACTTCCTGACAGACAGCCGAGTCTCAGGCAGGAAGTGTCCTGTCACACAGGAAGACCCCTCCTCTGGGTCCTTCCAGGGTCCGATTGCTAGCTTTGACCTTCAGGACATGATGGGACTGAGTGTCCCCAGACACTGCCCAGCTGTCTCAGGCTGGTGTGCCAGGGCTGTGGGCACAGAGGCCAGGAGCTAGCTGGGAATCGTAACTTTCCAGTCAGCCATGCTGCGGCCTCCGGTCCGGCGTCTCCAAGCCTCTATTTCCCCATCTGGAAAATGGAGCGTCGTTGGCCCCGCCCCAGAGAGTGGGGCTGAGGGCGACATGCACTCAGGCCCATCTGGCCCTGGGCCAAGGGCCTGGCACGTAGTGAGGCCCCCGTAAATTAGTATTGGAAAGTCAGCGTGAGAGCAACTAAGTAGAATATAATGTGACAAAGCAGTGGAAGCGCGATCTGAACAGAGCGCCACGCGTCGCCTCAGGGACCAATTAATTCTGCAAGGAGGTGGCGGGAGGCGCAGGGGGTCAGGGGAGCCTTTGAGGGGCCCAGGCGCGTGGGCCCGAGCCCTGCGGAACAGGTGGGAAGCCATGTTTCAGAGCGACAAGCTGGCCGCTCTGGGAGGTTTTTAAGCTGCTTATTTATTTAAAATAAGGCATGAAGTGGTGCTCTGTTTCCCTAAGTCTTGGGGCTTTGATTTGTGAGAATCTGCCAGCTGCTTCCATCACCCTCCTCCCCCCAAGCCAGCCAGAGCCCTCCCTTCATTCCTGCTGCTGTCTGGAGGGCCCGGAGGAGCCCGGCCCCCGGCTGTCCCTGGGCCACTGCTCCGAGCCAGTGATTTAGAGACCACCTTGATGGACTAGCAAGCAGGGGGGCCGAGGGACGCCGAGTGCCTTGTGGGAAGTGATCTGACGCTAAACTGTCGCCGTAAATCGCTTTATCTGTCACTTCAGATTTAAATGTGTTTGCTGAGGCTTGCCGGCCGGCCGGGCCTCCGCAGCCACCCGCCTTCAGCAGCAACTTCCCCGCGGCGGGCATGGAGGGCAGGCAGGAACCTGTGAGCCTTGGAGACCTCACTGGGCCCTGGCCCCTGGGGAGTGCAGGTGAGACGGGCCTCACCCTCCATGCTGACCGCATGGCATCCCCACAAAGCAGGGGATGATCCCCATCTTCAGTGATCAAACTGAGGCTCAGAGGACGAGATAACATGCCCTAGCTGGGCAGGTGACCAAGTTGGAATTTGAACTCCTGTGTAGTTTTTCATTCATTCGTTCAGCAGACAGATATGGCAGGCCTGTCGTGTACCAGGCACTGGGGTAAGCCCTGGGCTACGAAAGACTCAATCTCAATCCTCAAATGCAAAGTGAAACATGCGAATGGAATGGAAACGGACAGTAGAGTGTCTGAGGGATGGGAGTCACACCTGCAGAGGTGGGAGGCAATCTGGAAGGCTGCCTGGAGGAGGCAGCACTTGAGCTGAGAAGTGGGGATCTGAGTCAGAAGTCAGACAAGGATATAACAAGGGGAGAAAGGGAGAGCGCTTGCAGGGAGGGGTGAGGAGGTGGGACTCAGGGGAAACTCTGGGGGCTAGGAATAAGCCACGGTGGGTTCTGAGCTGAGGGTTTCTCTCTCTGGTATATCCACACCCCATGCTACCTCTCCTGGCCTCTTGGTCTTATTGTATCAGCCCCATGGTGTTGATGAGAAACTGAGGTTCAGAGACTTGAAGCCACTTGCCTGATGCCACACAGTTAAACAGTAGTGGCACAGATGGGGAGGTTTGCTGGACTCCAGAGCCTCCAGGAAATGCTTCCCCCCACACACACCTTTTTAAAGAGTAGCTGGGACTACCTTCTCTTTGTCTCTTTTTCTTTTCTGGTTTAAAAATCTGAGTCCCCAGGTTGGGTGTGTTGTCATCTGTCCTCCCTGCAGGGACATAGAGAAGTGGGGCGGAAATGGGGCATGGTGGGTGATCAGTGCAGAAAAGAAGGGTCCAGGTTCATTGGCCCCGCGAGGCCTTGTGGTGGGCTGCAACTCCTGTGGCTTTCCTGTCCTGTGGCCCAGTGCCCGCCCCAAGCGCCCCCCACCGAGCCCTGCTTCTGCGCTGGGGGCAGGGTGCCTTTGCCTGTTCCCCCTGGGCCAGGGGCTGCCCCCACACTGCACATATCATCTCGTTTCTGAGGCTGGCACTCGTGTTCCCCCAGCTTACAGACGAGGAGACTGAGGCACGCAAGGGGCGCAGCACTTGGTAAAAAGGCCGAGCCAGGAATCAAACCCTCATCTTTCGATCTTGGGGTTTGACAGGGACGTCATTGAACTTGCATTTTCAGAAGCTCCCTTTGGGTCCAGTCTGGGGGTGAGGGGCCGAGTGGCCAACAGAGAGGTGTGGCTGCAGGTAGCCCCCTCTCCCACATTAGAAAGCCCAGGAGACCGGAGACATTGCCAAGGCCTGATTTCCACCACTGCAGGAGGAGGACGGCTCGTTTCCACAAGGTCGAGAAGCGGTTACGTAAATTCATAAATGATGGATCTCTCCTGAATTATTGAGATTCCCTCGAGGGCTTGCAGGGCCTGGTCCAGTGAGCCGAGCTCTGGCCAACGGGCGGGACTTGAGGATCCCGGCAGGTCCTTTCCCCCCAAGCTCTTCTGCCAAGTTTCTCTTTGATGGTCAGATTGTTCCTGTCCTTCCAGAGGGAACGTGATAGTGGGCTGCAGACCTTGGACTGGTTGACCCTTTGTCCTGAGACTCACTCATTCATTCAACAAACGTTTGTTTGTTGAATGAATGAGTGATCACACGTCCTTGAGAGTTGGCAGGAGGGACCAGATGAACCAGTGATTCCCCCCGGGCCGCTGGGACGTCAGCTGCCCCAGCCCAGGCCCTACGCCGCCCCTCTGGTCGCAGAAGTCAGGGCGGGAAGGGACTAAAGCCCCGTATAGATGAGGACGCTGCTGGTGAGGTTCCTGGCTCAGTGTGAGGCTCAGTGACCTTGGCCTGCTGCCAAGACAGTCGCAGTGTCATAGGGAAACCCAGAGAGGGACAGTGACCTGCTCAGGGTCACTCTCTAGCATGCCCTTCCTCCTGTGTCTCTTTCTCCCCATCACCAGGAGCAATTGGTCAGGAAACGGAGGTAGGGGGGTGGGAGGAGTAGGGCTCCGCCGCCCACCACCCCCTCCGAGGGGCCCCGAGCCCCTTCCTCCCGGCTCCTCTTGTCCTTGAGGACACCCAGCCTCACCCACACCTGTGTGCCCGTCTGTGTCCCCAGCGTGCTCTCCACCCCGGGCACTGAGCTGAGGAGGCCGGAGCTTGTGGGAATGTGTGTGTTTTGAAATTAATGGGGACCATTAAATTGGCCAAGCATGAAAAGGGCTGGATCTGCAGGCCTTGGCTCGCTCTCCCGGAATGATCCGCCAGCACCTTGGCAAAGGGCTGCCTGGTCGGCTTCGGGCCTCCCCAGGAGGCTGTGGCTTGCCTGCCATTTAACGCATGGGTGCCCTGTGTCCCTAGGAGGTGAAGGGGCTCTGAGAGCCAGAGATCCCTCTGGAAACTGGGGGCCCCTTCCCTGTCTCTCAACAGGCAGCTCTGCAGACAGTGCTGTTTGCGGAGGTGTTGAGATGAATCTGTTTTCTCTAGACCGCTGGGCTTCCCTGGTGGCTCAGATGGTAAAGAATCTGCCTGCAGCGCAGGAGACTCGGGTTCGATCCCTGGGTCGAGAAGGTCCCCTGGAGAAGAGAATGGCAACCCACTCCAGTATTCTTGCCTAGAGAATCTGAGAGGGTAACAGGCAGGAAGGCCAAGGGTCTCCAAACGGAGGAAATGGGCTGCAAGTGTCTCTTAAAATTCTGTGTTGCTATGATGACACCTGGTTCCACCTGAACTTAACTTTTCTCACACCTTGAGCTAAGGTGTTTTTTTTTCTTATGGAAATGTTTTTCTTAAGCTATGTTAATGAAACTATGTATTTGCTTTGGAATTTGCCTTTCTTCAAAATGGTTCCACCAAAGACTAACTGTTTTCCTTTTCTCAAACCTTGGGCTGATAATAGTTCCACAAACCAGTATTCATATCAATTGTTTAATGGTTGGGGTTGACACACCTCATTCCATCCTATCTCAAAAATGCGCATTGTGGGAGAGGGGCCGGGGAAACTCCCTCAGCCTTGAGGGTTCTCTGTCATCTGATTAATAGCTTTCTAACAGACGTAAAACAGCTTGCTGAAACTAGCAAGGGGGGGGGCACTCTCCATCCCCCTTCTGATGTCTATGTCAGAAGCTTTCTGTATCCCTTTTTTACTTTAATAAAACTCTGCTACACAGAAGCTCTTGAGTGATCAAGAGTTGGTCCCTGGTCCCAAAGCCAGATCTTCTTCTTCAGAGATCACGAATCCCACACTGTTCACCGTAAGCCATCAAATCCCATGGACAGAAGACCCTGGCGGGTTACAGTCCATGGAGTCGCAGAGTCAGATATGACTGAGCAACTAACACTTTCCCCAGACCCCTAGGGTGGGCTCACACACATGTCAGAGTCTGACTTTGGGGGCTCCTGGGTGAGACCTGGCCTGGTCCCAACTTGGGGTGGCCTTTAGGATATGTTGTTATTCAGTTGCTGAGTTGTGTCTGATTCTTTATGACCCCATAGACTGTAGCACGCCAGGCTCCTCTGTCCTCCACTATCTCCCAGAGTTTGCTCAAACTCATGTTGATTAAGTCAGTGATGCTATCTAACCATCTCATCCTCTGTCACCCACTTCTCCTTTTGCCTTCAATCTTTCCCAGCATCAGGCTCTTTTCCAATGAGTCGGCTCTTTGCAGTCAGGTGGCCAAATTATTGGAGCTTCAGCTTCAGCATCAGCCCTTACAATGAGTATGACCTAGAAGAGAGTCAAAGGATTCAGCGCCACCCCCCCGCCCAGCCCCCTTACCTCCCACTGTCTAGATAGCCCCACCAGCTCTGGAGTCTCCAACTCAGGACATTGCAGTTGGAGTTGGAGAGTCCTGGGCATGAGTCCTGGCTCAACTGTGCACCAGCTGTGTGGCTTCAGGCAAGCTCCTTCACCTTTCTGAGCCTCAATTTTCTTTCTGTGAAATGGGGATATAAGTGTTCCAGGACCCGGTGTTGTGAGTTTGAAAGGAGACAGTTCGTGGGGGGCACTCAGCATGATGACGTCTGGGGTAGAGGAAGCCCAGGAAGTGCCAGCTCTGTGCCCGCTGTGGTGGCTGGTTCCGTGGAACCGGGCCTGCTGTGCACCAGCACCTTCCTGGCCTCCCTGTGGTGAGCTGAGCACTTGTTGGGCCCAAGGCAGCTGAGGAGGGCCCTTCCTGACTGCCAGGAAGGGTTTGGGGCCTCCAGACCACGAGCATGCAGGGCAGGTGGGCTAGCCCCCCACCCCTCTGCTCTGCTTTTTCCAGGACTGGTGTGTGTGTCACATGGCAACAGCCCCGGCCAGGGGATGGCCCCCTTCCCGGGGGTGGGGTGGGGTGTTGACTGAAGCTCTCTTGTTAGCACTTGGTGGACTCCGCTGAGCTGGAAGAACTGAAGCCACCAGCCCTCCCCTCCTCTCTCCTCCTTGGGGTCTTCTTGAATTTCAGAAGCTCACCTTTGGGGCTCGTTTAGTTACTTTGTAAATTATTTGTGCTGATGTTTCCTCAGGCCCTGCTGGCAGCAGTGACCCCATCACTGGTTCCCTTTCCCTGTAATCTTATTATTATTATTATTTTTGACCACACCGAGCAACCTGTGGGATCTTAGTTCCCCAACCAGGAATCGAACCCTCTCCCTGTCAGTGAAAGCAAGGAGTCCCAACCGTTGGACTACCAGGGAAATTACACTCCCCCGCCAGCCCCACAGTCTTGATTTATTACTTATAGAAAGGGTGCAGCTGTCCTAGTGAGGGTGGGGACAGGCCTGGAGGGCCCCCACAGGTGCAGCACGGCTGACCTTGGAGGCTGCTCACAAGATATCAATAGACTGGGGTAAAATCTGGTCCCACGTGCTGCTTCTCCAGGTCTGTTTCCAGTGTGCACCCCAGGGGAAGATTAAGAGGAGAAAGTGAGTGAGTATCTGTAGTGCCTTGCACACTGGAGGGGTCAGTAAATGCTGAGTACTATTCTTATGAGTGAAGCATCTCACTGTACCACCCACTAGACTGGAGCCCCTGGAGGGCAGTGGCAGGACCCACTGACCCCAGGTCTCCATCCGTGGACAGGGCTGGCACATGGCTGGTGCCCATCTGTGGAGGGAGGGGGGGGCGCCTGAGAATATCGGCACAGCAGGTCCCCAGGGGGGACACAAAAGAACGGGAACTAACGATGCATCTCGGTGAGGGCTGTTGGGTGGAAGCAGGCCTGCCCAGTGGGCACAGCCATGGAGGGGGGCTCCCTCTGCCTTACATACTGGGCAGGTGAGGGACTGCAGCTTCTTATGTCCTTGTGGAAGTGTCAGAAGCCAGCGAGGACTTGGAAGCCAGCAGCTTGGGCTGTAGCCCCTGGGGGAGATCACATACTTGGTTGTGGACCTGGGTGGCCCCAGTGGGCCTGTGTGGCCCCGAGAGGGTGGCGGCAAGGGGTGGACACGGCCGGCTGGCATCACCTGCTTCGGTTCATTGAATCCCCATCAGATCACCCACACCCAAAGGCAACAAGTGGTCCTTGTACAGTGGTGCCCACCCTCCTCCTCCCCATCGCTGCTTCCTCCCCCTCTTTGGACATTGTAATTGCCATAAAAATAGGAGCTGAGCTGCAGTGGCTGCTGAGGAGCGTGTGGGAAGAGAGAGGCCCGGCAGTAAGCCGTCCCCCTGCCGGCAGGGGCCCGCGTATGTTTCATTGTCGCTGCCTGGCTGTATTTCACGTAGGTTTAAACATCATCAAACGCCACATCCCTTTTGAGAAGCAAGAGCTGCCTTGTTGAGGAGAAACAGGAACATTGAAATCTGCGGAGCAAATGGCCCAGAGTTGACATTTGCGACGGGAGCTTTATAGCTCCGTCAAAGGCGTTAAGGCCAGCCTGTCAGCCGGCGGAGAACCTGCTGGTGAGGCTCACGGGTCATGGGAAGCTGGGGTGGTTCCAGCTGAAGCCTTGGAGTTTGGCAGAGAAGGGACCAGAGTGTTGCAGGCAGGGCCGGGGTGGGGGGTGATGGAACTCTGTGGATCACCAACTACCTCTCGGCCTCCCCGGCTTTGACCTTGCCTCAGCCAAGTCTCCCTCCTAACAAGGCAGATGGGAGCCCCGTTTGGTTCGTGGAGCAGGGTGCTGGGCTCTGGGGCTCAGGGGGTGGGAGTGGGGACATGCCAGGGACTAGGGCTGCTGCAGCCGCTTCCAAGCCCCTGTGACCTTGAGCAGGATACACCTCCCCTCTGAGCCTCGGTTTCCTCGTCTGTAAACCCGGGAGAGTGACGCCTTCTCTGAAGGTGGTTTGGGGGATGGAGATGCATGCAAATGCCTGGCAAGTCATTGGAACTCAATAAATGGTGACTGTTACCGCCGAGCAAGTAGGCGTTTGAGCTGGAATTGATTTTTTAAAGTGTTTAAGCTACCTATTTCCACTGAAAAACAGGTATAATAAAACCGGGGAACCATTAAAACAGGAATAAAAAGAAGTGACAAGGAGGATGCTGGCCTGGGCATTAATAGAAATGTGCCCTGTGCTCCTGGCCACACCTGGAATCCTCTGGCCTGGATGCTCTTGGCACGTGCTGTCTGACCTGCTGGCCTCTTGCCTTGTTCCCGGGTTTGCTCAGCCCGTGGAATGCTGGTGTCTGGTCAAACCAGGGCCCACGGTTCATACCTGTCCTTGTGTTTTATGCTCTTGGTGACTGCTTGGGCAGCTTGGCTCCTGGTACTTACCTTGGCCCCATCCAGAAGACACCTCAAAACTAGGCCTTTGTAACAATTCTCTTTCTACTGTGTATGAAAAGTGGCCGTGAACTTCCCTGGTGGTCCAGTGGTTAAGAATCCACCTGCTGATGCAGGAAACACGGATTCGATCCCTGGTCTGGGAAGATTCCACATGCCACAGAGCAACTAAAGCCCATGCGCCACAACTGCTGAGGCCCGCATGCCCTAGAGCCCAAGGTTTGCAACAAGAGAGTCCACCGCAATGAGAAGTCTGTGCACGGCAATGAAGAGTAGCCCCCGCTAGCTACAACTAGAGAAAGTTGTACAACAAGTTGTACAACAAGGGCAGCAGTGAAGACCTAGCACCGCCAAAAATAAATAATAAATACATTTTTTAAAAAGGAAAATGGCTTTGAGCTTCCTGGCAGCCATAGCAAAATGGGAAATAAGATTTTGGTTCTGTGACTCTAAACTTGGAAGTCTACTTATATTTCAGCTTCATGCCTCTTTCTCATACTTTCTCCTCTGCCTCTGCCACCCTTACCAGCTATTCTTTATTTGCCTACGGCTGCTTCACCCCTTGCTCCAGACCCCGCCTCTAAGTGCAACCCCCCTCGCAGCTTTGCTCCCGACTTGGGAGGGCCCTCTGCCCTCTTGTTTGTCGCCTGGCCTCTGGGCCTCTTGCCTCGCGTAGGCCCACTGGGCCTGCCACTGTGATTTCCCTCAGATGAGCCAGTGACTAATAAGGGTTGCCCCCAGGGGGCCGGAAAATCTTTCCCTCCTTAATATCGGAGTTTAAAAATGTGTCACCATCGATTTGAAGGAAAGACTTGTTCCTGCTGAGAAAAGTGGCCTGGAGATTCGTCTCGCCTTAGGAATTACACCCAGGCAGCTGCATACATTCCAGAGCCACAGAGGCTCTCCATGCAAATGCCGCCTCTCAGCCCCACAGCCAGCCTGGAGAGCCCCCGGAGCTGGCACCCCACCTGCCCACCTTGCGAGCTCCCGCAGGTACTCTGGGAGCCCCGTTGCAGGGGGGCATCCTTGATGAGAAGAGCCTTATTTCTCTCCACCTCTTTGTGGTGAAGCTGGATGCTGAGCCCATAACTAATTCCATACCGTGATGTGCTTTAACCCTGGAGAAGGAGGAGGAGTGACTTCTGAGAGGGGGATCCCCACAGCCCTGGTTGGGGGGGGGGTCCCTCCTTCACCCTTGCGTGTGGATCTGTTGGCTGCACATAGATTTGTCCCGAGGGTGGGATTAAAAAAAATAGGGCCTGGATGCCTCGTCTCCTGACCCTGTTTCATCCTTGCCTGGAAGGGACTTGTTGGGGTCATTTTGTCTATCCCCCTGTCTCCAGGCAGTCTCCCTCCCCTCTGGCTGGCAGGCCTGCCCCTGGCACTTTGCCCTCATCCTGGCCCAGCCTCCTGCCCCACAGCCCCAGACCATGGTCCCCTCCTGGTCCAGCTGACCAGGGCAATCAGTGTAACAATGACCTGGCGGGTGGCTTTTCAGCCTGGAAAGCTGGTGACTAATCTCCAGCCAGGAAGCCTGAACCAGATCCTGTACTGTCCACTGGGCCACGTCACCCTTGAATGAGTGAGTGAGTGAGTGAGGGCAGTGGGCCCATGGTAACCCCACGTAGTTCCAGGTATCTGTGAGTGGGCGCGGCGTCAGCCCAGGACGGGGGTGTTTGGAGAGCTTGGGAGAGGTCAGGGCACCCTGTCCCCCTCTGTCACATGGAGGTCGTGGCGGCTTTATTCTCCTGGGAGGCTCACGCAAGCGTGGCACAGAGCAGAGGGGTGGCCTTGGCCGGCACCAGGATGGTGGCCTGCAATCTGTGGTCTGGCTGTTCTGCCGGGAGCTTAGTGCCGGGTGGGAGAGAGGTGGCCCCAGGGTGCCGGTGTGCCCTCGCTGGTTTTGGGGGAGCCAGTGCAACGGGCAGTCAGGGTAAAGGTGAGCAAGAGGTTTGCAGCCTTCCGGGCGCTTGCTGAGTCGTCATTTGTCAGCTGGTGTAGGGATGTCTGCAGGCTGGTCCCGGTGCCTGCCACCCCAGCTACAGAAAGGGCCCTGGCACGGTTCTTGGCAGCTGTTACCCTGGGGATGGGGGGACTTTATTCTTCCGGGCTAAATGTTATCGCCTTTATAGACTTTGGAAATCAGTTTTATGGCCTGCGATGTTTGTCCGCTGAAATACGGAAAGCACTGGAGGGGAATGAACCACAGGGTTGCCTCTGGACCTGAAAGGTCAGGTGGCCGAGGGTGAAGGGGCAGGGCTCACATTTATCCACGTCTGGGTCACTCTTTGTTGACTGTCATAGCTGGAAGGGGCTTCTCTGGTGGTGCAGTGGTAAAGAATCTGCCTGCCAATGCAAGAGATGAAGGTTTGATCCCTGGATCAAGAAGATCCCCTGGCGACTTGCTGGGGAAGTGACTGGTACACACCGACATGGTCGGGCCTCAGAATCTCTCCTGCCATTTCTTTTTTTAAAAATAATTTTATTTATTTATTTATGGCTATGTGGGGTCTTTGTCGCTGCGTAGGCTTTTCTCTAGTTGCCGCAAGTGGGAGCCTCTCTCTAGTTGTGGTGTGTGAATCTCCCATTGCGGTGCCGTCTCTTGTTGAGGAGCGTGGGCTGTAGGGCACACAGGCTCAGCAGTTGTGGTGCCAATACTGGCAACTTGCTCCAGTACTCTTGCCTGAAAATTCCATGGACAGAGGAGCCTGGTGGGCTGCAGTCCATGGGGTTGGAAAGAGCTGGACACAACAGAGCGACTGAACATGCATACACATGTAGCTGGAAGCGGGGCAGGGATGGTGTGCACCAGAGAGGGCCCTGGAATTCTGTCGGGAGGGTCAGCCTGAGGCTGCAGGACCTGCCCCCTTTGTCAGCTGGTTCCCACTGAACTGGGCTGGCTACTAATAATTGTTGCTTCTTCCTAGACATCCCTCTATACCAGCTGCCTCCTCTCGGGTGCCATCCAGGACACCTTGCCAGCCACAGGGCAGTGTAGTGAAAAAAAAAAAGCCAGTCCTCTGGGTTTTGCCAGCTGCGATGCCGGCCTGGCAGGGGCTCCCACCTGCAGAAGGTGCTTTGTCTCCGAGCAGAGTTGGCCCACCGGGAGCTGGGTGGGGTGTATGGATGCAGTGGGAGCCCCCTGCAA
The DNA here is from genome assembly GCF_029407905.1 of Bubalus kerabau. Lineage (NCBI taxonomy): Eukaryota > Metazoa > Chordata > Mammalia > Artiodactyla > Bovidae > Bubalus > Bubalus kerabau. The sequence continues at coordinate 8,633,690 of NC_073628.1, forward strand.
ATCCTCCTCCCTTTCCTGGGACCAGGACCCTTGAGGGAAGCCCTGAGGGTCTGCCCCAGGAGAAGGCTGCTTCTCTGCTCTTCTCTTGATGTACAAAGAGCTCCTACACATCAATAAGAAAAATGGGCAAAAGATGTGGACAAGCAATTCCCAGTCAGAGAAAAACAAATGGCCAGTAAACAAGTGAAAAGATGCAGAACTTCGCCGGTAATCAGGAAAAAGCTAATTGAAATAAGACATATCACTCTCCACGGCTGGAGAAGAGGCAGAGGCTGGAATTGCCGATACGCGCAGGTTTGGTCCCTGGAGGAGGGAAAGGCAGCAGAAAACCGGCCTTTGCTGGGCTCACCCCTGTAGCTCGCACAGCCAGCGCAAGTCTTGGAAAGACTTGCTTTATCCCAGAAAACACGGAGACCTTCTCTTTGCTCACAGGGAGTCTCAGCAGGACCACTGCTGCCCTTGTGGCCCCCGGTTTGCCATGCCCACCACTGGAGACGCTCCCAGGGGGATTGGCGCCCGGCCTCATTCCCACGCTCAGCTCCCTTGGCCATGGTCTGTCTGGGCCTGGCCTCTTATGGGGTGGACACCACTCCCTGCTGGGCAGTGCCTCTGGGTTTCAGCTCTCTCTTCAAACTCATGGCTGGTGCTGGAGCTGTGCTGCACAGCTAGGGGGAGAGGGTATCCGGCGAGGCCACAGTGGAGATGGGGGCCCTCGGCGCTGGGCAGCCCTGACTCGCATCACAGCTCCTTCCTCCATCCCTGGGATCCTTGATTTAGGGAAGGTCTTGTGCAAATAGTGACCTTGACTCTCTGACTCTCTGGGCATCGGGATGGGTACACCCAACTTCGTCTGGCCTCAGAATCTCTCCTGCCATTTCTTTTTTTAAAAATGATTTTATTTATTTATTTATGGCTGTGCGGGGTCGTCATCACTGCTAGGCTTTTCTCTAGTTGCAGCAAGGGGGAGCCACTCTCTAGTTGCGGTGTGTGAATTTCCCATTGCGGTGCCGCCTCTTGTTGAGGAGCACGGGCCCTAGGGCACGCAGGCTCAGCAGTTGTGCTGCATGGGCCTAGTTGCTCTGTTGCATGTGGGATCTTCCTGAATGAGGGATCGACCCATGTCTCCTGCACTGGCAGGTGGATCCTTTACCACTGAGCCATCAGGGAAGCCCCTTTCCTGCCATTTCTGGTTCCCTCTCGGACCCTCTCCAGTCCAGACCAGCTGAATGGTTTTGGGCCCCTCACCTCCTAGCCATTGCACCCTCTCTTCCCATTTTCACGTTTGACTCTGGTCATTCAAGCTCCAGGTCCCGGTTTGGATGTCATTTCCTCCCGCAGCCTGCCCTGACCTTCCACCTGCTCCATAGCCCAGCTGTCCATTCATGGAGCAGGTGCAGGGCTCTGAGGCTGCAAGGACAAGCAATGGAGATGTGGTTCCAGGAGCTGGACACCCTGGGGAACTACACCGTCACCTGCAATGACTTGATTCTAGAGGCAGACCTGTCGGGAGGGTCAGGTAGAGGGGTGGGGGGAACATCCCAGACAGAGGCCTGAGGTGGCTCCCTGGGGGTGTCTCAGCTTCTTTCCCCCAGGAGCAGGGAAGGCAGAGGGAGGCCGGGGCGATTGGCAGCTGCTCCTGGAAGCCCAGTCGCCCTTTTTCTGCCTGCCCCAAGAGGGCGGCCCTTATCTGTAGAGCCCAGCGTGGCCCGACCACAGCAGAGCTGCCTTTGATGCGGAGCTCAAGGGAGAGCACAAGTCTCACTTCAAAGGGCTTTAGTCCCGGGGAATCTGGGTCTCCAAGTCCTTGAATCATCCTGCCCCTCCTGGACAGCAGGAGAGCCCCAGGCTGGGGGAGACCTGAGCCTGGAGCTCAGCTCCTGGGGTCCCATGCAGCCTCCCCTTGTGGCTCCCTCCTTCCTGTCCTCCAGCCCCCAAGGCCCAGCCTCCTGCCAGCCTTCCCTTTTCTGGACCCCCATCCTGGACGGAGGAGGGCACAGCCCACCTCCCTTCATTCAGAGAGTATGAAATGAGGGAGGCCCAGCCCTTGCCTCTAAAAGACACTCAGGGTAGAGTGGGAGCAGTGGGCACAGCGCAGGGTATGAGTCTAACTAGGGGGATCCAAAGTAATGGGCGCTGGTCAGGGAAGGCTTCCTGGAGGAGGCCTGCATGGGGAGGCTTACTTCCCTGCAGCGATATCTGGTGGGGGCTGGCCTGTGCCTTTCCCTCCAGGTTCACAGATCCCAGTCAGGCTCCTTAACTGGCCTAGGACCTGGTTCACACACGAACCTCTGTCACCATAGCCTTGGGCAAGCTCCTTAGGCCCGGGCGTCAGTTTACCTGCTTGAAAGTGGGGATGAGCGAGGACGGAACACGGTGACAGGTGTCTGGTGCCTGGCACCATCGGGCCGCACTGCCTTGCCTCTCACAGATAGAAGTCCCCCCAGTCATGAGATGCCAGATGTGGGCCGTCCCACGGGGAGGACACACAGCCATTACAAGACCCCAGGGTGCCGCCCGGGCGTGCCAAGTGTCTCTCCGTGCCAGCTCCCGAGGACCAAGGCCTCGCTGAGAGCATGTCTCTTGCGTCTTCCCGGTCACAGGTTCCATCTGCCAGCCCCTGGGGAGCCGCCATCCCTGCTGACGGGCCTTCGGCCCCTCACCCCGGGCTTGTAATCTCAGCTCTAAGGGAGTGCAATCCCTTTCTCCAGCCCCACCACAACTAATCCATTCGCCAGGGCCCCGATCCAAGAGAAAGCTAATTAAAGAATTTCTGCTCTTGGCTCAGCCTGGGCTTTGAAGATTCCCCTTGGTCTTCCCAAGTATCTGAAAACAGGTGGAGAAAGGGGGCCTCAGAAAGGGTGTCGGATAAGCCCCCAGAGCCTCAGTAATAGGCTTAATCCCCACAAAGCCGGCGGACGTCAAACGGTCCCCCCGCCGGCACTGCTGAGAAGGTGCTCAGGGCTCGTGACCCCGTGGGCCCCAGACCGCACGCTTCCCTGCCCCTGGTTTTCTGTGACCGTGAGGCCGTGCCTTTCCCCGGGAGGGTCAAGGCCGTGGAAGGGGAGGGTGCAGGCCCCTGGCCGCACCGTCTGCAGGGCAGTGAGTGGCACTGTGACGCTGAACCTTCTCATCTGTGACGCCGGAGGTCCCTGCAGGAGGATGGCTGTGACCCCTGGCACGGACCTGATGTCCCGTCAGGCGGGCTCACTTCCTCCTGCCCCTCTGTCCAGAGCCCCCCATGTTTCTTTCGAGAGCTTGTGTGCCTTTTGGAGATTTTAATCAACCAACCACAACCACATAGGGTTATTCAACACTGTGAGCAGAGTGTGTGAGCCACAGGGAGAGGGGTATTTAGGGTCCTGCTCACTTGCTGTCTGGGGACCTGGCACACAGTAGGTGCCAGTAAAGACTTGTTGGTCGTGTGGTTGGTAGACCCTCCTGAGAGGGGTGCTGTTTGCTCTCACAGGACTTACACTACCATTGCTGTCTTCAGAAAACGCCTGCAGGGTCTTTGGGGGAATCACTGAGCCCCTGAATGTGGGGTCAGGAGGATCTTAGAGTCAGCCGTCCTCAACACTCTGAGCCAAGCCTGGTATAACACCTGGAGAGAATCGGGGTGTCGGCTGCCACGCCAGCCACCCCCCGCCCCCTCCCAGGCCGCTGCTCCCCCATTTCCCTTGCAGTCCTTGGGGTGCAGGGAGCATTTAGACCCGCAGTCCCTCGTGCAGGGGCCTTGGGCCCACATCACAGAAATAAAAATGATAAAGAAACCGTCACTGAATTCTGGGTGGCAGTAAATTACTTAACACCTGAAACGGGTTGAAATGTGGCCACTGTGGCTTTTAATAAGCCCATCTCCAATGCCGCCGCTTCCGTGGGGAGCCGGCCGGCCTCTTCTCGAGGCATAATTTCTTCGTGTCCCAGGCTTGGCAGCGGTGCAAATAAGATTTCACATCCCCTGTAAATCTCCGCGGGGGGAGCGCCGGGTTTTCATTTGTGCTGTCAGTTAGCGGCTCGAGGGAGCCTATTTACTCCGCCTCGGAAGGAGAGGGTCCCTCAGAGGTGCCGGTGCCAGGCCTGGGGGCGGCGGCTGTGCAGAGGCCGGTGCTGACAAGGGGACGAGGGCTGCGGAGGACTGGAGGGGAGGCGGGTGGGCCGGGGGCGCCTGAAAGTGATGCGCAACCTCCTTCCAGCCCTTGGGAGGCCCCTTTTCGGGGCTGGCGGGGGACCTCAGCTCTGTCTGGGGCCTCGTACTCTGGTGCGGGGTGGGAGTGGGGTTGTTAGGCCCCTCCTGGGTTTGGTTGCTTCTTCTCCAGGATGTTTGGTGAGGCCGAGACCCCTCCTGGGAAGTAGGGGCAGGAGGACAGAAGCTTCTGGAACCTGGTGGTGGCCGGGTAGGAGCAGGGATGGGATGGCAGCCACCCTTTATCCTACTTGAACTGACCGACCAGTAGGAGCTGGGTACCAGAAGCAGGGGCCTTGGGCTTTGGGATGTCCCTTGGCGGCTGAGCAGCTATTCGGGGGCTTACTCCACTCATGTCCATAACCTCAGTGATACGTGAGGCCTGAGATTTCTTTGCGAAGGAAAGGGCTGGAAACTGCTTGGCTGGAGTGGGGCTGCAGCAGGGGAAGTCCAGGGTCTCGGGGGAGACCAGCCTGTTCCCCAGGGGCCATCGGAAGATGCAATGGGGTGACTAGGGCTCTTTGTTGCCAGCCTGTCACCTCCACCACCCAGAACTCGCGCTGCCTCAAGGGGCCCGCCCACTCTGCTTGCTGTCCTGTGAGGATGGGCTCAGGACCACTCAGACCACCTTCTGCTCTTCAGAAAGGGTCAGTTGTGTTTGGAGGGTCTTCTTTCCATTGACCTGGAATGCAGGTCCTGGGATCTCCCCCATGGTCCCTGATGATTTCCTCCTGTGGGCCCATCCCTGTGGGCCTTCAGCCACAAGCCGCCCCCCACCCAACCCATCCAGGGCATTTACTAAAACCTAAGATGCCCTCATCTCCACCCCTGTTCTCCGGAGGCCGAAAGCTTTGGTCAGCCTGAGAGCCCCTCTAGCAGGTTTGGGGAGCAGGCCGCAGACCTCAGGTGGGGTCGTGGTGGTGTGGGGAGCAGCCCCAGGGGCTGTTGTGGAGACACCTGGGCCTCCCTGGGGGACGTGCCGGCCAGCTCAGGGCCCATACCTGGGAGCCAGGGGTGCTGCGTAAACCCCGAGGGCACCAGGCCCGGGGCCTGCGCTCCCTGGACAAGCGGGGGCATGGGGGGTGCGGCACTGCAGCCCTCTCACGGGGCCCTGGCTCACGCAGGAGCAGAGTCGGCGCTGTCCTGCTGGGAGAATCGAGAGCCGTGAACTGTCCTCACGCACAGGCTTTACAGACGCACAGGGAGTAGGCGGTGGGGCCTGCGGGTCTCACCCAGCTTTGAGGCCCTGCCTGGGGAGCCCCCAGGACAGGCATTAACCCGGTGGTTCCCAGCCCGTGAGCCCTTCCTGGGCAGAACTTCTGTTAGCTCTCAGGGACTGAGGAACACAGCCCCGGAACCCAGCTCTCCTCCTGCTCTCGCTTGAAAAGAGGGGCCCAGGGGCACCTGGTTCTGGGCCCTGCTGTTGGTCGTGTAGAGGGGGTGGTGAGCTAGGGGTCGGGGCGGGGGGAAGTAAGACTGCCTGCTGACCGGTGCCCGGTCTTGCCTCCTTGGGTCCTGCCCTGATGGAGTGATCTGTTGGTCGATCGATTTGCTGTTGTTTATTGGCCGTTCACATCGGCCATGCCTCTGGGGTCTGAAAGGGGAGGAAGGGAAGATGCGCCCGCCAGGGGCCCCTAGTGAGCGAGGTCCTGGGACCCGTCACCTGTGCAGGTGAGAACCAGCAGGTGCGGCCCGGTGGACACGGCCTCACCAGAGACGAGGCCTGAGTTGAACCTTCAACTGCCCTCAAGGGCATCGGGCCAGGAAGTCGGGGTCAGGGCCTGCCAGGGAGTGAAGAGTACCCGGTGTAGCCAGGGGTGGGAGCCGGCGGATTGGCGCCATGCTTCCGGGGGAAGCGGAGTCTTCCAAAGGGCGTACAGGACCGGACCTGCCTCTGTGCCCCGGCCTCAGCGCTTCTGACAGCCACATGCCAGGCCCTCTCCCTTGCCCCCCAAGTCCTTCTCGTCTGAGGAAACACCCTCAGTGGAGACATGGCTCCCGGAGACCCTCCCCATGCCGCCTCGGCCATGAGCATCCCTTCCCTACCTCCGTGAGGCTGGAAGGGGGCCCCAGCCCCACCTCCAGCACACAGTAGGCCGTCAGTAAACATCTACTGACTGGCTGGTGGATCATGTTCTTAAAAGACAAGTCTCAGGTGAGGGAGTAGTAGGCAGCCCTCCCGAGTACCCCCCCGTGTGCTGGGTGGGCCCTCGGACGAGGTCAGGGAAGCCATCTGTCCCTTCCCCAAGGCCCACAGTCTCTGGGATGCACCCCCCGCACCCCTGCCCAGGGGGCCAGCACTGAGGACTAAGAGGGTGGGGGGAAGGGCATCTACAGGGTCAGAGCACCCCGTGTCACCCCAGCCAGGCCACCTGCTAGCAAGGCACATCCAGAAATAACCTTGCTTCCTTGGAATATAAGGGAAAAAGCTCATTAACCCGTTTCCAGATGTGGAATCAGATCTAAGGCAGAAGTAATGAGCTCTTATTTTATGTTAAATTTAGCAGAAACTGCTATTGTTCTCACGGAAAATAGTTTTTTTCATACCCCGCCCCCACCACCGAGGTGTGAGATATCAGAGTAGGCCTGCAGAGTCGTGAAGTCAGCGGGTGCATCTTGGGGATGAAGGGTGTTGGGGGAGGGAGGACCGGGGCCAGCAGAGGGACAGCCGTGTCCCCAGCGCCCGAGCGGTTCCAGGCTTATCTGAGTGCCCACACGGCTGCTGGAGCCTCTTACAAGATAATCCATGGCTTCTATTAATACGTCTACTCATGAAAACCCTCTTGGAATTGGCCTTTAGCTGGCAGTTGCCTTCCCTGGGGCCTGTGGGATGGGGTCAGACGTCCCTTCTCCGTCCTGCAGCAGGATCACAGTTTTGGTTCTGGTGGTGCCCGGGGAACGTACTAACCCAGAGTCTCCTTCCCGCCCAGCCACCACCTCTGTGCTGGTGGGCCCCGACAGCCGGGCTGACCCTCGGAGGGCAGCCTGGGGAGGGAACATGGGTAACCAAGACCTCCTGGGTGACAGATCCTGGCCCCGGGCATGCTGGGCTGCCAAGTTGGGAGTCAGCAGCTGAGAGGCCTGTAAAAGTTAAATCTTTCTATTTATTTCAAGAAAAGGACAAGGAAAGTGGACTTGGACATTTTATATGAAAAGAGACAAACAGAAAACAGGACCAAATAAGTTCATCACATTCATCTCAACATTGAAGTTTCAAGGCACCTACAGGAAGGAGGCCCAAGGGCAGTTCGCAGTGCACTTTGGTTTGTGTTGTCGTCGTGGTGGGTGTTTGCGTGTCCAGTGGTGAGGCTGGGAGGGGGGCAGGTGGGCCCCGGGGCCAGGCCGGGTCAGCCAGCCTGGAGTCAGATGGCAGCAGGCAGGAGCGGGAGCAGTCCCACCACTCAGACCCCCGAGACTGCTCTGCCCTTCGGAGGGAAATGAAAAAGATGGGGGTGGCCGGGGCTGATTCTGCAGGGGGGGACGTTCAGGGGCTCAAGGGAAGCAGGGGTGCCCTGGCAGGGGTCTCTCAGATGGCAGGAGGGACCTTGGTCGCAGCCCTGCCCTCCCTGGGCCGTGGGCTGGCCAGGCATCCGCCTTCTGCAGCAGAGGGACCCGCTTTGTTTACCAGGCTCTGCCCAAGGACCCCTCCCTGCTGTCTTCCTCCCCAGGCTGTGGGGGAGGGGTTCTGTCGAGCCCCCGGCCCCCCGGCCGCCCCCCAGCCCCGCCCGTGCTTTATCACCACACCTCATGAGATACGGTAACCTTTGAGCATTGGGAGGGGAGATTGCAGTTGGTAGCTCTTAAAAACATTTGCTCTGCAGGGCGTACGCATGGGGTTTCCTTAGTTTACTCTTCTCCTTCCCATCCCTGTTCATACCCTCCTGGGGATGTTCGGAATTAGGGGGCGCCCGCCCCAGCCAGCAGAGTTGCGCAACCGTACTGTCTCTCTGGCTCGCCCATGTTCACAGCCCCGAAGACGTCCCCAGCCTTCCACACCATCTCCCCACTTCTCTGCCTCTCAGATGGCAAACTTCTAACACTGGGCACTTCTGCTTCCTCCCCTGGGGTCTCGGTGTCTCCTGGACGCTGGGTGGGCTTCTTAGCTGAGGCTGCTGGCCTGTGGGCAGGTGGTGTGCCGGGCTGGGTTAAAAAAAAAAAAATCTAAGCTAGGTCCAGGGTTTTGTGTGTCTTCTTCCTGGGGTCCCAGAACCTTTTGAAAACAGGACCATCCGGAGGTGGGTGGTCTCTGGACCCTCTGCAGGCGTGTCCTCCGCACAGGGCACTGAGAAGCGCCCTGGACCACTGAGTTCCCAGAGATGAGCAGGTGGCAGCCCTGCTGTGTCTTCCATTGCTGGCTTGGGTTGCATTTGTTTTCCTCCGTCTTGAGGAGAGCCCGGTTGGGTCATCTAGGTGGGTGGCTCAGATGTGGGGACTCTTGACGGGAGCATCAGACAAGGCGGGACACCCAGTTCTCTGCCCTCCTCATCAGCCACCTGAGGCTCGGCTCAGAGGGGGGAACTGGGTCCCCCAGGTGGGCGGCTGGATCTCACCTGTGGCTGGATTTCCCAACAGGCTTGTGGCTGCTGATCGCTGGGTCCGAGGGAGGGTGGAGTGCGATTTTCGAGGAGGAGGGGCCCTGCTAAGGCTGCCAGCCACGTGGGTGCAGGAGGAGAGGTTCCATCACGCCCGCCCAGGCCCTTTGCACTGAACCCCTGGGACTCGCGACAGAGGAGGAGAGGGACACCCCTGTGTGTCAGGCACTGTCCCGGGCCTCGGTGACCCCGCGTGGAGGAGCGTGGGGACCTGGCATTTTGCCTGAGTGGCCGTCCACCCTAACAGCCATAAAAGAGGTTTAGGGGCAATGACCGCAAAGACCTTCCTGCAAGGTCGCCCTGGGCTTGGACGTTCGGGCTTTCAGGTATGGGGGCGGCATGGGTGGGTGTGGGAGGGACAGGGGCCATGGCACCAGGGTGGCTCTGATGGCCTCAGTGCCTCAGAGACTGGCTGTGCCAGGAAGTGGGGGCCAGGCCAGCCCCCCCCCACAGGACCCCCAGTGCCCTCGTATATCCACACTGCCCTCTCAGCACAAGAAACGGGGTGGGGGCAGTGACAGTGGTCCCAAGAAGCCCCTGGCCTGGCAGGCTCTCCCATGGGGAGCAAGGCATCAGCTTTGCTGATCAGCAAGGCATCAAGCTGGTAAAGACCTGCTTGCCCTGGGCACGATGCCCGCAGAGGGGACCTGGGCAAAGGCGGGCTTTGCCCCTACAAAACTGGAGATGGGGGTTTTGGGCAATCCTGCAAATCACATTAATGTGAGAAAATGGGCCTGGCCCCAGCGATAATAGAATTTCTGAAACTAGAGAAAAACAGTGTATTAAAAATGCAAAGGGAGGGCGGAAGAAAAGGGAGGGAAAATCAAGAGCCAAGGGAATCTTCTTGAGTGTTTTTAAAGAAGCAAATGTGGGTATTTCAGGCAACTACTTAGAACATTTCAAAAGAAATGGTAAATGCTTAAAAACGGATAGTGAAAAGCGCCCCAGGCAGCCGTCAACCTGGCTGGGACGGAGGCACTGAGCCGGCAGCCTCAAGCGTGTTGCTGGGGGAGCAGCCAGTGGGATGGGAGCTTCAGTGCCCGGGAAGCGGCCCCTTAGAGGACCCAGGAGAGCCAGCCCAGGTGGCGGGTCACCCTCTGTGCTCCCAACTCCAAGACGGGGCGGCACGTGTCTGGACTTCCTCTCCGGGTGTCTCTTAGACACTGAGGATGGGGATTCTGAAGGCTATCTGGTGTCTAAGCAGCCCTCTGCCATGGCTAGGTGGCCCGGCTGTGGGATGGCCCCGCTGTGGGATGGCCCTGACCTGTGATTTTCAGGGGACATGCGTCATTTTGAGCAATCTCCCAATATCTTGCTTACACGGTCCTCAGGGATAGTAAAGTAAGAGTAGGAGCCAAGACCATCTCGTCCAAGAACCAGGCGTTGGTATAGGCAAGAAAGTACCTGCCACGCCCCATCAAGTGCTTGAATGCTCCCAGTGACAGGGAGCTCACTGCCTCTCTCTGCTGGGCAGCTCTCTCTTCCTGACCTTCAGTTCTCTCTACAGCTGGCCCCACTTCCCCTTCACTGGCTGCAGGGAAGGGATCAGAGACAGACCCGCCCTGGAACAGAAAGGAAGCAGAAAGGCTCATGGCTTTACAGTCCTGCTCACAAAGGTCCCCTAGCTTTTCACCCTGAAGGCAGATGGGATCTGGAGGGTGGTGGGGACGAACAGAGTCTCTGCTGGGGGCCGGGACAGCCCCCCATCCCATGGCACTTGATGGAAGCAAACCTGCTTTCCCCTCCAGACTCGAGGCCAGGCTCTGTCCACCTCAGCGTGTCCCGAGCGCTGGAGCAGGCGTGGGGCCAGCCTTCAGAGATCCTCAGCTCCCCACAAGCCAGGCCCAGCCAACCTGCGCTCTGCCTGCGACCACTGGGAGCAGGTTCATAAAATGCGAAAAATCCCCCTTTCCCTTCACCTCCGAGGAGTTTAATCTTTCCTAATCAATTTAGCAGACTCACTTGGTTGTAAATGGTAATGATTTGCATTTTTGAGCCTTTTTATCCCTCCTTAAGAAAAAAGATGCCTCCTCTGTCTGCATTCTGGAAGGCCTGAGCTGGGCTGTGAATGGCTCGTTAGCATTCACCCTGGCGCAGATCCAGTGCCAGGCATCCGCCGCCCAGCACCTGCACGGATCTGAGTTTGGGGGGGTATGGCCACACGGCTGACCCCGCCTGAGCCCCTGAGAACACAGTCTGGCCCTCAGGGGGCTTCAGCCACTGTGCGCCCTGAGGCCCTGCCTTCCTGCAAGTGCCCCAGCTCTCCCCCGGCTGCCTTCTCAGCTCCATTGCTCCCTGTCTGCCGCATCCAATTTTTCTTGTTGTATTTTTCATAAGCGCGAGGCTCAGAAGCCCCGTCCTCCCTGGCACGTTCAGCAGGAAGCAGATTTCTGGAGGGGGTTGGCTTTGGGACTTGAGCTGCCATTGGAGGGGGGGTGGCGGTGTCCTCTGCTCGCTCTGCAGCTCTGAGGGGGTGAAGGAGCGGGCTCAGACGCAGTCTTGGCACGTTGCCTGGCCGCCCCTTCCCTTCTCGAGGCCCCAGTCAGCCCCCTCAGCCCCCCAGGACCCCTCACCCGGCCAGTCCCTCTTACTCTGGGCCTCCATCACCTACTGTGGGCCAACTAGAACCTTCCAGAGTCAGCAGACAGGGGTAGGGGGGTAGTGGGCGCCTCTTTTCTGCCAGTGGCGCACCCAGCTTTTCTGGATGGAGCCAGACCCGGCCTCAGCCCACCCCTGCTTTACAGAAGGGGAAATAGAGGCTGTGGGTTCACAAAGCCGGCTTTCCCTGCCCCGCCTGGAAACCCTCCCGTCTCTTCGTGCTCTGCTGCTTGCTGGGGCAGTCGGGCCTCCCGGGACCCATAGGGGACTGCGGGGGAACCTTGGTGCCCATCGAGGAAGGCAGAGGCACAGGCAGGCATGGGCTTCAGACTTAGGGAGTGGAAGCCTGGGCCCCCCAGTCGTGCCATCTTCCCAGCCGCCATCACCTCCCCTGCCAGTGTCACCCAAAGCGGGAAGGAGCCAGCGCCCCAGCTCCTGCCCCCGAAGCCCAGAGGCCCCCTGGTTGGCCACGCAGCTTGCCATGTTAGTGGGAGGCGGTCCAGGATGCAAGGGCCAACCTAGAGAAGATGGAGGCTTCTGCGGGAGGCCGCGGGAAGAGGGAAGAAAAGGAGCTTCTGATGCACATCATGTCTGCGGAATTGAGTATGACTAATTAATAGATTTTATTCTTAGTAATCTCTTAAGCATTCCATACGTTGGGCCCCACGCCTGAGCTAAGCTTACAAGAGGCCTCATTCGCAAAATGCAAATGACTCGCCTGGCCCCGCTGCCTGCTTTCCTCGCCTTCTCTCTTTCCTTTTTTTTAGGGGAAATTTAAAGGAAAATTGCCATGTAATAGAAAAGAGATTCCAATCACTACATCTAATTACCACGAAGGGTAAACCACTTAACCAAAGAAGTGTCATGGGCTTTTTTTTTTTTCTTTTTTAAACTTGAAACCTGCCTTAAATACCACGAGATACACTCATCAGTGCTGAGGGCACGGAGGTTTGTTCCTGCTAGTTAAGAGGCTGCAAAGGTCAGGTGGGCCGCCCACAAGAGGGAGATTCTAGACAGAAGTGGTGGCCCAGGCCCTGTGTCCTCAGGTGCTTCTCGGGGCTGGGGGAGGCTGGGCGCCCTGGCACACCCTTTCTCGTTAGGTTACCTGGCTGGCCAGGGGGAACCTGGACCAGGAGGGGATGCGGTTTCAGAGTGGACCCGGCTTCAGGGCCCCATCCCTGGCCTGGGGGGCCGGGAGACAGCTGACATTTGGAGGCTTGTTCTTAGAAGGGGCTCTGGAGAGGTACTGGGATGCTGAGAAAAGATGAGAGGTGGCCCGTGGGGCCTGGCTGGGCTGAGTCTCCACTGTCTCCAGCACTTCTACACGGGCAAGAGGATGCCTGCAGCAAGGACCTGGCTTCCCCTTGAGGTGAGGTAGGGCCCGCGCCCCTGAGTGCAGGAGCTGGGAGGAGGAGACCGATATGTCCTCAGGCTGGGCTGGGGGCGGGGGGCCTGGCCTCCTTTGAACGAGAAGGAGGGTGGTCATCTTCCGGGCCTGGCTTGGAGGGCGCTGCTGGCATAGGCAGGCTCTCAGAGCTGCCAGGTATGCCCTCGCTGTGTAGGACCTCCTGTGGTTCCCCAAATACCTTCCCACCCAGCCTCTAAGGGGAGGATCCGACCTCTTACTTGGCTCCGGGAGAGGACATATGTGGAGGGAGAGCAGGGGACCCAGCATGTTGGTGGCTGGGGTAGGGGTTTGGCAGCGGGGAGGCTGGGACCCAGGGTTCCTGGCACACTGGCCAGAGACTGGAGTGGTGCCCTTAGGGAGAAGACTGCATTCAGGGAACAGCAGAGACCTTGAACTTCTGACCCCTGGCCAGTGCCCCTTCTCCTCCTGGACGCTGCTTGGGGGTCCCCTCTGCCCCTCCCTGGGCCACAGGGAAGGGGCCTGTGTCTGGGGCGGGGGTGGGAGAGGGAGATGTGAGATTGACGCTCGGAAGCTTTTCTGTCCTGACTTCATCGTAGGAGAAAACGCTTCAGGTGGGAAAAGGGAAAAAGCTCGAGTCTAGAATGAAATGTGTCGGTGACCCTCGGCATCTCCCTCAAGCTGGGGGTCGAGGATCCCCGCTCGGTGATACCATCCGCCCCGCCCGGCGATGAGCGCTGCACCTCTCATCCACCTCACTCACGCAGCCATCGTGTCCGTCTCTTTGAACCCCGGCCTCTTCGCTGAGGGGCCAGCGGCATCTTTTCATGTTGGGCGAACGGCTGGGCCCCGGGCCTGTCCCCGCGGCCCAGTGACTGCTGTTTGTCTCCTCTCCCTGCCTTTGGCTTTTGTCAGAGCAGCCGAGGTCTTTTGAAAACACCACAGCCAGGGGCTGGACCCCTTCTCATCCTCCCTGCCCTCAGGCCAGCGCCTCTCCTTTTGATATTGCCCCTCCTGGGTGCAGGACAGCTGGCACCTGGACAAACAGTGACCCCCAGCTCCCCGAGTGCTGGAACGCCATGGCCATCAGAACCCCAGGCCCCTCTCCTCTCTTCTTTCCAGATTCGCTGTCATTATTTCATCATCGTTTTAATCTCATGGCTCGCCAAACAGTCCTGTCAGTTATGAATGATGGTAGCATTGATTCCAGAGGGAAGGGAAAAAAAAAACTGAACTCTTCTGAGGGCTCCGGTCAGTGTCCTTTTGGAGGCTGGCATTTTTAGAGAGATCTGGCCTTCCTTCTGCAGAGCAGAGACCCAGGGGTGGGCACAGCTGAGTGTGTTCTACATTCTTGGGTGGTGGGGGGTGGAGGGGTGGGTTGCTGTCTCCTAGGGCTTTTCTGAGAATTGTCACGTCTTTTTCTGGGCTTTGTTTGAGCAGCCATGGAAACCATTAAGTCTAATCAGCTGATATTGAAAAAAAAAAAAAAGTCCCTGCACCAATTACCTGTCTTGGAGGAAGCACATTGCACACAAAGTAGCTCTTGATATGCCTGCATCTGAGGTGTAGGGGGAGAGATGAGGACGCTGGAGGACAAAGAGAGCTCTTCTCGACGTCAGAAAGGAGCTCGGCCCAGCCCCGGCCACCCTGAGATAGGACGGAGCTGAAAACACCGCTTGCCCAGGGTCTCCCCAGCCACCCGGCCAAGACAGACATGCCTCCGCCTTTAGGAACGGCACTGTCCCCCACCCCACTCCCATCCCCAGCACAGTCCACTTACTCAATGGTTTCTAGGAGAAAGCAACATCTTCGAGACTCTGTTGTCTCAGGACATTGTACGAACTGACCCAAGCAGGACTGTAAGGACTGTATACGTGGCTCTGTCTACCCATCTGAATACAGAGACGCCCCATCAAGATAGACGGGTCGAGAGACGCACCTCCAGGTGGCTGGGAAAGCCACAGCTTCCACGGCGCTCCCGTGATCCTATGCTGCATGGAATTGAGGAGGGCTCCAGTATAGGAAAAAGAAAGTTTGCTTTTTAATCGACTACACCGTTGTTCAAAGAGTGCCGTGAAGGACACGCTCTTTTCTGCCAATCTGTAAGGGAAAAAGGCATGGAAAGAACCAGGGAAGAGATTTCAGGACAATATCTCCATAGCAAAAGATCCTTTTCTTCCCCTCTGCTTTGTAAGAAGCCTGAAAACCTTCCATCATGTCATCTCCACTGAGCAGCCAGCCGTGAGGGCTGGTGAAGGGCTCCGTGCCGGCGGCTTCTGAAACGGCTCCTCTGTGACGGCTGTGTGCGGAGCATGAGACGCACAGGTAGTCTCTTCCCAGCTCAGGGGGAAAAAAGAAGCCCCGACCCAACCCTTCCTGCCATATTATTTTTAGTCTTTCCCTCCCCGCCTGGCATAATTTGGTATAAATTATGTCTTCAGCAACGTCAAACCTCCCTCCTGCCTTCTATTCTTTTTAAAAAAAAAAAAAAAAAAAAATTTTTTTTTCCCCACTGTTGTGTCCTACAAAACTGTCAACCCTCCCCAAACTCTGCTTTCCGCCGGGAAAGTCAGCGTGGAGTTTCTTTGCCTCGTTCCCGTCGGATGGCAGCCAGCTGGTCACAGTCCCCCCGCGGTGGCCTCGCCGGGAGGCAGGGGAGGGGCGCTGCCTCAGGTGTAGGAGTAGTCTATGTCGGGGATGCCCCCGTCGCGATAGCCCCGTGTGGTGCCATAGCCGATGGTGTGCGTGCCCTTGCAGAGGCTGCTGCCGTTGGAGGGGAAGATGGTGTGGACCACGTACTCCTCTTTGGCGCGGTAAGGGTTGATGGGCAGCATCTGCAACCCGGGGCCGCGGATCTCCAAGATGGAGTTATCCTTCTTGGTCCCCGACTCCAGATAGTCGTCCTTTTTCCGGCTGCCCCGGTTGTAGGCCCGCTCCCGGGTCAGCAGCTCGCTGGCCCGGTGCACGTACCAGCAGATGGCCCCGAGGACCAGGAAGAGGAAGACGAGGGCCACGGCGCCACCGATGATGCCCGCCAGGGGCAGGCCCGCCATGGGGTCGGCGTTCTGCTCCTGGTTGAGGGTGGTGGCGGGGCCGGAGCTGTCGGCCGTCTCGGCCTTGGCACACACGGGCGTCTCGTCGGCCACGTAGGTGTTGCCGGTGTCCATGGTGACCATGCAGATGATGTAGGTGGACTTGGGCTCCAGGGCCGTCAGCAGGTACTCTGTCTTGTCGCCCTGCACCAGGGTCTCCGTGATGGAGCCCACGGCCGGGCTGTGGCCCAGGCGCAGCCAGCTGAGCCGGAAGGAAGAGGCGGGCAGCGTGGCCTTCCACGTGATGCGGATGGAGTCCGCCGTCAGGGGCTTCACGTGGATGGCCAGGGTCTTGGCACTATCGCCCGTGGCCATGGGGTAGTCGAGGCTGGAGTCAGGGAGGCGCAGCCCCGGCCTCTTGGCCTTGAGGGTGAAGAGAGAGCCCTGGGGCGTGGTGACAGAGTCATGGTCACTGGCGTGCGTGGTCTTGGCAGCGGCGTTGACTGCGCCGCCCTGCGCCCCTGCCTCAAAGCACTCGTCCATCTCGCTGGTGATGTCCTTGATGGCCATGCCCCGGACCTTCTCGGGGCCCTGGCACATGAGACCGCGCACGTTGACCACGGCCGCCCGCGCCTTCACCCAGTCCCGCAGCCACAGGAGGTTACAGCCGCAGAACCAAGGGTTGTTCCGGAGCAGCAGCTGGGCTAGGTTCTCCAGGTCATCGAACAGGCCGCGGGGGAGCGTGGTCAGGTTGTTGTTGGACAGGTCCAGGCGCTCCAGCTCGCGCATCTTGGCCAGCGTGTTGTAGGGCACGTGGCTGATGGCATTGTCCTGCAGATAGAGCTTCTGCAGGCGGGCGCTGGGTAGGTTGAGGGGCGGGGCGGCCAGCGAATTGCGCACCAGCGAGAGCTCGGTCAGGTTCTGCAGGCGGCTGAAGGTGTCGTCGGCGATGCGCTGGTTGGCCAGCAGGTTGCCGTCCAGCACCAGGCGCCGCAGGCTGCTGAGGCCCTTGAAGGCGTGCAGCGGAATGGTGGAGATGCGGTTGTCATCCAGCCGCAGCTCCTCCAGCGTGCGGGGCAGCCCCGAGGGAATGCTGCTCAGGTGGTTCCTGCTCAGGAAGAGCAGCTTGAGCTGCTTGCTGTCGGCGAAGGCGTCCTCCTCGATGCTGACGGTGGACACGGAGTTGTCGTCCAGGTGCAGCTTCTCCAGCAGCGGGATGCGGGCCAGCGAGTCCCGGGCGATGGTGCGCACGTTGTTGTCCTGCAGGTGCAGCTCCCGCAGGGAGCGGGGCAGGTTGACAGGGAACTCGTCCAGGTCGTTCTCGTACAGGTAGATGACCTGCACGTTGACCTTGGTCTTGAGGTCCTGGGGGATGCCTGCGTTGTTGATCTGGTTGTTCTGCAGGTAGAGGGTGGTGGCGTCGTCGGGGATGCCGGCGGGGATGGACGTGAGCCCCCGGTCGTTGCAGTAGATGAAGCCGTTGTCGCAGCGGCACACGGAGGGGCACGTGGTGCTGTCGATGACCTCCGTCAGGAAGGCGATGAGCCCGTAGCAGAGGAAAAGCCAGTCCCGCAGGTCCATGGTGGCTGTGGTCATCACGACGGTGGCCGTGACGGTGGCGGCGGGCGTGGCGGTGGCGGCGGCGGCGGCGGCGGGGTGTGCCACCACCATGGTGGACGGCTGGTGCAGCCGGGCCCCCCCTCCCCCGACTTGCAGCCTCTACACCTGCAAGGAGCACAAGACACGTGTGGTGAGAGCGAGTCCGGCGCCCGCCCAACCTGCCGCTGAGGCGCGGCTGCAGTCAGGGCTGCGGGGCAGAGGTCAGGCCTCGAGGCGCACGCCCCTCAGCCCTTCCGAATGCCAAGTTTACATCTCAGGTGCTCGCTCGGGCTGCGGTCAGCCTCTGAGGACAACTGTCTAACGTTAATCTCAGCGGGAAAAGATGCTGCCCGTGAATGAAACAGACGTGGCCTTGGCCTTCCTGGACTATGACCCTGGGCCGCGCATGAGGTTAATTTAGTGGGAGCTGGGCTGCAGGTTTGATCTTTATGGCAGCCCATCTTTATGGCTGACGCTGAAAGGCTGGTCGGTGTTGGTGGGATGGCTTTAGAGCCCCCATTTCTCACGAAACGGGGAACCCACATCCCTCTCTGGCTCGGAACCAAGCCCTGAAGGGAAAGTTTATTTCCGCAAGGACTGTGAGCTCAGTGGGGGTTGGGGGGGGCGTCACTAGAACCTGCAAAAAGAATCTGCCAGCGTCCTTACCGGCGAGCAAGGGAAAGTGAGGAGCTTCATCGTCTGGTGTTAAAACAACATGTCCTGTTTGTCACTTGTGCGTCTTACAGACAGAAGAGGGGGCGTCAACAGGACCGCCTTCTCGTGTATTTACAGAAATCTCTTTCTAGCAGAGGTGCCCTCCCTACCGCATTCCATGTAATGTGAGAAATTATTCCTCACTTTGCCCCCATTCCAAATCAGAAAACTTTCAGCTCTTTTGAAAAATACATATATCTGGTTTCTAGCATTTAAAGTCAGGAAACACGATAAGAGGAGGGAGGGGTCCACACTCCGAGGGAATTGTCTGCAAGGTGTAATTTCGGTTTTCACAAATGGAAAAATTGCAGTGTAGATTTTTTTTCTCATATTACTTTACTGTTCGTGGTGGTAAAAAATCAATTAAAGAGAAATTATCTTTCAGCCTCAGTGGGGAAGGTGTGTTCGTGCAGCCAGCAAAGATCTGCTTTATAACTCTGGGTTCACAGGAGCTTTTTGGTGTGAGACATGATGGCCTCAAGCAGTCTGAACCAAGGCCACAGCCTGGGGGGTGGCCCTGGAGTGCAGAGCAGAATCAGGACCCACTCACTGAATGAGACGGTGGGGACCTCACTTCCATGCCCCAGGGACCCCGTGTCTCCATTTCTCAACCATAGCACATCCTTTTTCCTTCTGTTCTTCTCTATTACTCTCTGTGCAGCAAACTGCTCGTCACCCTTCGGGACCATGCTCAAAAGCCTCCTCCTCTGCGATGTCTTCCTGATCCCATATAGAGCTTTCCTCTGCTACATCCATTCATTTGAACATTCATCCACCCACTCACCTATTTACCCACCCGTCTATCCATGTACTTGAGCAAACTCTGGGATATAGTGGAGGGCAGGGAAGCCTGGTGTGCTGCAGCCCATGGGGTCACAAAGAGTCAGACACAGCTTAGTGACTGAACAACAACTATCCATGTACCCATCTGTACATCCATCCATCCACTCATCTATTTACCCATCCATCCACCCACCCACTCAGCCATCCATCCATCCATCCACCCAACCACCCACTCAGCCGTCCATCCATCCATCCACCCACCCACCCACTCAGCCATCCATCCATCCATCCACCCACCCACCCACTCAGCCGTCCATCCATCCATCCACCCACCCACCCACTCACCCATCCATCCATCTACCCACCCACTCAGCCGTCCATCCATCCATCCATCCACCCACCCACTCACCCATCCACCCATCGACTCAGCCGTCCATCCATCCACCTACCCACTCAGCCATCCATCCATCCATCCATCCATCCACCCACTCAGCCATCCATCCATCCATCCATCCACCCACCCACTCAGCCATCCATCCATCCATCCATCCACCCACCCACTCAGCCATCCACCCATCCATCCATCCACCCACCCACTCAGCCATCCACCATCCATCCACCCACTCAGCCATCTACCCATCCACCTACCCACTCAGCCATCCGTCCATCCATCCATCCATCCACCCACCCACTCACCCATCCATCCATCCACCCACCCACTCAGCCATCCACCCATCCATCCACCCACTCAGCCATCCACCCATCCATCCACCCACTCACTCACCCATCCATCCATCCACCCACCCACTCAGCCATCCATCCATCCACCCACCCACTCAGCCATCCATCCATCCATCCATCCACCCACCCACTCAGCCATCCACCCATCCACCCACCCACTCAGCCATCCACCCACTCACTCACCCATCCATCCATCCACCCACCCACTCAGCCATCCATCCATCCACCCACCCACTCAGCCATCCATCCATCCATCCATCCATCCACCCACCCACTCAGCCATCCACCCATCCACCCACCCACTCAGCCATCCGTCCATCCATCCATCCATCCATCCATCCACCCACCTACTCTGCCATCCATCCATGGATCTGTCCATCCACCCACCCAGCCAGCCAGCCATGGATCTGTCCATCCAGCTATTCAGCATATCTTTCTTGAGCAGCTGCTATGTGCCAACCTGTGTTCTAGCCACTTGAGATTCTCTTCAGTTGGATGATAGCTCACACTATAATAAAGGACATCTAGAATTTTATGAATATTAAAGTCATTTAATCTTCCCAGCAAATGTCAGGTCAGGGCCCTGGTTATTCCTATTTAACAGATGAAAACACTGAAGCTTGGAGATGTTAAGTTAAGCTGGGCCACTTGAGAAGTGCTGAGGAAGAACCTAGGGGAGGTATTGACTGCTAGGCTTGTGGGCTGCAGGTCAGGCTGTGTGGCGACCAGTGTTTTAAGGTCCCCTGACTAAATTTTGGGTGCTCAAGGGCAGACGGTGGGCTGTGTAGGCCTGGTGTGACTTGGCGCCTGTGACCACCCAAGGACAGAGGGAGCCGGCCGAAGTGCTGAGAAAGGCTGGAATGCCTCTGCCCTGCTCACTGTGGCCCCCTCAGCACATGCCCTGTTTGCATTATAGAGGCTTTGGCAAGGCTGCTGGCAGCTCCAAGGCCTTCTGGGGGGAGCTTGGGCTTTGCCCGTGGCTAACGTACCAACTCCACTCCAGGCTTGCTAGCGGAATGAAGCTTTGTCCATGAGGTGGACCCAAGGCAAGGTGAGGGCCCGCCGAGGACACCTGGGTGGAAGCACGTGGGGGTGGAGTCGGGGAGGGATGAGGTCCTGAGGGCAGAAGGGGGACTGGCGAGACTGTGACCGATGCTCTGGGCCTCTTCCCGGCCGCCCCGCTGGCCTGAGGGGCTGAGGACATTTGCTTGCTCACTCCTGATGCTCCTGTGGAGGTTGCCCCTGGTCTGTGGGTCCTGACTGCACTCACGCCTCTGCCCCTGGGCATTTGGAGCTGGTCTCTGCTCATGGTCCTCGGTGAGTTTGGATGGGGCTAGCCCAGGCCCTGCCCAACCCCTCACAGGTATGTGTTTGGATCCGTGCCCACCTGTCACATACACATGAGTCCGCTTTACAGCTGAGCAGAGACACTGAGGCTCAGAGAAGTGAGGGACCCATCCAAGGTCACAGCCAGCACAGGTTTCCAGCTGCACCTCTGTCCCTTCCTCGGCGTGGAGCCAGAGTCATGAAGGTCATGGAGCCTGGAAGTCCCGTCTCAAGAGGCAGGTCCAAGGCAGGTGTTGGGGACAGGAAGGCTCAGGCCCGCTCAAGGCCACCTTGCCTCAGTCTCGGTGGTCAGTCTGAGCCCAGGTCCCCAGCATCTGGCCAGCGGCTGCGCACCCTCCCTGACCTGTCAGCTGCTGGCACTCAGGAATGCTGGTGGCCCCGGTGCTCAGGGATTCCGGAGCAGTGCCCTGAGCAGGGAGCAGACTTGTTAAGGCCAAAGCCAAGGCCAGACCGCCTTCTCTGGCATGAACATCAGTTCCCCTGCCCACTCAGCTCCTGGCCACAGCCCTCAGCCTCCAGAGGCCCCGGCATCATAATAGAGTCTAAATTGCACCTTTCAGAGATGTCTGATGGATAACCAAGAAGCATTTGGGAGGCAGGGACCCAAGGCCTTTCTGTTCCCCTGTCTTCAGGCCTCATCCATCTTGGCTGAGTCTCCCCAGCCGCCCCCTTCCCCCAAGGCCTCCCGATGCCGAGCCCTCTGGCTCTAGGAAGGCACGGTGAGACCTGGGGAAGGGAGGAAGACACCTTGCCCCAGGAGCCCTTTAATCGCCCGGGTGCCACGAGGACTTTTTATTCCCTTGTTCTGTGTTTGATGGTTTATGTGGCCATCAAATTAAACCTGGTAGATCGCCCATCTTTTACGGGGGTCACTTGTCATCGTTGCAAGAATCTCGCAGACGTCAGCGTGGTGAGTTACGACCTGCCGGCGCCATGACTGGCAGCAGGCTCCTTGGCATGCAACGGGGGTGGGGAAGGGGAGCAGTGGGATGGCTCGGACTAGGAGTGTCCAGACTCCGCTAGCCCAGGGCTGACCCGGGGCATCGTCCTCAGCATCCTCCCATCAGCTGCTAGTGCCTGCCCTCTCGGACAGAGACCTCGGTTCGAGTGCTGCCTCTGCCACTTCCAGGCTGTGAGATCTTGAGCAAGTTACCTGCCCTCTCTGAGCTTTAGTTTCCGCATCTACAAATGGAGTCAAGTTCCTCTTACGGGGGAGTCACTACTGAGCATTCAGTGAGGTAGTACATGCAAAGTACCCCCGCGGACGTGCAACCTGTGTGTCCTGATGCCTGAAGTTTAAAAGCTGCTATGAGTGTGAGCAAACTCCGGGAGATGGTGAGAGACAGGGAAGCCTGGCATGCTGCAGTCCATGGGGTGGTAACTGTTGTTCAGACACCACATAGCGAATGAACAACAACAATAATTCTCTGACTGCCACAGGCACACCGGTTTAGCCTCTGTGTTAACTGTCTGTCTCTTTTCTCTGCAATCCAGAGGCCCCTTCTTCACTCCCTTGCCCCCACCGTGCTCCAGGGTAGAGTGGGAACAGGTAGGCCAAGCTGCTTCCTGACACAGACTTCCTATCAGTTGCCATGATGCTGGGCCTCCCAGACTCACACTGTGCATCCTCAGCCCTGCCTCCCCACCCCGCAAGCTGGAGTGGAAACACTGACCCCAAGCCTGCTCCTCTCCCCCTTCTGCTGCCTCTGGGCCTTTGCACATGCTGTTCCTGCTTCTTAAACACCAACACACCTCCCCCACTCAAGCCTCGCCAGGTCAGGTTCCACTCACACCCCTGTCCCCAGGCCTCAGCTTGGGTACCTGCTCCATGAAGCCTCCCCTGAGTTGTGTCTGGCTCTGCCTCCCACATCCACTTGACTGGTGGTGCAGAGTAACATCTTTAAACACCTGCCATCTGGATGGAGGTGCCTCCCAGGAGGAGACCCCTGGCCTCTTGGTGTCTTTCCCTGTTGTCTTTCCCAAACCTCATGAAACTAGGGGCACCAGAGGCCCAGGGCCCTCTAGGGGGTCTTCCTGGGGAGACAGTGATGGCAGCATGTGGGCGAGGGAGCTGCAGGACCCCAGCCCCAGCACAGGCCCTGGCATGCTGGATGGGAGATGGTACCCAGGCTCCTGGGGCAGGGGCACAGTTAGACATGAGCACACTGCCGGGCTGAGCAGTAGTGGGGGTCGTTTCTGGAGGGAGCTGGGAGTCTCAGGCAGAAGCAGTAACTCTGGATAGGGCCCCTGCCTCCGAGCCTGGCCTTCCTTCCTGTTCGCCAGTGAAGGCAGTCTACGTGGGCACGTCCTGAGGCTGGGTCCGCCACAGTGCCAGGCTCAGTCTCCGTCCCCACTTTAGGAACCAGAGAGTTCCAGGTGGCCCTAACCCCAAGAAGGAGGTGTGTGGACTAGAGGCTGGGAGGGCACACCAGGGCTAGGTTGCAGTATGACCTTGGACCTCAGTTGTGTGACCTGCAGCTATACTCTCTGGGCCTCGGGTTGCCGAGAACCCCACCCTCTGGGAAGACGAGGAGGAGGGCCCGGCACAGGCCTGGAGGGTTTGGAAAGAAGGGCCGCACCATCCTGGTCCTGGGAGGGACCCCACGGTCCTCCTATGACCTACCTAGGGGGGTTGCCTCCAGTCTTGGCTGAGCTTCAGAGAGGTGGAGGGCAGACCCCGGGGTGGAGGGGCAAGGGGGCCACAGCTCAGACAGAAGGGAGCCCCTCACCCTCACACTTCACATGCCCCCTCCCAGCTCCTCCCTTCAGCAAGAACAATTCACCGTGTTTTCCCTAAACCTTGCCAGGCCCTTGGGTCCTTACTGGCAGAGCAGGGCCTGAGGCAGGAGAGGTGGGCAGGGCAGACTGGGGGTGGAAGCAGTTTCTCGGCTCCAGGAGGACCCCTGACCCACAGGAAGCAGTGACCTCCCCACTGGGGAGACTGGGAGCTCCACCAAAGCAGCGTCACCCCCATACCTGTGATGCGTCCTCAGCAAACCTTAGTATAAATTAACACGAGATCCTGCATTCTTCTCCCCCACTTCTCTGGGCTCAGCTGCAAGCATCATGGAGGGAGGAGGGCCTAGAGGCAGGGGGGCTGCCCTCTTGCTGAGGAGGCCCTGCCTGGGCTCAGTCCAGGCCCCACAGATGGAATGTGGCCTTGGGTCTCAGGCCTTCATCTGTAAAATGGGACCACAAACTGCCCTGGGTTCTTGTGAGGATAAACTGCTGAACCAGAGGGCCTGCTGTGGGTCGGGGACATGTGAACTGTGGGCAGAAGGGGGCCTCGGGACTTTTCTGAGCCTACCCTTGTGCGTGCAGAGCACCAGGACTGCTTCTGCTCAGGCTGGTCTAGGCCCACCTGAGGCCCCTCCTTCAGGCAGGGGGCTGGGAGCCCTGACCTCCAGGCCCTTCCAACCCTGCACAGCACAACTTTGTCCCCGACCTCGGCGAACGGTGCCAGCTGAGAACTTGTAATGCGTCGGGGGGAACGGGTGGGATTCTTTTAAAACCTAAAGTTAATTATTTTTCTAATTTCATGCTGCATGCATTATGCATCAGTTGTTATCACTGGCGGTGATTACCGACAGGTATGCAAATCCACTCAAAATGTACCTCGAGTTCACCTCACCGCGTGGGCCGACTGGGCGGTGCGGGGCAGCGCGGTGTCCTGAACTTCAGAGAATACAAACTGCTTTATAAAACAAGACTTTAAAATTGTGTCTTAGGAGGTTAATTATATTGATAACAGTGTTCGATATTAATCTATTCAGGGCCAGGAGGGGGTGGGGGATGAAAGGAAACATGTGTAATTTTGTTTCTTTCTCTGCATTATTTAATAAGATGTTCCTGCACCTAATATTTCTGTCTGTCTGTGCATTTTTAGTAAAGCCGCCTAGACTGAGGCATAATTCCTTAGGGAAGGAAAAAAGGAAAGGTCGGGATTTTTAGAAGGTAGCAAAGGGGACTGAGGGCTGTCATTCTGGGAGGTGGGGGGCAGCCCAGAGATCAGGGCAGGGGCCCTAGGTCTATACTGCTGGGTTTCTCAGCAGCCAGTGGGATCCTGGCAGCCAGGGGCCGGGAAAGGAGCCGGATGACCTGGGAAGGCTGGTAAGGGTGACATCTACTGATAATAAGGCAGAGGCTTGGGTGGGGATGGGGCCTCCTCTAGGAGGTGGGTGGGATCCCCCACATGCAGGCCCTGTTCTTGGGGAGATCCCTCCCCTGCCCCACTCGTTTGTCACAAGCTGACCGTCAACCCCTCCCACTATGGCATAAACTCCTGTAAGTCAGGATATGTTCCATCTTGTCCATTGGCCTAGTGAGTATACAGCCTGGCGCTGGAGTGTTCATAAACACCTGTTCAATGAATGAATGGGGATGCCAAAGGGAAGCCCCAGAATCTGAAATGTAGGACAGGGTAGTGGGAGAGATGGGAGAGGCTGGCCCACTTTCAGCCCCCCAACCCTGGGAGGTAATAATGGACAGATGCTCTCACCCCAGCTTCCCAGGTGGCACTAGAGGTAAAGAACCCGCCTGCCAATGCAGGAGACATAAGAGACACGGGTTCCATCCCTGGGACAGGAAGATCCCCTGGAGGAGGGCATGGCAACCCACTCTATTATTCCTGCCTGGAGAATCCCATGGACAGAGGAGCCTGGTGGGCTGCAGTCCATAGGGTCACAAAGAAGTGGATATGATGGAGGCAACTTAGCATGCCCTCACCACAGCCACCCAGAGGGGCAAAGGGCCTGGTCTGATTGTGCAGCAGGTGGTAGAAGAGCTGGACACAAACTCGGGCCTTCCTTTCCCAGGTGTCTTCCCTGCCCCTCTCAGCTGCCCAGTGCGGCCACCCCAGGCTGAGGGGGCAAGCCTAGGGAAAATCCCTGGATGTGTCCTCTTGTCTTCTCTGACATGAGGTGGCTCACCTGGCCCTGTCTGGCTGCAGGTTTGCTTTCGGGCGTAGAGGCTGGTCCCACTTAGAGATGGCCCCCTCCCTGCCACCCCTACAGATACACACAAGGGTGGAACTCACCCTCAGGACTCTGGATTCAGGGAGGTAGAGGACCTTGGAAAAACTGAGTCCCAGAGAGAAGAAGGGGTGGCTCCAGGGCAGAGAGAACCCTCTAGCAGCCGTGGACAGCCTTCTCCCTTGACTATAAACCTCTGGCCCGGGCACTGAACTCTCAAGCCCTTTCCCATTGGGTTGGCATGGAATGGATGATGGTGGACAGTGTCCAGCTCAAGCAGGGTCTAATGGGGGCTGCCTCCCGCACTAGGGCCACCCCTCTAGCCCTCTGGGGTCAGTCCCATGGGTAGCAGTAGCTGGCAAAGTGCTGCACAAACTCCTCTCCCTTTCAGCTGGTCACAGCCCTGCGGAGCCCGTGTCCCCACTGTACAAAGGGGAGCACGCTCAGGGAGGGGAAGGGACATCCCCAAGGTCACACTGCTCCCAGCTCCAACCAACCTCTGTCTGGCCCCACAGCCCAGTAAGTTGGTCTTTGCTCTCCTGCCATGGGATGGAGCCAAGCTCAGCAGAGGCAGAGCCCAGCTCGGAGCAGATGGGGTGCAGGCCTGCTGTTGCCCCTCCTCCGGCTTGGCCTCGGCCCCAGGAATTACCCCCTGGTCTCTCCTAGGGGATGGGAGGCGAATACGGACCAGTGACGGGTGGTATGTCGGGATGGGGGATGGGAGGCCGGCTGGGCAGGGGCGGAGCGCAGGCTCCAGCGAGCTCACGACGCCTCGCACCCTGCTGCCGGGCTGGCGCGCCTTTATAATAAATAACAGCAAATAGCCGATCCGCAGGGCATCTTTCACGCTGGTGGCTAATAACACGGCTATTAATGCCCCCGCAGACGGCGTGCGCACCAAGCGGCGCTGACGAATGTCCCCGGCCCCGGCGCGGTCATAAATCAGCCCCTCTCCTGGGGAAGAGCGCGGGGAAGTGTCATTTTCCATCTTGGTAATGAATTGGGGCTTCCCTGTCCTGCCCAGGGCGGCTGCCGCTGAGAGAGGTTGCCTGGGATTTGTGTTTGGGGAGGCAAGAACCCGCCCTCCGGGCCTCTCAGAAGCCAGAAGGAGTAGGCCCCGCCCCCTACGCTTCCGGGCCAGGCTGGGGCCACTGGGGAGCAATGCTCACCATCTGCTGTGTGACATCAGGGCACTTACTGCCTGTCTCTGGGCCGAATCAAGCCGCTCTTACCAACAAAAGGGCTCGAACTAGAGGCCAGAGCAGAAGACGCCTAAGAGCCAGCAGGTGCAGGACCTTGGATCAACCCCACCCTGGGTCCTCTAGGCCAGGGCAGGGCCAGGCCTTGGATGGAGGGGACTTGGGGACCCTCTCCAGTTGGAGGGCAGCAGGTGCCATGGCCAGCAGCTAGGTCACCAAAAATTCTGCCTCTCCAAGGCCTCACGGCCACCTCCTCTGATCAGAACTCAGAAGGGCTCAAAGCCAGGCCTCTCCCAGGGGCAGGAGTTTACTCCAGGAAAGGTCACTCCCTTACACCCTGGAGCAGAACCCAGCAGCACAGGGGCCACTAGGGAGCCAATGACCCTGCCCTGGCAAGCAGGTGCCACTGGTTGCTTCAGCTGCACATGTGGGGTGGGTGGGGTGGAGTTGCAGAGCCCCGACCCAGCCCCAGGAGGACAGGCCCCGGCTGTCTGGTGCCCTCTTTGGGCACAAGGAGCACCTGGGCCTTCCTGGGCCTCCAGAGCCCATCTGCACCCACCTTACCTCCTTCGCTGCAGCCTGGGAGCCCGCTGCCCTGGATGCTGCGTTTCCGTCGAGGTGGGCCTGAGCCGCGCTTACATCCCAGCCCACCAGCCTTGGCACCTGGGGTGCGGATCACAGGCCAGGGGTGTTGGGTGGCTCTGGGGAGTGCCCGGGGCTCAGGGAGGAGACCCTGTGCTTTGCTCTGCTGGGCTCCTCACGTTCAGACGTGGCCGTGGGTCGGGAGCGGTGTCTCGTCACACCCCAGGCCGCGGACGCTGCCAGCTTCTCCCGGAGTGAGGGGCTCGAATGAGGGGCCTGCGGGGGCGCCCCCCGCAGCCCCGGGGCTCCCGTGCGCGGCCTGAGGGTGTTCCGGGCCCCTGCTCCCCAGGCATGCCCTAGGGCCTGGCGCCCGTCCCCGAGGGGGTGGCCTCACTGCCCCCTTTCAACTTTCGCCCTTTTGTGTGTTGGCTGCCACCTCTTCCGAAAGGCTTCTGCGTGGGTTTTACCCCTTTTTCTTTACCAAGTTTTTTCTTTTTTTTTTTTAATCCCTTTAAGTCACTTGGCAGAATGGGCTGTGGTGCAGAGAGCGTTCTTGCGTGACAGAGCTGAGAGGGAGCCACTCTCCAAAGGATCGGTGCTGCTGCCACTCAGGCTGTGTCTCCGGCAGGGAAGGAGGGGGTCCATTACCCCGCTGAGGAGTTCAGATGTTCGCTGCGGGGCTGCAGCTGCTGGCAGGCGCCGCTGAGCTGTCAGGCCTCACATGCCCCCTCTCTGGGAAGAGGTTTGGTGGGGGCCGGGGGGGCGCTCGGTCCTGCTTGGCCACTCCTGTTTGTAGAAAGGTTTCCTTGCTGGGGAAGTGCGGGGACGGGTTATTCCTGCTTTCAGCCCCTTCTCGGATGTCCACCAGGGAGTCCTCCTCGCCCACTCCCTGCTTCCTCACCTGCCGAAAGACAGTGCACGTGATTAAGCCCAGGGAAACTGGGAAACGCACAGGGACAGGCTGCCGCTCCCCCAGCCCTCCTCCGGAGCCTGTTTTCTCGAACACCACCTTCCCGTGATCTGTGATCCAGGAGGAGGCTGGGATTATTCCCTGCCATCTCCCTTCTCTTTTCAAACCCAGATAACAAACAGCTGGCCGCACGAAGCACCCTTCCGGGCAGTTCTCTAGCTTTCTCTTTTTCTGGGTGGGGGGTGGGGGTGGGAGGACTAGGAAGAGAAAAAATGAGGTTCCGTGAGCTCCTGGCCACGCAGGGGCCGCCCGCCTGGCCCAGCGCTGGCTCCGCTTCCCCCAGCACCTGCTCCTCTTGCTAAATGTCATTCAGAGGCTCCAACTGGGCCTCCAGGGCCTCGGCTTCCAGAATAAGCGCTGCCTTTCCCCGCCGTGGGAAGCAGGAGCGTCACGGAACCAGAAGAGCCGGCCTCCGGGCCTCCCTCTGAGGCCAGGCCCCGTGCTGCACTCCCAGCTGCCCCCCACGGCCGCCTTCCCCTTCCACGGAGACCTGGGGGCAGGGCCGGCTGCTCCCCCAGATCCCAAACGACCCCGAGCCGGCCGGATTGCCTCTCATTAGTGTGGCGTGCTGAAGGCCCACGCTGCCCCGGCGTCCGTATTCCCCCTGCAGGAGCCCCTCTTTGGAAGAGGGCTTTTATTACACATCTGAGAGCGCTAGCTCTGGTTTGAAATCGGATCCAGATGGGCTCGGCTGCATCTGGGCCCTTGCCTTTGTAGGGCCGAAGGTGGCTGCTTTGAGAAACAAGTGTTGTCTGGGGTTGTCGCAAATAAAAACCAGGATATTTGGGTCTAGAGCCAAGTCTAGAGCCCAGACTGGGGGAAGGGGTCTGGGCACTCACCGGGCACCCCACCTGGCACCCCACCTTCCATGTGGAAGAGGGGCAGGTGCTGGCCAGGTGGAGGGCGGGCAGAGACCGATGGGTGGACGGGAGAAGTGGAGAGGCTGCGTGGGACAAGCTTCCCCAGGAGCAAGGAGGGTTAAGAAACAGCAAGGTTTAACAACCCACAGGACGTCAACCCCGGATGGCCAGGATCTGGTAAATACTCATGGTGTGAACAGGCAGGTGGGGGGCAGCCCCCTGGCAAGGGGTTGGGTGGGGGCTGGACAGGAGGGAAGATGAGGACAAAGTCCCCACGTAAGGGGTGACTGCTGGGCTCCAGCTCGGCTCTTATTGCTATTACACCCGCGTGATTTCATCCAATTATAAATTGTAATTTCTCTATGAAAGCGAGAGATGGAAAGAGTCCAATGAGGTCATCCGCCTCCCTGGCCGGGGTGAGGAAATTGTTTTCTACCTTGGGGGGGAGGTGGGAGCAGAGGCGGCTGGGCCTCCGTATTTAGAGAGGGTGGTGACCGCGTCCTCTGGACCCAGAGCAATGGCCGGCTGATCCCCCCACAACAGAGCTCTGCTCTCGAAATTACGAACCCGGGAAGGCAGCTGTGTTTGGCTGGCTCAGACCCTTCCCAGAGCCCTCAGGATAAAGGCAACATTGCCATGGCAGCCTCCAAGGCCCCACAAGGCCTGGCTCCCCGGCCTCCACCCCCACCATCTCCCCTAACTCCTCAAGCTGGCCTCTGCCCCTCCCCATGCTGCTCTCCTTTCTGCAAGAGTCCGTCCACCGTCACCCCTCACCTCCTCTCCGCCTGCGGGGTTGAACAAACCATGATGGCGATGACATCATGTCTCGCAAGGAATTATCTTCCTGGTTCAAGGAAGAGACCACATCTGCTCATCAGAGGCTGATCTCCTAGCGCCTGAGTCAGTGCCTTGCACACAGTAGGTCCTTAATAAATATACTTTCTCACTGAGAGAATCAAGAGTCCGAGCAAGGCTCTCAGCAGGCCGTCCAGCCTTGTGCATTCGGGGTCCCTTCTCCCTGCCTCCCCTGTCCCTGTGTGTGGTCCTCCTGGGAGCTGGGCAGCAATGCCGGGCCCAGGCCCCCCTGGGGATATGGGCTCCTTGAGTGCTTCCAGGTGATGGGCGCCTCTCGAGGGTCAGGGAGGGCGTGTGCACCGAGGGCAGCCTGGACGCGGTGCTTGCAAGGTGAGAGCGCTTAGTTACCGTGGGGTGCGTGGTAACGATTACTGCGGCCGCCTGCATGCGCTGGGCCCAGGAACACATCCTGAACGGCCCTCCTGGCATACACCTACCATCAAGCTGTGCAGTCCCCAGTGGGCAGCGCACTGTAAGCCTAGCACAGGCAGAGCGAGCTACGTCAGCGGGAGTGTGTGGACTTCCCATGCGGCCAGTCCAGCTGACCAAGGACAGAGCGAATCTGCACGGTCTCAGGGTCTCAAAGCGGGAGCCCGCCCTTGGCCAACTGTGAGTACTTAGCCCACATGACAGCCTCTGCTCACCCTCCTCGCCTCTGCCGTCTCCCCTGCCCATAGGTCTGGTCCCTGCATTCCGGTGCCAAAGATCCATTCTTTGGGTCAACACAATAAAAGCTTCCTCAGCAAGTACTTAAGATGCTTAGACCATTTTAGTTTTTGTTATAAATAACAACATCATAACTGTAGTAAAAGAAATATGAAAGGAGGAGAGAAAGCCAAGTGCACGATCCCACGTCTCTACAGCACTCTCTGCATCTTGGCCGGATCCGTCTGCCTGTATATATACGCCGTTTACAAGGGTACCGTGTCCCTTATCCTTTTCCAGGTCATTTCTGCTTTACCGTCTCCCCTGAGCCTGGGGCCAGCCCAGCACAGCTGGCGGGGCAGGGAGGACTGTCCCCACTGTGCAAATGTAGTGACACTGAGAAGGCGGGAGCTTGTCTACATCTGTATGACTCGCATGGCAGCCAGGAACTTGAGCTTTGGGCCAGTTCCCTTCTCCCTGCACGACACTAAGTCTCAGTGCAACAGAAACACAAAGAGGCCCTTAGGCCCACGCACCTAGAGACCTTGGGTTTCTCCTGAGTCCTTCTCATGCAGTTATTCGTCAGTTCATCTGTCTTTCCCTCCATCCATTACCCATCTGGCTTTCCATCCTTCCATCCACCTAGCCATCTTTCCATCTCTCCAT
Source organism: Bubalus kerabau (assembly GCF_029407905.1). NCBI lineage: Eukaryota > Metazoa > Chordata > Mammalia > Artiodactyla > Bovidae > Bubalus > Bubalus kerabau. The sequence goes on from NC_073628.1 coordinate 8,665,392, forward strand.
CCCTCCATCTGTACAGCTCTCTCCCACCCTCTGTTTCTCCACTCATCCATCTACCTGCCCATCTTTCCATCTGTCGTCCATTTTTTCCATCTCTTAGTTCAGTTCAGTCACTCAGTTATGTCCGACTCTTTGCGACCCCATGGACTGCAGCAAGCCAGCCTTCCCTGTCCATCACCAACTCCCGGAGCTTATTCAAACCCATGTCCATCGAGTCGGTGGTGCCATCCAACCACCTCATCCTCTATCGTCCCCTTCTCCTCCCCCCTTCACTCTTTCCCAGCATCAGGGTCTTTTCCAATGACTCAGTTCTTTGCATCAGGTGGCCGAAGTATTGAAGTTTCAGCATCAGCATCAGTCCTTCCAATGAATATTCAGGACTGATTTCCTTTAGGAAATTTCCTTTCCTTTCCATCTCTACATCCATCCATCCATCCATCCATCTGGCAAGCATGTATTGAGACCCACTGCTGTGCAGGATGCATGGACCCAAGAGGAGAGCCCCTGTCCCCTAGGAGCTTGTGGTCCTATGAGGGAGGTCACTGGTTTGCAGCGGGTCAGTGTGAGACACACACGGGGCGCTGGCAGAGTCAAAGCCACTCCTTGCCCAGCCTGGGCGTGGAGGGCGAGTAGCTGGGTCACAGGGGGCTTTCTGGGGAAGGTGACGCCATGCTGTGGTTCTGGGGTCCTCTAGACTCCCACGTCATGATAGTCACCTGGGTTCAGTGGCAAGCTGGAGTGGGGTGGGTGTGGCCATGGTTCCCCCATCCACCTTTCAGGGTTGCTGCCCCACCTTTGGACCTCAAGCCTCCACCTGAAGTGGAAACACTCTTCAACTTTACAAGCTCCCACCTGCTTTGAAGATCGGAACGCACTAATATTAATTCCTATATTAGCAATTAGTCCTCCTGCTTCTTTCCAACCTATGACTCTTTGGGATGGATTTTTATGTGTGTGTCATTAATCAGATGCCTGTATGTGCTGCTGGAAACCCAGGTGGGCTTTATGGCCGGTGACTTAGCCAAGTGGCATTTTAAATGAACAACATGCCAGAGCCCCTCCCTGGGCAGAGCTGCCCCGTGGCAGAGAGGGCAGAGTTTAGATCTTTGCAAGCAGGTCAGAGCTGGCGTGAGCTAGCAGACCCAGGGTGTTCTTTCATTTCAGACTTCCAGGCTGAGGTCAACATCTGTATGCGACCTTTAGAGATGAAAAAGGCTCTTTGTGGCTCAAAGCTGGAGTTTGTTCCATGGCTGCCGACTTCCTCCCACGAGGACGGGCACCCACAGGGCCTGTCCCTTCTCCCCCACCGCAGTGTGGGTCAGCCCTCGCTCCCGCCGGCAGACCCGGGTACTGCCAGTCACATTGCTTCTTCCTGGGGGCAGAGGGCTGGGGGCCAGGGTCACGGGACAGGGAGAGCTCTTCCCTTAGGGAGTGTGGACTGCTCCTGTAACAGAGTCAGCCCCGTAGGGGCTAGGCCACAAGGGCATTTCAGGCAGAGGGAACAGCGTATGCAAAGGGTCACAGGCGAGAGGGCTTGGTGCAGTGGGAAGGCTGGTGTCCCAAAGCTCTGAGTTAGGAGGGCTGTGATCTAAGCACAAGTGGGAGGTGGGATTCTTGGGGGGAATTTCGAATGCTCTGGTGAGGGGCCTGGTCTTCATTTTGAGGGCGGTAGGGAGCCAGTGAGGGCACCCAGGCAGGAAGGGGCATGACCAGACCTCCGTGGAGAATTGGAGGGCACCAGGGTGCATGGGAGCAGACCAGTGAGAGGCTGGGACAGTGTCCTCAAGGGCAGGGGTGGGGAGCAGGGGTGTTGAGACGGAGAGGCTAACTCAGAGACCTCCCTGAAGACACGCGTGGGGTGAATGGGTTCCCTTCTCTTCCTCCTCCTCGCTGGAGGGTGGCTGAGTGCTCCTGTCACCCCATGGAACAGCATCATGGGCAGCTGGTCCCTGGGGGCTCCGAGCCTGGTTCTAGGCACCCAGGGAGGGCTCCTGAGGGGGAGGGAGCAGGAGGCTCCTCTGCACAAGAGGCGCCCCCCACCCCCTTCTCACTCGCTCTGGCCCCCCGGGCTTGGCATGGCAGCATGGCACCCGCGCAGCTAAGCGGGTGAGAAGGGGAGGATGTGAGAGAGCCTGCGTTCGGGCGTGAACCCTCCCAGCCTCTGGTCTGCTAATTAAACCATTTCCTGACAAAACCCAGACTTTCAGGGACGGGCATGTGAGAAGCGTGCAGGCCAGTCCACGGCTGCTGGGGCCCACGCCACCTGGCCAGCAGGCCTGGACCCTGGCCAGCGCCCACCCTTGGAGACAGACCACTGGGGAGCAAGCCAGGCAGTGCCTGGAGCAGAGAAGCCACCGGCTCCAGGGTCCCAGTGACTGTACCAGTTCAGGGTGCTGCCCCAGCAAGGCGGCCGGGCAGCGGGGCCCTAGAGAGGCTGCCGAGTAGGCACCGTTGTCCCAGGGGCGCGCCGAGCCAGGAGCGCAGGCGGGTGGTTGAAGAGGCCTCCTGTGCCTGGAGGGCTCTTGTGCCTTTGAAATCTCCGAGCCAGCGGGTGGCAGGAGGCACTCTGGGCAGGGGCAGCCAAGGGCAGCTGGTGCTCAGCCGGGCTCATGACCACTGCTCTCAGCCTCTGGGAGAGCCCCTCAAGGGGTTGTGTGTGGCCCTGCTGTTACGGAGCAGGGGGAACAGGGAGGGTACCAGGCCCTCCAAGGCCTGCTCCCCTGCCTGCATACCAGGAGACAGTCCCCTGCATGCCCACGGTGGGCCATTCATGGCCTGCACCCTCTGCCTGCGGCTCCCCGGAAGCAGCTGACTGCTGGTCAGGTCTACCCCGCAGGGCTTGTTGAAACTCAGCTTCCACACACGAAGGTCTATGTCCAGCCCAGGGAGCCCAGCGAGGATGAGTCTGGTGCAACAGTTAAGGCCAGGCCTTTCTAGGAAACTGGCCTGCTCTGCGGGCAGAACAGTGCCTGTGTGTTTCCTGACCATGTCCCACTGTGAGCTTTTGGCTGGGCGGGGCCCTCCGTGGATGCGGGCAGTGGGCACCCTGGGCAGAAGATCCAGTCCCCTACCGGCCGCTGGCCTCTGCCTGCTCTTACCTGGGCCCCTGGCCACCCTGGTCACAAGATGGGCCCTGTCCAGTCTACATGTCATAGGTCTCTCGAGATTTTTTATTTATTTATTTATATTTATATTATTTATTTTGGCTGTGCTGGGTCTTAGTTGTGGCATGTGGGATCCTTTTTTGATGTTGTTGTTGCGGCATGCAAACTCTTAGTTGCAGCTTGCGGAATCTAGCTTCCTGACCAGGGATTGAACCCAGGCCCCCTGGATTAGGAACGTGGAGTTTTAGCCTCTGGAAATTGGGGAAGTTCCTCAAGCAGATGTTTGAAGCAAGACTTTACTGGTATGTCTGGGGGACTCGGGGGCTTCCCAGGTGACGCTAGTGGTTAAGAACTCACCTGCTTATGCAGGAGACAAAAGAGACGCGGGAAGACCCCCTGGAGGAGGAAATGGCAACGCACTCCAGTATTCTTGCCTAGAGAATCCCATAGACAGAGGAGCATCCCATGGACAGAGGAGCCTGGCGGGCTACAGTCCACGGGGTCACAAAGAGTTGTAAACGACTGGAGCGATTTAGCATGCACATACGCTGGGAGGAGGCTCAGGGGCTGTGGGGGTCTCTAAGGGAGCAGGCCGAGGAGCTTTCAGAACCCAGGCTCTGCTCACTGGATCTGAGCTCCCTTCATCTGCAGCTCCTTCCCCTCACTGCTGCCTCAGATTTCTTCAGGAATCTGAACCCTGTGGGCACAGGCACCCTGGGGACCATCAGCTGCCCTGCCCCCCCACCCCCCCACCCCCAGCTGCTGCATTTAAAATGCGGCTCCTCCCTAGACCTCCTCTACTGACCACACTCGGAGCCATGCGCTGGGGATTCCGACCACGCACCTGCATTTACTCAGGTGCAGCTGGTGGAAACTGCCTTTTCTTCCAGAAGTACCCACTTGCCTCTCGCCAGCTGTGCCAGGCCCCCTAACCCCCGGGAACAGGCGCCTTCAAGCCTGGCTCCCCCAGCCCGCTCTTCAGTTTCCCTGCACCAGCAGAAGCCTGTGCCAAGGGGTTTGCGGCCGTGTGTTGGAAATCTCTCACCCCCTCCCATCCTTCCCGTAAACTCACTCTCCGGCCGGGAGCAATGCCTCGCGCCCAGGCCAGGCGGCCAGACTTTGTTAATATTTACAGTGAGTGGCTCAGGAAGCTATTAGCTTCCTTTTCTTGTTGTTAATTGAAAGAGGAGAAAATGGTTGTAACACTTCAAAAGGACTTAAAGCGCAGCCTGAGAGACCGGCTGAGTCAGGAGAAAGGGAAAAGAGACTGTTTAAAATAAAGAAAGGAAGCCCACACCCCACGCTCCTTCCCGGCTGCTTCCCGCCTGGCTTTCCTCTGAGGTTTCCTCATGGCCGCTCATTGTATATTTTCCTTTTCATTTGGGAATCTGCCTTAAGGATAGAAGGAGGAAGAAAAAGGCCTCATGGTGCACTTTGTTAATAACGGAGCTCTTTGAAGCTGCAGCTTACATGGCCCCTGGTACCTTCGCTCCTGGAGCACAAGGGCTGGCCTTGCCTGGAGGCTGCTTGCCTGTCCTGTAGCCCCCAAAACCCCAGCTCTCGCCTCCCAGGATACAGGCCCAGACAGGGGGCATTGGGCTAATTCCCGGGCCCCTGACCTGGGTGTGGGGTCTTGGGCCTCAGAATCCCTCCACCCACTGTGGACTCCAGGGACAGCTAAGGATGCCAGTGGTCATGGTGGGTGGGGGGACTTTCTGAATCCTGGTAGACAAGGAGCTGGGGGCCCACCATTGCCAGGTCTCTGGCCTGTGTGCCAGCCTCCCCCAGCCACATTTCCTAGAGATAAATGACCCCTCCAGTGACACCTGAATAGTTAACTTCTGGAGTCTGACCTATGATGTAAGCAACCAAACAACTCTGCCAGTTTCCCTGTGGTGAGACAGGGCAGACTGGGTGACTCAGAAGGTCTGTGCTCTGGGAGCCTGCCATTTGGTTCTGGCTGATGAGTGCCCCTTCCTCCAGGAAGCCTTCCCTGACTGTCCCTTGTCCCTGGCCTGCTTTAGCATGGCCTCTCGGGCTCCCCTGGCACCCTGCTGTCTATTAGACTGGCCTTCTCTGTGTCTGCAGAACAAGATGACTGACTCTCCAGACACGGGGGTCCCCAACTCATGGTTCTAGAGGGCTGCATTAAAGGAGGGACCTGCATTGCAGGAGGGCCTCTCCACCTGCTCCCTCCCTGCTTCTGCCCTGGTCAGTCTAGACGGGGAACCTCGTTCAGTTTGGGCCTCGCCAGAGGCACGGCCACACTGCAGGGCAGGAGGCCCAGAGGAGAAGCTAGAACAGTGACAGGGGTGGGGGGGAGGGTGTGGGACAGTTCAGGGAAGGCAGCTGGTCCCTGGTCCTCCCAGACATACAAGCTGAGCTGGGAGAAGGAAGACCACCATGCTCTGGGAGGCCCAAGAACTAGAAGGACAGGAGGGATTCAGTTAAGAAGTCTGTGACGGGTGGAGATACCCAAAGATGGACCAGACTTCCACTGCTAGGGGTGCCGAGGCCCAGGCTGGACGGCCACTTAATAGAGAGGCTGGACCAGGGAGACCGCGTCAGATGGGGGCCTAGCCAACCCAGGCTTCCTTCCCTGAGCTGTGCTCTTGAAGCCATGCCGTTGTTCCTCTCAGTTGCTACCTTCCCAAAGCCCTGGCCCCGCACTCTCCACCCTGGATTCTGTAAATAACTGTCTTTAACCCCCGGCTGTGACCCCTTAAGGGCACGGACTGTGTCAGCAACGGTGACGGCGGCCATCGCTAACTAGACTTCTGCCTACGGCCCAGCACACAGAGCTAAGTGGACAATAACAATAATACAGTAACAACAGCAACAGGAGCAACCCCGTATTAAGTCTGAGGCGGGCCCCATCCTTACAGCACCTCACTGGACCCACGGGCACTATTATTACCGTTTCAGTTTTCCACCTGAGGAAACAGAGAGATTCAGCAGCCTGCCCAAGGTCACACAGCGGGTCCATGGAGGAGCTCGGACACGAACCCGCTCTTGGCTCTGTGCCCACAGCACACTTCCTGTGTGGCCAGGACTGGAGGGCAGTGCTCCCCAACCTGGTTCACGGGGCACCTCAGTCATTAAAGGCTCTGAGAAGTCCCGTCTCAAAGGTACCGATTTAACCCCGTTCACGCCGGCGGTCATCTGTTAACTGTGCAGGATTTGCACGTTCTTTGGAGCACGCTCTGGGCAGCACAGTCTGCTATGTGCAAAGTGTCTGGTGTGTGCTCGGCAGTCAGGGGGTGGGCCTAGCACGTCTCTGCTCAGTGCCTAGCACACAGGAGGCACATGCATCAGCAAATGAGGGCCGAATGAGAGAGGGGATACATGTGTAGATGACCAGAGCTGGGGCCACGGGAAGCCGCAGGTCCTGGGCAGACCCACTCTCTGTTCTGAGCCTCCCTCATCTCCGCCTCCCCAGCCCTGGACCCGATGCAGCCACCCGCCCCCAGCCATGCCCAGCCTCATCCTTCCCCCTGGCGGCCAGGCAAGGCCCCATCGTTCCTCCTGGGCAGGTCTGAGCCCTCTGCCCCCACCCGAGGGCCCCCACCAGGCACGGGCATCTCTTCCCTTACCTTCCTGCTCTGTGGCTCTGGCCTTGACATTCCGATCACATCCCCTAGCCCTGCCTAGAATGCTAATTTTCCCAAGATTAAACCATCCGTGTTTAATTTTTGTAAGAGCCAGGCAGAAAGAAAAAATAAGACAAGGGAAGCATCAGTGGTGGAAGTTGGGGCCCTCCTGGATGCTGTATTCAGAGCGTCTCTGGACGGCTGGCCGTGAGCATGTGGGGCGCCCCCCCCGCCGTGGCCACATGGCCCCTGAGGAGGCCAGGAAGGGGTCGCCCTGTGCAGTCCTGCTGCTGTCCTGGGGCCACCTCACGTGTGCTAAGCCGCTTTCGTCATGCCCGACTCCTTGTGACCCTACGGACTGTAGCCCGCCAGGTTCCTCTGTCCATGGGATTCTCCAGGTAAGAATACTAGCATGGGTTGCCATGCCCACCTCCAGGAAATCTTCCCAACCCAGGGGTCAAACCTGTGTCTCTTTAATCTCCTGCATTGGCAGGTGGGTTCTTTACCACTAGCACCACTTGGGAAGTCCCAGGACCACCTTGCTGCCCCTAAAATAGGCCCAACAGGGGGGTAACCAGTTTTCCAGTGGGTGGGGGACAAGGCTGGCCTTCTGAACACACCAGGGCATGCTTCTGGCCTTGGCTTGGGAGGGTGGTTTTTTGGGACCTTCAAGAAGAAGCCCCCTTGGGCTTCCCTGGTGGTCCAGTGGTTGAGGATCTGCCTGCAATGCAAGAGACACCGGTTCAATCCCTGACCCAGAAAGGTCCCAAATGCCGTGGAGCAGCTGAGCCCATGCACTACGGCTACTGAGCTGGCCCTCTGGAGCCCGAGAGGCGACACTGCTGAGCCCCTGCGCCACAGCTACTGAAGCCCATGCACCTAAAGCTTGTGCTCTGCAATGAGAGAAGCCACCACGATGAGAAGCCCTCACGTTGCAACTAGAGAGGAGCCCCTGCTCACCGCAACTAGAGAAAGCCCGTGTGCAGCGATGAAGACCCAGCACAGCCAAATATAAAACACTGGATAAATACCAAAAAAAGAGGGAGCCCCCTTAATTAAGAGGGGCAGTCAGGTTATACCTCTCCCCTTGTTTGCCAATTGTTTGTCTGTTGTTTGCCAATTAGGTTTCTGCTCAGCTCCTGCCGGAAAAGGAGCCTAGGATCTCTCCCTGATCAGCTGAGGTCACACTGGGGATAGAGTGAGGGCTGGCAGGCACGGGCCACCTGGGAATGCCCATAGTGGGCACAGGGAAGAGGGGCGAGGGAAGTGTCGCTGGACTAGAGGACCTTGGGTGAGTCCTTGACCTGCCAGGGCCTCAGCTGCCTCCTTGGGGCACTGGGATGTGACTGCAGGGCCAGGAGGGCACAGGAGACGCAAGAGACGCAAGATGCGGGTTTGATCCCTGGATTGGGAACATCCCGTGGAGTAGGAATGGCAACCCACTCTAGTATTCTTGCCTGGAAAAGCCCATGGACAGAGGAGCCTGCTGGGCTACAGCCCACGGGCTTACAAAGTAGCTCGACACGACCCAGCGGCTGAGCACACACAGGAAGAGGAGGCGGTTAACAGCCTGGAGTCAGAGGTCGGAGTTGTATAGCGTCAACAGCTGTGTTTCTTGGGTCTCTGAGCATTTCCGTATCTATGAGATGGAGTAACGAGGGAAGCACCCTCGTGGGTTGGCGGTGACGATCAAAGATGGTACCCTGCGGATGCCCTAAGGACCAGCCTGGCACTCCAGGCACACACAGAAGCCAGCGTATCATAACCCCCGAGACAGGCGCTCTCGCTAAAGCCCTTCCCTCGGCGTCCTGCGCTGACCAGACTGCCCGCCTGGGAGACCCACCCCCTCCCACAGCCCCGTCGAGTCAGAGCAGCAGCTGCCCCCTGTGTCTGACTCCCCTCGCGCCCGCCTGGCCCCAGGACACGCGCTTGACTCAGTGCCACACCCCCTCATCCCAGTTTCACGCCCCCGAGTCCCCAGAGGGAAGAATGAGATTGTCACGACAGCAAACATGGCAGAGCACGGAACGTGATGAAATCAGCGACGTGAATTATGAAATCTGGATCACAGCCCCGCTCCTTCTGCAGCAGAGTCAACCCTGGCAGAGGCTCTGCGGGCTGGGGACCCCCGGGCGCTGTGAGTGGGTGGCTGCCCGTGGTTCCAGTTGCCCCGCCAGCCACTCATGCCCTCTCCCCGGAGGCCACTGACTGGCCATCCAGGATGCAGCGAGACACCACCCTGAGATTTCTGCTCTGGAGCTCCCCCGTCCACCGTGGATCACATCCTGGCCAGGACCACCGCTGGGCTCGTCTCGTCCCCTGCCCTCTCCCGTTCATGTCCCCCTACCTAGGTTTTTCCCGAGATCTCAGGCACGGGACCTGTCTGAGGCCCTGCTCCCCTGGGATCCCACCTGAGACAAACCCCAAACCGCTCCTTGGAGAGACCCACTGCTGTCCCCTTGTCCCATTTTAGCCTTGTGACGCCTCTGCCCCAGAATGTGGGCCCGATTGGAGGTCAGGGACAAGCAGGGCCGGGTCAGCACCTTGGCTGCCTGCTCCCCTCTGCCCTCCTCCAGTGAGGCCCCTGCAGCCAGCGCCCACATGCCCCCCTTCTGCCCCCTCCCTTATGTGTGGGGCCTCCCTCCCCAGCCCCCAGCCCCGCCGTCATAGCCACTTGTGAGTGCAGAGCTGGTACAAGGAGGGTGACTCCAGCCTAACGTGCTTTTTTGGCCACCTCCCCTCTGCTGCGGGGGCTGCATCGTAAATTATTATCGACCCACAGCCGGCCTGGGCTGGAGACGAGATGGGGAAATAAAGCACTGGGCTCGATAATGGTGCCCTGCTGCCTGAATTTACTTATTTGTGGCTTTCCTACCCACAAGGAAACGCAACGATAAATAACTGCAGACTATTAGGCTCCCGGTCGGGAAAAACACCCTTGGATCCATTTCTTGAGGACGGGCGAGGACTGGAGACCCGCAGGCCCATCCCACTCACCTGCTGGGTCTGATTTGATTTTCCCAGGCCCACTCGCCTGGGTAGAAGGCTTCTTCTCCAGCTTATAGACGAGGAAACTGAGGCTCAGAGATGTAAGGTACCTCAGCCCAGGTCCAGGGTAACCCACAGATACTTTATTTCTTTTTTCGGCTACGCTGGGTCTAGTTGCACCATGTGGGGCCTAGTTCCCTGACCAGGGATCAAACCCAGGCCCCCTGCATTGGGAGTGCGGAGTCTTAGCCACTGCACCACCAGGGAAGACCCCAGATCCTTTTTTTTCTGGGATTTTCCCCGTTTGGGCTTCCCTGGTGGCTCAGACAGTAAAGAATCTCTCTGCAATGCAGAAGACCCAGGTTCGATCCCTGAGTCAGGAAGATCCCTGGAGAAGGGAATGGCAACCCATTCCAGTATTCTTGCCTGGAGAATTCCATGGACAGAGGAGCCCGGCAGGCTACAGTCCGTGGGGTCACAAAAAGTCAGACACAACTGAGCGACTTTTAGCACAAATCCTAGGCAGCCCTAGAGAGCCGGTCACCCTACACTGGTCTCACAGCAGAGTCAAGGCTGGGACCCTGCTCTTTCTGACCCAGGCTGTGGGTGCTCTTAACCTACGTGAAAGGTCTTCAGCATCGCCCGCCTGCCTCCTGCGGGACTCTGCGAGGCTGTGCACGCTCTCCCTCCGGGTCCCTCTGCAGCCTGCTCCGGGCTGGGAGGCTGTGGTCACCAGCAAGCTCCTCAGACCCTCGTCGTGACGCTCCCCACTGTCGCCAGCCAGAGAGCCTCCCCTTCTCGTGTGGTCTCCCCAGCCCCGGTACAGCCTTGTGAACACCCACTCCGGCACACCCTGACACCCTGCCAAGTGATCACACAACGGCCACTTCCACTTCCCGAGGGCCTCCCGTGAGCCACCCACGTTCAGTCTTCCACTCTCTGCTGACTCGTTTCCTGCCCCTAACCATCCTGTGAGGACGAGACAGCTGACACCCAGAGCGGGTAGTGACTTTCCAGGGGCCACACGGCTGATAGGGGCCGCCTGGCTCTGAGTCTGTGTGGATGGAAAACCCGAAACCCAGAGAGGACAGACTGGAAAGGGCGGTGCGTGTTGGCACCACAGGGACAAGGGCGGAGCCATCGGGGGCTGCCAGGCGGACAGGGTGCCCCTCACGGGCGTCCTGGCACATGTGGCATGGCACCAGGATGGACCCCGTGGGTACCTGCGAAAGGGATGCTGTGGACAGGGTGGGTGGGCCGGGGGCCTGGAGGCGGAACACGGGTCCTCACAGGGAGCGCAGCGCTGGGCGCTGTGCCCGGGAGAGCCCAGGGACTAGGGTGTCTCGTGTGCTCGGGCACGGCTGCCAGGTGCAGGGGAGAGTAGAGGTGAGCAGGGGAGTGCCCCGCCTTCTCTATTGGGGCTCACCTTCACAGCGCACCCTACAAGGAGCACGGTGGTGCCTCCCTCTCACAGATGAGGAACCTGAGGCTCCCAGAGCCGCCTGTCCCAGGTCCCCCGGCTTCAGAGGGGACAGAGCTGGGGCTGGACCCGGCCTCCCTGCCCCCAAGTCCCTGCTGCCGCTCCCCAGCCCTGCCTGGCAGCTGAGGCCCCTTCATCTCCTGGTTACGGCTCCCCAGGGTGCCCACCTGGTCTCTCCCCAGGGGACGCAGTGGCTTTAATCGACTCACCCAGAGGAGTCTCCAGGTGGCTCAACTTTTTTTCTGCAAGCACGGTCTGAGTAACAGAGTCCCCAGGGCCCTGGGGTAGGGGCAGAAGACTCACGGGGGTCCAAGTGTCTATGGGAAGAGCCAGAGGAGGAGGCTGGGAGGGGCAGATGGTGACCGGGGAGCAGTGCTACTGTGGGAACCCGTGTGTCTAGCCACGCTGGAGCGGGTAACTTCAGGCAGGGTCCTCCCTGGGTCTCCAAACAGCTGAGGAGCCCTGGTCTCCCCTCCTGACACAACCCAGGCCTCTCCAGCCTCTCCCTCACCCCAGAAGCTGGGGGGTGCGGTGACTAAGCCATCACCACCCTTGCCTGCCAGGGAAGTGGTGGATGGACCCCATGGTGCAGAGACGCTGGGCCAGGCACCCACCTCCAGCCGTCCACATCTAGGCTGTGGGGTGTGAGGCCAGCAGGACGCTGGCTCCAGCTGTGCCCATTCCTTGGACCACGTCACCTCGGGGTATCCATGACAGTGCCTAGCAAGCAGCCTGGGACCTGAGTGCCAGTCTCCTAGCCCAGAGCTCCAACAGGGACGGTGAGGGTGAGGGATGCACCCAACTTGACCTGGCCCCTTCTAGTGCCCAGAGAACACAGCCTGCATGGACAGAGCCACAGCCCCCAGCCCCCTCCCTCGGCCCAGGTGCTCTTGATACCCAGGGCAAGGGGCTTGGGTTGCAGGGAGCCGGCCTGACCTACAGTCCAGGGGTGGGGTGGAGCACAGGTGGAAGAGGAGGGGGGTCTGGGTGGCGAGCCCGTGAAGGGGCTCCCCTGCCCTGTCCGCCCCCACACGCCCTCCCCGGGCAGCAGCGGAAGCAGGATGCCCGAGTGGCCTGCTCTCACAGCGGGCAGCAGCCAGCAGCCAGCTTGTCTCCCTCCTTAGGTTCTGGGGTCCTTCCAGAAGGCCCCAGTTCCAGGCACCGACGTGGGGCGGGGGCCCCAGGAGAGCAGGGGGACCGCTCGCCTGGGTTTCCTTCCAGGCCACACAGGTGTGTTTCTGCCAGACCCATAAATCCCCGGCCTCGCTCGACGTGGAGCCTTCATCCCAAATCCCTGGCCTCGCTCGATGGGGAGCCTTCATCCCAAATCCCTGGCCTCGCTCGACGGGGAGCCTTCATCCCAAATCCCTGGCCTCGCTCGACGTGGAGCCTTCATCCCAAATCCCTGGCCTCGCTCGACGGGAGCCTTCATCCCAAATCCCTGGCCTCGCTCGATGGGGAGCCTCCATCCACGTCCGTGCGTCTGTGATCCACGTTTGGGTGTGGGAGAAATACAGCCCCACGGTGTTTACTTCTGGGGATGTTAACTGTGTGCCTCTGATGCCAGACGAAGGAGCGTCTGGGGGTGTAGATGAGGGGGCAGCTGCCCGGGAGGTGGCCGCCATGTGGGGAAAGGCCAGCAAAGCGAGGCGGCCCAAGGGCCCAGGGGTCGTGAAGGGTGGGGAGCTAGGCATCCTGTGCGTATCAGGGTCCAGTGTGTTCTGGGTTTGTCAGCAGGAAGATGCTGGGGGCCAGGGAAGGGATCTGTATGTGGAAAAGACTTCTCTGGTTTTCCTCTCGTACCGCTGCCCTGGAGGCGAGGGGACAGCATAGGCCCTGCTGGGTCAGGAAGGGCTGGCAGGCTCCCTCCTCCCACGGTTTCCAGGGCGGCTTGCAGGTGCCACGGGATGGGGAGGAAAGGAGTGCAAAGTCAGAGTCCCGCCGGCCTTGACCTTGGCTGTGCCAGCCACCGCCTGGGGGTCCATCCGGCGAGTCCCAGACCCCTCGGAGCTCTCACCAGTGCTGCGGGCATGGTGAGCCCCCCTCCTTCCTTCTCTCCCCGCTTTCTTCCCTGAACGTGAGCCGCTGTGTACAAGATGACGCCTCGAGCACAGCCCAAGTCAGCAGCGGGGAGAAGGCTGGCTGGGGGAGAACCTGAGGGAAGCCTCCTGGGGAGTGGGTGGTCTGTCTGCACATCATCCTGAGGGCAGCTGGGTGCCCGGGAAGGGCAGAGGGGGGAGGGGCAGGTTGACACTGAGAGTAGGAAGCTGGTGGAGGGGAGGTCGGGGTGGCATAGGAATGATCTGTCCTGCAAGCTGGGGGCAGTGCGCACAGGTGAAATTCCCCTGAGCTGGCACTTCAGTGGGCACGCCTTACACCTCTATAAACAGCAAACGTACAACTAAGCGAAGCTTCCCTTGGCCCTGCACAGGGGGCTTCGGGTAGGGGGACCGAGCTCCCCGCCCCAGTCCTAGGACTCCCATCGCGTCCCCAGGGGCAGCCCCCGGCACTCCAGAGGGAGGGGCCAGAGCAAGCAGGCCCCCGGGGTCTTCCCAGGTTGCTCCTACAGCGGCTACCCCTGCTCCTCCCTGTTTGGGCGCAAGGCCACCCGTTGTCTGCTGGACGAAGGTGCCATGGGGACAGGAAGGGGCACCCAGCCCACCCCTCTGACAGCGCAGGTTGGCGGTGGCCCCCAGAGAAGCCCATCTCTGTTGCCCCCAGGGCATCATCTACATCCTTCCTTATTCCCCCTACCTCCTCCAGGGGATGCTATGACCTCCCCCTGACACTGCACAGCTAAGTAAACTGAGGCTCAGAGAAGCTAGGAGACCCACCTCCTATCCAGGAAGGAGCTGTGATCTGAACAGGACCCTTCTGACAGCAGGGTCACCCACAGCTCCACTGGGTCCCTGGCCCAGGCCTTCAGGGCCCCCAGCTGGTGACTCCAAGCTTCTGCCTGTGACAGCCAGGCAGGGCCCTCGGCCAAGCCCAGCAGCCAGTGCCTAGCAGGACCTCCAGGCCTGTCCATGCACGACTGTCCCCTCTCCCCAGGGCAGGCCAGACCCTACTGCCCTGCAGCCACACGGAGCATCGGACAAAGCTATCCCTGTGCTGGCCCAGGCTGAGGCCTGTGGTGGACCTGGCTGGAGGCAGGGGATGGACTTGGAAGATTTATGAGCCGGGTTAAAATTTAATTTGTGTGGAAGATCCCGGCCAGCCAAGCCGGCTGCCCCAGACAAATGGCCTCGTCCCCGCCAGCTCCCACCCGCCCACCCCAGGGTTGGGCCTGGCCCCCATGCCAGCCTCCCCCACGCTCCTTCCCCGGAAGGCTGGCCGCCGCCCACAGAGAAATCACAGCACCGAATTCGATTTGGGGCAGGAGCACTGGGTGCTGAGCCTTGTTTGCACTTCAGCTCGAAATTGAACAGGACAGACAGGGCTTTGGATGGGAACTGCCTCCGCCAGGGCCCCCTTTGGGGCCGGGGCCCCACCGAGCCCACCAGCTACCTCATCGGGGGACATAGCCCTGGGCACCTCACCTGTCACTCCATGTTCCACCCAGCTGCCCTCTGTCCCCAAGCCCTGTCTTCTGCCCAGCACCCCACTCCTCCCTGGGCCCTGACCGTCTGGGCTGGAACCCCAGGCTAGGCAATCTCATACAAGCCGCTGAGCCTCTGGGGATCTGTTTCCTTGTCTGCAAAACGGGACCTGTTGTTATTAGCTGATGTCATACCGTAACCACAGCCCTGCACGGAGCACCCCGTCTATCACAGGGCAGCGCCCAGGCTGCGAGTGGGGGATTTGCTGAGCCAAGGAGGGTCTTTGACTTTCCAGGAGTTTTGTGGTCTTGCTCCCCATGGGGGCCAGGGCATCACCTTATTGGACCTGCAGGTGCCGACAGTGTAAGGGGCGATGCTGGGGTCCTCGTGGCATAGGGTGCGGAGGCCAAGGCTGCGCTCTGGCAGCAGGAGCACGTGAGCCCCGTGTACAGCTCCTCCAGGCTGATGCCCATCACCATTCTCACCCCATTGCCATGCGCTGGGACCCTCTTAGGTGCTTTCCCGAGTGGGCGCTGTCCACCCATTTTACAGATAAGGAAAGTGAGGCTCAGAAAGGTGAAGAAACTGCCGCCTGCAATTTCTCTGCTGCCTCCCAGCTCCTGTCCAAGATGGGGGACAAAGGGAAGCTGGGCTGGCTCAGAGAAGGGGACCGAGACAATACCCTTCCCTGGAACTCACACACGCGCGCACACACACACACACACACACACACACACACACACACACACAGATGTGCCGCCACTGGCAGGAATCCAGGCCCAGAAATAGCCATGCCACCTTCCGAGGCCGAGTCGTTGCTCTGCCTGGGACCGGGGAGGCCGACGGGCGGGAGAAGCTGCAGTAACCCAGGATTGCACAAGGCGAGTGAGCGTGCACACGCCCTCCCACCCACACCTGCTCACATATGCACAAACTCACACATGCACACAGGGTGGGAGGGACGAGCTTCAGATGCCATCGTCCTGGCCTCCCAAGGGGCCAAGGAAGACTAGGCTTGAACCTTTCTTCTCCAGCTGGAATGAGACCCTTCGCATGGCCTCGCAGCGGTGCCTGGGGGATGGGGGTCTGCCCTGAAGAGTGTGCAGACGCCAGCTCCTGGCCAATGCTGGACCTTCGCTGGGGCTGCCCACACCCTCACACACAGAACTGGGGCCAGGGTATTGAAGGCGGGGGGACACCGGGTCCCCTTGGGGGGTCTCTTTTATCCTCCAGTCCCCCCCCCCACCCGCCGCCAGGGATCCGAGGTCCTTCTTTTAGAAGCCTGGGGATCTGAGGGCTGGGACTCGGCTTCCCCCAGCAGCAGTGGCCAGTCCCACTCTCTGCTCCAGTCTGGCTGTGGCCTCTTGCTTGGGGACTCAGCTCTGTCCCTTGCAAGTGCTGGGTTAATCCTCCCAGTGCGCTCCCAGGGGTGGAGGGATTAAATATGTCAACATATTTGCATTCTAAGAGGAGCATCAGGGGCTTGGCTCTGAGAAGTGATCAGCCAGCGTGGTGAGGAGCCAGACTGCTGCTCCATAAACTCCTAAACCCTGCACGTGCATTCCCCACCCCCAGTGGGTGCTGCATGTCAGCCCCAAATTACCCTTGACCTTGGGAGACCCAGCCTTGAGGCGGGCGCGGGAGTCACACACACGCACACACATGGGCCCGGAAATAGCCCTGTCCGTGCAGTCTCCCACTCCCAGCTCTGACCTGGTGTCACCATCCCCCCGCGGCCTCTCATTATTTCCCTATGTATTTATTTATTCCCATCTCGTCCCAAATGATTTGCAGCAGCTTACAGAAATACAACTTAATAATAATTGTTGCGAATCAAGAGGAGGGAGTGGGCTGGGAGGCTCCTGCTCTGCAGCAGGCAGGCTCTGTTCACATCCTGCTCTTCGTTTACTTAAGTTTGCTGTGGAGTCACTTCACCTCCTGGGGCCTCTTTCCTCCCCAGTGAAATGCCAATAGTAATGCCCACCCCCAGGGTGGGGGGGAATAGTTAAGGGGATGGAATGAGAAAACACCAGGGGAGGCTGAGCGAGCAGGTGCTTGGCACCCAGGAAGAGCGCGTTCGTTCATGGTCAGGAGAGGTGAAGGAGACAGAAGTGAGCACAGGACGGACGGGGGTGACAGCCGGAGCAAGCAGGGCGCGGCCAGTCTCTGGATTCTGGGGCCTCCTGGGTCCCACGCTGTGGGAAAGCGGCCTGGGAGGGGGTCTCAACACTCTCGAATGCTGAGGTCCAGGCGTTCCCCTCAGACTCCTCTCAGAGAGGAAGCCCACCACCGCTCCACCTCTTGGGGGGGCCTAGAGTCTGCAGCAGGGAGAGGTCTGGGGTTCCAGGCTAGCAGCCCCACCCTGACAACTAGTGCCTGCATGCAGAGGTTGGGGTCTTAAGCTCCTGGCCCCTGAACCCCCTTCAGCCTTGAGCTCTGACTCCCACGGCCTTGGTTCAGCCCCCAGACCAGCTCTTGGCCCAAGCTTGACCTTCAGTCCTTTGGCCCCAGTTGCCCACCCTCCTGGTCATCACTGCCACCTCCTCCAGGGGGACTTCCCAGCCTGGCATGAGCATGGCCTGGCTTCTCCCAAGCCATCAGCTGCTCCAGGTCCCCCATCCTGTCTTCTCTGGCTTCCCCTAAATCTTACTCCTGGGCGCTCCGGGCCTGGCAGCAAGGAAGGGTTTGGGGAGCTGGGCACAGGCCTCCTGATCCACAGGCCAGCTAGGCTATTCTAGGGGCACAGAACGCAGGCAGTGGTCCTCCCGACCCCACTCCCAGCCAGGATCCTAGAGCTCTCCTATGTTATAATCCTGTCCTGGGAGGCAGCTGCCTAAGCTGCAAATGGCCAGCTTGTGGACACAGCCGTGGGGACTGAATGGAACTCCTACTAGAAACACCAGGCGGAAAGCAGCACTCAGGAGAGAGCCTGGGGCGTCCAGTGCAGAACTCCCCACCACCGGACCCCCAGCTCTGCCACCCAGCAGCCCCCGGACCCGTGGCCCTAGTCTTCCCATCTGTGAGTTGAGAGAATGGACCCGTCCTCTCTCTGGCTTCTTAGCTGCTCTGGAATGAGGCAGATGGGGAGGGGCATGTACCTGCCCAGCTCGGCTTAGGACTTCAAGGGCAGGGGTGCTGGGCAGCCCCCTGCTTGTAGGAGCAGGCTTCAGCCACCCCCTCACCTCCTGGGTTCAAGTGGAGAAGCCTTTTTGGGGCCAGAACAATCACCAGACACAGTCCGCATCCTGAACGGTCCAGGCTCCATGACCATGGTGCTGTGATGCCCCTAAGCGTGCCCGACAAGCTGGGATAAACCTGAGATAAACTGGCTCACGGTAACTGATCTTAAAAGAATTACTAAGTGTAGGTAGGCCTTTCAGAGGAAGATGGCAGAGGGTCCCTTCATTAAACAGACTCCAATAATGTCAGCGTGGGGACTTCTGGAGAGTCCAGATCCCCGCTAAGGTCTCCCCTGCGGGCTGCGACTGCTGGCGATGGCCGCACAGGGCTCTTCACTTCCCCATTCCGAAAGTCCTCCTGTCACTGTCACCCCGGGCCACACCAGGGCCCTGGGAGCTCTCCTAGCCGGAAAGCAACCCTAAGACCCGCCGGGATCCCCCCACACACCCTCTCCTGCTTCCTATTTTACCGCTGTCGGTTCTGGTTGTCCTCGGAAGTCTGGGTCTGTGCAGTGGGCGCGTGGAGGGAGAAATTCTACAGGGAAGGGTGAAATGGGACCCAGGAAAAGGCCCTTTTCTGCCTTATAAATGTAACCCTCCCTTGTCAAGCACACAGTCTCCTATTCAGCCCTCACCACCTCCCTTTGACTTGGGTGCTTATTTGTGTCCCCATTTTACAGATGTCAAACCTGAAGCTTCTTTTTGGGGTGATGAAAGTCTTCTGGAATTAGATAGAAGCCATGGTTGCACAACTTTGTGAATACATGAAAAACCACTGAATCCTACACTTTAAAAGGCGAATTTTTATCTTATGTGAATTATACATATATTTTAGAGTTTGAACTTTATAAGAAGCAAAAAAAAAAAAAAAAAACAACAACTTAGGTCCAGAGAGGGGAAAGAACTTGCTCAAGGTCTCAAAGGAACAAATAACACAGCTGAGGTTGGAACGCAGGTCATTTTAGCACTTCCCACGATGCATCCCTGCTTCCCTCATTTATGGTCAAAGACAAGCTTTAATCTTACTATTCCCTCACTCAAGAACTTTCACTGGCTCCCTACTGCTCCTTCCTTAGGCCCAAGAGCTCCTCCAGGCTTTCTGTTCCTCCTGCATGCATGCTCAGCCATGTCTGACCCTCTGCGACCCTGTGGACTATAGCCTGCCAGGCTCCTCTGTCTGTGGGATTTTACAGGCAGGAATCCTGGAGTGGGTTGCCATTTCCTTCTCCAGGGGATCTTCCCCGCCCAGGGATCGACTCTGCATCTCCTGCATTGACAGACAGATTCTTTACCACTGAGCCACCTGGGAGGCCTGGCTGTACCTCCAGATAGAAGTGCCT
The DNA here is from genome assembly GCF_029407905.1 of Bubalus kerabau. Taxonomy (NCBI): domain Eukaryota; kingdom Metazoa; phylum Chordata; class Mammalia; order Artiodactyla; family Bovidae; genus Bubalus; species Bubalus kerabau. Next base: position 8,684,609 of record NC_073628.1, read on the forward strand.
TCTTCCCCCTCCTCACCCCACCCCACATTCCCTGCTCCCGCATCCACTGCCCGGTTCTGCCTGTGCCCAGCCCACCCACTCCACCTGTCCTTTTCCTCCAGGGGTCTCGGCCCCTCTAGGCTTTGTTTCGGCCTGAAAGGGCCTCTGGGCCCCAACTCTGCCTGTCTGTCCAGCCCATCTCCCAGCCCAGGCCCCTCCATCTCTGTCCCAGCGTCACTGGACTGCTCTGTTCCATGGCAGCGGAAATTTCTCCCACTGCCCAGCCGTGGCACTGGCTGGTCCCTCCGCTTGGGACACTTCTGTCTGACTCCCCACAGCTGCCCTGGCTGACTCGTGCTCATCCCCTAGGTCTTGGCTGACACCCACTGCCCCCTGCATGCGCCCTCATAGCTGCCCCTTCTGGCCTGTAAGCGCTGCCTCCAGATGTGTCTCTCCCTTTAACCACAACCTCGCCGAGGGCAGACCCAGAGGCACCCACAGCCCCAGCGCTGGGGTGCATACAGCTAAGGTGGGAGAGCCCCAGGACCCTAAAGCACCATGTGGGCAGCTGTTTGGGCCGGAGCAGGGCGAGGCCACTCCAGTATCTTTGCCTCGACCCAAGGAGCCTGGTGGGCTGAAGTCCATGAGGTCCCAGAAGTCGGGCACGACTGAGCGACTAACAGAGAAGGGAGAGGCCACGGGGCCTCCCCTGGACCCCCTCAGCCCCTACAAGCCCTTTCAGAAGTCACTGGATCCAACCACTTCTCTCGGGTCCACCTGTCCACCCTGCACTCCCACCCTTCCCTAAGCATCGCCTCTTCCCCAGGCAGGGTGGCCTCTCCCTGCCCCTGCACAGCGGCAGGGCCCTCCCCCCACCCCCCCCCAACTGAATCCCATCACAGGTCTCCTTTTAGAACAAATCCAAGTTCTTTACCAGGGTCCACCAGGTCTCTGCCTCCCCAATCCCCACCCTCTGGCACACTGGCTTCCTCTAGGTCCTGGAACCGGTCCAAACCCTCCCCGCTCCAGGCTCCTGCTGTTCCCTCCACAGGACTGCCTCCCACGTTGCCTCTGCTGCAGCTCTCCTCCTCTTCTCCTCAGAGGGGCTCGCTCCCCGCTGCCACTCATCCTGTATTTACCCCTGGCCTGTCTCCCCGGCTCGGTACCTCCCTCCCTTCTCTCCTGGGTCCCCCTGCCCAGACCAGCTCCTTGTACTCAATAAATACTTGTAGGATGCTGGGGACAGGCTCTCCTGTGGTGCTGTGGGCCGCTAGCTAGGAGCTTCCACAGCCCCGTGGCTTCCCCTCCAGCAGGAGCCGCAGGAGCTGAGCGCGCAGGGCACATGGCCCCGGGCATATTGCCCCGGAGACGGGCAGGACCCCAGGGGGTACAGGGCCACGTGCTGCCCACCCAGACAGCCACCCCTCCTGGGCATCCCTCGGGGCTGCCGAGGGAGCCCAGGGCAGAATAACCAGATTAGCCTAAACGGCTCCTCTTGTTTCTTGGTGTAATTGGATTGAGGCCATGTTTTGGCGAAGCTGCATTTAATATCCTAACTCCGAGGCTGCCTCCCGACCCCGAGAGCATCAGCGGTGGAGGGACAAGTAACGGGACTGGGTGGGGGCTTCTGCATAGAGAAGTGACCGGGCAGGGGTCTCCCACCTCCCACCTGTGCAGAGGGCGAGCACGCTCATCTCCCTAGGGGTGGGGGCAGGGTCCTTCTGAGCAAGGGACACGGCCTGTTCTTCCAGCTTCTCTGGGCTGGGCATGGGGCTGGACCCCAGGGAGGAAGCGCAGGGTGGTGTCCTAAACATGCAAGATGTGGGGTCGGGGTGTATGCTCTGTTCATATATGTGGACCAAGGGCAGGACTCTTAAAGGGGCAGGCTATTCACAGAACCAAGGCCTGGGGTGTGGGGAGAGCCCCTGGGACCCTGACTGAGGCCAGAATGGTCTCCTGAAGCCCACCCATTGCCATAGGAGGCCCTTGGCCCAAGTGTCCAGGTAGCAACCTTTCCAGGCTCCTAGATGGCCAGAGACCCAGGCTGGCAGTGGGATCCTCTGCCAAAAATGTCAGCCCAATGCGAGGTGACCACGTGGTGATGGGCAGTGACTCCAGCTGGGTGCCCCTGCCCTCAACCTGTACTTACATGTTAGGGCCTCCAGAGACCACAGGGTGTTTGCACACTGTGTGTGCCCATTGGTGTGTCTGCGCTGAGCCTGCGTGCATGCATGTTGAGGGCAAGGAGCCCCCACGGCCCCCCACCTTCCCATCTGCAGCCTGAAGCCCAGCCATGTCCCCACAAATGCCCATCAGCTCCTGGTTCCTGAGGTCGGTCAGGCTGATGAGTGTTTAAAAAGCCAAGAAAAGCTTAAAGACAAAATCGAGAAAGGGGCATGGCTAGAGGGGGAAGGGGCAGGGTGGCCTTGTCACAGGGTCCTTGATTCCCAGACACCCCTCCCCCAGGCACAGCCCCAGTCCCACCTGAGGCAGACCCTTCTGGCTTCCTGGTGGGGCACCTGTTGGGCAGGTGAGTCACTTGGCCTGGCGTGGCCAGTGCCTATCCAGCTGGCTCCTCCTGGAGGCTCAAGCTCAGCTCTGAAGATCTCAGGCGCAGAGCAGCTTCCCCTCCCAGCAGTGAGAAGGGGCTGAAACCCACTTGGGGCTGGGGAGTCACCCCAGGGTCGAGGGCACTGGCTGGGGTCTGTGGACCCCTCGCCAGGCCCCATCCCCCTCCCTCACTCCCATCCCCGCTCCCCACGGCTGGAGGGCCTGGCGACAGCTCCCATCCATCACTTGGCCCTATTTTTAGGAGGTGATAACCCAGCTGTGAAAATTCACTCCATGTACATCCCTTCCACGCGAGGGAGTCTTAGCCCCAAGCTGGGGAGATGAGTGTGGGCGGGAGTAGGAGAAGGGGAAGGGTGTTGGAAGGGAGGTTAGAGAGGAGACCCTCTGGCTGGTTTGTGGTTTGTGGCTTGCAGCAGGCACCTAGCAGAGCACACGGGGGAGTCCTGTCGAGCTGTAGGGATGTGACTGGGGGATGCTGGGCTTGTGATCACTGGCCTGGCTTCCTGGAGCAACCCACAGAGCATGAGGGCTCTCTTAGGTCCAGAGCCTGGGTCCTCTCTTAGCTTTCTCAATAACAAGGCCCTGCCTGCTCTGGACCTCAGTTTCCCCATCTGTAAAGTGCTCTGTAATCTCATATTACAGCCTGGCTCTAACCCCCTGGGGTCCTTTCTGTCTCTTCTTTGTAGGGCTGGCAGATAAAATATAGGAACCCACTTGCATGCACGCATGCTAAGTCACTTCAGTCGTGTCTGACTCTGTGTGACCCCACAGACAGCAGCCCACCAGGCTCCCCTGCCCACGGGATCCTCCAGGCAAGAATACTGTAGTGGGTTGCCATTTCCTTCTCCATCGGAACCCACTTAAATGTGTGTTAATACTTCAGATGAGACTGGGCGCATTCAGAGTGGTATGGCTGTAGACTTAAATGTGTCTTTTCAGACAAACAACCAATACTTTTTTTTTTTTTGGTATAAATAAGCCCCAAATATCACCTCGGGTGTACTTAATACTACAAAAGTTATTGGTTATTTCTCTGAAATTGAAATTTAATTGGTCATTTGGTGTTTTTATTTGCTAAATCTAAACTCTCTGTCCTTTTATCAAACCTCTCTCCACCCTTCCACCGGAGCCAGTCCGGCTGCTAAAGGGGAGTGAGTGGTCAGTAGGTGTTTGTTCCGTCCTGGCTGCACCCCCTGCTCCTGCCCCCTCTCACCGAGGGGGCAGCTGTCACAGCCTCCGCTCTGGTGCCCTAAACTAGCCAAGTCATCCCAGGGTTTTCTGGGAGCAGACTTCCAGCTCCTGAAGACAGACAGGGAGGGCCCATGTTTTCCAAGCCACATGACCTTGGATGATTTCACCAACCCCCCCGTGCCTCAGTTTCCTCCTCTGGAAAATGGGGATAATAGTGTCCACCACATAAGGATGGCGTGAGGATTAAGTGAGCCGACGCTGAACTGAGGGCTTAGGGCGGTGACATCAAAGTTGGCCATCTCTAGATCATAAGTGCCTGCACAGAGGACATTCATTCATTCATCCAGAAGATAAGGAGGGCCTGTGACATGCCAGGCACTGCTCTGGGCACTGGTCACAGATCAGGGATCAGCACGAGGCTGCTCCGGGCACCCGGGAGCCTCCAGACCTGTCCTGCGCTCAGGGCTGCTGAACCAGGGTACAGTGAAAGGAGTCTCTGACCCAGGAGGTTCCTCAGGGCGGGTGCCTGATGAGGGGTCAGAGGGCCTTGCTTGGGAAGGAGAAACCTGCAGGGTGATATGAAGGGGGGTGGGGAGCATGGGGCACAGCTCAACTGAGCAAAGGCGGGGGGGGGGAAGGGGTGATGGAGGTGGGGTGGGGGAGAGCTGGGAAGGTCACTGGGTCACCAGGACCCCAGGGCCAGGCAGGCGACTGGCAGGTAAGACTGGGTTTTAGAGAGATGCCTATGGTTCCATAGTGATGCGGGGGCAGGGACCAGGGAGGAGACAGCAGAAAAGAGTGAGAACAATGTGGAGCAGGCCCCTGGCGGTTGCCTCCAGCTTCTGTCCACCCATGGCCAGGTTCAGGGTCTCCCTCCACCTCCTCAGGAAAAGTGTACATTATCACTTCAAATGATGAGGGAGCAAGACAAGAATCCAGCCACCGAGGGCAGGGTCAGCAGGGCCAGGTAATCTGTCCGCCTCTGCCTGAGCCTTGGTTTGAGCCACCGGTATGCGGCTCTGCCACCTACCAGCTGGGTGGCTTTGAACAAGTTACTTAGCCTCTCTGAGCCTCAATTTCCCCATCTGTAAAATGGGAGTAACAGTGGATTGTGATAAGGATCCAAAGAAGTTATGTGTTTAAAGTGCCAGGCTTGGGACTTCCCTGGCCAGTCCAGTGGTTAAACTCCTCGCTTCCACTGAGGGAGGGTTCAATCCCTGGTCTTCAAACTAGGATACCACATGCCATGCAATGTGGCCCCAAAAAGGTGCTCTTTTAAAAATAAGTAAGGACTTCCCTAGTGGTCCAGTGGTTAAGAATCCCCCTGCCAATGCAGGAGACACAGGTTCAATCCCTGATCCAGGAAGATTCCACGTGCCACGGGGCAACGAAGCCCATGTGCCACAACTCCTGAGCCCATGCTCCCTAGAGCCCAAGCTCTGCAACAAGAAGCCACCGCAATGAGAAGCCCGCACACAGCAACTGGAGAGTAGCCCCCGATCACCGCAACCAGAGAAAGCCCGAACGCAGCAGTGAAGACCCAGTTCAGCCAAAAATTTAAATAAATAAATAAAGTTAGGGGCTTTAGATGGTGCCCGGGGAGTGGTTCAGACCTAGGAGGGGCTCTCGTGGGCGGGGAAGTTCTATCCAGTTGGGGTGATGGGGGGTCATCCGGAGAGCCAAGTGGGTCCCAGCCTGTCTAGATGGGGCCGAGGCTTCCTGGGGAGAGTCCTCATAAGCCACCTGCAGGGTCAGCCATGTCACCCATCTTTTCTGAGTAGGAGAGGCCCAGAGAAGATAGAATGCTTCCAGGGGCCATAGCAGAGACCAGCCTCCTCGAGGCTGACATGCCCGGGTCCGCACACCCTCCCGTCCTGCAGGTGACGGGGTAGGGTCTTGGATCCCTGACCTCCCTTTTCAGCCCTGGGGAAGTCAGGAGGGAACAACCCTTCTGGGCCCAGAGTGGCATCTCCTCGACCAAGCAGGAGACTTCCAGATGGAAAGAACGTGCTCAGGTCAGAGATGACAGGGGCACTCAGAGCCTTTCCCAGTCCCCAAGCTCCAGGAACATGGAGATCTGATAATCTGCTCCCTGTGAGTGAGGGCCACCAGGGCAGCAGCCCAGAGGCCCACAGGGCTGACTAATGGGGTCTGGCTCCCGGGAAAAGGGGGGTCTGACTATCCAGAGGGCTTCCCAGGTGGCGCTAGTGGTAAATGACCCTCCTGCCAATGCAGGACACTCGAGAGATGCGGGTTAGGTCCCTCGGTCGGGAAGATCCCCTGCGGTAGGAAATGGCAACCCACTCCAGTATTCTTGCCTGGAAAATTCCATGGACAGAGGAGCCTAGTGGGCTACAGTCCATGGACTATCTGGACACACTGGAAGGTGTGGGCCCTCCCTTAAGGAGAGCCTGGTTCAGTGATTGGAGGAGGGCTACAGAAGAGGGCATGCAGAGAGGGAGGTCAAGGACACAGAGAGGCATTGCTCGTCCACGCTGTATTTGCTGCGTGACCTTGGGCCAGAAACTCAACCTCTCTGAGCTCGTTTCCTCCTCTGTAATATGCAGACAAGTCCTCCCTCTCAGGGTTGGTCCTAGATCTTGTGGGATCCAGGGTGGGGCCACCTACTAGGGCTCAGTACAGAAACCTGTGATTACAGACCTCAGAGGTGAGAGGGCAGGGGTCAGGAAAGTTCTCCCAGAGCTGGGGCTTTGAAGGATGCATAGGAGTTCAGGGAGTAGAAAATGTGAGGGAACTTCCCATATAAGCCTTACCCCTGCCCCGGTAGAGAGAAGAGAGAACCACACAAATAGGCTTCAAGGGCCTTGGGGAAACCCTTCCTGTCTCTGTGACTCAGTTTCCCCATCATAAAGGGAGACCATTGCCGTGCACCAGCCTCAAGTCTCATTGTGACATTCCAGGCGACATTCCTTGGGGGAAGGCAGGACTAGAGTAAGAAGGGGGCAGCCCCACAACCTCCCTCTTGACCGGCTAGGCTGACAGGTGGCCTGTGGTGCGGACGTCCTGGGGGTGGGTTGGCAAGGTACCTCCCCCTCTTCCCGTGCCTGGACCTCCCAAGGCACCCCCAGCGGCCAGGACCCCAGCCCCCCTCCCCTACACTCTCAGTCCAGCCAGGGCTCCAACCCCATAGCCTGGCTCCGGCCCCTGCAAAGTTCCAGGGGTGCTAGAGGCCGGTTTCTCCGTGGGAAGCTGCAGTGTTTACCCTGCAGAGGCCCAGCTTTTACTCCCTGAGGAGTGTGTTTAGGAAGCGAGAACCCACACACACACACACTCACACACCATCTGACGCGCCAGACCACACAGGCTCCCCGCCCAGCCGCAGCTGTGCAGCCCCAGCGCCTCTATGAGCTGCGCCCACTGAACCAGGGCCAGAGCTGGGCGGCCGGGGCTCGGCAGGAACTGGCACTGATTCTGAATTAATAAGTTAACCAGGGCTGCACGTGACCTCAGTCAGTCCTTCCCCAAGCCTCTCAGCTTTATTCTGTCCATCTTACAGATGCCCAAACTGAGGCTCTGGGCGGCTAGGTAACCTGGCCAGAGCCAAAGCCGGAAAGTGGCAAGTGGGGTTCAGAGGCAGACCTGTGGGACCTGGGGTCGGTGTTGGCTGCCTCAGGAAGGAGCCACGATAGGTGTGGGGCAGCAGGGGTCTACAGAGACCACAGGACAATGGCTTGGGGACAGCACGTTGGTTACAACCAGACACCATGTATCCAGCATCAGGCAGCCCTGGGGGTCTGAGCCTGGGGCCCCATGGCCCTCAGAACCTTGCAGTGGGGGAGGGATTCTGGGGGTGTCTCGGGGTGGGGGTGTCTCTGGCCCCCTCCCCTGGCTCCTTGGATCCTTTGAACCATCAGCACCCTCTTGGCCTGCCAGCTTCACCTTGGCTGATCACAGGTGGGGCTCTATGCTTCCCTCTGCTGTGTTTAGTCGCTCAGTCGTGTCTGACTGAGCGACCCCATGGACTGCAGCCCACCAGGCTCCTCTGTCCATGGGAATTCTCCAGGAAAGAATACTGGAGTGGGTTGCCATGGGAATCTTCGCAACCCAGGGATCGAACCCAGGTCTCCCCCAGTTCAGGTGGATTCTTTACCATCTGAGCCATCAGGGAGCCCCACCCCTGGGCCACAGGACCCCTCATAAAATGGGGCAGTTGGAGCAGATCAGGGGTCTTTACTCTCAGGGGGCTCACCTTGAGAATCTGATCCTGTTCCTGGAATAGGAACCATCTCCCTGAGATATTCAGGTTTACCAGGGAGTCTTGGGGTTCACAGACCTTCAAAAGATCAGGTGAGGGGCCCCTGGGCCACACGTGGAGTGAAACTGCAACAGGAAGCAAAGAAAGAAATCCCAGATTCGACGGGGAGCAGTTGCTTTTTCAAAATCTGAATTCATTTCATCCTCGGAACAACCGGATCGCCAGGGTGGGGGGTGGGGGTTGCCCTTTATTACCCCACCTTGGGTTGTGCAGACTAAGGCACAGAGAGGTGAGGCAACGTGTCTAGGGCCACACAGCGGGAAGTGGCAGAGCCGGTATTTTAACCCAGCAGTCTGGGCATTTAACCGCTGGGCTTAATTTGCATGGTGGGTTCAGAGTGTATGGTTTATCATTATGCTTCCTGACTTAGAGATGCCACGTGTTATTTTTTGTGTTTATCTGATGTTATGTAATTATTTTAATTAAAAACAAAAGAGCTGGATCAGCTGACCTCCTAATTTTAGCTTTTGGGATCCCTGCACTTTCGACTTCGGAAGCCTCCTCCCGGTGCCGCCCCTAAAAGTCTGCGGTCCGAGGCCTGCCTCCCGGTGCCCCGCCCAGCGCGGGGCAGGACCGCCCCTCCTCGCCGACGCCCCGGCCCCGCCCCCCTGCCTCCAGGCCGCCGCCCCGCCCACTCTTCTGGCTGCGGGCGGGGCAGGGCCGCGCGGGTTATGAGTTCCGCAGTCGTCGATTCGGGCGCACATCATCTTGTCTGCCGGGAGGATTTAGTGCGCGGTCGGTCAATAGTGCGTTTGTTTTGTTATCGACCTGCCGGCACAGCGCAGGAGCCGGCTCGTCCCCCTCGGCCGCTCAGGCCTCTCGGAGCCTGGAGCTGGAAGCGCCACTGGGCGGGTTGAGGGGCTCCTTGTGGCGCCCTCCCCAGGCCTCCCACCACTCCCAAACCCCCGTGTTCAGCCTGCCCTGGTGAGTCCCGACTCAGGGCCTCCCACAGGCCCAGTCTCCTGCCTCGCCTGACCCTTGGGTCTCCTGCTGGACAAACGGCACCGGTCCCGTGGAGACCCCCCAACCACTTCGCAGATGGGGAAGCCGAGGTCCAGAGAGGTGCCATGGGAGGAGCAGAAGCTGCCAGGAACAGGTGCCCCGGGTCTGGGGAAGGCCCCGGGTTGGACCCAGCCCAGTTGGCAAAGGGACTCTGTTCTTGGCCTCAGCCTGGCCCTGGCCGTACCGGGTTACAGGGAAAGGTAGACACTGGGTCTCCGGCCGTGACCTTCACTCATGCGTTCATTCAATACTTATTGCCAGACAGCTGCTCTGTGGTGGGTAGAAATTGAGAGCTGGTGCTAATAGAGGGGTGTAGAGGAGTGAGGTTCCCTGGTAGCTCAGAGGGTAAAGAGTCTGCCTGCAGTGCAGGAGACCCGGTTCGATCCCTGGGTGGGGAAGATCCCCTGGAGAAGGGAATGGCAATCTGCTCCAGTAGTCTTGCCTGGAGAATCCCATGGATGAAGGAGCCTGGCAGGTCATAGTCCATGGGGTAGTAAAGAGTCTGACACGACTGAGCTACTTCACTTTCACTGTCACTCTCATGGGAGTGGGGGGGTCTGGGGGGCTGGAAGGCTGCTTTCAGTTGGGGGTGCCCTGGGAGCCTGGAAGGAGTTTTCTGAGGGGCCTCCGAGAGATGAGTAGAACTTTTTGACCAAGGCAGAAAGCCACCCCAGGCGGAGGGCCCCCGCAGGGCAAAGGCCTGGAGTCCCACACGGGAGCTCAGGGAGAACCCAGGGCGGACTGGCCAGCCCAGGAAACGGGAAGGTTTGACGAAGTGCATGCACTGCTCTTGGCAGCAGTTGACTACAGACCGCTCTCCTCAGCGTACCCAGGAGCACAGCCCCTCGAGGACGCTGACCCCAGCATCCCCTTCCCCAACAGTGTACCAGACGGGCCGCCCCCACCCCCGACTCCTCCTCCCCATCTCCCCCCCAAAATGTCAAAGAGCAAAAAAAAAAAAAAAACTATTATTGTTCACGCCTCATCTCCCACCAAAGTTATTAAATTTCATTCCACGAACAAATAAATCCATTTTTATTGCAGCGGGAGGAGCGGGCAGCGGTTTGCTGTTTGACGTTTTTTATTTTTCAAAGTCCTGTTAAATCTGCCCCGATCAGGTGGGCGGCCCCGCGGCCCCAGCATGCCAAGTTAGTTATGGTGTTTCCTTCCTCGCTGCGGCAGCGGCAGCGCAGACCTTCCCCCGCCCCACCCCCGCCCCGCCCCGCCCCGAGCGGTCGGCGGGGCGGATCCTACCAGACCTGCCACTGGCCCTCAGGTGACCCTCCATTCACCTGCATGCAGGGTGGGGAAGCTTCCGGAAGCCTCTTATGTGTCTGGCATTTTATAGTTTTTCAGACACTTCCCACGCATTTCCTCCCCACGCCCAGCCCAGCCATTTGACAGGATAGGAAACCCCAGCTCAGAAAGGCTCTGGGGCTTGCCCAAGGCCAGGAGAATCCTAGCCCTCCGATGCAGGTCTGTGGGTCTCAGGCATCTCACGGTAGAGCAAGAATTCAGTTCCCATCTCTGTCACCCACCAGCTGTATGGCCCTGACCACACGAACTGGTGGGCGTCTCAGTTGCCACGTGTGTAGAAGGGATATTATAATAATAGCATCTCCTCCCTAAGGCCACCGTGAGGACCGTGATGCCGGGAGCCCTTAGCAGAGAGCTTGGTACCTGCCGACGCCTCTGCCCCAGCCCCCCAGCTTCCAACAGGTCTCCCCCAAACCACTCTGTTCCCCTGCAAAAGGACCTGGATCCTGCACCAGAGGAGGGTGGGGGTCAGGGGAGCACATGCCTTCATTGCTGAGGTCTGGGATGGGCGCCCAAGATAAATCCTCTTCATGGCTATTTTTTCTCCCGAAACCATTTACTAAAGACTTAACGACTGTCAATAAGTAGCTTGTTGCATCGGCAGCACCATGAGTTCGCAGGGGTTCATGGTGAAGCATTGAGGGGACCGGCTGCCCAGACCAGGCTCGGGGGTGCCACCGTGCCCCCTCCCACGTGGGCGCCCCGCTCTGCACGTGTCTCTACAGGGAGGGGACTGCCTCCTGCTGCCCAGGTTGGGGGTCCAGCCACTGCAGCCCCACCCCACACACTGGCTCCACATCTGGGAGGGCTGCTTGTGGGGGGGTGACGACCCCCACCTCCCCACCCAGGCTTCCAGGGGCTGTGCTCACCCAAGACCCACCCCCTCCTGGAGCGGACCAGGGAGGCCGCCCGCCCCACCAGGCACAGACAGCGGACAGGCTGCACCTCCACCAGGCCTGGCAGCGCCTGCCCCTCCTGGTTCAGAGCTGTGATGGGCTGTGATTCCAGGTGAAGACATCCACCGCACCCCCTAGCTCGCAGGCTCGCGCGCGCGCGCGCGCACACACACACACACACACACCCCCAGTGCCTTCCTGCTCTCCCTGCCTCCCTCTTCTGCCCCTCCCTCCGGCTGGGGGAGCAGGTCGCCTGCATTCTCACACTCCCACCACCTCCCATCTCCTAGGCTCTGTCTCCTGCCCCGTCCTTCCTCACCCCGCCCTGCCGCTGTTCCCTGGGGATTCCCCCTTCTCTTCCCTCCCAGATTGATTAGCTGGTGGCACTATCAAGAAAGGCAGCTCCAGATAAGGTTCCCAAGGCTGCCTGTCAGCACCTGGGGCCGCTCCAACCTGGAGAAAAAAGGGGGTTACCATCTCCCGCCAAGTCCCCTACAGTTCTGAGCACCTCCGGCTAAGCCCAGAGGCTGACCCTGGCCAGGCTGGGAGGGCTGGGCTTGGGGGCATAGGCCCACAGTGGAGGAGAGTGTGCCCATCAGGGGGTGCGGCCCAGACCCGAGCACCAGGCTGGCAGCTAGCCCAGCCCCAGCTCCTCCACCCTCAGCAGGGAAAGAAACAGAGAGACACAGCCAGAGAAGTGAAACCAGGACCCTCCATGCTGGCTGGAAGAGATAAGGCAAAAGCCCCTCAGCATGCAGAGCCCTTCCTGTTTCTGCCTGTGCCTCCCTGGCCTCAGTTTACTTGTCGGTCGAATGGGCGTGCTGGCCTTGCAGGCTTTGCAGGGCAATCTGAGACTCACTCAGCAGGAAATACATGTGGCAGTGATAGCAGCCTCCATCATCACCCCAGGCTCCACGCTGCACCAGGCCTTACATGCCCAATATCCCTTAGTTCCTGATGCCAGCTGGCAGCACAGGTGTGATGGACACCTCTGTTTTGAAAGGTTGGGGCATAATGAAAGCTGGGCCAGCGGCAGGGAGCGAACCAGCCAGGGTATCTGCCAGGGCTGGTAGGTCTAAGTGTCCCCCAAGGTGGAAGGGTGGGCCTGGCAGGATGCTGGGTGTGGCTGCGGCCACCTCGCCCCCAGCTCCCCAACGCCCGGCACAGAAGGGGTTTCTGGCACTGCCTGGAGGCACCACGTCACCTGAACAGAAGGCAGGGCCCCTGCCAACACTCCCCTTGCATGACTCCTGCCAATTCAAACGCTGTATCTCAACACCATTAATTTACATTTTGATTCGACTTTCTTAATTTTACTCTAACTTCGCACAACTCTGGTTTGAGAATCATTTTAATGTATTTATCTGTGAGGCAATTTGTTAAATAACCCCCAAGACTCGGTGGTTTTCCGTTCTGAGCTTTTATTGCCAGGCTGTTTTAAATTAAATTAGTTGTCAGGGTCCCTGAGTGCATTGTAACGGGGATGAGTTCACTGCCAGCCCACTCGTAAAAGTCGAGTGAATGCGGGCTATATGGACGGGAGCAGGAAGTGGGCTGCTCAGCTCCTCCGGGACCCCTCAGTGCCCATTTTGGGGGTGCAGGGGGTGGTAGCCACCCACAGTCTACAAAGCAAACAGCTCTGGTGTGTGTGCACGTGTCCGGCTCTGCAACCCTACAGACGGCAGCCTGCCAGGCTCCTCTGTCCATGGGACTCTCCAGGCAAGAATACTGGAGTGGGTTGCCATGCCCTCCTCCAGGGGATGTTCCCAACCCAGGGATCAAACTGGTGTCTCTTCCATCTCTTGCTTTGGTAGGCGGGTTCTTTACCACTATAGTGCCACCTGGGAAGCCCAACATCTCTGGAGCCACCCCCAATTCCCAGGTGGGGCCATGCCTGCCTGCCAGGCCCCCAAGGGCCACCTGAGTCCAATGCTGCAGACTGGGACAGCTCCTTTCCTGGGCTTGTGCTGGGGACACCAGGTGATGTGTGTGCAAGAGCCACTGGCCATCACCTGCTGAGGGCAGCAGGGAGCCAGAGCCTGGTCTCTGCTTTGGGTCCCCAGCCCCAGGGAGAACTGTTGGCGACTTGGGGGATAGCTGAGGTCTGCTCTCCCTTGTTCTGTTGTCTGAGCTGGCATCTGTGCTGGCTGTCACCTGGGCCGGGGGCATGATTTGTGAGCCGAAAGGCACAGGTATTGAATCTATATTTCATTTTCACACCAGTAGCTGCTATTTGCCTGATAATGGACTCCCCCTCACCGCTCTCCAGGGGAGACCAAGCAGCGGGGAGGAGGCCCAGTATTCTGTTGACGAAGCTGCTGTGCCCATTGGGCCGGCGGATGCCCATCGGGCCGGCGGGTGCCCAGCAAGGCTCTCCCCGCCCATGTCCTAGCGCTGCCTGCCCCTACAGGTGGGCGCCCTGGCCTCCCACCCACCACCATCCAGCCTGCCTCACCCCCAGCTGCATTCAGCCAAGCCAGTCCCAGCTCAGGAGGAAACAAGACTCAGATTCTGTCCTTTAAACGTTCCCAGCTCACAGCTGGGAAGCTGCTAGCTCCTGGCAAATGGAGCAGGACACTGGTCACTGGGAGTCACTGGACTCCCCACTGGTCTCCCCAGGGTCCGCCCAGCATGGGGGAGGGGCTGGGATTTTGGTGACACTCCGGCCCCTCCTTAGCAGTGCCTGGCAGGGATGGACACAGCAGGGTCCTGTGCACAGGAGAGCAGGGCCCCTGGTGATCAGCGTGGGCACTGCCGCCGGATGCCTGGGTCTGAATCCCAGCTCTGCTGCTCTCCAGCTGAGTGATCTCAGGCTGTCTGCTTTCCAGGCAAGCAGTCCTTCTGTAAGATGCGTCCTCAGAGGAGCCTTGTGAGGATGAAGTGGCTCCAAGTGTGCAGAAGCACCTGGAAGCAGTCTGCCTCCCAGTGCTCTCACGCTTCCTAGGCGCAGACATGTGCCCAGGAGAGTAACTCTTTAAATACACCTTTAGAGCCACTTGGCAAACTCCTATTCATCCATCAATGCCCACTCAGAGGTCGCCTCCTCTGGGAGCCTTCCTGAGGCAGGATGAGTAGTGCTCTCATAGTGCTGCAGTGAACCTTACCACATCCTCTCCCACCAGCTGGTTGTGCACCAAGGGACGGTGGAGTCTTTTTCATCTTTTAAACCTTCTCTAACTCAGGACACAGAGAAGGCAATGGTACCCACTCCAGTACTCTTGCCTGGAAAATCCCATGGATGGAGGAGCCTGGTAGGCTGCAGTCTATGGGGTCGCTAAGAGTCGGACACGACTGAACGACTTCACTCTCACTTTTCACTTTCATGCATTGGAGAAGGAAATGGCAACCCACTCCAGTGTTCTTGCCTGGAGAATCCCAGGGACGGGGGAGCCTGGCGGGCTGCCGTCTATGGGGTCGCACAATCGGACACGACTGAAGAGACTTAGCAGCAGCAGCAACTCAGGACAAGCATACACTCTGCCACATTCACCGCGGCCTTCATGAATGTTGGGTTTGGGAGGGGAGGAAGGAGAGGAGGGAAAGCTTAAAAGGCAGATCTGACCACGTCAGTCCCTGCTTACAGCCCTCCAAGCCCCCGGCCACCTCTGAGCAAAGCTCAGCCTCCTGCACGTGGCCTGCCACCACCCTGCCCCAGCCTGCTGCCCTCTGCCTCACCGCTCACGCTCAGCGTTCCCCCAACTCTTGACCTCTGCCCCTTCACCCCTGAGCCTCTCCTACCCTGGCCCTTCTGAAATGCTGTCCTGCAGCCCTTTCCTCGGCAGCACCACCGCCGCACCTCCAGATCCACGTCCAGCCCACTTCTGCTCTGGAAAGCCTTTCCGAGGCCCCCACGCCGGGCGCCTGTTACGGTTCCCTTCGTGCAGTCCATGTCCCCAGCACCGTCACTGCCCCATGTCTGGCCTGTCCCCCCACTAGACTGCACTGGGCAGGGGGGAGGACAGGACCCGAAGCCATCTCAGGGACCACAGTGTCCCTCCTGCCTGGCTGGCGTGTCCTGGGTGGGCTCTGGAGGCACTCGGTGATTGAAGGAAAGGAAGGAAGGAACGAACACATGATTGATTAGGGTCTCAGTGAAACTCTGGGCTCCTGGCCACTGAGTGCCCCGGGTGTTGTCTGGCGGCCCCCTCTCCACCAGCCTTCTCTGGGAATGGGTGTCAGGCCTCGCTGCCTTCTGGCGAGGCAGGGGAGAGGGGAGCGGGGAGCTGAGAGTGCTCTCTACTCTGGACTGTTCCATGTCTGGCCAGAGGCCGCACCCTCTGCCCCTGCTCTTGACGCTGTCGGGACGCGCTCTGGGTTTTCACGGGGCTGGAGAGGAGACGCCACAGCCAGCCAGCAGGTCTCCGTGTGTGTCATGCACACACACACACCCAGCCCCACAGGCCCAGCCAGGGCAGGCCTGAGGCCTGAGGGCTCTGGCAACTTGGCCAAGAGAAAACAAGAGACCGCTTGTTCCAGTTGCAGAAGGCCAAAGTTGAGGAGTCAGGCCCCTGGGGCCGCGGCCCCACTGTGGACACAGATTAGCCTCCCAGGCCCCATGCCCCCTCCCTGTGGAGCCAGAGGCACTGGACACATCTACCCAGAACAAGCAGACCCTCCCTGAGTGAGACACCTACCCCTGGCACCCGCAGGGCTGCACACGGAGCTGGCATCGCTTGCTTGCTTGCTTTCTGTCCCCCCAAGCCCGAGCTGTGCAGTTTGGGAATTTTTCCCCCCCTTCGCTGATGTTTTATTCATGTAAACCCAGCCTGCATCTGTCCTCAGAAGACAAGAGAGAAGATGCAGGACAGAGGGGAGACACAGAGGGGCTCAGAGAGACTGAGGGGCTCGGAGGGGGCACCTCAGGTATGTGTGGGTGTCCCTGTTCAAAGCCAGATAACCTACAAAGATCCAGCGAGATGCGCTCTCTCCCCGCGGCCGCCTGACAACAAGGGGCGCCTTCACTGGGATGCGATTCATTGTCACCTCTTCGTCTATCACAGGTTCCTTTTCAAACCTCTCCACAGCTCGCTGGGGAGGGCCCGGCTCGTCCCCTGCCCTCTGCCACTCTCTCTGGGGCCAGGGAGGAAGCGGGAGGCTTTGTCTGTGCTAATTGTATTGTTAGACCGAAGGTGCTTATGCTCGGCTGTCTAATTTGGGGCCTTTATTAAACATGATTGCTGGCTGACAGGCAGACGAGAGAACCAGCCTCGCTGCCTGTGTAGGGGGAGCCGGATTCAGCACACGGCGAGGCCTGTCCCTGCTACCCACCACTTGCTGCCCCCTCCGGCACACACACCCATGTCACCCACCCCTCACTCATGTCCAGGGGGTTTTATTCCCACAAGGGTTTCAGCAAGCAGAGGGGAAAGAGCTGCTGGGAGGGTCACTGGCCAGTAATGGGGGCTTCCTGGGGGCCTGGAGACTGACTGCCCTCCTCTCATGCCTTGATGAACTCCTGTTGATCCTTCAGGAAGAAGCAGAACGTCCCCTCCCCTGCGAGTCTTCCTCCTCTCCTTCCTTCATTCCTTGGGCTGCCCTGACATCTGCTATAGATGTGGTGTGTTTTTAGTTGACGCACGAGTGGCACTTCTGAAGAACAGGCAGTCTTCCAGGTGTTTATAACTGTTAACTCCTGCAGGCAATATTAACCCTAGGAGGAACACACTCTCCACACTGCTCGGGTGAGGAACCTGACGCACAGAGCGGTTCTGCGACCAGCCCCAGGGCACACAGAGCCTGAGTCCGCCCCGCTCCTGTGTCTGTGCCCTTGACCACTCAGCCGTGGCCTTTCCATTGCCCACATTGCTCTGAAAGGCTCCATGGAAGGAGACTGCACCACAGCGACTGAGCTCCTGAGCCCTCCCACCAGCTTAACCTCCTCAGCGCGAGGAGGGAGGGCAGGAGGTGGGGCCTTGTCCCCTTGCGGCTGGGGTGTCCATGTGCCAGTCTCATGGGATGTCAGCTTGTCGGTGTGGCTCCACCCCCACCCCCCGCCCCGCGCCTGGAACTGAGCCTGCACGGGGTGGGTGTTCAGGAAGTGCTGACCGAGTTGTTTCAGAACCTCACTCTCACCCCAGTGTGGGTGCCAGCGTGCAGGAGGAGGCTGGGCTGAACTGGCTGGAACCTGTGACATTTCCCTCAGCCTCGTAGGTGGTGGGATGTGCCCCATCCACATCCAGGTGGTCCCAGGGTGTGGGCGGAGGACTTAGCAGATAGGAGACCTGGGATTCGGGATAAGCCCAGTCCAAGTCGGCCCACAAACTCGGGGCTCCCTCTGGGAGGCACCCGAGGCTCATCACTTGTTCCGTGATTGAGCGCCTACTGCATGCTAGGCACTGTGCAGAGTGCAGGGGGCTGCTTGGAGAAGCAAGGGGAAGGCGCAGCCTTCACAGGGTGGTGGGACCAGGCGCTTATGTAGGAAGACAACTGTATGCCCAGCCGGTGGAGTGAAGAGGAAGGACCCCTGTCTAGGGAAGTTGGAGAAGGCTTTACTTAAGAGGGGGCCTTTGAGCAAGGCCAGGCAGTCATCCAGGTAGAGAAGGGGTCAAGAAATGCCACGCCGAGGCTTGGACAGAGTCTCAGAGGCATGAGCAAGGCGGTATTTGGAAAATTAGCCAACAGAAGGAAAGGAGGGGTGATGGGGTGGCCAGGTACCTGGGTGTGTTGGTTACTCCTTTGAAAAGTAAACTGGACTTGATATTCCACTAAGGGATGCTCGTAAAAGTGCCCTGGCTGCCTAAACTGGGGCCTAGAAAGATGTTTTAAAATGCAGATTATCCCACCCACAGATAATTCAATCCTGCAAATTGGCGGGGGGCGGGTGGGGCCAACACCCAGGACCATGCATTTCAAACAAGGCCCTGGCTACGGTGTTAGAGGCAGATGACTTAGAAAGCCCGAGCCGGCGCAAGGAGTGACTCGAGGCTCCGGAGGCTGGCCTGGCGTCGCAGCAGGCCAGGCCTGCTCCTCTCCACTAGCAGAAGGGCCCTCACCTCCAGCTGGGGGCGGGACGGAGGCCTAGCGTGAAGGAAGGGCGGACGGCAGCAAAGTCAGCGCGCGGCGCATCCATCTGCCCTGACAGCCAGCAATTACACCGCGTGATCGCCAGATTACTCCAAATGCATTTATTACAGGGGTTAGAAGCGGGGGACTTATTTACTGGCAAATCCATACTCATTACAAGACTCAGCCTAGCCTAGACTGAAAACAGCTCAACTGAAACAAATAATTACCAAAGTCCTTCCAGCACGAGGCTCTCAGGTGGTTGGGGAGAGCCGTGGAGGGGCCCCGGGCACTCTCCATGAAGAAAAGGGAGGAACAAGCCTCGGGTAAAGGATACCCTGCCGCCCACCCGGAGACGATGCGATGCGCATGCCCGCCCAGGGTATGAATATGCAAATAAGCCCCGCAGGGTGGGCTGGCTGACACACTGGGCGCCGAGGGCTCGAGTCCGCCGCCCACACCCGCCGTGGCCGAGAGGCGTGGGGAAGGGGAGCGACCGGGGGCAGCGTTCCAAGACCCAGACTTGGAGATGCAGCGCACGTCCTGAATTGTCCCAGGAAAGATACACTGGGCGGGGCACAGAGATCAAGCCCCCAAGCTGAATGAATGAAAGGATAGCCTAGACAGTCCTTGCCTGGATCTCACAGGCCTGAGGACGGCTGGGGGGTGTGGAGGGGCCACCTCCCAGGGTATCGCGGGGCTGGGGTCTTCTCCGGGTACTCCCACCAGGCGCACACTGTTCTGACCTTGTAGCCACACCTCTGACAGACACTGGGCCTCCTGGGCGCTGTAAACTTGGGGATAGCACATTGGGGTCTCAGGCCTTCCGCACCCACTTGGAACTCTGGGATTCCAGAAAGAAAAAAAAAATCAAGGATTTTTTTTTTTAAGGACTGATAGACCTCGCCTGGACTCTTGCTCCCATTTGACAGATGAGAAAATTGAGGCGGGGCCGGCCGCAGTCTGCTTGTACGGGAGTGCAGCCCCTGGGCCTCTCGGGTGGCGGTATCGGCAATCGGTGCCCTGGGTGGAGAGCTGTCAGGACGATTGAAATGTGGGCTCGGCCTTTCTGCCCGCTGGGCAGACGCTGGCACCGCCACCCGCGCCTTAAATATTCATTCACTTGACAGAACACTAATTAAACAAAGTAAGGTGCATTATTACTTGATTAAAATTTTTATTGGCAGCTTAATTGGTCTGTTAGTTGCCCCTTAGGGAGTTGGTCACCCGCTTCCCCCTCCCCACGCCGTGTGGGAGGGGGCCCCTAGCCATCCTTGCGCCTCCTAGCCCTTCCCAGCCTACGGGGCCACCCGGGAGCCCCGCCCCCCAGCACCCCAGCAGCAGTCGGGGCGCTAGGGGCGGGGCGGGGCGGGGCGGGTGGCTCGAGCCCCGCCCCAAGGCCAGCGGAGCTCGCCGGGGCTCCACCTCCGAATGCACATCCCAGACACCTTGGAGGGGAAGGCCTCAGTTTGATGGGCCTGGAGCTGCCGGGTGACCTACCCATCTCTGGGCCTAGACCTCGGGTTCCCTATGTGCTCCACCGCAGGGCTGCCCCCACAGGCCCTCTATCCAGGCACCTCCCTGCCCACAGCCTCTGTTCCTCCAGTCAGAGTGGGGGTGCCTTGCAGGCAGGTATGGCTGGGGGACCCAGACCTCGCCTGGCCCAGCTGTGGAAGGCCCCAGGAATGACCCCGCGGAACAGGTCGTCTCCCACCCCCTATACAAGTACCCCTCTTGGTGCCACCCCTCTTGGGGGCTCGCCACCCCTGGAGTCAGTGGCTGGACACATCCATCCTAAGTGGAGCTGGAACCTGCGTGTTCCGTCTTCACAAACCATACCTCATACGTGCTTCTCCCGCCTCCCCCTCAGGATGATGGTGGTCTGGAGCCAACCTTTGCTCCTCTCAAACCAGCTGCCCTTTCCCTCTCTCTTCTCCCAGGTCCATCTTCTGGAGGGCTCACATCAGAGGAGAAGGACCAGGGGCTACTCCACACCTTTAGCACTAGTCAAACCCCTGGGTGAGCCTCAGTTTACATGCTAAGTCACTTTGGTCCTGTCCGACTCTTTGCAACCCCCTGGACTGTAGCCCGCCAGGCTGCTCTGTCCATTGGGATTCTCCAGCCAAGAATACTGGAGTGGGTAGCCATGCCCTTCCTCCAGGGGATCTTCCCAACACAGGGATCGAACGTGCGTCTCTTATGTCTCCTGCATTGGCAGCATTTACCACTAGTGCCACCTGGGAAGCCAAAACGGGTGCCCGAACTCATCCAACAGGCATGGCTCGATTGTGGGGCGCTGAGGCAGGAAATTGCCCTCTCCACTCTGAGCTCTCATCTCACCTGCTGCCAGGGCACTGCCTCCATCACCCCACTTTACAGATAGTGGATGCCGAGGGGTCAGTGACATGTTCAGGGTCGTCTGGGGTGGGGGGCGCCCAGGAGAGAGAGAAAGCAGGCTGGGCCGTGGGGGAGTGGCAAGACTGGGGAATGCTACTGGAAAGCCAGGGGTGGGCAAAGCTCTGTCTGTTCTGTTCACATGCCGGCGCGCCAGCTCCTTAGCCCATTCAGCAAACGGTGAACCCGCTCTGGGGGTGGGGCCGGGAAAGAAATGGGCCTTCCCAGGATGGCCTGGGTCTGGGTCACACCCCGACCTTCACCATGCCCGCTACCGCCCCATCCCCATTGCTGGCCCCACTCACCTAGCTGCGGCCCTCTCCAAACCTGCCTGCCTGCTCTCCAGAGAGGATCCAGGCCTGGCTGATGACAGAGGAATCGTCTGGCAGCCCCAGAAGCCGCCGCTGGCGAGCAGGAGGCGAGGTAATTGGCATCGCCGGCTGCGGGAGCAGGAAATGAGCGGCCGCAGGCCGCGTGGAGCGGGAAGCTGTTCAGTGTCATCCGCCTTATCTGGGAACAGGCTGCCCAATTACAGGGCCCTGCCCGCTACACCCAACAGCTGCCGGCTCCCCGCTGCCCCCCTCCCTGGTGTCCTCACAGCATCTCGGGGCCTTGGGGGGCATCTGCTGCCCCTGCCAGAAAGGACCAGGCAGCTGCCCAGGGAGAGGCCTGCCCTGATAGCCACCATCCAGGTACGTAGCACAGGTGCGCCCCCACCCCCGGCCAGGCCTGGCATACAGGGCAGCAGTCACCAGGTCCAGCCCTCCTCACCTCCAGCTGACTGTCCAGGCCGAGCCCTGCCCAGGGCTGCATTTTCTCCTAAGTGTCAGGAGTACTCAGGCCAGGAGCCGAGGTGAGAAGTGAGGGGCACACAGTTGGGTCCCCAGCCGCCCCATCTCAGGGTTCCCTCACGGGAGAACGAGCAGGTCACCCCACTCAGCTGCCTCGCCCC
Organism: Bubalus kerabau; assembly: GCF_029407905.1. Taxonomy (NCBI): domain Eukaryota; kingdom Metazoa; phylum Chordata; class Mammalia; order Artiodactyla; family Bovidae; genus Bubalus; species Bubalus kerabau. The sequence continues at coordinate 8,706,189 of NC_073628.1, forward strand.
CTCTGCCAGCCTCCGAAGGAGAGGATTCATAACTCCGTGGGTGGACAGTGCTCAGAAACGCAGCGCCACTGGGGGCTGTGATAGTCTGTCATGTATTAGGAAAACAGGACGCTAATGGGCTTGCAAGTGCACACGGTGCTGCCCGATATTAGCTGATCACGCAGTGGCTCACAGGCTGGGGCGGGGACAGCGGGCCCAGGAGGGCCGGGCCGCCCTTCCAAACCAATGATGGGGGGGTGGGGGTCGCCTGGGCGCACCGTGTGTGCCACAGAGGCGCAGGGGTGGCACGCGGGAACGAGAAACTGGCTCTGGAATTGGACCCGACTTGAGTTCAAATGCTGTGCCTTCACCAGTTTGGCCCTCCACTTCTGCATCTGTCCGCGTGGTCGTGAGAACTCAGCGGACTCCTGGTCCGAAGGCTCAGACAGCGCTGAGCTCGGAGTCAATGCCCAGCAAGGGACGGTCCCCGCCCCCCTCCTCCCGCAAATGCTCCAGCATCCCTGCATGTCAGGCCCTCCTTTCTGGGAAGGTCCCTGCATGGGGGACACCTTCCCACAGCCCCCCTCCACCGTGGCCCTCGGGATGATGGGTGCTGGGGCGGGGTTGCCTTAAGGACACACACTTAAGTGCCCTCTGGGGCTCCCCGAGTCTCGTAAGAGTCCCCTTCCTTCGTGTAAGAGTCTCTGTCCTTCATGTGAGAGTCCCCTTCCCTTCTCCAGACAGAGAGGGGCTAGATGGCCTCAGGATCTCGCCCCTCCGCCCCTCTCTCTCCGCCTGAAAAGAGGCCATGATGGTCTGTTTGGCCCCAGAGAGCCCTGACTCCCCAGGAGCTTCCCCTGGACTGGGATCGGGGGTCTGGCTGGCTCCTCTCTCTGTCCTAGAGCTGGCACCAAGCGGTCACTTCCCACGAGCTCTGACTCCCCCTCATGAAACTGCTGATCAAGCCGGAGCCGTGCACGAACAGGGCAGACGAGGGTTCTGCCAGTCCTCTGGCTTGAGCACAGGAGCCTCACTTTCTCAGTCCACAGATGGGGGAACTAGGAGGAACCGCAGTAGGCTGTCCCCTCCCCTAAACTCAGCCTCCAGCCAGCTCGGCCCAGAGACCTGCCAGCCTTATAAACTAGCAGCTCGCTGAGGCCAAGAGTGGCACAGGGGCGACCCAGGGTCACCTGATGGGCATGCTGAGAGCAGGCTTAGTGATAAGCGGTGTGGTGCAGACTGGCCTGCAGGGAGAGGCCTAGTGGCAGGGTGACCAAGGGAGGCTTCTTGGAGGAGGTGGCATGGGAGCAGAGACCAGAAGGAAGGCCAGGCAGGCCTGGGCTGGGCAGGGGTCCTGGGGTGGGAAGGCTGGGCCTGTCCTTGTGGCAGTGCACCTGGAGTGTGGACCCAGCCCCGAGCCTGGAGCCCTGAGTCCGGGAGCATAGTATTTATAAGACAGACTGGGAACCTTCGCAGGGGGCAGGACAGGACCCTCACTCACAGCCTCAGCCGGTTCATACCACCCCAGCACCAACTCATGGAGACCCCAGGATTGGCCTAGCACCCCCACTGTGTTCTCAGTTGTCCCCAGTGGTCAACTGGGGCCCCGGGGCCCCCTCTGTCCCTCAACCTGTTGGTATCTTCACCACAACCAGCCCGGCCACTGCCACCACATTCAGGACCTCCCCCCGGAACCCCACGAGGGCTGGGCCGGGAGCCGGGTGGGGCTGGCGCCTACCTGGCCCCCGGCTGTCACTCACAGATGGAGACCCGGGCTCCGTCTCTCCGTCCGTCTGTCCACTCTCTCGTGGAGCCTCCTGTTTGTACAGCTGCTCCCCGTTCCTCACCACCCTCCTCCCTGCAGACAGCTTGGTTGGGCTGTGGGTGTGAATTTCCACTAGGAGGGAGGGGCCGTTCCTTCTGTTGCTGAAGCCTGGGGAGGGAGCATGAAGCCATGCGGAGGGAGGGCTGGGGAAGGGCAGTGGGTTTCCCGGGGAGGTGGAGGGGGGCGCCTGCAGAACAGGGCTGAGATCCAGCTCCCTCTGCCCCTTCTGTGAAGCCAAACAGGTGGGGGCACCCAGGGCTGGATGGCCCCCAGGCTGAGAGCAAAGCGGGCTGTGGTCCCTTTAGTCCTCTAATGCATCCGTCTGGCAACCCTTCCCCACAGGGAGGACAAGCTGTGGTCCCATTTTGTGGATGGGCGGCCCAAGACCCGGGGAGGATTGATAATGTCTCCTGGGGACCCAGTTGCTCACAGAGCTCCCCAAGTGCCCGGCCCTCGTGGCTATCGGTGGGAGCCAGCGTGTCCCTGCTCAGCTGCATCCAGGCTGCTCTGGGGGTACAGGAGCACACCCCAGCAGTCACAAGCCAGGCCTGGTGCTAAGAACTGACCCAGACCAGCGCTCTGTGTAAGGAGGGGGAGCTGAAGCAGTGCAGGGGAGCGGGGAATAGACCCACCCTCCAGCCATCCGTCCGTGGACATTTACTGCTGGTCTAACGTGCCAGGCCCTGGGGACCAGGAGAGAGCTAGGGCTCCTGCTTCTGCAGAGCTCGCTGCCTGGCGGGGACAGACAATGGGTAGGAGCCGCGCTATAGATAGAAAATGTCACTTTATGCCCAGTGCTGGGCAAGGACATGGGCGAGGTGCCCCCCAGCTCCTCCTGGACCCTATGCAGGGGGCCATGTGCGATGGGGACAGGCAGACCCTGAGCTGCCTGCTCCCACCCCAGCTCAGGCTCCACCTCCCCTCCGCACCCCCAGGCTGTGCAAAGCTCCTGTCCCCTGTGGTTCCTGCTAATGAAGGGCAACTCCACCCACCCAGAAACCAGGCTGCTTCCAGCTGGTATTTAAAGAGGCGTCTTTGAGTGTGATGATGGCGCTTGTTCCTGGTCCTGTCTTCTGCCCACCCCGCAGTGTCCCTCTCAAGGTAAACGAGATGATGGAGGACAGAGCTGCCCTGCACCCCTGCTTTGGTCCCACGGGAGCACCTCATCCAGGCCAGGCTCCCTGTGTGGGGCACAGCAGATTCGGGGACGCTAAGGCCTAAGGCTGCTCTCAGGCCACATCAGTTGGCTGTGAGTGAGGGTCAGCTTCTGGATCAGGACTAGTGAAGCAGGGAAGGCTTCCTGGAGGAGGCAACGTCAGCACAGAAAAGAAAAGGCAGGTGGCGGCCAGACTTCAGTGCGTTGGGAAGTGGCAGGTGGGAGATTCATCAACTGTTCAAGAAATTCAGCTGTGAGGGGGAAGAGAGAAAGAAGGCTGCAGCTAAAGGGAAAGAGGAGGTTCAGGGAAGGTTTTTTTTATGTTTATTTATTTATTTGGCTGTGTTGGGTCTTAGTTGCGGCACATGAGATCTTCATTGCGTCATACAGGGTGTTTCATGGGCTCTCCAGCTGTGGCGCCTGGGCTCAGCAGCTCAGTGGCATGTGGGATCTTAGTTCCCCAACCAGGGACCAAACTCACGTCCCCTGTATTGCAAGGTGGATTCCTAACCACCGGACCACCAGGGAAGTCCCAGGGAGAATGTTTTTAACAGGAGACACTCAAAGTCCTTAAAAGCTGCCCAGAAAATGCTATCTGAGGAGGGCTGGCCACTCAAGAGGAATTTCAAAGGGAAGACCCCTCAAGGTAGGAAGGAAAGGGCTGGCCAGGCAGGGGTGGAGACCAGGAGCAAGAAAGTTTAGAAACTGGGTAGGTAGCAAGAAGAGGGGAATTTCTGTCTTCTCTGAGAAGTGACAGATGAGGTCATCTTTCTCCCCAGGAAGGACTTGCCAGTTTAAGAGATGAGGAAACTGAGGCCCAGGAAGGTTCCACGGCTTGCCCTTGGCCCGAAGACTCTCTGGAACTCAGTGGCTGGCTGCTAGCCTATACCCTGTCAGGCATCTCTGGCCTGAGAGGGGATGAAAGGGGTAAGGGCCCAAGGGCACCCTCCGGGGAGCCCAGCGGCCCCTCTGTTGGTATCTGCTGGAAACACCGCCCGGCGTTTGTAGGGCAGCGTGTTTCCCAAAGCTCTCAGATCATCAAGCTCGCTGCTGAGCGCAGCCTCCTGGGGAAGCAGCAGCTGCCTTCTTCGCAAACTTGTTAATAATCCCTGCTGTCAGGCGGTCCTTCTTCTGTCTAACCTAAATCTCTCCTGTTGTGGCTGAGCCAGCGGCCTCTACACGGCTCGGCCATCCTGGAGTGGCTGCCATCGCCCCGCGCCCGAGGTCCACACTGCCCCTTGCCCTCGGCTGTGGCTGCTTACACCGGTGGGTGACCGTCTCCCCGGGTGCCTGTCTCCCTGCTCTCTTCCCAAAGCTCCTCTCTGAGCTGAGACCTGCCCTCTGACCCCAGCTACTACCTGGCTCCTCTCTCCTGCCTGGTGGGGGAAGGCCAGGACTTTCACAGGCTGGGGCACCTCCTGCCACCCGGGGCCAGGTCTCCCTTCCTGAACCGGGCTGGAGATAAGAGTTAGGGGCACCACCTGGGTGGAGCACTTAAACGGTGCCCAGTGGGCAGGAAGCACTTGCTGAGGACGCGCCCCCCAGGCCATGGGTGAGGTGGGCAGGACGGTGTGGAAGGACCCCAGGACGTGGCCTCACATCTCAGCCCTGTTGCTAGCTCCCGGGTGACCCTGAGCAGACCCTTCCCCTCTCCATCTCCTTCCCCACCTGCAGGCAAGTGAGAGGCTCTGGAGCCGGCGGCTGTAGGACCAGCCCGGGAGCAGCCAGAGAGGGACTCCGGTTCCCCTGAACCCACCGCCCCCAGGCAGGATCCCTGCATTCCCCCAACCTGATCCAGCTCTGGGGCCATGTGTGCCAAGGCATCTGGATCCAGGAGCATCCGTGTGGCCTCAGACTGGCCCTGCCTGCCCGCCCCATCCAGGCCTGGGTTCCTGGCCACACTCCCATAGGGCGCACGGACATCCCTGACCCCGCATCTCAGGCCCCCAGGACCGCTGGCCTGGTCTGGCAGCCACCTCCAGATCCCAACCTGCAGGAAGCCGTGGGCTGTGACAGCCCCATCTGCAGAGCCCAGCCTGGTTAATCTGCTTCATTAAAGTCACTAATTAATTGGCTTAATTAAAAGGGTAACCTGGAAGCCCGCAGAACTACGTCCTAGCAAGGCACGAAGCTACACAGAGGCAGCCCTAGCGCTGAGAAGGGGAGCACCCCCCGGCCCCCCAGCATGCCCATCCTAGGGCCCAGCCCCGGAGGATAGCCCAGACACTATCCCCGGCCTACCTCGGCCTGGTGACTGCTGTTCAGCGACACCCCACACCCTGCACCCCACACCCCCCGCAGTCAGGCCCAGCGCGCCAGGCGGGAGTCAAAAGTCCCACATTCATATGCACCGCTTGGCTGCAGTTAAGAGCCCAGAATGTAAGTGGACCGTAATTAGAGGCACAGGCAGGCTGCAGCCGATAAAGGTCAGCAGGCCGGGAGGGAGGGATGTCCGCAGTAGAGAGGCCAAGCCTGGCCACAGCGTGCCTGTCCCACGGGGAGCTGGGCGGGCTCGAGCCAGGGCTGTTGGCACCGCTGCAGAACGCCATCTGGGCAAGGAGCCTGTGGACCACCAGCCCCCAAATCACGAAGCTTCTGGGGTCAAGACAACCGGCTTTAGGTCCCACCTCTAGAGACTGGGTGATTGTGGCATTCATTCTTATTTATTTATTCCTCCGTGTTGGGTCTTAGTCGCGGCATGTAGGATCTTTTTTAAAATATTAATTCATTAACTGGCCACGTCGGGTCTTAACGTGGCAGACGGGTCTTTGTTGCGCCGCGCGGGGTCTTTCACTGGGCACCAACCCTCGAGTCGTGACACGCCAGGCCCAGTAGTTGCGGCGCTCAGGTTGAGTTGCTCTGTGGCACGTGGGATCGTAGTTTCCCAACCAGGGATCAAACCCATGTCCACTGCATAGCAAGCCAGATTCTCAACCACTAAGTCCCCAGGATCTTTTCTCAGTTACAGCATGCGAACTCTTAGTTGCAGCGTGTGGGATCTAGTTCCCTGACCAGGGATTGAACTCGGGTCCCCCTGCATTCCCAGGGAAGTCCCTGAGCCCTCGTTCTTCATCTGCAGAACACCTGCCAGGGATGCCTGGCAACTTGCCCTTGCAGGAAGGAAGGCCCTCCCCAGCTCAGCAGAGAGTGCTGAGATTGATTAGCCATGTCTGCCCAGGGCAGTGGGTAAGGAGAGGAGGCTTGCGTGCCACTCTGATCCCAACCATCCTGCCAACCTCCAAAGAGGTTAATCTCTTGTGTCAACATTTCAAACCTTTCCCACAGTCAGAAAACAATTCTCATAACTCCTCGAATATAAGGCACCAGTGCCGGAAATGGTTTTTACCAGTCTTCATTTGTGTGAGAGCCAGACACAACTTAACAAGTAAACAACGACAAATTCATCTGAGCTTCCCGCCGCCCTTTGAGATTCGGAATCGAGCATCCCTGGTTCAGAACCGAGGCTCCGGTGGCCTGTCTGGAGCCGTCCCCTGGCCTGGAGTGTATTCTTTCTCACTGGAAGAAGGTGGGGTGGGACATCACCAAGGAAGGAATTTGCACTGGTGTGGAGACCCTGCTTTCCTCCCCCAGACGCTGCCCGAGATGCCAGCCAAGTTCACGGGCAGCCCCCACCTCTTTCTCAAGCAGAAATGGCATAAACACCATAACACGATGCATGGGGACCAAGTGGCCCTGGAATATTCACTCACTGCCTTTCTCGAAGCCCCCAAGAGAGGACAGACAGGACTTTGGGATGGGGTGGGGGTGGCCCCCAAGATCCAAAGGACCCCAATTAGGCCCCAGATTCCCTGGGGGATGAGAAGGGAGTGAGATCAGAGGCCATGGGGCCTCTGTCCATCAGTTTAGGATGTGGAAGTGTTCGTGGGGGTGGGAGGGAGCCCCCTGAGGGTCCATGGCCCTAGCCCTGCCCATGTGATGGACAGGGCCTAAAGGCAGTCTGGCCAGCCCGCTGTGCAGGGAGGAAATCACCAACCTTGGCCCCCTGGACCAACCTTGGCACTCAAGGACCCTGAGCTCAGAGAGCAGAGTCATTTAGGCCCAGGTCCGGGCGCACAGGGGCGTCAGCTCACAGCCCTCACTGAAGCCCACAGTGAAGCTGCAGGGTGGGGGCTCAGGGCCCCCAGACAGATTTAGCCTCCTTACAAACAGCTGTTAGCCTGCTCAGCCGACAGCTCTGCCCCCGGCCCAGGAGCCAGAAGCGAGGTTCCAGCGAGGGTGCCCCTGCCCAGCAGGGATGAGGCTCCATCAGAGCCAGGCCCCGGGGAGGGCGGGGCCGCAGCTCGGCTCTCACTACCAACAGTGTGAGGCCAAGCTGCCAGAGTCCCTGCACCCTCCCAGCTTGAAGACGCCCCCCCATCACCCACGTGGGTGTCCATGGGGCTGTCAATGCTGGTGTTTTCCCAGAGCTGCTTCACCCGGGGGAGCCCAGCCCCTTCCCTTCCTTGACCAGGCACCCACAAGACACGAGCTTCTGTCCACACACTCCCATCCCGGCATCCCTGGCCCCATGTTACAGATGAGGAAGTTGAGGCCTGGAGAGGAGGCCAGGTGAGCGGCTAGAGGAACTCCAGCCTGGGGCTCTGGAGCTGCACCCACAGGCAGGCCTCCATGGGGTCTCCTCCCTCCCCAGGCAGGCGCAGTACCTGGGCCCAGACCCCTGGACCCAAACCCCAGGGCTTGTCCTGGATAATGCAAATCTGTCCTTCCTGGGTGGGAATCCTCAGGTGCGGGGCGGGAGGGGGGCTGGACCACTTAGAACCCAGCACGGTTCGGCCGAAACCCACCTGCTCAGTCTAACAGCTGGGTGACCCCATCAACGTTGTGTGGCCTTCACTGCACCCAGCCCTGGGAGCGGGGACTCTCCTCCCTGGGGGACCCCTGGGAGTGGGGGTCACATGGCGGGGAGTGGGCCCAGATGCATCCACAGCTACATGGTCAGGAATGAGCGGTGCTGGGACCAGCTTGTCCTCCCACGGGCTGCCTGCGACTCTGCCCACGGGACAGCAGCCACCCCCAGGGCGGCAGGCCGGCTACCCCTCCGTGGGCAGGCAGGGAGAGCACTGGACTCAGAGTCACGTCATGGGACTGCGCCCTGGCCCGGCCTCTTGGGAGCTGAGCGTCCTCTGGGACCGCCTGTCTCTCTGGGACTGGGGTCCCTCACTTGGGAAAAGTAGCCATCGCTCCCACCCACAGGCTGGTGTGAGTCCTGGAGGGAGCCAGCAGGGTTGAGCAGAGGACGTGGAGCCCGGCAACTGGCTCCCCTGTGGGGGTTGCCGGCGCCTGCTCAGGCGGTGCTGGGGCGTCAGGGCCCAAGAGCCTGACTGCCCACCTTCGGGAGCAAGCCCAGGGGAAGAGCAGACGATCGCCCTCACCATTTCACCAGGCTGCTCGTTATGAATATTAATAGCATTAATTATTTCTAATCTGGCATCCAGGCCCAGGCTGGCTGTGAGTGATCCCCAGGCCCCCGGGCTCCAGGGGAGGCTCAGCCCCTCCCCAAGGCTGTGGGATCTGAGTCTGGGGCACACTTCCGGGGCAGCGCTGGGGGCGGTGAGGAGAGGCCCAGCCCAGCCCTAGCAACGAAGGGGCCTACAGACAGGATTCCGCCTGGGGGTCCCCTAGGAAGGTGCCATGCAGGCTCAGCCCCCATTTCACAGATGGGAAAACCAAGTCAGCTCAGGATGAGAAGGTGGCAGGTTCGGCCACAGGGGAAGCCCAAATAGACGCCGCCTGCCCCTCACCAGCCAGATACCCACACATCTCCCGGAGCGGGTTTCCTGGGCTCTAAAAGGGGGTGACGGGACCTCCCTCACAAGGGGCTGCAGTGCAGCTCAAGGTCGAGGGCTTGGAACTCTGCGGGGCGGGCAGTGGCTCTGCCTCCGTGCACCGTCGCGGCGTTCGGGTGCTCAGCAGAAACGCACTTAAGAATGGGCTCTGGCTCGGGTCCCGGTGGCACCCCGAGAGCTACGTGACAGGCAGCGAATGTCACCTTGACAGAGCCTCAGTTTCCTCATCTCTAAAATGGGACAAATGACTATGCACGGCCTGTAGGGCTGCCCTGAGGAGTCAAGGAGACAGCACACACCGATCCCAGACAGTCTGAACTCTGAACAGCAGTAGCTGTTGTCGTTATTGCTGTGACTGTTGTGTTGTTGTTTTTAATTAGCCCGTCAGCTTCCACACCTCCTCCCCAAGCCTGAGTCAGGCCAGGGCCCAGCACTCTCCAAGGCCAGGTCTGGGAAGAGTTCCTGGGTCTGGGCAAGACTGACCACACCCACTCCCGGCCATCCGGGGGTCCAGGGCTGCCCCTCCCCGCAGAGACCCCAGCCTCCTGCAGACAAGAGCCTCTGTCCTGCTGACCCCAGGTCAGGGCAGGGGCAGTGTGTTGGCACAAAGGCCGGTCTCTGTCTATGCCTGCGGCGGGGGCAGCTGCCCACGGAGGGCCCTCCCGCCACAATGAGGCCTTTGAGCAGCTACCAGCAAGAGCTGAGCTCTCCTTGAAGGCCCCCGGCTCTCACAAGTCTTGTCTGTCTGTGAGGCCACCGGGCCAGCAGGCAGCTGCCGTGGGGGAGGAGGGCCCATGCCCACCCTGCTGCTGGGCATACCGCCTCCCCGGCCTCCTCTCCCCCGGAGGATGCCTGGCCAAGGCGGGCTGCAGCCTGAGAGCCAGCTTGGGCCTCGGGGGATGGAGGGGAGAGCTGGCCCACCTCCCTGCTCAAGTGACACTTCCAGGCTGGGCACACTGAACACGGGGAAAGCCCTGTGCCTCCCACCCCAGGCTCGCAGGAAGGCACTGCGGGGCCAGGGCGCAGCCTCCAGGCTTCCCTTCCTCTTAGCCTCAGTTTTCCCACCTATAGAATGCAACTTCCAAGTGCAGGCCCCACCTCCACCCCCAGAGCATCTGTGAGAGTCAAATGAGACCCGCATTTAAGGCTTCACCCCGCGCCCAGCAGGTGCGAGACACAGAGACAACCCACCTAATCATGACCATCACAACTCCTACCTGGACCCCGCTTCAGCCCCAGCTCAGCCTGGGAACCTTGGCCTGGAGACGGAGCCTCTCTGAGTCTCTGGTTTCTCTTTTATAAGATGGGCCAATGCCACCCACTCTCAGGGCTGCTGTGAAGGGAAAGCCATTTATCAACCAGCCTCAGGCTCAGGAAGCCTTGCTTGGATGAATTAACGAATCCCAGATTCCACTCCAGAGTTACGTTACAGGGAGGCCTGCCCAGCGCTGGGGGATGGGAGGCAGGAAGGGCTGGTTCCCGCAGGCAGTCAGGGGCAGCTTTCCGCTGGAGATGGCCAGTCACCCAAAGTGGGGATTGAGGGGCCTTCTGGACCCAAGGAACAGCTGAAGTGTGAGTTATGTCGTCCACAGGCCTCATGGGGGAGGGTCTGGAGGAGAGGATGGCAGGCTGGGAAGGTCTGAAATGCCAGGCTTTGGTCAGTGTTTCAGGACACAGGGAGCCACGGATGATCTCAAAGCCAGTGAGTGACTGGATTGAGTATGAATTCTTAACTGTCTGGGAGTGTCTCTGCTAGAGGGCAGGGATGGGGGACATTTCCACATAGCACACTCTTTGCTGCCGCTGCAGTTTAGAGCTGGTCAGCAGTGTGTGAGAAGGGGGCTTGGGGCCAAGCAGAGCTGTCCGGAGCCTGACCCTCCGTGGGTCCTAGTCCCAAAGCCAGCACTGCCCAGGGCTACCCTGATGCACCCCTGTGGGCGGCCCTGCACCCAGCATGGGGGATGCAGAGCCTGGGTTCAAATCCCACCCTGCCCTGACTTGGTACGAACGACACTGCCTCTCTGAGACTCTGTCTCCATGTCCGTGAGGCAGGAAAGGATGCCTGAGCCCCACGGTGGCCCTGAGGACCATTAAGTTCAACACTTGAAGGCGTCTGCGGGAGGGGACCCCTGTTCCCTCCTCTGGGGCACCCTCACCTTGGAAGAGGGGAGCCTGGGGACCAAGGGGGACCCGGGTCTCTGTGGGGCCCCGACCAGAGGCAGTAACCGCCAGTGTTCAGATCCCACCTCTGCCTCCTGGGAGCTCTGTGGTCGCGACCCTCCATGCCTCAGTTTCCTCACGTGTAATAAGACAGTGGACACTTCACGGCACAGAGATGCTCTGAGGACCACATGAGACGAGCCCGGGGAGCTCTGGGCCTAGGGTGAGGACTCAGTCACTGCTGTTGTTTCCACATGGCTGGTTCTGAATACCCTCCCGTCCCGCCAGAGAGGCTGAGGCCGCTTCCTGTTTTGGGGTGTCCAGAGGTGCAGGGACTTGGGGAATCACACAGTTCATGGCTGCAGGGGTGTGGGGCCCCCCAGTCACCCTTCCCAGCAACCAGCTCCCCCTCCCCACCCGGGAGACCCTCGGAGCCGCCTCTGGACTCTGCATCCTCAGGACCCAGCCAGGTGGCCGTGGCGCCCACTCATGCCAGAATCAGGGCAGAAGGTGCTCAGCCGCACCCCAGTCCACACCGAGTCTGGGGCTGAACAACACTGTCCCGAGTCCCCCCCTCTGCCTGTCAGGGCCCCGGAAACACGGCCTGCACCTCCCCCAGTCCAGGCCACCGGGTCAGCCAGGTCCAGCTGCACCTGGTCCAACAGGTCCCATCCTCGCAGGGCCAGGCTCCCCCCACCTCCTGAGTCGGGGGAGAGTGGGGTGCCCCTCCTCCAGCTGCCCCACGAAAAGGGCCTCGCTGCAGAAAGCCGGCTGAGTAAATAATGACATTTCCTCCTCTCTCCTGCACTCTTCGCCCCTTTCCCTTCCACAAATAAATTATCAACATGCCCAGGTCCCTGCGGAGCGGAGCATATCGCTGGGAACAATGAAAAAGCTTTTAATAGGATTCCAGGAGCTGCAGCCACACGCTCAGGGCCCTAATGGAGATTGCTCCATGACCGCAGGCCGCCCATGCCTGCGCCCCCCGCACCGCCAGCTCCTCCCGGCCCGGCGGGCAGCGAGGCCCCGCGGGCTGCCCGCTGACGTCACGGGCAGCATTTGGCTCCAGAGAACCCAGAGGAGGGGGCGGCACATGCCACCACCCCGCGGGTCCACTGCCAGCGATCAGGCCGACCCCGCGCCCCGGGAGGCCGACCCGGCCAGGAGGGCCCTGCCTGGCCCCCCCCCGCCCCCGCAGGGCTCCTGGTACCTCCACCAGCCTCCCCTGGTCTTCACACCCCACTAGGGTTAAGGGGCAGACTGCGCCTGCACACCGTGAGGCCTCAGGGAGGGGAGCTGAGTGCAGGGGAGGGCCGCGGCCTAGAGGGGGCTCTGAGCCCAGAGGACACAGCCAAGGAGGGGCCAGGTAGAGAGGGGAGCAGGGAAGATGAACCTCCCTGCCTCGGCTTCCCGACTGAGGGCATCTGTAAGGACCAAGGGTGCCTCGATGGTTGCCCTTCCTTGGTGTGACCTTCGGTAACTCACTTCAGCTGTGTCTGAGTCTCCTGGGGTAAGATCAGGATAATAATAGCCCACCTCAGAGGCGTGTTGGGGGGACAAACCCAGTTAATACCGCCGGCTGGGTAGCAGGTGCAATCTGTGGGCTGCTACCTCTAGGACCACGACCACCATGTCCTTCCTTATGTGTTGGGGGTGAGGGGTAAGAGACCCTGTCCTGGCTATGCGATCTTGGTCCAGTCACTTTGCGCCTCGGTTTTCTCTTTGATAAAACGGCTTGTTGTGAAGCCTCAAGGAGTCCTGGCATAGCGCTTCGCGGCACGCGGCGTAGACAGTAAGCACTCAATAAAGGCAGTCGTGATGGGCTTGCTGCTGCCCTCCCAGGAGGGATCTAGTCACCGGTCCCTGTGCCTGGCCTCCACCCGAGGCCTGGCACACAGGAGGTGCCCAGGAAGTAAATAAAAGGGGAACCCACCTGACCCCATACCAGGGGACTCACCTGGGCAGAAGGTGAGTCAGAACTCACCAGTCCCACGCTCTGCCTTTTCACAACTGGGCCCTGACCCCTCTCACTCCTACCACCCCCCAACCCTACTGCTTCCCGGAGAACTTGGGGGCTCAGTTCTCCCCAATCCCCCCAACGTACCCACATTCCAGCCTGACCCTCATCACAGCTGAGTGGTCTGGGTGCCCTCCTTTCCCCCCATCTGTCCACCTGCTACCCACCTGGGCTGCAGACGTCAGAGACCAACCTCTGCCCAGTGAGCCTACCAGCCAAGACGGGCAAGAGGCTAGCACGTGCAGCCCCCTAACTTCCAGATCCCCCAGCAGGGCCAGCATCCTGGCCCTGAAGCTGGCAGGACCTGACCTATTGCTGAAATGCAGTCACTGCTGGTTCCTACAGAGCCCATTTTGGACACTGTCACCCTATACCTTCACACTGACCTGGGGACGTGCGCTCTGTTGGCCCATTTCACAGGTGTGGAGACTGAGGCACGGAGAAGGAAAGTGAGGTGTCCGGGGTACCTAGCCGATAAGTAACAGGTAGGACTGGAACCCAGGTCACCAGCCTCCAGAGCTGGGGCGCTTCTGCTCTACGGTCCGGCTGCCTCCTGGTGGATCCTGACTTCCACCTGGCCTTGGACAAGGCATTTCTCCACTCTGTGCCTCAGCCCCCCTAGTCACAGTGGGAAGAAAAAGCCAGGCAGAGTGGGGGCGTGCCACCGCCCAGCCCCCTCAATAGCCACGTCTAGAGGTGTCTCAGGGCTCAGAGTCCCAGCGCCATGATGCTCTTGGGTCCTTTGGGACCTGGTGGTCCAACCCCTTGGTCAACAGTAGTGGGGAAACTGAGGCATACAGAGAGGCCCAGGCTCTGGCTGGGCAGTGGGGAATAGGGGAATGTGTGTGGTCTGCCTCCCTGAGACAGTGGGCAGTCTCTAGCAGGTACAGCCTCCATAAGGAGGGGAACGGCTTCCGAGACCCCTGCCACCCTCTCTCTGCTAGGAACTGTCTCTCTGTTCACTGGCCAGCCCTGCCCAGGGGGCCAGCCCTTCCCCTGATGCTGGTCCCAAGCAGATGTCCCGGCCGAGTGCCATGCCAGCCTGTCTGCTGGGCTCCCTCCTGGGGTCAGAGGTCAGGCTGCAAGGCTGACCGTCTCTAGGTCTTCTCAGCTGGGGAGGGCTTGAGCAGGGGCTGTCACCCCAGCTTCTCACTCCTTTGCACCCACCCCCTCCCCAGGGAGCTGTTGCTGTTGTTCAGTCACTAAGTCTTGTCCCACTCTTTGTGACCCCAGGCTTCCCTGTCCTTCACCATCTCCCGGAACTTGCTCAAACTCATGTCCATTGAGTCAGTGATGCCATCCAACCATCTCATCCTCTGTCGTTCCCTTCTCTTCCTGCTCTCAATCTTTCCCAGCATCAGGGTCTTTCCCAGAGTCAGCTCTTTGCATCAGGTGGCCAAAGTATTTGAAGTTCAGCTTCAACATCAGTCCTTCCTATGAGTATTCAGGGTTGATTTCCTTTAGGATCAACTGGTTTGATCTCCTTGCAGTCCAAGGGACTCTCAAGAGTCTTCTCCAGTGCAACAGTTCGAAAGCATCAATTCTTTGGCACTCAGCCTTCTTTACGGTCCAACTCTCACATCCATATATGACTACCGGGGCAAGGGGAAGCACAGGCCACCCTGTCTACATGGGCAAGAGGAACAGGGGCTGCACAGGAAGAGGCCCTGGGCAGTGTGGGTGGCAGCCACTCAAGGCTTTTCTTAGCAGGGGGGTTTTGGGTGGGGTGGGGGTGGCTGTGGGGTTCATTCAGAGATCCCCACTCAGCCCGGCTCAGGCCACAGGTTAAGAGGGACGGGTGTGAGCCTTGTGTGCAGGAGTGTGAGTGTGTGGATGTCCTGTCTCCCATCCTGGCCTGACTCTGCCATGACTGGGACTCTGCATAACTCATCAGTGGTGGGGTCTGGGGCTGGCCTGCCCTGGGCAGCCTCTCTGAGCCTCCCCACCCCCACTGAACCTAAGCCCCCTACTCAGGGCAGGGGCAGCCCAGCCCAGCCTAGGAGCCCAGTGGGCCTACCAGGAGCCAGATTCCCTGAGCCGGAACCAGGCCCCTCAGGTCTGACCACAGCAGAGCGTGTTTTAAATCCAGGTCATCCCAGGAAAGCCAGGGGGCAGCTCCCTCGAGAGCCTGCGGGAACATCCTTGACCCAGGACCCAGGGGGGGAAGCTCCTTGAGGGGCAGCTCAGTCTGGCCGATTTCATCCCCAGGAGGCCCAGCGGGCAGGTTGGACCTTCCACTGCCACCACACCAGCTCCCAAGGCATTTCAGTCACGGCTTCATCTTTCACTCACCCATTCATTCATCCGCCTGCACCACACTGCACACCTACTGCGTGCCGGGCCCCCTGCCAGGACTGGGGATGCACCAGTGAGCAAGAAAGACAGACACAACCCCCACCCTTAGCCATCCCTGCCACACAGGGCCTCTGATCCCGATCCCTGGTCCCCAGCCCCCATCACCACCCAGGACCAGCCCAGCCGGGCATCCCCCACCCAGAGCAGCCTGTGCGCTGACCCCCCCCAGGGTCCCCTGAAAACTCAGCTCTCCTCTCTGCTCCACCAGGCAGTCCTTGGCAGCCCGCCCCCAGGAGAAGCCCATCCTGGCGCCAGCGCGCAGCAGCGTGTGTCGGGACTTGTTCCCGCAGCCCTTCCCAGGCAGGCGTCGCTGGAGGTGGAGGCTGGAGGGGTGACGGCCGACGAGAGCGATTTGCTTCTGTAGATAAATGCCGACGCCTGTCCTCTCCGCTGAACTCAGTCCCCCTTTCCTCGCTCGTGCGCTTTCTCCTTTTTTTTTTTTTTTTACAGTTTGCTAAATCTGTTGTAATCTGGTGCCAACGATTAATTCAGGCAGAGGGAGGGATCAAGAGCAAAATGAAGCTGCCACAGAGCTGCTTCTCGAGAGCCGTGCAGACAGGAGCAGCCAGGACAAGCGTCTCCGTCACCCCACTTTTAATCCCAGTTTTAATTAAGTACAAAGCCGTCCCCCAAAGGCTCAGCCGCTGCCTCCCTGCTAGCGAACGCCTGCGCCGCCCACCCCCCCCACCCCCCCGCAACACTGTACCCAGAGCCTGCACACCGGGGCCGGCCGCCCTCCAGAAGCCCGGGTAGGCGCTCTGCCTGGGAGGCAGTGTCCCCTAGTGGTTAGCTGAGCCCCATACAGCTGGGGCCTGGAGCCTCCAGGAAGCCCCGCCTATGCTCCCTTCTTCCCCAGCCCCCGTCTGAGGGATGTTCCGAGCCAGGGGAGGGGACGCCCTTCATCACTAGCAGTCCTCAGTCTACACCAGGGTCCGCCGCCCCCATCAGAAACAAGCCCAGAGATTCCCCTCCTGGCCCATCAGAGACTGCCCCCGCAGGTGGACACACAGCTCTCTCGGGAACAGGGGACCACCCTGCGCCCAGGAAGCCTGCCCTTCCAGGGCCCCCGGCCCAGGAGGACAAGGCACCCAGTCGTTGTTGAGGTTGGCCTGAGAGTCCTGAGAGATGGAGATGGACCGGTCAACAGGACCCAGGGAGACAGGACCCAGGCCCCCAACAGACCCAGAGGCCGCCCCCCTCCCCACAGGCTCCCTGCACCTGCACACACGGCTCCTTCTGCGGGCTCTGTCCTCCGGGCCCCTTCCTCCTGCCCCTTCTCCTCACCGACTCCTGTTCCACCCTCACCCCCTTGGCTGAAGCACCCACTCCCCTCATCCCAGGCCCCAGCAGGCTCCCTGGCCACCCCCACCTCACGGGGCTGCCTTCAGCATGCCCAAGGCTCCGAGGTGGGAGAGAAGGCATCTGATCACAGTCTGACCCCCGTTCCCAGCTGTAGCTCCCTGAGGGCAAGACTTGCAGCTGCTCTGGTTTCCCTCTCCCCAAGCCTCCCTCCACCCCCCGGAGCCCAGCCCCGCGCCTGGCCACAACTGGCGCTCAGCACTGAATGAATGAACGGGTGAATGGGCAGGAACGGAGAAAAGGAGGGAGGGAGAGAAAGACAGCAGAGCCAGGGGTGCCATGTGAGCCAGCCCCTCACCACCGCCACAGCAGTGTCTAGGCCCACCCCCCCAGGTCCCCGACACCCTCACATCCCCACCTTCGCCAGGTGGGAGGCCGCATGTGCAAGGCCACCGTGGGAGACTCAAACCCCAGGGCTGCACTGGATCCAGCAAACAACTTCCACGAGGCGAGGCAAGGCCCCCAAATGCTGACATCATCCGCAGAGCCGCTGACCCCAGGGAGCGGCTGGGCTCTGGGGGCCGCAGGCGGGCGGCGATAAACAGACATCCACCCGCCGCTCAGGCAGACAGGCCTGCACCGACACGGCCCTCTCTGCTCCGGCTGATGTTGGGGGGTGCCGGGCCGACTGGGGTCGCATGGCATGGCAGGAGCAACCTGGGGTCACATGGTCCGTTCACCTGTCTTTTCCTCTGGCCATCTGCCCCCACCTCTCCTGGCCTTCTTGGGGTGACTGCCTCGGGGCAGAGGACAGAATACAGCTGCCTCGTGCCTGGTACAAGCTGGAGCAGGCCTGAACTTTGTCTCGGGAAGAACAACCCAGCTGTTGGGGAGGGGAACCCCAAACCCACGCAGCAAGCAGGCCTGAGGCCCATGCCAGCCCCACCCTTCCAGAGCCCTTGAGGCCCCTCTGAGTGGTGAGCACCCTGGGGCAACCCTTCACTGCAGGCATTTGGGACCTCAGCCACGCCCACACACCCCCACACCCCTCCTGGTCTGAACCCTCACAGCCCATACGCCCCATCCCATGAGGGCTCGGAGACGAAAACCCCTCAGCCTCACCCCTTAGCTCCTGGGTGCTCCCACGACACTGGCGCTGCCAGCCCCCAGCCCACTGAGATGAGATCCCACCCAGAATGGACTTTGCAGGCTGGGGTGGGAGGACCCGGGGTAGTCCTTCCTGCTCCTCCAAGGCCTGAAGAAGCTGAAAGCCCTCAGCCCAGCATGAGCCAGGGGTGGGGACCCCAGGGTGCACCACCCTGCTAGGCATAAACTCTGCTAGACGCTTCAGATGCATCGTCTCACGGGGGGTTTCCCCACGGTGGGTACTGCTCTTGTCCCACTTTACACATAAGGATATCGAGGCCCAGTGAGATATAGTCACTTGCCTGAGGTCAGCAGGCCAGGCGGAGAACCCTCCCCAGGAATCACAACCCTCCCTGAGGACCCTGGGGGCAGAAGCATGGGCCCTGCCGAACCCCCACAACAGCCCCAGACAGGCCCCACCTCTGAGACGAGGCCGTTTCTCAGCCCTGACTCCGGGGCAGCCTGGCTGGCTGGGGAGCTGGCTGCCAGCAGGTCCCCATTTGCCAGAGGACACGTAACAGGGCCATCCGCCTCTCGGCTCAGGGCCTTAACCCACTCCCCGCACTCCTGAGCCGTCCGCCCCCTCCCAGCACTGCCTCCCTGCCCGCTGCCTCTGTCCCATCTGACTGGGCAGAGGGGGCTGTGCCCAGCTGGCCTCAGGGGCCTCATCCCCCTCCCCCAACACGAGAGCAGCCGCTTCTTGACACCTGCCGCTGCGCTGGGCCTCGGCGGGCAGTCAGCTGGTTCCGGGCCTGCCTCTCTGTCCCCTGACACCTGCTGTGTGAGGTCCCCCTGGAGCGCCCATCCATCTCTCAGCTGACATGGAAGCAGGTACACACACACCCTGCCGTCCCACACTCAGGGTGCCCACCCATTCTCCCAGGGTGGGGGAGCCGCTGCATCCCCCTGTGCAAGCAAGGAAACGGGTCGCCAGAGGGGCAGGCCCAGGGCCACCCCCTGGGTGACACGGGCTCAGCCACCAGTCCTCAGTCTGCACAGAGTGGAGTCTCGCAGGCCAGTGACCTGCATGCAGAGCCCTGACAGCAGGTGATGCGCTGGGGTGGCAGCTCCCATCGCCTCCTTAGAGTCCAGCTGAGGGGACCTCCCAGGGGCTGAAGAGGAGGAGGTGCCGGGTCGGGGTCGGGGGACACACCAGGAAGGGCTCTGACACTGTCTACCATCAGCCCCCCAGCCTTTGGGGAACATGACCCCTCGGCCCTCCAAGGCCTCTGCAGGTGCCCGCAGCCCTTGGGGACCCCTTCAGCCCTGGAGCAAGACATCTGTCCACCTCGCTCTACGATGTAATGCATCCTGTCCCCGATCCTCCAAGCTCAGCCTCAGGGGTGAGTACACTCAGCAAGGCAAAGTGAGGTTCAGAGAAGCAGGGACTTTCAGCCAGTAAGTGGAAGAGCGAAGGCCCACAGACCAGGGTTTAGGGGAACTCTTGCAGGCTCCAGCCGCCCCGGGACATGCCTGCCTTAAACTCATGGCTAGGGAGACTTTTTACAGAAGAATCCAGCCCCGACTGTCTGTGAGATCACGGAGTCAGGGGCACACACATAACCCCCCAACACACACACACACACACAAACGCTGTCTGCCCTCTCTCCTGCTCTCAGCCTGCGGCTGACCCCTCAGCCAAGATGTGACAGCCTCCTTCTGCCCCTCACCCCTACCAGGGCCTCCTCTCTGCCTGCTTAGTACCCCTTCCTGGGCAGGGGCCCTGGCTGGCAGCTCAGACCATTTCCATTTAAACCTCCGAGGAAGCCCTGCACAGTCGCCCACGGAGTCGGCTCCAGCTGACAGGTGATGTTTGCGCCTCTCCTCCTGGGGCTGGCAGGAAGACATGCTCAGAAAATCGGAGCCCGGAGCCCCTGAGCATGGCCACCTTGCCCACGGCTGCTGAGCAGAGAGGGACATGCCCCAGCCCACCTTCCTCTGCCAGTGGCATCCTTCATTCTACGGGCTCCGTGAGCCCACACGGACAGCCTGCTCCCCAGCTCCTAAGCTCACCTGGGGAGGGAAATCAGAGAGACTGGTCCCTGTTGTCCCTGAGGATGCAGGGGCCAGGGTGGGGCAGGGTAGGACTCAGCTGCCCCCCACCTCTGCCCCCAGCCCAGGCTTCATTTATTCGCATCAGCGCTCTGGCTTGAGCCACAGGGGCCTCGCACAGCCCAAATGGGCTGTGTTTGAAGCCACACACGCCCCAGAGAGCCTCAGAGCCCTCCGGGGCGCCGGGAAGCCTGGGGCAGCTCCCTGATGTCAACCGCTCCACAACTTTCTCCTCCTCGGGGAGCTCTGATCAGCCAGGGCTCCCTGTAGCTGGGCAACAACACTCCCCAACCTTCCGGCCCTGAGCCTCCAGTCCCGGGGAGGAGGGGCGGGCCCCCGGCCTCTGGCTCGGGGGTGGGGGCACCGGCCGCCCCCGGCCTCCAGCCCGGAGGTCCCATCCTTCCATCCGCCAGGTGCACCGCCCTGGTCCCCTGCCCCGAGCAAGGCTGACAGTCCACCGCGCGCTCGGGGAGGGAAGTTGGAGGCTGCTTAAGCCCCCCTTGAAGTCGTTTTAAAAATAAAACCTCGCTCCAGCCGTGACTCACGAGGCTGGTAGGGACGGGAGCGAGGCGCCCGGGCCGGCAGGCTGCCTCTCTTCGCGCGCCCCAAGCCCTTCGGCTCGGAGAGCCGGCACCGTCCGGCTCAGCTAGGCGACCCCCGCGGGCAGGGCCGTCTCCCTGGGGGCGCAGCGAGGGCTCGGGTCGGGGATCCTGCCGAGCCCCCGCCCTTTCCAGCCTCTGGTGGACAGTGGAGACTCCGGCCGCGCACCCCGCGCCTCCCCGCGGCGGAGCCAGCGCCATGGGTCCTCAGCTGTCGACTCGGGGTTGGGGGGACCCCCTCCCCAAATCCCAAAGGCTGCACGATCCCCGCGGCAGCCGGGCAAAGGCGGGCAGCGGGATCCTGCAGCGCCTCCCTGCACTCGCCCTCCCCGCCCCGCTGGCCCCGGCGCCCCGTCCCGCACGAGCGGACCCCGGCCCCCGCCCCGGACATCCATCCTTACCTGCGCAGCGGCTGGAGAGGCGGGTCTCCTCGGGAAACTTTGCGGCGACGGCTGGAGCCTCAGGGGTTATTCCAAGGAGCGGGCGGAAACTGGAGCCGGAGGGCGCCCAGGGGCGCCCGGGAAAGGAGCCCCCGGCGCGCGGCGGGGCGCGGTGGCGGGCCCAAGGCGGGGGGCACGCGGCGGCGCATCTGCCCGGCTCCGGCGCCCGGCAGAGCCGCGGGGGGCGTGCGCGGGGCGGGGTAGGGGTGCGCCCGGCGGCCGGGGTGGGTGCGCTCGGCCGGGCGAGGGCTAGCAGCCGTGCTTGCGCGAGCGGCGGCGGCGGCGAGCAGGGCGCGGGGAACCAGGCTGTGCGGCGGCGGCGGCGGCGGGGGCCGTGCGTGCAGGCGCGGAGCGGGGCGGGAGGGGAGGGCGGGGAGGAGGCGACGGGGGCGGGGGCGCCGCGCTGCGCACTGGCCGGCGGGACCTGGAGCGGGAGGCTGCGCCGCCGCGCGGGGACTCGGGCCCAACCCGGGAGACTCGGCCTCCGCGTCCCTCTCCTCCTGCCCTCGGCTAAAATGGATGAGGAGGTTGGGGTGTCGGTCCCCAGTGGAGGCGGGGAGGCTGAGGAGGGAGACTCCCAGAGCCAGCCTCCAGCGCGGGGGGTTGGGGGGCGGGGAGAGAGAATCGGGTTCTCGCTCACGTGCGCCTCCCCTTACACCCCTCCTCTCTGCACTCATTCATTCATCCTTCCAACCAACCACCCATTCATTCATTCACAAACAGCTACCCATCATCTACTGTGCGTGCCAAGGTAACCCCTTCCTCCCTGCCTGGCGCCCCTTCCCCCTCGCTTGCTTCCCTCACTTTGCTCTGCCAAGCTGCCTGAGCGGGCAGGGCCCCCAGCCCGGCCTTGCCCCTCACCAGCTGACTGTGACCTTGAGCCAGTTACTTAACCTCTCCAAATCTCAGTGTCCCCTGTTGTAAAAATGGGAGCGTGAACAGCCTACCTCCAAGGGTTAACAGGAAGGTTGGAGGAGTAGGAAGGTGCCCGGAGGAGTAGGAAAGTGCCCAGGGCAGTGCCTGGCACACATGAGGGACTTAGGAAGTGTCTGCACCTGTTGTGGGGGGTCTAGTGTGAGGGTGGTGGTGGACCAGACCCCCCTCCTCTGAGCCTGGAAAGTCCCCATGTTCTTGGCCTTCTCTGAGACACTAAGGAGGCCCCTCCGTCTGTCTGTGCCTCCCCTGGCCAGACCTTGTCACCAAGCTCAGTCATCTGGTCCTGCAACCCTTCCTCCTGGAGGGCTGTTCTGAGCAAGTCCTCAACCTCTTCCTGGAGCCCCACCACCTCCACCTGGGCCCCACAGCTTGCCGGTCCATGCCCAGAATCCCCAGTCTGGCTGGGACCCCCTCTGCCAGGTCCATCCCGGCCCCTTCCACCCACTGTCCCAGCTGCAGGCGGGTGTTAGACCCTTCCAGGAGCCCAGCCTACCCTGCGCTTTGCTGTCCTTCGGTGCCTGGCCAGCCCCCTCCCTGGGACACCCCCCTGGCTTCTCCCTGGGAGCAGGTTGCCGTCAGGGATGCTGGCCCCTGTCTCCCCCACGTCCTGTGCTCGCCCACCCGTCTCGCCACCCCCCAGCCCAGAGCGAGCCCCTCTGTCTGGATCCCTCTGCCTGGGGCCCTCTTTCCTTTCCCTCCCCATTTCCTCCCCTATCTCCCTTTCTCCCTTCCCCTGCTTTATACTCAATTCACCAAACAGCTATTTTTTTCTCCCAATTTTTATTTATTGTCCAAACAGCATTATCCCAACAATAAAGGAAAGAAAAAGAACCCACAACGCTACCACCCTGTGGCGTCAACAGCCTCGGTTCCTCCATCAGCCTCAGTCAGCCGCTGTTCCCTTCCAGGCTTGTCCACACACTGCCGGCTGTAATTTTTACAGAGCTCTGGTTTCCGTTCCGCCTCCCCAGACCCCCAGATGGACGTGGGGGCCCTGGGGCTCTGTCTTCCCTCTGTCATGGCACTTAACAGGTTGCTCAGGAATTATGTCTGTGTCTCCCTCCTCCTCTAAACTGAATCCCTTGAAGGAGGGACCCCTTTCTGTCCCTCCCACCCCCACGCCAAGCACAGGGCTGACACAGAGCAGGCACTCAGAGCCTCAGAGTGGAGTGGATGGTATGGGTATAGCTGTTTTTTCTTCTTTTTTTAATATTTATTTATTTGGCCGCGCCGGGTCTTGGTTGCAGCACGTGGGACCTTTCATCTTCACTGCAGCGTGGGAGAGCTTTTACCTGCGGCACGCAGTACCTCTTAGTTGTGGCATGTGGGATCTAGTTCCCTGACTAGGGATCGAACCCCAGACCCCCTGCAATGGGAGTCTTAGCCACTGGACCACCAGGGAAGTCCCCGTAATAGTGGTTTTAATGGCTGCATGATAGTCCATCAAGCTGATGTTCCCAGGAGACACACAGTTCGGGGAACATGGAGGTCCACTGTGCCGGGTGCTTTCTGGGTACCCAGAACCAAAGGGAATCAGGCCCTGCTAGACTCCACCCTGGCCAAGCTGGGAATCCAGCAGCGGGGTGGACACCTCAATAGTTACAGCTTAGCAGGATCTTCCTGAAACAGATGTTGTCACCACGTGACCCCAGGACACAGGGACCAAGTCAACTGCAACCTCAAGGACAGCTTTCCAGGGGAGGTGGCCCTTGAGCTGGTCGTGGGGGGTCAGGAGGATTGTTCTGGGCAGACCCCAGAAGCTCATTTCAGCTTGTCAGGGACATGAAAGAGCCTGGGGTTTGGCGGTCTGGCATTCTTGGTTGGAGCTGGGGGGTCGTGGTCAAGGGGGCCATGGCGGAAGATGAGGTGACTGATGTCATCCAGGCCAGGTGTCCATACAGGGCTTTGGACAAGTCTGGAGAGTCTGGCCTTTGTCGGAAGGGGCAGGGTGCCAGGGAGGGTGGCTACAGCAGAGGCACTATTGGCCATGAGGTTCAGAAAGATCACTCGTTCATTCAGCACACACTTGCTGAGTTGAGCCCCTGGGTGCTGCGGGGCTCCCCAAGGGCATGGGCTGGTGGGACCCTGGCCCAGGAGGACTGAGCTGATCTTCGAGCCAGGCACTCACAGAGATGCTATCTGCACGAGGCAGCACGGATCACACAGGGACAGTTTCAGCCTTGGGCTCACCAAAGCCGCGGCTCCCCAGGCCCCAGGGCATCAGTAACCCAGGCGGTGTCTGGCATCCAGGCGCAGTGGGTCCTACTGCCGGGCAGCTGGGGTCATGCTGGCCCTGCCTCCCGCCACCTGCCCTGCCCTCTCGGGAGTTCTCAGATGTGGACTCTGCTCACCCCCCCACCACTTACCCACTGCTGACCCTGGCCCTCCGCCAGCCTCCCTGTCCCTTATCTTAACGGGGTCACCACGCCCCTCCCAAGGCTGCTGGACAGTCTGATGAGGCCCCGAGAGGAAGGTGCTTTGTATACTGTGAGGGGCAGCGACAGCACAGCTCATCGTGTTTAGATTGTTGGCAGTCGAGGTTGGGCCACTCTTGGCCCTGCCGAGACTTGCTCTGGGCTGGGCTGGGCTGAGGGCAGCAGGAGAGACTACCTGACCCATGAGAAGGGTAGGGTCCGCCCCGCTGGATGGTCAGTGGGCATCACCAGGGACCCCTTGTCCTCAGGCTCGGTGCTGGGTGTCCAGGAACGAAGCCCTGTGAGGGAGTGGTCAGGGGTCAGCACCCCTAAAAAGACTAAGAGCTGTTGTTCAGAGGGCATGACCTTGGGCCAGCTGCCCAAAAGTCAGAGGCTTAGCCTGACCCCCAGACCCCCAGACCCCAGCTTAGACATCATCTCCAGGGAGGGTAGACCTCTAGCTCCTCACCTGGAGCCAGAGAGCCTCCCGGTGGCCCCATCTGTGGGTTCTTGGTCTTGGAGATCACTGTCTTCCGAGACCCCAGGGTCCCCTGCCTCTGGGGGCACGTGATGGGGCGTGGGGCTGAGAAGGGCCGTCACTGCACACCTGGCCGTCCCAGACCGTGGTCTTCTGGTGACACCCAGGCGCATCCGGTTACATTTCCGTGAATCACAGGCATGTAGCCTGTGGGTAGGCTGGCGGTGCACACCTGGCTGGGCACACCAGTTCCCATCAGAAGGTCACAGCAACTTCTCTGATCCAACTCCTAGCACCACCATGCTCTCCCTCCCGCCTCTGTGCACGAAACCCTTGCATCCTGCACAGCACGGAGGGCTGGGGCACGGGACAGGCAGGGCTTGGGCCCAGGGCAGAATTTCAGGGGCAACAAGGCCCCAACTCAGGAGGAAGTCCCAGAGAGGGTACTCCAGGGAGCAGGCACAGCAGGGGCAAAGTTAGGTCGGGCAAAGCCAGCAACTCCCGAGGACAGGTGCTGGGGGCCGTGGGGAAGGGTGGGCAGGGCAGCCTGTGGCTGGGCTGGGAGCCCACCCGCTCTGGCTGCTCTCTGCCACTGGGTGCACTCTTGCCCACAGCACTGAGTCGGGTCCCGCCGCCCTGCCCTCTCCCACCTCTCCAGACCAAGTCAGCTCCTACTGACCCCTCAGCCCAGGGCTTGACCATCCTGCCCTTTTAGAGGCCTTCCAGAACCCATTTTTCGCAGTGGGGTCACTTGCTCTCTCTTCCCCGCCTTGTCTTCCCCTTGGAAGTGCTTAGCTCAGTCTATATATTTTTTTTATAATTTTAGTTATGTATTTATGGCTGTCCTGGGTCTTCATTGCTGCAGGCAGGCTTTCTCTAGTTGAGGTAAGCGGGAACTACTCTTCCTTGTCGTGTGTGGGCTTCTCATTGCGGCAGCTTCTCCTGTTGCAGAGGAAGGCTCTAGGGCATGCGGGCTTCAGTAGTTGTGGCGCTCAGGGTTAGTTGCTCCAGGGCATGTGGGATCTTCCTGGACCAGAGTTCGAACCTGTGTGCCCTGCACTGGCAGGCGGATTCTTTACCACCATCCGAGCCGCCCAGAAGCCCCATTTGTGTGATTTATGTGACCCTGTTTCTCATCTACGGGACCACACTTCCACATCTCTGAGATCGGGGTGTGGCTGGCAGTGCGTCTTCTTCCCCGGTTGTACGTGATGCTTTGGTGAGACTCAGGATAGATGGGGCCCGTGTTCGTTGTGTGTTTTGTTGGTGTCTGTCCCTCCCAGTAGACTGCGAGCCCCTTGAGGGCACATCCTGGGCCTCTCATGGTCCCTGCGTGTCCCCAGCCCCTGCTGCGGCACCAGGCACCTGGGGAGGAGTCAGGCGCTGCTGAGACAGCCCTGCAGGCACCGGGGACAGAGCTGCCCGAGGACAGCTGTGATTCCTCAAAATGCCCCGAGATGATGGTCCCAGGGGCTCAGAGGGGAGCCACACACTTCCGGGAGTATGGCAGGGTGGGGTCCTGGAGTGTGTGTATGGGTGGGGGTAATGGGAGGTGAAGGATGGAGATCCAGACTGACAGCCACCACTCAAGCCCCTGGGTGGGTGGGGAGAAAGACGCCAAAGAGTCAGAACCGGCCCGCGGCAGAGGCAGGACCGTACCACCCCAGGGCCCGGGGTTCCCCACCAGCCCACCCTCCCCGGCCCTGGTTGGACTGAGGCTACTTGCCTTTGATGGGCCCTCCTCGTCCCCCAACAAATGACATCACCACCACCCCATTCCCCCACCTCCTCCAGGCGGCCGGGGCTGCCTCTTGCTCCTCCCTACCCCCTTCACTCCTGAGCCCTTGTTCCCAGCAGAAGCAGTGCTCCTGATGACGACTCAAGCATTTCTTGACTCTGGCTATCGTGCACCTGTTACACACATCCTAAGTCAGGTTCAGGAAGGGAGACGTGAGCTGTGTCTTAAAAGGACAGCATGAGTGGAGGGGTCAGCCCGTGCCGAGGTCCGGAGGGCTGGTGGGGAACAGCAGCTGGTGGGCAGAGGATTGTGGGACCCGGGAGACAGAGGAGAGGCTCAAAGTACAGGCCTGATCTGGAAGGAAGTTGGAGGGAGGAAAAGAAAGGGCACATACCCACGATGTTGGGGAGCCAGGGAGCAGGGTCCCGACTTCCCAAGGCGGGAGAAGTGGAGGGCAGGGTGGAGGATGGTGGGGGGTGGAAAATTCGGGGTTTTGAGACTGGAGGCTCAGAGACCTGCTAAAGCCCCACCTCCACAGTCAAACCCTCCACCCCACTGCCGCCTCTCCTTAACCCCCCCAACAGACCTTCGGGGCTCAAAATCCTCCCCACCTTCTCCCGCTCCCACGCCTGCCCCAGTTTACTGCCTCGGTCTCCACCACCACCCAGGGGCTCTTGAGGCCAAGTGCCCCGAGTAGGCCACCTCCCCGGGGGACTCAGTTCCTGAGCCCTTCCCCTTGGGTCCTCTCTGTCCCCGCAACAAGCTCCAATAACCCAGGGCAGCTGAAGCCACTGAGGCTGGGGGTGGAGCCATGGGAATCTGCAGATGGGGTGTCCTGAGCCAGGATCCCCAGCCCGAGTCCTGGTGGAGCAGAGCTGTGGTCCAGGGCCAGGGTTGGGTGGGGTCACTCAAGGCCCCCCAGTTTGCCCAGCACAGAGGCAGCCAGGCCTGGCAGGTTCTGAGCTAAGTAATCCTCTGCGATGGGGCACCGGGAGGACCCAGAGAGGAGGGGGCGCAGGAGGAGGTGGAGGGTCTGGGTGACAGTGGGGGATGGGGTTGCCCGGCAACCACCACGCTGCCGCTGCCGAGGAGGGATCCTTAAAGAGCTGAGCGGAAGGCTGGGCCTCAGAGGGGCTGAAGCACCGCCTCGCATACCAATGGCTGCCACCACCTCCTGCCAGGAGTGAGGCTCCAGCTGGGAGGCCTGGGAGCAGGGGCGCCCAGTCCAGGGCCACCTGAAGCTGCTGGGCCGGAACCAGGCTGGGGTCCTATCTGGTCCCCACAGGACACAACATGGGAGGGGCCAGAAGGCTGCCGTGAGACCCTCAGGGAGGGGGCACCCTGAGCTCCCGGACCCCAGGGCCTGGGACAGGAGGGAACTGGAGCTTTTCAGCTCCACCCCTGGCCCTCCCGACAAAGGAGCACTGGTCTTAGGTGAGTGACCTCTTGTCCAGTGGCTCAGCGGTAAAGAGCAATGCAGGAGCCGCAGGAGACACAGGTTCGATCCCTGGATTGGGAAGATCCCCTGAATCCCCCTCCTGGAGGAGGGCATGGCAACCCACTCCAGTAGTCTTGCCTGGAGAATCCCATGGACAGAGGAGCCTGGTGGGGCTACAGTCCGTGGGGTCGCAAAGGGCCGGACTCGACTGAAGCGACTGAGCATGCAGGAACGAGAGTGACCTCGTCCTGGCCGAGTGACCTTGAATGAGCCACCTCCCCAGCCTTGTGTGCTGAGAGCCCTAGACAGGACTGCCCAGAGGAGGTGGCCAGAGAAAGCTGGGTCTGATGGGCGGAGTTTCTACACAGGTCCTTCCTGGTGTCTGACTTACTTTCCCTGCACCTCACACGGGCTTGCGACCTTTCCTCAGTCTTTATTGGGAAGAAGGAGGTCTGTTTGGTCTCAGTACCACACCTCATATTCCAAAAGCAACAACGAAGCTGAGATTCAGCCATGTGGTCTTCTAGTTCCTTTTCTATTAGGGCTTCGGCTTCCCCGTCTATACACAGAGGGGCTGAACTAGCTCGAGGGGGCCTTGCCGGGCTCCCAGGATGTGCCTCTGGACCTCTGCCCCCTTCTCAGCATCCCGGGGAGAGCTCCCTCCCAGCTTCCTGCGGTGGTGGAAGGTGAGGGCCGGGCATCGCAGAGGCCAGAACCCCGCTGTTCCCTCACACCAGGGTGCTCCTTCCATCGACTGGGTTGTGCCACATTTGGAGCCAATCTCATGCCCTAATTGGTCCCTGTGGGTTTAGCATGGCCTCTCCTCCCGGCCCTCCATCAGCCTATCCTCGGCCACCACCGTCCCCCGAGCCCCCACCTCCAGGTCCACTCCCTTCAGTAGGCGCCCCCCCAGCTCTGAGAAGCTGCTTCCCCACCCCATTTTATTTATTTATTTATGCCTATGCTGGGTCTGCCTTGCCGCTCAGGCCTCTCTCTCGTGGCGAGCAGGGCCTAGCCTCCAGTGGCAGTCCGCGGCCTTCTCGTTGCAGTGGCTTCTCTTGCTGGAGCACAGGCTCTCGGGCGCTTGGGTGTCAACAGCTGCAGCTTGTGGGCTCTGCAGTTGTGGCTGCTGGGCTCTAGAGCGCAGGCTCCGTAGTTGTGGTGCACACGCTTAATTGTTCCACAGCATGTGGGATCTTTCTGGATGAAGGATCGAACCCATGTCTCCTGCATTTGCAAGTGGATTTTCTACCCCTGAGCCACCAGGGAGGCCCCGGAGCTGCTTTCTAAAGTGCTAGCCTGACCCTGATGCTCCCTCACTCTAGCACCCTCCATGGCTCCCCACGACCATGGGAGAAGGCTCAGGGCCCCATGGTCCTGGCTGCCCCTCTGCCCTCAACTCATCCTCACTCTCCTCTGAACATTTCAACCAGATGGGGCTGCATCAACATCTGTTGAATAAATGAAGGACACAGAGAGCAGATCTTCGGTGCCAGCCATGCTGGCCTCCAGGACATAGGAACGACCAAGGCAGACCAGGCCCTCTTACAGGCTGCCACGCTGGTAATGAACCAGCAAATAAATGAGAGGATGGGATCGCTCCAGAACCATGACGTGTCTTCCTAAGGAACTTAAACGGGGTGATAAGAGGAACAGGGTGGGAGGCACTTCAGGGGAAGGCCTTTCAGAAGAGGCAACATTTTCATTGAAGACCTGAAAGATGAGCAGGAGCCAGTTTGGAAAAAGCTGGAGAAAGAGTGTGCCAGGCAGAGGCGGGGCAGTACGTGCAAAGGTCCTGAGGCATGAGAGAGCCAGACCTATTCGAGGAAGAGAAAGAAGTCCAGGAGACCAGGGAGAATGGAGCATGCAATGCAGCCATACGTTTGTGGAGGGGAATATAGATTTTATTCTAAGTTTAATAGCAAGCTATTTGAGAGTTTCAAGCAGGGAAGTGACATGATCTAATTTATATTTTAAAATGATCATCTGAACAACCGCTTTGGAGAACAATTTGGCAGTAACTAGTCGAGTTAAAAGATGTTCATATACCACAACCCAGCAGTCCCGTTCCCAGGCATACAGGAAATAAATTCTGGACCTGGGCTCATGGCCGTGTGCAAGATGCTACTTTGGCTGGGTTTGCAAGAGAGAAAGTGAGCACGTTTGATGGTCGGTGGGAGGACAGGTAGATGAGTGTGGGAATGTCCCAGCCTGGAATATTACACAGCAGTGAAAGCAGGCTGACCAGAGCAGCCCGGGCCTGCCGGAGGAGCCACCCCAGCCTCGCTGTGAAAGGTAGCAGCCGATCCCAAGAGCTCCACTTTCTAAGACATGAGGACCTGGGCAGTAGCCTGCTGAGGGACGTACAGAGTACAACTCTAAAGAAAATACTTGCAGGGCTTCCCTGGTGGCTCAGTGGTAAAGAGTCTGCCTGCCAATGTAGGAAATGCTGGTTCCATCCCTGGTCTGGGAAGACCCCACGTGGAGCAACTAAGCCGGTGACCACAACTACTGAGCCTGCGCTCTGGAGCCCGGCCCAAGAGCTGCAACTCCTGAGCCCGCGCACCTAGAGCTCGTGTTCCGAAACGAGAGAAGCCCTGCAACGAGGAGCCGGCGCACTGCAGCTGAAGAGCAGCCCCCACACTCCACAGCTAGAGAAAGTTGGTGCAGCAGGGAAGACCCAGCACAGCCAAATAAAAATGATAACTTTTTTACGTTGTTAAAAAGAAAGTAGTATAGTAGTAATGTTAGTCTCCTAGTCGTCTCCGACTCTTTGCGACCCCACGAACTGTAGCCCACCAGGCTCCTCTGTCCATGGGATTCTCCAAAGAATACTGGAGTGGGTTGCCATTCCCTTCCCCAGAGGATCTTCCTGACACAGGGATCGAACCCGGGGCTCCTGCATTGCAGGCAGATTCTTTGCCATCTGAGCTACAGGGAAGATGTTAGAAAGAAAACACATGCCAAATTCAGTGTGGTAGGTTCTTCTTCCGGGGAGGGTGGGTGGGCTTCATTTCTATGACGTTATATTTGTTGGGCTGTTGGTGGGGTCGAGGGACCGTGTGTGTGTGTGTGTGCGCGCGTGCGCGCACGTGCTGCTTTCATCAGTAGGAAAGGAGCACCCATTGCTGGACAGGATGGAGGGGAACCGTCTGGGAAAGGGCCAGCAGCGGAGCCGTCCAGGTGGGAGGAGACGGTGGCTGGCCCTCATGGGGAAGTTGGCAGCGCAACCCCCGACCTGCCCAGGTGTTCAGAACCAGCAGTCCTTCCTCCTCCCAAACCGTGGTTAGTTTTCTGCTCAATTAGCCCCTGGTTCTCAGGCTCCTCTGCCCATGGGATTCTCCAGGCAAGAATCCTGGAGTGGGTAGCCGTTCCCATCTCCAGGGGATCTTGCCGAGCCAGGGATCCAACCCGGGTCTCCTGCATTGCAGGCAGATTCTTTACCGTCTGAGCCACCAGGGAAGCCCCAACTTTTCTTCTCCTTTTTCAGGAAGAAAAGTGAAGCTCAGAGAGGGCAAGGGGCTGCCTGAGACCACCCAGCAAGCTGGGGGCAGAGGAACCTGTGACCCTTCCTTAGGGGCAGTGGGCCCCTCTGGCCGAGAGGGACTGAGCAGGAAGTCAAGGCTGCCTTCAGGACCCACGCACAGCGCCCCTGGCGCAGTAGACAAGCGGCCTCTCCAGGCCCCTCCCCCAGAACATATTCCCCTCATTGTCCAGTCCCTCCCGACTCCGCGGGCTCCCCTGGGCCCCAGCCCCTCGTTCCTGCACAGCTGGAGACTGCGCTGCCCGGCTGGCTGGGGCCCAAGTCATCTCTTGTAATTGGGTTTCAGGGCTGCTCGTGGTTATGCTAATGGTGGGACGCTGGGACCCCTGGCTCCTGGGGGCGGGGAGGCCCAGGCTGCAGCCAGGGTCCCACTGTGCTGCCGACTCAGCACTGCCTTAGAAATCAGTCCACCCAATTCAAAGCCTGGCTTCCTTGTGCGAATCACGTTAACCTCTCTGAACATCTATTTCCTCATCTGTAAAGTGAGAAAAATAATAGTACCCGTTCATTAGGCTCTCCAGGGAGGGAAGGGTAAAGTGAAGGAATCCACTGGAAACGCTTGGCCCAGCGCCTAGCACGAAGAATTTGCTCGATAAATGTGTTATTAAGTATTTTTTATTTTTGTTTAACGTCTAAAAGTTCCTCCAGGAAAATGTGAACAGGGGCTAGCCGAATCTGTGTGATGAGCTAATGGGTGACTCATTTTTCTTTTGCTTTTTTTTGTATATGATCCAACTGGGGGCAATGAACACGGATTTCTTGCAACACAAAATGCCACTAAGTGGAAGGTGTCTGGGTAGATTGGAGAGTGGGTGTTGACGGTGGGTGGGGTCCAAGGGCCTGGGCTCCAGCTTCGGGGCCTCTGGCTGGGACCCTAGGTTTTCAGGGCAGACTCCAGGCAGAAGGGGATGAAGGAGGGCCTAGAACCACAGCAGGGACCACAGCCAGGTCACCTGCTTTGAGCTTCAGTGGCTGACTGGGCGGCTTTTGTAGGGAAAGGCATGGGGGTGGGATGCCCAGGGTAGACCAGGGAGTGGACTGCAGAGTTGGGCTGGGCATGGGTGAACGGGGAGGCCCATCTGAGGTTCAAGATAGCAGAGGAATGAGAGCCTGGCCCAGGGCCAGTGGGAAGGAGGAAACTGAAGGGGAGATTTCTTTGCTCTCTGCAATGAGAGAAAAGCCCACACAGCAATGAAGACCCAGCACAGCTGAAAACTCCCAACAGATTTAGGGAATTTCAGGGCTCTGTTCAGAGAACAGGGAGTGAGAGGCTTGATCCTGGAGGCAAGCAAGCCAAATCTGGCTGAGCAGCATGCTGAGTGGGCCAGGCTCCAGAGTCAGAGCAATGGGATTGGAATTCTATCTCCACCACCCTCAGTGAGTGGCCTCAGACCAGACACTTACCTGAGCCTCAGTCTCCCCATCTGTAAAATGCAGCTGTGCATCCAGCCAGTCCCCATGCCTCTCCCTAGGAGGCTGGTGAACAAGCCTTGATGAGCAGAAGCTGCTGTCGTTATTGTTGTTGTTGTTATTTTAAATTTTATTTATTTGTGCATTTTTGGCGGCGCTGGGTCTTCATTGCTGCACTCGGGCTTTCTCTCGTTGCGGTGGTTGGGGGTACTCTGCAGTTGCGGTGTGTGGGCTTCTCATTGCGGTGGCTTCTATTGTTGCAGAGCAAGGGTGCTAGGCACAGAGCTTAGTTGCCCCAGGGCACGTGGGATATACCAGGACCAGGGATGGACCAGTGTTCTCTGCATAGGCAGGCAGATTCTTAACCACTGGACCACCAGGGACGTCTGTTGTTATTATTAAAGCCACAGCCTGGTCTCCTCCTTCCTCCTGGCTGACTGGGGAGAGCGGGGACCCCACTCCTGCACCCAGTGTTTTACAGGCATTTTAAACTTTATCATCCATGCTCCAGAGACCTTCACTTAACTGACCTCTCTACCCCCCCACACAGGAGGAAACTCCCCAGGGAGTGGAACAACTGGCCCAATATCACGGCTGGGGGTTAGGGACCAGGCCTTGCAAAGCACAAGGACGTTGCCTCCCCCAAAGTGGATTGTGGTTTTGGACTTTGCCTCTCTGGGCCTCGGTTTCCCCATCTATAAACAGGGCGGGAAGGGCTGTGTATACACACGTACACGCATATTAAGATGCTCAGCAGAGGTCTGTATGAAAGCCTGGTGCTGAGAAGTGTGAGCCTCGTGTGCCCCAGGAGGGCGCCCCCCAAGCCTGGGGAATGTCCAGTAAGCCTCTCACTTTCCACCAGGCAGCCCCACGTCAGGGGACCGTGACCTTGGCCTGGGGGAGGGAGCTTGTCAAACACGGCAACTGCTCCCGCGGCCTGAGATGCCTTTGAAGTCTCTTGTTCTATCTTCAAAAATTCAGCACATTTCACATTTTATTCCATCTGTGGGGCGTTTCTAATCTAAAACGTGTTTTAAACGGCTTGCCCTCGAGTAACACAGACACCCACCGCAGCCCTGCGGGGAGGCAATGGTGTTGATTTCCTGGGAACAGAGTCCCCAGACCACCCTCCCCTTCCTCCCCATGAGGCTGGGGCCACCGTTCCACTGACCGGGGCGGCAGGTGGGGGGTCAGTTGTCACTTCACAGGTACCAGGCGCTGTGCTAGAGTCTGGGGCGCGGCTGAGTGGTGGGGCTCGGGCAGGGGGAGGTGGGGCGGGTACCACGGAATGGATGGGGTTGTTCTGGGGGAGAACCAAGGAAGAGGTCTGGGAGGGGGTCACCTGGAAAGCGTGGTAGCCCCCGGGCTCCCCTCCTGCCCCATTGCCGTCTGACCTTCTCCCCTACTTCTCTCCCCTAACTCACTCTGCTTTGGCCACAGCGGCCTCCTGGCTGTACCTCTGACCTTCCAGGCAGGCCTCTGCCTCAGGGCCTTTGCACAGACCAGCCTCTGCCGGGCCCATGCTCTTCACAAATGGCTCCCTTTTCAGCAGGTCCTCAATTCCTTCTAGATGAGCCCCTCCCCACCTGCCTGCTACTCTCTCCTCCCTTCTCTACCCCCTTCACAACCTCGGGCGCTAATGCTAATGGTAATTCTCATTTGAGTTTATTTTGTTGTTTCTTGACTGTTAGATGATGAGCTCTGTGCCAACCGTCTGGGTCCCAGAGCCTGGCACACATCGGAGCTGCATGCGACTTTGTCAAGTGATAGAAAGCTGAGACCTGGCCTTACGGGAGGGTGGAGGAAAGCAGGCCAGGCAGAGGGGCTGGGTGATTTGGGGGAGCAAGCCTCTCCCTGAGCCCAGCCCTGGAGGCCAGGACGAGGGCGCATGGCAGCCACGGCCTCCGGAAACACCCAGAGGGGCTGCGCAGGCTGCAAAGTCACCGCTGTGCCCGCTCACCCGGCTTCTCCCTGGCCCAGTAACCTGCTCAGCGCTTTCCTTGGGTCACCGAGTCTCCTCTGTGGCGGCCCAGCCCCCCACAGTGCCCCCTCCTCCCTCGGCCCTCCCCCCAGCTGGAGGATTTAGTCTCAGTCAGGGAAAAGCCAGCTGGACAGCTCCTACGGCCTCCTGCCTCTGCCCTTGAACCAGCCCTGCCGCCTGAACGGCCCCCACCCCCGTCCTGCCTCCTAGGGCCCCCCGGGTGGGCTCTTCTGCAGGGCCCCATGGATGAGAGCGGGGACCCCATGCAGCCTGGCCGAGTGACTGTCAGGTCACCGTCAGATTGGTTCAGCAAATTGTTAGTGGGCGCCTGCTGTGTACCAGTCTGTGCGCTCAGCTCTGGTACACACTGTGGATCAGACACACGGAGCGAGGCTGGAGGCAGACACTTACCTGGGAGGCGAGGGTGCTGGAGGCAGTGATTCATGGCCGAGGGGAGGGTGCAGCCGGAGCCCAGCTCCAGACCCGGGGAGCTGGGTGCTCTCCTGGCTCTCGGGGAGGGTCTCCTCTAGGCAGAGGGAACAGCCTGTGCAAAGGTCCTGGGGCTGGAGGAAATGCGGAATGTTTGAAGGGGGAAGAGAGGAGAAAGGTAAAGTGTCATGGGCCTGGGGCGGGGTGTGGGAGCAGCCAGTTTTTTGTCCTGAGAGCAAAAAGGATCTTTTGGACCTTTACCCAGGAAGCTGTGGTACCTTTACCCAGGAGTCGTTCAGGTTTGCATAGTGAGAAGATCCTTCTCCGCAGCTCAGCTTGCTCATCTGTAAAATGGGTTAGTAATTGTATCCTCCATAGAGGGTCAGGATCAAATGAGCCCATGTGAGTACAGACTTTACCTGGCCCCGGGCCCAGGCCCTCTACCACTGGGGGCTCTTCCGCTATAAAAATATTAAAAGTTGATTGTATGACTTTGTTGGCATAAAGACAATTTTATTAACATTTGATAGTATATATTTCCTATGTATGTAATGTTATATATAACATTTTCTTCAACCTAAAAGCTCACTTTTTCCTTCTGATTCTTCTCTTTTGGCTGCACTGGGTCTTTGTTCTGGCACGTCGCTCTCGTTGCTCTAGAGCCTGAGGGCTCAGTAGTTGCGGGGCACAGGCTTAGTTCAAGCATGTTGGATCTCACTACCCTGACGAACCTGGGGTCCCTGCGCTGGGAGCACAGAGTCAGCCACTGGCCCACCAGGGAAGTCCCTGTTTTTCTGATTTTAAGGGAAATTACCTTTTCAGTGTCCCTAAGAGAATTATGAGTCCCAGGCACATGCCTGCTGCTCCTCTCCTGAGCTCTCAAAGTGGGGGCTACTCTTCTCTGTGGAGGTGCTCCCTCACAGGGCAGCAGGGGGCTGGGGGTGCGGGGAACAACCAGAACAGGAAGAGGTGTCCCTGGGCCCCTCCCCCTGCCCTCCCCCACCTTCCCTTCCCCTACCTTCTCCTCCCCACCCTCCCCTTCCCCCGCCCTCTGCCTCCCCTTCCCATTCCCCTCCCCTACCCTCCCCACCCCTCCCCCATCCTCTGCCTCCCCTCCCCCACCCTCCCCATCCCCCCATCCCTGTCCTGCTGCTGCCCTGGTCCCACCACATTCTGGCCCCTTTGATCCTCCCCTGGCCTGTGCAGAGCCAGGCAAAGCCCACCCTCCCCTTCCCCAGCACAGGCACCCTGCAGCTGCCCATCTGACCAGGAGATGCCCAGGCTCACCTCCCTGCGTGCCCTCCTTCCCCCCAGGGTGTGCTGCCGCCTCCCCTGTGAAGTTCCCCACCTCCCTTCTTCCTCCCTCACTGGGATGTCTACACACTCCTGCTGGCACCCAATTAAAATGTTCTGTGCAGAGAGTGACCGGGAGTGGGCACTGTGGAGTCCCGCGCAGTAACATGACCAAGCCCTTCGTGTCCGGCCCTTCTCTCCCTTGCACCAGGCGGTGGCCACATGTCAGCCCCTGAACTGGGCACAAACTGGGCAGCGGCTCTGCCCACACAGGACAGCAGGCCCTGGGGGTTGAGAGGGGTCGCCCCCCAGATGGCCCGGGCCTAAGAAGCTGTGGGGTGCGGGGGTGGGGTTAGGGGGCCGCACTTTTGAGCAGCAGAGTGGGGGCGGGGGGGAGGCAGGAGGGAGGCCCCAGCGCTTCCCGGCCTGGCGGGCGGCTGTCAGGGGACAGAGGATTTGGCAGTGACAGGGGTGGACCTCATTTCCACCCCAAGGTCACAGGCTCAGCACTGAGGCTCGGAGCCAGTTAATTGTGTCCAGCCGAGCGTGGCACCGGCATGTCTCCGGGCGGGGGCCGTGGCCGGGCTGGACCACCTCACCCCGCAGAGGGGTGCCAACAGGCAGACTCAGATGGCAGGCGTTGGGCCAGGCACCTCACACACTCTGGCTGAGGAGCCTATGCCCCCACACCCCCAAAGACTGAAGAAACCTCAGGCCCCCCACAAAGCTCAGGGCCAGGCCTGGGACCCACTCCCTCACTCGGCCACTCACAAGCTCAGTGGCCCTGCTTAGCTGGGCAGCTTCCGGCCCTCTGGGCAGGGCTGGGCCATAGACTCTGGCTTGGGCCCGAAAGCCAGTGCTTGTCCTCATCTCCCTCGCCCACCTCCCGGCTCAGCAAGAAGACCCTTTCAGACAGAGGGAGCGTTCAGGGGTTAATAAAATGGGTGCTGACCAGACATCCTGGTTCAAGGCCCTTTCCCCGATTCAATCCGGTACGCCAAGAGCCTCAGTTTCCTCATCGGAAAAATGGGCTAATGACTAGTTTTGATTTAGAGCCTCAAACCAAACTGAGGAGAGCATGGGGGCAGTGATGCAGCAGAAATGGGAGGTGCTGGAGACTCCAGGCCAGCGTCCAGGTGAGATGGGCCAGCCAGCCTTGGCCAGGCAGCAGAAGGCCTTAACTGCCCCGCTTTGGGTGGGAGGCTGGGCAGCACACCCGGGACCACCTGTGGTATCTTTGGCACTGCTCCCCATTTCCCACATTCCACCCAAGCCTCCAGGTCATCCCCTCAGCTCTAAGTGCCTTGGACACTGCATGACCAGACATCCAGGCCCCTGGGGAGAGGGGCCCCGGGGAGAGAGGGCAGGGGCAGGGTTTAGATCCCTGGATTCCTGCCCCTCCCCGGGTCCCGCCCCACGGGCACAGTGGGTTGGGGGATGGGGACTCTGCAGAGCGGCCTCCTGGGGTGCCTGCTGACCTGGGGCCCACTTCCTCCGTGCAGCTTGAGTCTGAGCCCCCAGTGCTGAGCCACACCTGCGCTCTCCCACCTGTGGCAGGTGATGCCACCTGGCTATCTGTGCCCCTTCCCCAAGCTCCGCCTCTGCCCCAGGCACACCTCCCTCCTCAGCCCCTGGGTGTCCCCGGCCTGGTGGCCATCAGGCCAGTTCACCCCCAGCCCCCTCGCTCAGGCAGGGCCACATGCGGTGGGATTTCGGGGGCTCAGGGCAGGTGAGCGTTGGCATCTCCTTCCGAAGGGGCCTTCAGAAACACAGGTCAGCGCCCCCTCCCCGCCCACCCCTTTGCGGCCCATTGCCAATCCATTTGGCATCCTGCCCTCCACAAGCCCGAGCCAGCTCCTTTGCAGCAGGTGTTAATTAAGAGAGGTGATGGGGGGAGGCGGGGAAGGGCCCTGGAGGGCAGCTTCCGACAGGCGCCAGGGCTGCCCTGAGGGCTGAGGGGGCGGGGGTGGGGGCTGGGCCTGCGCCCACCTGAGGTGCCCTCGCCTCCCCGAGGGCTCCAGGGCAGACTGGTCCAGACATCCAAACCCTCATCTCTGTGGCCAACCTGCTGGGCTGGGGGCGGGTCAAGACTGCACCCCGGGGCCTACGGTGCGCTCTGTCTGTAAGTGGGGGAGGCAGGCCCCAGTCCTGGCAGGGCGGACTGGGGGGACCCTCCCTCTGGACTTTGAGGTCCACCCGCTCTGTGGCTTTGACATCAGACAGACCCAGTTCCGATCCTGCTATTGTGCAGCTCAACCTCTGGGCTTTGCTTTTCTTGTCTGTAAAATGGGAACGATCGCACAGCCCCTGTGGCTTTGCTGTGATAGTACCTGGGAACAGTCTGCCTGGAAAAGAGCCCTCGCTCAGTCGCTGGCCACGTGCGCTCCTGGGGCAGAGCCCACAGCCCCAGCCTTGGTGAGCTCCGCCCCTGCGGCCTGCACGTCCGCCGGGGTGTCCGCTGGGGTCCATCTCCGGCTCCGGCTGCCTCGCCCGCCTGCTCTGCCCGCCTGCACCGCACCCGCCCTGTTTCCTGGCGGCCCCCCACCCCTGCTCTGGGAGCGCCCAGCCGCTCCTCGCCTCTCCATCTTAATTAGCTGCTTGTATTAATCTTGCAAGTAACGTGGCAACTTGCAGCCCTGGGTTTTCGGGCTGTGGAATTAATTATTCCCCAAGTGAAGAGCTGTCAGCTCTGGGAGACCAGCCACTTGGAGCCACCCAGCACCACTTAGCAGCCTCCACCCAGGGGCCTGTGGCCTGGCTGGCCTGGAAATGGCCCCACTCCTGGCCTGAGCCCTGTTCCGTGAATCCCCCTCCAGAGGGGCTGCAACAGGAGCCGGGAAGGGAGGACGGGAGGCCGGAGCGGTGTCAGAGCCGAAGACTCCGGGGGCCGGGGGGCCAAGGCACAGCAGGTCCACAGCCCCCATGGCAGCACCTGGGCATGCAGGACACACCTGCCCCGAATCGCCTGGGTTCGGCCTGACGAGCCCTGAGCACGGTGCTTCACACCCAGGCAGTTGTGCAGTCAGACGCTGGGGCCCTTGCTGGGAGGGGCGCAGACCTGCGCGGCCCTGACATTCCAGCCAGGAGGCTGCCAGCTTCACTCTGCTCCATGGGGAGGCTGGAGCGGGCAGCCAGCCAGGCAGGGCGAAACGGACAGGGCAGCCGGCGGTCCAGCTCCAGTCGAGGGAGGGGGTCAGGGGGCTGGCGGAGTGGGGAGAGCGCTGTTTCTTCCTTGACCTTCACGCCGAGCCTGTAAGGTGGCCTGTTCTCCCGTTTCACATACAGGGAAACTGAGTCACAGAGCACGGTGGCTCAAGTCACCCATCTGTTCCATCTGGTTCCAGTCCCAGGGCCCTGGCCCTTCCTGCACTGTGCCAAGGTGGGGCCCGGACCTCACGGGTGGGTGCTCTGATCCGCGAGGCTCCCCGCCCTGGTTCACGGCTCTCACCCCGCGCGCTCATGCCCCGGGCAGCCCTTCCCCCGGCTGGGTCCCTGTGACCACAGGTCTATGTCCCCTGAAGCCTGTGAGCCCCACCTCTCTGCACCATGCTGGCAGGCGGGCTCTGGGCACCGCTGGGGAAGGAAGGATGCATGTGGTGGAGGGTCGCCTGCCACGGTCGCAGCTGCTTCCGGACCCTGGTGCCCCCTGACTCCCCCACTACCCTACAAACTCCAGGCCCATCAGGAGCCTCAGAGGGAGAGGAAGCCCCAGCCCCCTGCGCCTCCCCATTATCTGCCTCTGCTTCAGAGAGCCCGTACCCGGGATGTGGGCTGGCACTCAGGCCCAGCTGGCAGCCCCCGGTCACCCCTCCACACAGCAACCTGCCCCCCTAGCCTCTCTCCACTGACGCCTTTATCTCTCTCTCTTTTGCAGCCAACAGCTCCCTGCTCGGAGGTGGCGGCGGTGAGTAGACCCTTCCTGAGGGCTGGGGTGCAGGGCTGGGTGGGTGGGGGTTCGCCTCGCTCCTCCTGGCCCCCTTGCCCACCTTCCAAGCCCAGCTGGCTGCCGTGCCTTCCCAAGGCTGCCCCCTCATCCCCACCAGGCACCCCTCCCATCTCTCCACTCCGCCCTTCTTTACTGCCCCCCACCCCATCAGCCTCGCCTGGCCTCCCGTATCTGTAGGTGAAGCCGGACACCTGAACGACAGGCCTGGCTCCTGCATGGCTGGGTGACTGGGGTAGGTCCCTGCCCCCTGAACAGAGGCCGCCTGGTCTGTAACTGGGAGCTGGAAGGCCCCCTGAGGTTTCAGAGGGACTGGGCCTGGGTCGTGGGGGCGTAGCACCGCAGGTGTGGTGGGAAAACCCCAGCCCTGCCCCCTGATGCCCACACGCCCTGGGCAAGTTTGCCCACCTGTGAGGGCGAAATGAGCGTCTCCGCTCTGCCCTGCAGCCTCGCAGGGCGGCTGTGTGTCAGGACACGGTCTCAT
Organism: Bubalus kerabau; assembly: GCF_029407905.1. NCBI lineage: Eukaryota > Metazoa > Chordata > Mammalia > Artiodactyla > Bovidae > Bubalus > Bubalus kerabau. The sequence continues at coordinate 8,747,112 of NC_073628.1, forward strand.
CAAGTCAGGGAGAGCCCCAGCATCCGTAAAGCCCATGAGAAGGCAGGCGTGTGCACTGTTCTGAGACCCACCAAGACCCAGGGTTGTGGCAGGGCCAGGAGGGCAGGACGTCGAGGTCAGAGCGGGCCCAGCCTCCAGGGATGCAGGGCCAGGTCAACCGGTGCCGGCGGGGAGGGCCGGGGGGACAGTCCCTGCACCCCCAGTGCCTGGCCAGCCCGGCCCAGGCCGGCTACACCAGCCCCTTGCCCCCAGCCCCCAGGCCCCTCGTGGGCTGGCCTGCCCGCTGTCTGCCAGCGGCCCGATGATTGGTGAGCCAGGGGCCAGGGGTTAATGCGCCGTCGGATAAATCCCAGGGGCTGTGTTTACGGCTGCAGTGGCGGGGTCCAGGCCAGGTTTTAAAAGGGGGAAAAAATAAAAGGGGCATAGAAGGTCAGGAATAAATAAGAGCAGCGTTAAGAGCTGTCGGTGACCGGCCAGGATGCAGGATGGGGACGCGGGGCGGGGGGGGGTCTGTTTGTGGTTGGAGATGTTTTCCCTCCCTCCCCCGCCCCTCCAGCCGTCCCTCACGAGGTCACCACTACCCTGGAGGCCTCACAGGATGAGGGGGCTTCACTCGGCAGGGTGGTCTGTGCCATGTGGGCGGCGGGCTCAACAAGGCACACCTGTCTGGCCGTGGGGACCAGGGAGGCTCCCAGAGGATGGGCTGGGGACCAGGGGGATGGGTAGGAAATAGCGAGCAGTGATGCGCAGTGGGAAGGGTGTGCTGGGCAGAGGGGACAGCACAGGCGAAGCCTGGAGTGAGGGAAGCTCTGAAGATGGGAATGGTTAGAGCCCAGATGAGGGGAGGGGACCCGGGGGAGGACGCAGGGGCCTTGGAGACCATGTGAGGAGCTGGGGTTTTAGCTGTTAGGTTAGGAGGACAAGCTTCCCAGGTGGCACTAGTGATAAAGAACCCACCAGAGATGCAGGTTCGATCCCTGGGTTGGGAAGATCCCCTGGAGGAGAGCATGCCAATCCACTCCAGTGTTCTTGCCTGGAGAATCCCATGGACAGAGGAGCCTGGCGGGCTATGGTCCACGGGGTCACAAAGAGTCAGACAAAACTGCAGCGACTTAGCACACACACACGTAGGAAGACGAAGAATTACAGAAGCTGTGGGACCTAAGTCAGGTCATCTGCCCTCTTCTGCTCAGAACTCTTCCGGGGCTCTCACCGCACTTCCTTCCACGGCCCACAAGGTCTCCAGCCACCGATTAGACTCCCCACCACACTGCCTGGCCCTCCGCACTCCGTGCCAGCCACACCACCTCCCTGCAGCTCCTGGAACACAGCCAGCCCACGTGTGCCACAGAGCCTTTGCACTGGCTCCTGCTTCTGCCCCAGATGCTCTTCCGCAGACAGTCACGGCTGTTCCCTTCACCTCCTATGAGAGTTTACTCGCAGGCCCTCTTCTCTTGAGGACCGCTCTGACCTCGAAATTGCAGCTACTGCCCTTACCCCTACCCCACCTGACACTCCCTGGGCCCCTCGTGCTGCTCTAGTCTTTATCTTCCTCCGACCACCTCTCTCCTAAAGTGGTGTGTCACTTACTTGTCTGTTCCGTTCATCGTTTGTTGTCTGCCTCCCCATTGAGAACAGTAGCTGCAGGAGACTTGCTCACACTTAGAAGTGGTCTTGCGCACACAGTCAGTGCTCAATGAATGGCTGATGAATGAACGAATGAACTGTAGATAAAGTCAGGGATGGCCTTACGGGTCATGCAAAGGACTTGCTGACAGGACAGTGGGAACCACTGAGGTTTCCTGCAGAGCAGGGAGAGTGGCTCATAGGTGGCCGGGGACCTCGCTCTGGGAGGTCAAAGGGCAGCTGCTCTGGCCAGACTGAGCGGCGGGGCCCGGTGGGGTCCCCCGCTCTCGCTTTCCTGCGGCACTGAGGGCGAGGGGAGGCTGGAGCCGGCCTCAGCACAGCCTGACTGACGCAGAGATGGATGGGGTGGGCCAGGACCCAGGAGGAAGTGGGCCCGGAGTCCAGCCTTTTAACGCCGGCCGAGATTTATGGAGCCGCTGCCAGGGCTCGCTGGGCTGTCACTCTGCTAATGTGATTGGAACAAGGCGGAGGTGGCGGGGAGGGGACTGGGGTTGGGAAGAGGCGAGGCGGGGCCTGGGGGGGTGTCTGGCGCCCGCCTGGGGCTGTAATGGACATGGGCCCCAGGCCCCCAGGACGTCCTCTGAGTTCACATCTGCCACCTGTGCCCTCCCTTTCCCCTGGTCCATCCATCTAGCCTTAACCCCCAACCTGCCAGGAGGGAGGGCACAGGCAGGGGCAGCCCGGGCCTGGGGGCCCCCATCTGACGCCCGGACCCTGGTCTCCCCCAGTGCCCTCTTCTCCCGAGTCAGCCCTGCAGGGGCTCAGGCCGCTCCGCACCCTCCCGTCACCACCCCTTTAGCTGTCCACCCACCACCCATGCATTTAACAAGCGCTGGTCCCCCTGCCCCCAGCCCACCTTGCTGACCTCCCCTTGCGCCAGTTCCGGGAGCATGGCTCCCCTTTCAACGTGCGGGTTTTTGTTATTCCTTTCCCCCCAGGAAAAATACTCTCCCCAGGAACAGAGTTCAGGGGATTCCAGGCCCCTGGATCAGCCCTTCTGGGGTGGTCAGTTGCGCCCCTGTGTGCGGGTGTGCTAGGAACTGGGGACCAATAGCCCCGCCCCGGGGTCCACATCCGGTCCTGCTGGGGGAGGGCAGCCATCAGCTCAGAAAGGGGGCCCCTAACGCGGGGCCAGGGCCGGCCGCAGGGCTTTGGTGCAGTGAGCCCGCAGCGTTTACAGCAAGCCTGTTGGGGAGGGGGTCGGCTGGCACCTCAAACCTCAGCGGGAACCCCCAGGGGCTGCTCGAGCTCCCTGGGCCTGCCTCACTCTGGGGTTGGGCCCCCACCAGGCCCTGAAGCCAAGGTCAGTGGTTCTGACAACACAGCGAGGGGCCCCTACCCCCCACAGCTCCCGGTGCTCTTTCTGAGAGTGGGGAGGGGCTGGGGAGGACACCTGTGTCAGACCCCCCGACTCGGGACTTGACTCTGCCCTCAAAGAGGCCCACTTTGGTAGAAGTCTTCCAACAGAGAGAGGGCATTTGACTTGGGCCCCGAGGCTGCATAGGAGTTCGTCAGGTACAGAGGGACAGAGAGGCCCACCAGGCAGAGGGCCCAGCGTCTGCAGTGGGGGCTGCCTGGCCCACTGCTGCTCCGGCCTCCTTCCTGGACAGCCTTTTACTGGCTCAATAAAAAAAAATTTTTTTTAAAAACACTCTGCTATTGTATGGTAAGAAGGGAGGCGGGCCCTAAATCAGGATGGGAATCGACAGGGCCCTGACGCATGTCTCTCCTGTTTATTAGGACTGAAATGTTTACTCGGCGATAAGGAGCCGGCTTTCTCGTGGAGATTTGTGCGCTCTTTTTCAATTACCCCTCGTCTTTCTCTGCCACTTTCGCACTAAAGGGATAATAAATGTATCGGAGCGTTTCAATTATTCATCTAAATCATGACTGCGCCTGCCACGGCCAAGCTTTAGTGACAGATTAATTCAGGACCGCCTTCGTCCGCTTGCAGCGCCATCTCTGTGTCCGCCTAGCCAGGGCCCCGAGGGCCGGCCCAAGGATGGGCGCAAGGCAGGTTGGAGCTTCGTCCACACACACAGCCCCTGCCAAGGGCCCTCCCTTCCAGAGGTCAGCCAGCCCCCCTACACCGGCAGGCATGTGAGGGTACAGCCTCCCTGCCTTCCCACCCGATGGTTCTGCACAGCCCTGCTCCCCAGGCCCACCCCGTAAGTCCGTGTTCGTGTCCCTTGCGCTGCAGGGTCTCAGGCATCTCACACCAGGGAGAAGCCAGGGCGGCTCGGCTCCTGGCACAGCCCTCTCTGGGCACAGGGCCTTTGCACGTGCTGTTCCCAGGCTCGAGGGCTCCTCTGCCCTCCCACCACACCTTCCCGCCTAGTTATCTCCATGTCAGGGCAGCCTCTCCAACAAGCAGTCCCCCAACACACACACACACACACACACACACACACACACACACACACACACACACTCTCTCTCTCACTCACTCACTCACTGCTGTTTCTCTATTCACCAAGGGGCCTGCCAGCACTGGGAAATGGCAGACCCTGTCCCTCTTGGAAATCAGACTCGCGTTTGTGTGATTAAGTATCAACTGCCCCCCATCGGACACCCCCCCACTCAGGGGTAAGCACAAGCGTCTGTCTCTCTGCCTCCCAGCAAAAAGCAGGTGCCCAGTGCAGACCTGCTGCTAGACTGGCGTGCCCGGGGACGTGTGCCCTCAGCCCAGCTGTCATGGCCCAGGCAGAACCCACCACCGGGGCCCACCCTCTCTCCACATGGGCACCCGCTACCCTCCTCCTGTCTCTGAGTTCCCCTCAGTCCCCCTCGGTCTGTCTCTTGACGTCTCGCTCTAGTTTCCTCTCCATCTCTCTCCCCTGGCACGTGCCATCTCTCGCTCTCACCTGCTCACTTGCTTGCCCTCCTTTGTCCGTGGACCGTCAGGCCCGGGAGGATTAACGAGGCCTCTCAGGACTCAGGCCTTGGCTTCTGCCTGGCTTCGCTTGCCATCCCGCACACCCCGGTCCCAGCCCTATCTCCCATCACCCCACGCTGCTAATTCGTGACTGCTCCCCGCTCTGCTCCGACTGGCTGGGTCCTGGCACAGCGGGCAGACCCTCTCCAGGCCAGGCTGGGTGGGGCCCGACCAGCCCATCTTTCCTTTTTTTATAATCGTTTATTTACTCAGCTGCACTGGGTCTTAGTTGCAGCACACGGGATCTTCCGTTTTTTGTTGTAGCACGTGGCATCTAGTTCCCTGACCAGGGATTGAACCTGGGCCCCCTGCATTGGGAGTCTTAGCCAGTGGACCACCACCAAGTCCCAGCCACACTTGAGCACGGCTCTGTGCCAGGCTGGGGCCAATAGGTGGACTCAGCAGGTGCGACCAGAAGTTGTCTGGGGCAGGGGGCTCTGAGGGGCGGAGAAGGGAAGGGCATTCCTGGCCGCAGGCACAGCAGAGGCCATCTCGAGCACACCCCTCCCTTGCTGGAACCTTCCCACTGCAGTGCTCCTGGGGGTACAGCTCACCCCTCCCACCTCTCTCCCTGTCACCCTGCTGAGCCCTCTGCCTGGACCCCTCCTCCCCCGACCTCCCCCCAAAGCCTATCACCCAGGGCTCTGCTCAGATGCCACCTCCTTGGAGGCACCTTCCCAACCTGAAACCAACCTGAAAGCCACCCCCGCCCGGCTCCCTTGCCACTCTGGAGTCTTTCCTTTAGCTGTTTCCCAGGGATGGTGATGTGAGAGCTTCACCTCCTTTGTGCCGGGCGTGGTGGGCCCACCTCCCCCTGTCCAATGCACCAGAGGCGGGGGGTGCAGCATGCAGAGGCCGGCTGTCATCTAAGGTGGAGGCTGGAGGGAGCCCCAGCCCTGCTCGGCATTGATGATTTTATTTCATGGACTTGTGGGAGCCACGGGAGGTTTAGTGAGCAGAAGGGGGACACGGTCTCCCCAGGTACAGGCCCCAGTTGAGAAGCAGGACTGAGGTGCTATCAGCGCTCCCCGCGTGGATGCTGGGCCTGGCTGAGCTCTCCACGCAGGCTCTGGCGTACCCGTCATAGCATCCTGGGATGTGCGCACCCTTAGCATCTCCATTTTGCAGATGAGAAAACTGAGGCACCAAGTCCCTTGAGCTGAATCACGTTCCCCACCCCCATCCCTCGGCCCACCCTCCCTGGGGGGCGGAGAGAATGGTGGAGCCCGTGCCCCGCCCTGTGGGCAAGATGCTGCCAAGCCCCTGCCTGCAGCTGCCACGGGGATTTTTAATAACGGGAGTGATTTTTGCATGATGAATGAGGCGCTGCCGTTGTGTACATAATGAAGCCCTAATGTTTTCAAATCCCCATTTAAGGAGCTGATCTCACCCCATAATGAATTTCAGATCACATCGCCGAGCTGTTGTCCATCCGTCTTCTCCCGGGGGTACCCACCCACCTTGACATCTCGAGGGTGGGGCCTGGCAAGGGTGGGCTCTGCTTCCCCCCACAGTGGGCTGAGCCCAAGTCCAGCACCGAGCCGGGCGGGGCTGGGACGCATCTGTTGACTGAATGAGTGACCAGGAGGGTGTGGGCAGAAGCTGAGGCAGTTTTGGCAACAGGGATCACATGAGGTCGAGACTCCCAAGTCTCAGCCTAGGAGGAAAATGGGGGCCAGAGAGGAAGAGAGTAGGGAGAGCTGGAGAGAAGGGGGCCCGGGGCCGCAGGCTGAGTCACTTGGCCAGACCTTATGGCTGGGCCTGCGCTCTGCAGGTCAGGGCCCTGGGGGTGCAAAGACTCAGGCTTCTGGCTCCTTTCAGCCCAGGCGGTGGGCGTCCGTGCAGGGGGCTGGGATGGGCTACACCTGCCTGGTCAGAGTGGGCGGGATCTACAAGGTGAGCCATCTAAATGGGAAGTGATGGAGAGGGCCCACCCCCAGGTGCCTTCCAGGGCTTGAGAGGTACACCCCTCTCCTGGCCCCTCGGGCCTCAAGCTCACACTCCTCTGCCTCCGCAGCCCTCTCCCTGCTAGGGCTTTCTGGGTGACATCTCCACTGGCAATGTATCCTGTCCCTTGGGTGAAGGGGCCCCAAGAGTATTTGGGACAAAGGCGTCTTTTGCCTACGGAGTCTGAGGCTGTGCCTCGGTCTACCCTTCTGTAAAATGGGACGACACGTGAGTACACGCAGGGCACTTTGGTAACATCTCGCACTGAACCCTCAAGCCAAATGCAGTGGGAGGTGCTGTTGCCTTGTACAGGTGAAGCTGAGGCAGAGGTGAAATGACCGGCGGAGGGGTGGGAGAGCTGGGGGAGGACGCCTTGGGTCTCACGGGGCCAGGTCTGCTCCTGAGCCACACAGCCCCAGTGAGCTCATCTCAGAGGCTCTGACACTCGGCACCTGGGAGGGCACTGGGGGCCCACAGGAGCCCCAGGCAGGGCAGGGCAGGGCAGAGGGCTGCCCGGACAAGACCTCACCACCCACACCTGCTGAGAACGGCTCCGCCCCTGTGAGCCTTCATCCCTGTTGGGGAGAGGTGGGGGCCAGGGCAGCGCTCGGAGCATCTGCTATCCTGTAACTGAGACCTCGGACACGTCACTAAATCATCCTGGCCCTGAGTCTCCCCTCCTCTGGCCACCTCACCACAAATCTCAGACCTCCCCCCAAATTTTCTAAGGCTCAAAGAGGTTAAATGACTGGCCCAAAGCTGCCAGCAAGCTTGTGGGCAAGATTTGTGGGAAGAGAAATGCCAGAAAGAGGCAAGCAGGGGGCCAGACCCACAGGACGTGGAGTGGGGTGGAGAAGAGGAGGGAAACGGAGGGGCAGGCCCAGGGCTAGCCAGGGTCCCCTGCCCTCTGTCAGGGCAGAGCTGCCCTCCTCTCCCCCAGGCCACAGCCCTCCTTGTGTTCCTGTAAATAATTAATTAGCCCCTGCTTGCTTGTTTGTTTAGAATGAGAAATGCTCCCCCACTGAGATGCATTTATTGCTGAATAAATTTAAATATCTAATCTTCCCTTCATGAATATTATAGCACCCTAAATAGCGGCCAACATATCCTAAGCGCCTTGGCAAATGGGCCCCACGGGAGCCTGCCTGCTTCGCCGCTGCTGGCTCCGCGGCCTGGCTCCAGCCCCTGCTCTCTTTGGACGCCCTGCCGGCACTGGCCTTGCTAGGAAGGCGCTGAGTCTGAGCTGATGCTCCCGAAGGCTGAGAACAGGGCTGTGGAGGCCGCACCGATGGCAGGAGGCCGGGGTGGGCTTCCAGGCAGGGGTGGCAGGGCTTCTCTGGGGGACGTACCTGGACCTGGGTGGAGAGTCAGGGCTGGAACAGAAAAGGGACAGACGGGGCCTGCGGACAGCAGCGTCTGAGGAGGTGGGGAAGGGGGCAGAAGAGATCGGGGAGGCAGGAGGATGAGGAGAGCAGGTCTGCAAGGCCGCCCTGCTGGGCTGGATGCAGACAGCCAGCGGTCAGCCTGTGGGTGCAGCTGAATGGTCTGCAAGGGGAGAGCCCCCAGACCACCCAGCAACCAGAGGTCCCCCGAGCAGCCCCTCTGTTGGGAGGGGGATGGGCAGAGGTGGGGAGGGGCCAGGAGCCGGGCTGCTGGGGGCTGGTGGAGGGGACAGCAGCCGCAGGCAGGACACCTTCCTGAAGTGTTTGAGTGAGGAGGGCACACAGCAGCCAGCCAGCGTGGAAGGGCAGCTCGGGGTAGGAACAGTGAGGTCAGGTCCTGCCATGGTTCTCGAGGAAGTAGAGCTGACCAGCTGTGTGACCTTGGGCAAGTCTCTCACCCTCTCCGCGCCTCAATGTCTTCTTTGCTAAAGCAAGAAAAGCAATAGCACAGCCAGGCTGTGAGGATCACATATGACGGTGGATGTATATGGCTCAGCGCCTTGCTCACTAAGAGGCTGAAATTAAGGAGCCGTGTCTGGGAGCTGGGGCTTCCCTGGTGGCTCCGTGGTAAAGAGTCTGCCTGTCAATGCAGGAGATGCGGGTCTGATCCCTGGGTCGGGAAGATCCCCTGGAGGAGGAGATAGTAACCACTCCAGTCTTCTTGCCTGGAAATTCCCAAGGACAGAGGAGCCTGGTGGGCCATAGTCCATGGGGTCATGAAAGAGTCAGACACGACTTAGTGACTAAAGAAAAAGAGCAATAAAAATCTGGGCGCTTAAACTGGAGGAGCAAGGAGGAGGCTGCAGAGGGAGGCGGCGCGGGCCTCAGGGCCGTCTCCTCGCAGGGGAAGGGTTCCGCCCCGGCTGGTGGAGAGGCATCTGAGGGAGGCCCTATCACCCACATGGGCTCAGGCTCCGCAGCAGAGACCCCGGGTTTTCCGCTGTCTTGAAGCAGGGCGGGGTCAAGTAGGAGGTTTGGGGGAATATGGCTGAGGGCGCCAGGAAGGGTTCTGAGGGTCAGTTGGTATGAACTGGGAACACTACCCTACCAGGCAGGCCCGAGGCCCAGCTGCCCCACTGTCCTAATAACAGCCAACAATAGTCAGGTGGGGAGTGGGGGAGGGGGGGATGGGACCCCCGGAAGCCTCCTGCTTCCGGTCTCCAGGGCTCAGCTTAGCCCTACCTAAGAGCCAGGGCAGGGCCTGGGAGTTGGAGCCAGGGGAGGCACGGGTTATGGTGGGAAGCGTGGGAAGGGGCAGTCCTTTGGCCTGTAGCTGAGGCCAGTGGGGCTGGGGACCTCCTCAGGGACGGGCGAGCCACAGGCCTGCCGTGTGGTTGGGGAAGGGGGACAGGAGGGGGCCAGGCTGGCTCTGGCTTGGGGGGACGGTGGGCAAGGGGGGAACCTCGAGCCTGACCCTCATCTCTGCTCTGGATGAATGGCTTGCTGGGCACTGTCACGGGAATCATATGGCCCGGCCCTATGGATGCTGCGGGGGTGGGGTGACTCCAGTCCAAGGGCTCTGCCGGCGCCAGTTCCTCCCGCCTCCTCCCACCTCATGCCCCCAGGTCAGCCCCAAAGGCCTGGCTGCAGGCCTGTCCACTTCTGCAGGAAACATTAAGTCCCTGAAACAGATCTCGCTGAGCTCCACTTCCGCACGGCCCCCCACTGCGGGCCAAGGTTGCCAGCAGGGTGGACAGCACTGGGAGATGGCAGGCAAGCTGCTGCCAAGTGGATGAGACCACTGGGGCAGGGCCGGGAGGTCCCTGCGCTCACCCCATGCCCTGGACACTGCCTCCCACCCCACTCCCAGGGCACACGGGTCGGGCACAGGCCCACACAGTTTCAGTAATAGCCAATAATTGAGTTGCCATCACTCATGCCAGGCACTGGCTTAAGAACATTACAGGAATTAATTTAATCCTGTCAATATTCCTATGAAGTGGGTAGTCATATTATCCCATTTTACAGATGGGGCAGTTGAGGTCCAGGGAGGTTAAGTGCCCTGGATCACACATCTGTGACTGGCAGAGCTGGTATTTGAACCCAGGTTGCCCAGCTCCACAGCCCCCGCTGTTGCACATGGCGCTGGGTGGCTCTGTGGTACCCCCCGCACCCAGAACAGACACACCGCAAATAGAGGACGTACACCCACTGTGCCACACCACCCACTCTCCGCCCCCTCCCATTGGCTGCAGCTGCCCTCAGCCCTGCACATCAGACGGGGTGACAGGGGACCCAGTCCCAGATTCCCTCCCGGGGATCCCGCAGTTCCTCTACCCTTCACCCCGGCCCCCACTCCTAGGATGCTCGGGAAATCACCTGGTACCATCTCCGGGTGAAGTCTCAGAATTAGGCTTAATTGGGCTCACAGGCACCAAAGAAAACAGAAGCCAAGGGCCTGAGCCAGCTGCGGCCCTGGTCTTGAGCAGGGGTGGGGCTGTAATGAAGCAACTAGGCCTTCAGTTTGCGGTCTGTGAAATGGGGAAACGGTAGTATTTCCTGCTGCAGAGCATTGAGCTCAGTGTCCAAGAAGCACCTGGCACAGGCCTCGGTGCAGTTGGAGCTGGGGACCTGCCGGAGGAGGGTGATATTCTCCCGAGGAATGGGGGCGGGGAGGGGGCCGGGGATGGGGGTGGGGGGCGTGGTGGGAAGTGGTCACTGCCCCAATCGTTCTGATGAGGCAGAGGACGCTCTGGGAAAGGGGAAAGGGCTTGCCAAGGTGCCGCAGCCAATGAGGGGCGAGTCTGAATTTGACTCTTCGCGAGGCTGACCCCGCCTCTCCCTCGGAGCCTCAGCAGCCTGGGGAGGTCAGGGAGAAGAAGCGTCTCTTCCACGCCTCCCGCCGCGCCCACGACGACTTGTTTATCTGGGTCCGGGTCCCCAGGGTCGCTGGTGAGGCCCTAGAGCCGCCCTCGGATAAACAAGCCCAGGCCCGGCCCCAATTAAGCCGGATGCACTAACGAGGCGACTCGTTAATGAGCTTGGGTGCGCGCCCGGAGACACCTGCGCGGCCCGGACCACCCTCCGGCGTGGCGCAGGAAGGAGCTGGAAGACCTAGCTCAAGGGCCCCATCGGATCGGCCTCTTGTATCTAGGTGGCCTCAGTGTCCGCCTCTGTAAAGTGAGTCTTCAGTGAGTGAATGAGTGAAGTCGCTCAGTTGTGTCCGACTCTTTGCAACCCTATGGACGGTGGCTACCAGGCTCCTCCGTCCATAGGATTTTCCAGGCAAGAGTAACAGAGTGGGTTGCCATTACCTTCTCCAGGGGATCTTCCCGACCTAGGGATCGAACCCAGGTCTCCCGCATTGCGGGCAGATACTTTACCCTCTGAGCCACTGTCTTAAGAGTTTGTAAATGGCAACCCACTCCAGTAGTCTTCCCTGATAGCTCAGCTGGTAAAGAATCCACCTGCAATGCAGGAGACCCTAGTTGGATTCCTGGGTCGGGAAGATGCCCTGGAGAAGGGATAGGCTACCCACCCGGGTATTCTTGGACTTCCCTTGTGGCTCAGCTGGTGAAGAATTGCCCGCAATGAGGGAGACCTCGGTTCGATCCCTGGGTCGGGAAGATCCCCTGGAGAAGGGAAAGGCTACCCATTCCAGTGTTCTGGCCTGGAGAATTCCACGGACTGCATAATCCATGGGGTCGCAAAGAGTCAGACACGACTGAGCGGCTTTCACTTTCACTTTCCAGTCTTCTTGCCTGGAGAATCCCATGGACAGAGGAGCCTGGCGGGCTACAGTCCATGGGGTCCCACGAGTCAGACATGTAAAGCGGGCCCCGCCTTCGGAGGTCGGCGTTCGGATCCCGGGCTCCACCCGCGAAGGTGGCGACTGGCAGCGGGCCCCGCGGCCGGGAGGGCGGATTTTCTCCCTTTTCTGGCTCTGGCTGCGGATCCTGTCGCTCGGGCCCGCCTCCCGAGTCCCGGCGCCGCCTCTGACCGGGGAGACCCCAGCCCCGCCTGCGCCCCTGCCGCGCGCCCAGGAAAGAGCAGGGCGGACGGGTCGCGCCCCCTGCCGGCAGGTCTGCGCCGGCTCCCGCCGCGGCCCGCTCTGGCCGCCGTCTACGCCTCAGTTTTCCCAGCTGTGAAACAAGTGTGGGACCGGGGGTGCGGGAAGAGTGTGGAGGGGTGAGGGAGCGTCTGGAGGCCGTGGAAGAGTGAGCCCAGGGCCTCGGGGCCGTGTGAGTCCCGGCACAGCCCAGGGATTGGAGTCTTCTCTCCGTGGGCTTCGGCCTTCTCTGTAAAACGGGCTCAGCGGGTAGCTGGGAGCCCCGCCACTCACCGCCCGGTTCCCTGCAGTGGACGGCTGCATCCACCGGGCCGCCGGACCGCTGCTCACCGACGAGTGCCGGACCCTGCAGAACTGTGAGACCGGCAAGGCCAAGATCACCTGTGGCTATCGGCTGCCGGCCAAGTGTGAGTCCCCCACACCCCCAGCCCGTTGGGCGCAGACAGGGCGCCTTGCGTAATTAGTGTAACTCGGGATTAGGGGTGCACCCCCGACAGAATTGCTGGAGGCCTCCTCCGGGGGCACTTAAGTGCCAGGACCTGGCCCCTCCTCGCAGATCCCAGGAAGCAGGCGTGTGGAGGGCATGCGCAGAGGCTGGGAGCCGCAAGGACTAAGTGAGGGGAAGAGCTAAAGAGGCAACAACGTCCATTGTTTCAGCCGGGTCCAGACAAATGTGGGGTGGGGGCCTGCGTAGGCTGGCCTGTCTGTGCAGGTGTGAATTATGGGTGGGGTCCCTACCCGGGGAAGATCAGAATTTGGGGAGGAGGGTACTTGTTTCCTGTCCCTTCCAGGGCCCAGGGGCTTCCCTAGTGGCTCAGCTGGTAAAAAATGCGCCGGCAATGCGGGAGATCTGGGTTCGATCCCTGGGTTGGGAAGATCCCCTGGAGAAGGAAATGGCAACCCACCCCAGTCTTCTTGCCGGGAGAATCCCATGCACAGAGGAGCCTGGCGGGCTACAGTCCATGGGGTCACAGAGTCGGACACGACTTAGCGACTAAACCACCACCGGGGCCCAGGCCGGCAGGAGGGAAAGCCAAAGACCGCCAGGAGCTCTGGCCGGTCTGACCTCACCCCCTCCCACAGATGTCATCCACACGGTGGGACCCATCGCCCACGGAGAGCCGAGTGCCAGCCAGGCTGCCGAGCTCCGCAGCTGCTACCTGAGCAGCCTCGACCTGCTGCTGGAGCACCGGCTCCGCTCGGCGGTGAGGGGCCGCGGGGGGGGGGGGGGGGGGGGGCGGCCTGGCGGGAGGCGGAGCGAAGAGTGACGCTGTCCCCAGCCCCTTCTCACTACCCCTCATCCCTAGGCGTTCCCCTGCATATCCACTGGAGTGTTCGGTGAGTGGGGTCTAGAAGAGGAAGGACGTAGATGGGCGGTGCGCGGGCCGGGACGCCGGGAGGTGCCGGAGTGGGCGGGGCGGGGCGGAGCGGCGAGGGGCGGAGCTTGAGACTCACTGGGGCCCACGGTCCGGTCCGCAGGGTACCCCAACGAGGCGGCAGCCGAGGTAGTGCTGACCGCTTTGCGCGAGTGGCTAGAGCAGCACAAGGACAAGGTGAGGCCTGGGTACAGCCGAAGGGAGGGGACGGAGGTGGGCGGCGGGGCGCATGTGACCAGCTCCACCCGTCATCGCCAAGGAGTGTGCCGAGTGCCCACTCGGGGCTCTGGGCTCGCGCTTGCTGTCTGCGTCCTCTTTTACTCGAGGCGTTTTCCTCCCCTGCGGCCAGGGCACAGGGCGCTTCGAGAAAGGGATAGCGGGGCGCACACCACGCCACGAGCCCCTTCTGTAGCCCGAGCTCTAAACCCAGGTTGAAGAGTGCCCCAAGGACAGGGCAGGGGAAACCCCACAGCAGCGAGGGTGGTGGTTAAGGCCGGGGAGCCGGCCGCTTCCGCCCAGGCTCAACAGGCCCTGATGCAGGTGGACCGGCTGATCATCTGCGTGTTCCTGGAGAAGGACGAGAACATCTACCGAGAACGCCTCCCCTACTACTTCCCGGTCGGTAGGTGCCTCCTGCCCCCACCGCACTCCCGCCAGCCCCTGTCCCGCCCCGTCCACCCAGGACAGGCTCTCACTGTCCTCTGCCTTCCAGCGTGATGCTGCCCACCCTGACCAGGACTGGTAAGCAGGGCCTGGCCCTTCGTGTGGCTGCCCACTAACCTCGTGCCCACTAACACCCGCTCACCCCCACGCAGGGAAGGAAGCCAGGGAGGCAGCCTGGGAGGCCGGGGCAGCCCATGGGCCACTGCTCTGACCGCTCATCTTTGCCCGCAGACTCCCCTGGGCCTGCCGGACCACGCTCCCAGCTCTAAGTCTCCGAAGCCTGCAGTGGGGCCTGGCGGGGCCACCCTATTCTGCCCCTACACCCTCCGCCCTGTCAGGAGCCTAATAAAGACCACTACTGCTGCAGCTCCGACTGTCCCAGCTCTGCTGGGGGTGAGGGAGGGAGCCCAGGTGTGGACAGCTGCTTTGGCATCAAGGGGCGGGCGAGAGCTCTCGGTGAGCCAGGCAGGGGGAGGCACGAGGTTGACAGCAGAGGTGGGCAGCAGCACATCACATTTATTGAGGGCCTGCCCCCAAGAAGCTCACAGCCTGGGGGCTGAGACCCCACAGGTGCCGGGGAGGGGGCAGGGGTGAGAGACGAAGTGAAGGCAGAAAGGAAGGCAGTGCAGACACCGTGGCCCAAGCAGTGGGGGTGCAAAGCAGGCACGAGCAGGGGGCCGAGGGGAGCAGAGCGGGGAGAACGGTGGCCTGGAGAGCCCCACTCGACCTGAGGCTAGACCTGGGGACAGGGGACCACGCACAGGCTGGGGGACTGCCCCTCCCCCACCTGGCTGGCACCAGCTGGGGTGCCCTGGGGCACCCCCACGCCTCCCCCTGCCCTGAGCCAGGATGCAGCATCATGTGGTCCCTCTCCACCCAGGACTCCACCACGCAGAGCCCTGATCGAGGGCAGGTGGCCGGAGCTCCGGCCAGGACAGCAGGGTCGGGGCAGGGCCCAGGAGGGAGCAGCTAGAAGCTTCGGTGCTCCTGGGTCCCCAGGGAAAGCCCTGGCCAGCTAAACAGGGAAGGCATGGTGGCCTGAAGGGAAGGAAGCAGAACCCCAATAACCAGGAAGGGTCCCCGAGAGGCCCAGACCCCTCAAAACTGCTCCTGGCGGGGAGGTTTGGGGGTGGACAGGTGAAAGGCCGAGAGGAACCCACCTGAGGGGAAGGGGGCAGCCAGACACAGAGCAGCCAGGTGGGCAGCAGCCGAGCAGGGACACGCACACACGCGGCTCACCACCAGCGTCCCCTTTAATAAAACACGGGAGGTCGTGTGACAGGGAAGGGGTGGGGGAGTGAAGTATGACCATTTACAACCACAAGAAAACCTCTGTCCATGTCTAGCGCCTGGCAGAGGGGTGGGCGGGCAGCGCGGCAGGCCGGGCGGCCCTACTTGTACAGAATGTCGTAGTGTCCGGGCCTGTAGAGCAGGTAGACCTTGGGCTCGGAGCCCTCGGGGAAGACGTGGGGGTTGGTGGTGCCGCCCTCGCCGCGGTCCATGTATTCCACCTGGATGGAGACGCTGAGCGCCTGGGCCAGCGCGATGATGTGGATGTGGTCGCTCTCCTTGCACATGGGCTCCACCTCCTGCGGCACAGGGAGGCTCAGGGGGTGCTCGGGCCCCCCCTACCTGGGCCCCCCCAGGGAAGGCTCCAGCTCCTGAGGCACAGGGTGGCTCAGGGGGCGCTCGGGGGAAAAGGGGCCCACAGCCGAGGGGCGGGGAGGGGCAGCACCTGCTGGCAGAACTCCTTGACGGTGCGCCCGCCCTCAATGAAGTGCTCGAAGAACTTGCTCTCACGCTGCAGATAGCCCGAGGTGAGCAGCCGCAGGTAGACCACCAGGTAGTCCGAGGTGCTCTGGTCGTTAAAGGAGGCCAGCAGGTCAGCCACGGGGGTCCGCTTCTCCACCTGCTCGATCAGGTCCATGAACTGCGCCCAAGGGGGACAGAGGGCGAGACAAGGAGGGAGACGGGTCACCCCTGCCACCGCCAGGCCACCACCCGCCACCGTGGCCGACCCCGCGTGGGGCAGCTGGCCTCACCGTGTTGTGGAAATCCTCAATTGTGAACTCGGTGAAGCCCTGGGACACCAGGTCCTCTTTGCTCTTGGCAGACACAGCCTTGAACCTGTGGACGGGCGGGAGAGAGGGCGCCACGGGCTCCTAGGCCGGCAGACCAGGCCCGGCAGGGCCCAGGCCATCACTGGGCCTCAGGGGGAACCACACCCCCCAGCCACCAACGGAACCTCCCCGCCGCGCCTCCTCACCGCTGCAATTCCTTGCTGTCGTCCAGCAATGCCTCCAAGTGGGAGAATCCGAAAGCGCGATAGAAACAGTTTCCATCAGGCCTGGTCTTGCGGATGTATGAGTACTTTTTGTGGAGGTCCTGCGGAGAGGCAGCCCCCACCCCACCCCGTGCCCATCAACATCTGGTGGAAAGAGGGCAGGCCCAGGAAATACCCCCAACAGAGGTCACACCACAACAGCCTCCTGCCGTCCTTGGCTACTGACTCCAATAATGGGGGTCATTTAGCAACCTGCTGCCGGGAGCCCCAGAAACATGAATTATAGACACATTGGTTACATCAGTCACTAAAGTGGTCATCAGCCGCTAGGCGTGCCATGCTGCTGGGCCTAAAGGGCTACTGTTTCATAAAACCAGGCAAGTGAATGGGTCCTTGACGGATGCAGCTTTTCCAGTGTATAGCCTTTCAAACCCTGAGAGCTCCAGGGCAAACAAGTTAGTGTACACAGCGCAGTGCCGCGCTGGGGGCCCCCACTGCACAGGCCTGGGGCGGGAAGCAGCCCCCTCACCTCCATCTAATCCCTGACGCAGTGCCGCGCTGGGGGCCCCCGCTGCACAGGCCTGGGGCGGGAAGCAGCCCCCTCACCTCCATCTAATCCCTGCTCTGCCTGCTCCCAAGTACTGGTTCACTCTTTCCCAGTTTCCTCCCCAGCTCAATGGAGTTCCTCCTGTCTGTTCAATCTAACCTCAGGAGTCGGGGGTCTGGCCCTCGGCACTGTCTGGCAACCAGGCCTCACTCCCCAGGCCTGAGCACCCTCCCCTTCCTCCTGACGCCTATTTCATGCCTTTTCCCCATATCTTAAGCCCCCAGCCAGTCATCCTCCCGAGGACTGTGCTCCCTGAGGACTTCCACTAAGAAGCCGTCATCCCCACGGCACCCTGTCCCCCGCCTCCCGGGGCCTCGCTCTCCATCCCTGGAAGGTCCGAGGCTGCTCCCAGAGCCACATTCCCTTGGACTCAGGACACCGTTCCTGAAGTCTGCCCTCCCCTCCCCATCATCAGCTTCTCTTTCCCGACCAACTGGCCCCACTGCCTATAAACAAATGCTCTGCTCCCCATGAATTCCCTTGCAGCCACCTCCCCACCTCTCTGCTCTCCCACAGGGCAGCACTGCTCCTGAAGCTGCCTGTGCCGCTGTCTCCGTTTCTTCTCTGCTGGGTACGCAAGCCCAGCCGGCTTCTACTCTAGTGAAGGCCACAGGTGCCCTCCTAAGTCCGAGGGTCAAACCCACTCTCCCCAGACCGTTGCTGAGCAGCATCCCCCTGCACCCGCAGGTGTGGTGACGCGAACCCCCTTCTTCACTCCTCCCCCACCCTCTCCATGCCCTCCAACCTCAACGCTGCCCCTCCTCACCTACCCGTGGTGGTCATGGCCGCCACCCAACCACACACCCTTCCTCAAGACCCGTGTGTCACCTGCCAGAAGACAGTCACGCCAACGACCACCCACAGCCCCTGCTGTGTGAGCACAACCTGTTCAGGCCTGGGGCAGCCCCAGCGCTGGCTGTCTCCTGACCTCCTGGGATTTAAACGTAATTCTTCATCCGCCCACTTCTCCCCGCTCTGCTCCACTCAACTGCCTGGGCTGCACAGCCTCTGAACCGCCCAGCCAACAGGCGGCTTCTGACCTCAGGGCCTTCCCTCAGCTCCCCACCTTTCAGCTGCGGAGTCAAACCCTCCCAGGTGAGCGGACTCCGCCCTCACTCCCCCTGCTACCCAGGGCAGACCCTGCCACTCTGCCCGCGTCAGTCTCTCCTCACGTGGGCTGCCCCGTCCAATTCCATCTAGGGCCAGTTTCATCGCAAAAGCTTCCACACGGTCTCCCTGCCTGCACCTCACTCACTGCTCAGTCTCCCCACCGCGGCACCAGTGACCACAGACACCCAGTAAACACGCAGCTCCCTCCGAATCCCTTCTCGGATCCAAGCCCTGTGTCTCCCATCCACTCTGCTCCCACCACGCTGGCCGCCCCCCCGCTCGGCCCAGATGGCTGCCCCACCTTGCTCGCTGGCTTCTTTCAGTTCATCAGACACCACCCTAGGTAAACCTGCAAATCCCCGCCCCCCATCTCCTCGGGCAGCTTCACTTTTGACTTTTGTCCACAGCACTCACCACCTCTGGCACACGCGAGTCGCCGTAGCGGCTGCCTTTCCACTCTGAGCCGCGTGGTGACCTGGCAGCTGCAGTCATCACTATCTCCAGAGCCTACAACTGCCTGGCCCCCAGGGTGTGCTCCTAAGTGTCAAAGTGGGATAAAACGCGTACAAAGAGTCCAAGTCCCTGCTGCGACCAGAACTGTTCTGAGCACTTACCCGTGCCAGGCCCACTGTCCTCCCACGCGCGCCCCCGGGGCCCACTTCACAGAGGAGCCACGGCTCAGGAGCCCGGGCCCTGCTGTCTGCACTTGGGCTCCTCCTAGGAGCTGACGCTTGAACATCTGCCAACTGACTCAGGGGAAGAACCTGAGAGGCGTGGCCTGTCCACTTTACCGGGGTGGCCCCGTGGGACAGGCAGGCCTTGAGCCCCGCCAGCCCACCACGCGGAGAAGAGGAGGGACTCACCGCCTCCCAGGCGCTGGGCTCCACACCTGACCACCGTCCTCTCCTGCAAGCCTCACGCCCACCCCACGAGACAGGCCTCTCCACGCAGAGCTGGCAGATCAACAGAGGCCCCAAGGCGGCCACTGTTGCTGCCCAAGGTCACACAGGAGGGGTAAGCCGGGACTTCACGTCAGGTCTGTCGGGCCCCAGAGCCAGGGCCTCCCTCTCTCCAGAGGCCTCCAGGGTGAAACGTGAGCACCCTGAGCAGGGGCAGAGGTGCCCACAGGCCACAGGCAGCGGGCTCTGGCCTGCACGCGTGCTGTCTGGCTCACTTTAAATGTCAATCAGCTGCCAACTGTCAGGAGTCTGGAGATTTTACAACAAAATCATTTCTGGCTGGTCTCGGAAGCACTGATGGAGTGACAGGCACAGATGCTCCCAATCGCCCCATGAGGCTCCACCACCTGCTACTGGAGGAGCCGGGCTGCGGTACCTGGCCACCTCCAGTCACCTGGGTTACCTGCCTGGCCCCTCAAATGGCTAACCCCAAAGGCCAACCTTGCAGGTGGAAGATTCTAAGCAGCTCTGATCTTTGGGGGAGAGGGGGGAGGAGTAGCATTTACTAAACCCTCAGGCTGTGCCCCAGAGAAGGCACTGGCACCCCACTCCAGTACTCTTGCCTGGAAAATCCCATGGGTGGAGGAGCCTGGTAGGCTGCAGTCCATGGGGTCGCTAAGAGTCGGGCACGACTGAGCGACTTCCCTTTCATGCATTGGAGAAGGAAATGGCAACCCACTCCAGTGTTCTTGCCTGGAGAATCCCAGGGACAGCGGAGCCTGGTGGGCTGCCGTCTATGGGGTCGCACAGAGTCGGACACGACTGAATTGACTTAGCAGCAGCAGCAGGCTGTGCCCAGGAGACACTGTGTACACACACTCACTGTCACATTTCAAACCCCCAGCTCACAGAGAAGGAAGTGAGTGGTTAAGGGACTTACCTCAGTTTCTAAGGGAGGCACCAGGGCCTTACACGAAGATCCAGGGGCCCCTCTCCCCAGTGCTGCCTGCCTCTCCACGGAAGCAGAGGGCAAGACTGTGTCTCCGCTGGCACCCTCCCCCACTAGCCAGCCTCCACCCACCAGCTCCCCCCACCCCCCGTGAATACTGAGACCACAGGCTTCCCACAGCCGACACCAGGCCCCCCAGGCACTGTCTCCCGCAACCTCACAAGCACCCCTGCTTTCATCACCCTGATTTCACAGCTGAGGTCTCCACAGCTCTGAGACATCGAAGGAGCTGCTGAGGATACAGCTGCCATGTGGCAGCGTCAGGATCTGAATCAAGGTCTTTTTGGTTCCAGACTCTGCCAACCTGTGAACCAGTGACCAGAGGGCTTCCCACCATCTGACCCTCTGAGGCCAGGCCCAGCCAAGCTCAGGTCTAAAGCGGCCAGGCTCCTGCCCCTACCCGAGGGCTCTTCCTGCGCCCTTGGCCAGGCTCCCACCTTGATCTTCTGTTGATAGATGTTGTCATCCTCAGCATACTCTTTGTATAGGACAGAGAGCTCCAGCCGCTCCGAGACCAGCGGGTTCTGCACAGCAATCTGCGGGGTGGGGAAGCCATCACGTTCTGACAGGCAAATGGAGTGACCCACACCTGTCAGCCCAAACATCTAGCTGAGAGTTGCCGGGCACAGGGGCCACACATCCCCCCACAAAGGCATCTAGTACCAGCTCAGCCTGGGGACGGGGAGCTTCTGGAGGAGACACAAGCGGTAGGCCTCAGTCCAACCAATGTATCCCCAAAGTAAGGCCACTGGCCACAGCCACTCACCTCTTGCTGAATTCGGTCCTGCTGAGCCATGATGGCTTCATCATAAGCAAGACAGTTAACACCTGGAAGAAGGAAGGCCAAGAATTACAGTGGGCCCTGGCTCTCCCCACTCCAGGAAGCTGGGCTGAGGAAAAGAATGGGCCAGGAGAGCAGACGTGCAATCTGGAAGCATGCGTCATGCCCTGCTCCACCCCAACTGTGGGATCTTGGCAAAGTCCTTCCACTTCCTGGGCATGAGTTTTCTCATCTTTAAAGGGAGAAGGCCAGGGACTTCCCTGGAGGTCCAGTGGCTAAGGCTCCGAGCTCCCAATGCAAGGGGCCTGGGTTTGATCCCTGGTCTGGAAACTAGATCCCACATGCCATAACTGAGACCTGGCACAGCCAAAGAAATACATGGTGAAAAATAAAATAAGCAGGCCAAGGTGATCGCCCCCCAGGGTACACTCTTCCAGCTTGAACAAGCCCTCTCCCCTTGCTCTCTAACATCACTTCCGAGCAGCCCGGAAGGACCCTGAGCCAGGTCTCTTGAGGAAAGATAGATGAGAAAGCAGAGTATCTTCGGCTAGATGAGAGCTTTACTTTATTCAATCACACCATTCCTCCGCCTGCCATCCTGGGTATTCTTAATGGTGCCCATTTTACAAAGAACAAAAATGTAGACAGGTGAAATCATCTGCCCCAAGTCACGAAGAGGGAGACCTGTGGTCAAACCCAGGTTTGTCTAATTGCAAAGCCTGGGCTCTTCGCCACAATAACTCCTCTGGCACATCACTGCAGAGGCTCATGGTCAGCTGTGAACCGAGACAGATACCACCACCTTCCCCCCTTTACTGTGATGCAGTGAGGAGGTGGTATCTTAAGAGGCGTAATTCAATACTCATCACTGAGTTGGGCGGGTCCACCCTGTGGGCCCCATGCCAAGCAGCCACTGGTGAGGAGCCAGGAGACCTGAATCTTGGCTCTGGTTCTTTCTTAACTTACATGATCCTAAACAAGTCCCTTGGGGGGTGGGGGGGGGGGAGGGGGAGGGTCTAGGTCCCCCAAAGCTCAGTTTTTTAGAAGGGGATCTGTGTGCTGAATGACTTTTAAGGCCAATCCTTTTGATCTTGAACAGCCCGGGGCCTCAGCTGGGCCTCCACCCACCCCCTACACTGCACTGCAACTGGGCTATCCCTCCCAACCCTAGTGACCTCCTCAGTCCCCAGTTTCTAACTCAGGGGTGAAAAGAGGGTGAGTAGTTTTGAGAGGTCCAACTCTTCAGGGGTCTAAGGAAACTATGCCGAGACAGGAAGCAAGGGGCTGCGAGGCTAGGAGAGGGGGCTCTACCGGAAACGAAGGGCGCTGCCCTCAGGGGCACACACCTGCGGCCGCTCACAACCTCGGGCCGCCCGCAGCATCCCCAGCGGCCCGCCCAGTCCTTTGTGCTCCGCAGCCCGGCGTAATTCGACGCCCTCCCGGGCTCGGGCCGCTCTGGAGGAAGCGGACTAGACGGGGCCGAACTAGGCCCGGGCCTGAGTGCCAGGTCCGGGGCGGGAGAGCCGGGGACCCGGGAGCCGGACGCCCGGCGGGGAGGGGGCTGGGCGGGGGGTGGGAGGGCGGAGCGGCCTAGGCCCCGCCCCAGGAGCGCGCGACAGGGAAGAGTCGCGGACCGGAGCCCGCCCCGCTTTCTCTCCCGCCGCCCGCCCGGCCAGGGGTCGCGGCGGCGGCTCCTTCCATTGTGAGGGGGAGGGGAGGCGGCGGAGGCGGCCCTCCGCTCACTTCGCCGCCAGCCGCCCCAGCCCTGGTTTTCTCGGGAACCGGCCATCCGGAATCGCCCCCGCTAGCCCAGGCCGGGCGGCTCTCCCCTGGTCGGTACCTTCGGAGTCGCTGCCAAGCGGCTCCTGCTTCTGCTGCTGAGGTTCCTCCGCCGCCATCTTTAAACAGCACCGCACTGCCGACCGCTTCCGGGTTACTAGTTGGCCTCCCCCCGGAAGACAGCTCCTCCTCGAGGCCCCTCCTTGGTAACGCCCCTAGCAACGGGATCCCCTCGGGCGTAGTCACCCGAGGGGCTCGCAGTCGCGTTCTGCAGCGGCGGAAGCCGGGGCAAGTGAAGGCAATCCCCGCCCGCCCTCCTCCCGCACACTTGCTCGGCTCCATCTTCCCAGGCTCCCAATGTGCCGGTTGGTGATAAGAGCTTCCTGGGGCTACTTGAGTTTTCCTTTCACTAGAGTTTGAAACGCGGATTGTATTATTGAGATAAGCAGGAAAATGAAATTCAAATCACGGAAGGCAATTCCCGCTGCGGGCTCCAGAACTCCAGACAGGCCAATGCAATGAGGATCACCTAGCCAAGGAGACCGGGAATTCTGCTAATATCCGAGCTCTGGGAATTCACCGCCCCCCTCCACCGAGCTTCGGTTCCGAGCGGGCTTTGGTGTCCTGCTTCTGACCTAGAGACCATGTCCCTCGGGGTCGACCTAACTTTGGACTCCCTGCCCTTGTGGTTATGAGAAAATTAGGATTTTTTAAGATAGAAGTTAAACCAATGAAAACCAGATTAGTGGTTCCCAAGGGTTGAGTAAGGGGCAGGAGGGAAGTGGATGTGGTTATAAAAATGAAACAGGAGTATCCTTGTGGAGATAGAAGTATTCTTTATCTTGAATATATATGGAGATCCTGGAATATGCTGTACTGTAGCTTCAAACGAAAGATGTTATCAGTGGGGGAAAGTGGGTAAAGGATACACAGGATCTTTCTGTGTAATCTGTTAAAATCACCTGTGAATTATCTAAAAACTTAAAAAGTGTCAAGGCCTTGGATGCTGAAGATGCAGTTATTTAGAGAAGTCACCTTCAGGGGTACTGGTTTTTTGCCTTTCACTATGGAGGGCCTTTTCCGTGATATGACAGTGGTCTCTTAGCACTTGAGGAGGCCGTGTCTGAGCCCCAGTCAGATCCCTCCGTTCATGATAATACAGGTGCAGAATAGGATGAATATATTCATGAGCTACATCCAGTCCTGGGGCAGGGACGCTGGTGCCTGGGCTCAGCACACCGCCCACAGTGGCGCGCTCACAGCAACGCTCCACATGCCAAGTCTGTGCCCAGCAACATTGCAAATTACTATTTCCTAGGTCACCGATCCTAGTGTTTGCTTCCAGATTCAAGGAAGCAAAGGGGCTACCCATTTGGATCCCATTCCTACCAAACTGGGCTTCTCGGGTGACACTAGAGGGAAAGAACCTGCCTGAAATGCAGGAGATGCAGGAGGTGCAGGTCGATCCCTGGGTCGGGAAAATCCTCTGGAGGAGGAAATAGCAACCCACTCCAGTATCCTTGCCTGGAGAATCCCATGGACAGAGGAGCCTGGCAGGATGTCTATCACCCATAGAGTCACAGTCAGGCATGACTAAAGCCACTTAGCGCACACACACACAGTACACCAAACGTTCATTCCTTTTCCCAATTTTGCCAATGCAATCTGGAGCTGCCAGTTAGCCCTTCAGTCAGTAGCTTGTGCATGCCATGTTCAGATGTGCCCGACTCTGCGACCCTGTGGACTGCATCCCGCCAGGCTCCTCTGTCCATGGGATTCTTCAGGCGAGGATACCGGAGTGGGTTGCCATTTTCTCCTCCAGGGGACCTTTCCGACTCGGGGATCAAGCGCGGGTCTCCTGCGTCTTCTCTGCTGGCAGGTGGATTCTTTGCTGCTGAGCAACCTGGGAAGCCCTCAGCACTGGTATTACCAAATGAGGAGCTGCTGCAGCTGAGTCGCGTCAGTCGTGTCCGACTCTGTGCAACCCCACAGACGGCGGCCCACCAGGCTCCCCCGTCCCTGGGATTCTCCAGTCAAGAACACTGGAGTGGGTTGCCATCCTTCTCCAATGCATGAGAGTGAAAAGTGAAAGTCACTCAGTCGTGTCTGACTCTTAGTGACCCCATGGACTGCAGCCCACCAGGCTCCTCCGTCCGTGGGATTTCCAGGCAAGAGTACTGGAGTGGGGTGCCCGAGCAGTTGATGACAAAAGCATGATTTCTATTTTGGCTTTACAAAATCTTGAAAATAGCTGTAAGACAACTCCACCTTTACCCCCACTCCTTACTTTGACTAGGGAGTCTGGGGAGGTGGGGAGCATACAAAGCGGAGCTGGATTGGGATTCATGTGGGGACAGAGAATACAGTTGCTCTGGAGGGTGAGAAGGAATCCCGTTTGTGGTCCAGTGCTGGACTTCGGCCATGCTGCCAACGCCAAGTAAATGTCTCCCTCAACACAAGGGTCTGGGGCTCAGAGAACGGATCTGCACCCTCAGTGTATGCAGGGTGTGGAATTGAGGGGCTCTCCTGCCTGCTGCCCACCCTCCCCCACTTGTCAGGCAGGGGGGAGCTTTGGCTTTTAATCCAGTCCCAGGATGGTCAACTTTTGCCCTGCTCTTTTCCATGTCCATTTGGTGATAACTATTCTCTTACCCTCATTCCATCTCTCCTGCTACTTTTTACCATTTTCGGGTTTTCTCTATCCTGAAGCATCTAAAACCCAATAGCATATTTGCCAGGAATCACCAGCTCCAGACGTTCACCTTTGCTTTCCAATTTACAAACCCAGAAATGAATGGTCATACACTGCTGGGCCCGCCTGCGGAGGCCTATCACGGAACAGGCAGCACTGCTGCTTGGGTTTAGGCTGCTGCTGGAAAGTCACAAAGGTGATGGGCAGCAGCCTAGGACTTTATGTTCCATAGACCCGACCTGGCATAGATGCCTCTTCACAGGCTCAGGATGCGTCCAGACAAGACATCCATGACCATAGCATTCTCTCCACTGGAGGGAGAAAAGACCCCATGCAGAACCCAGGACTCTGTGACCTCACCCACAGACGAAGAGTTTTAGGACAGTACAGAGGCCCTAGAGAGCCACGTGGCTTCCAGGCCCGCCCAGCTTCTCAGGGAAGGGGGCCAGGCAAGAGGCCGTGGCACAGGCCGTGGGAAAGCCGCAATCCTCACAGAGGGATCGTGGGCAGGAGAAAGCCTCAAGGTGGGCGGAAGATGAGGCCCCGGCGATCCTTTCCAAGACAGGCTTAGGGGTCAGGCAGCTGCCCGGGTGGGAAGAGTAGTGGCATGCCCAGCCCAGAAATGGACCTCTGGAGATGCCACTGCAGGAATGTACAACCGTCCACCAGCAGCCAGCTCCAAAGTTATGGTCTAGCGAGGCTTTGATGGCGCAGCCAGGCTGATGAGGCTGAGCGCGGGCTGCCGGGTAAGTTACTTGTCTGCAGGGTTCACACCACCTAAGGCAGAAAGTGAGCAGAGGCAGAGGCTGTGTAGAGAGAAGCCCCCACCCTCTGACTTGCACCACCCATCTGACTCACCACCCGTGCTTGTTCGGACACCTGCCTCCTGCAGATGTCTCACATTGAAATTCACCTCAAGTCTGCAGAGGATCCAGCCACACAGGACCAGAAGGATCCATGGCTCCTTACTGCAGTTGTTAACTAGTCACCAGTTAGTGGGTTAGAACAACGCAAATGTTTAGTTCTGCAGTGTGAGAGGTCAGAGGTCTGGGATGGGTTTCATCAGACTGAAATCAAGGTTATCTGTAGGCTGTGCTCCCGTACAGGGGTTCTGAAGGAGGGTCTGCTTCCCACTCACGCAGGCTGTTAGCTGCCTTGCAGCTCTGGGTCTGAGGTCCTGTGTCCCTGCTGGCTGTAAACGGAGAACTCTTCCCAGCTTCTGGAGGCCACTGTGTTCCTTGGAACACAGCCCACCTTCTCCATCTTCAAAGCCCCAAGGCAGGCAGAGTCCACAGGGGCATCTCTGCCTGTCCACCTGAAGGACCCGTGTGACTACACTCAGCCTACGGGGTTATCTCCCACTTCGGCATGCCTGATTTTCATCACACTTTTGCCATGACGGTAACATAGTCACAAGGGTGCAGGGATTAGGGCATGGACATTTTGGGAAGGATACTTTCCTTCCTGCCATATCACCACCTTCACTTCAGAGTCATGAAAACTGACACCCAGAGAGGCTTGACTTGGTCAAGTGGTAAATGGCCAAGCCAGGCCTCAGACCCAGGCCTCCTGACTCCTGGTCCACTATGCTAGACGTTATCTTCTCTGCCATGACTGCAAGCTTCCCTCCACACGCCCGCACCTGCTGCGTGCACACCAGGAGATAGACACCCACCCTCCAGACTCAGGATCCAACAGAGATCTACAGACAGACACAGAAGACGCTGTTTGGGGACACAGGGAACCTTGCTTTCGCTACATAGACTGGTCCCCGGGCCTCTGACTTGGTTAGCGGTGAGAGGGACACGGAACGGTGACCAGATTTAAGGCCCAGGGGCTACACTGAGGACGAGGGGAAGATGGGGTCTGAGCACGACAGCTCATGTCCTAAGCCCTCCCATCCACCCCCAAGTCCATGACCCTCCCACTTGGCTCACTGCTGCACCCAGCAGGTGCAGGAGCACAAGGGCGGCAAGGGCTGCTGGGCTTCCTAAGGGCTTTCTCAGACCAGGGTCCTGAAGATCTGGCCTGTAACCACTGGCTGCCCTTCAGTCCGAGGAGTGGTTCAAGATGCACAGCTTCGGGCCTTAGCCCTCCTGGGCCACGGGGACCATTGTGTCCCCTGGGGATCCAGCGGCACAAAAATGAGGGACACCGAAATCAAACCCTTGGCAGGGCGGTGGAGCACCACAGAAAGCCAAGGCAGCTGAGTGTCACAGACTCCCAGCCTAATCTCCCCACAGCAACCAGGCATCACTGGACACCACGCACAAAGGCCAGGGAAGACTAAATAAGGGAGGGTGAGCAGGGTCTCCCTGCAGCTCCTGTCAACATAGATCAGGAAACGAGCCCTGAGAAGGGGCTGTTGAGATGCGCGTTCTGACACCCAGGGCCTAAAGCACCCACAGCCCCTCCACTTTCACCTGGCATCTCTGCCCACCATCCAGCAGCTCCACAGGGGACACTGAGCCTGTGTCTGCTCAGAAATCATTCATGTCACCCCAGCAAAGAGAACTAAAGGGGTGGATCCAGCGGTCACAGCCTTCCTTTCAGAGACTGGCAGGCAGAGTTCCAGCTCAGTGGAGCACGCTTCACATACCTGTCCCAGCTAAGGAGATGCCCCCAGGAAGAATCATGGAAGGACGGACCCTGGGAATGGATGGAGGAGCAGCAAATTCTCCAAGTCAAAGAGGGGAGGTACACGGAGGCAGGCAGGGAGAACGAGGAAGTCGGTCAGTGCATAAGCATTTATGGATATGGGGCTAAAAGGGGCCCCAGGGTGACCTAACAACGCAAGATACTGTAACCCGGCCCAGCAGCACCCAGGAAGGGCAACGAGCACCTGGGAAACGGCCGGAGCCCAGGGACAGAGGACAAGGACGGCTAGCGCCACCGAGAAGGGGCTTCCAGCTGCAGAGCTGGCCCCGCTGGGAGAGACACTGAGACAGTCTCCGGCTTGGCACAACCAAGGGAGCTAGAGGGGGAGCAAGAAAGGCTGCCTGCCCACAACGGGATGTGTCTTCCACCGAAGCCAGAAAGGAAAGCATGCAACGGAAGCACCTCTCTCAGGCATCAAGGAGCAAGGCTGAGCACACGTGACCTACCAGAGCGCAGGGGGCCAGCAGAGCTCTGCAGCCGGCCAGGCCCTCTTCTCCACACCCCACCCGACACCATCCTCAACTCAAGGACGGAGGCAGGAGCCCAGGCTGAAGGCATGGTGAGTTTCTGAAGCGGGGTTTATTACTAATTTTATTATTTTTTGGCCACACCGTGCAGCTTGCGGATCTTAGTTCCCCAATGAGGGATTGAACCCCCAACCCCACCCGCTATGAAAGCGCAGCGTCCTAACCACTGGACCACCAGGGGATTCCCCTTGAAGCACGCTTTAAATAGACTTTATTGTTGCAAGGGAGGCCCTACTGAGCAGGGCCTTATAAACAGATACATGTGGTCCCAGGATGTCACCGTGGAGAAATCAAGATGTCACGATTGCAGAAGAGGTCACTGTAACAGAAGGACATGGTCCAGGGGAGGCTGGCCAGGAATGCAGCAGACATGATCAGGAAAGGCCGGGGTGGTCAGGTCTCGGGGCGAGGGAGAGGACAGCTCCCATCACTCCCGCTTCTTGTAGTTCTCCAGGTGTGACAGGACCCAGCCGGAAGGCAGGAGGAAACACAGGAAGCAGGAGGTGAGCCCAATGGCGAGATCCTACACAGAGCACAAGAGAAAAGGAACCCCCAGAGTAAGGTTTCCCTCGAGCTCCTCAGAGCCCGAGCAATCTTCCCAGACGGCAGAGAACTCGCTCCAGGAATCAAGATTCAGGCTCCAGGGGAGGCCACTCTAGGTCTTAAGGTAAAGGATCAGATATGGCGGCAGGGGTCAGCCCAGGTTACCAGGTGAAGGGAGAGGGACAAGGATCTAATCTTGCTTTGAAGCTGGCCTGTTTCGCACCAGGAACTTTGCACAGACCACAAACTCCAAAATACACCTCTCCTTCCTTGTCTTAAAAACCTCTCCCTACCCAACTTTTGGGGCTAGAGCTAAGACTTTTTACAGCCACTTGCATATCCCCCAAAGCAGTTAAGGAAGGCCACAGCACGACTTGGAGTCATACTTCAGTTCAAATTCCTTCTGTGCCACTGGAGGTGTGACTTGACAAGTCAATTGTTTTTGTTGTTCAGGAGCCAAGTGGTGTCCAACTCTTCGCGACCCCATGGACAGCAGCCTGCCAGGCTTCCCTCACCATCTCCTGGACCTTGCCCAAGTTCACGTCCACTGAATCGGTGTACACTGCTCCTAAATTTCAGCTCTCTCAGCCAGGAAATGAAGATAGCGGCCCTCTCTAGGGGTGACTGGGAGGACTGCAGGAGGCCAGTGCGGCAGTCTTACACTGCCTGGCACACAGGAGTGCCTGGCACACAGGAGGCCAGTGCGGCAGTCTTACACTGCCTGGCACACAGGAGTGCCTGGCACACAGGAGGCCAGTGCGGCAGTCTTACACTGCCTGGCACACAGGAGTGCCTGGCACACAGGAGGCCAGTGCGGCAGTCTTACACTGCCTGGCACACAGGAGTGCCTGGCACACAGGAGGCCAGTGCGGCAGTCTTACACTGCCTGGCACACAGGAGTGCCTGGCACACAGGAGGCCAGTGCGGCAGTCTTACACTGCCTGGCACACAGGAGTGCCTGGCACACAGGAGGCCAGTGCGGCAGTCTTACACTGCCTGGCACACAGGAGTGCCTGGCACACAGGAGGCCAGTGCGGCAGTCTTACACTGCCTGGCACACAGGAGTGCCTGGCACACAGGAGTGCCTGGCACACAGCAGGCACTCGGCTGCAGTTACAGTCACAATTCTTTCCTCCGCCGCCGCAGCGCTCTCTGGGCTCTTCGCCTAAATGGAAGCCCACTAACCTGGATTCTGAAGACTCGCATTCAAGGCCGAGAACTGCCCCTGAGGCAAACGCAGAAGAGCCAAACAGGTGCAAGTCATTAAGGGTTAAACTGTCCCACGTTTCTGGGAATTACTAAAGCCTGCTGGGGTCCTCTTCCCCACCCCCAAATATTACTAACAACGACAGTGCTGACAGCCCGCAGGCATCTCCCAATGAGCTGATGTGTAAATAGGCTCAGAGCGGAGGGGTGGGGGGGCGCTAAGGAAGCTTGCATAGCAAAGAAGTGACAGGGCAGCACTGACGTGGTCTGACCTGAGACCCTGGGGCAGACTGTCGCTCTCCAGACGCCCAAACCAGCACAGCTGCTCCGCTTTACGCTGTGAGCCGCGAGGTGCAGCGCACCAGACTCGGCAGGCCCCCAACCTGCCGCGGGACCCTCAGTCCCGCCTGCAGCATCTCCCATGCCCTTCCCGCCCCCCTCCTCACCATGGTCCCGAGCTGCTCCCGCGGCGGCTTGGAATGTATCTGGGCACGCGGCACTGGGAGCCGCCGGGCAGGGCCTGTTAGGCCCCTCAACAGCAGTGGAGTCAGCACAGACATTACGGCACGGAGTAGACTGGAGATAACGCGCAGCCGGAGTCCAAGGTCGCGAAGTCAAAATGGCGGCCCTGGCCGGAAGTTCCGGAGTGGTAGGGGCCTGGGAAAACAGCGACCCGGAAGTCCCTGGGAAGTGACGTAAGGAAACACCGCCCACCGCCCTTGTCAGTTTTTGGCGCCTTCCTCGAAACAGCCAATCGACGCCATCCTACCGCCGGTGGGCGGGGCACAGAGGGGCGTTGCTTTCGGATATGCCCCGCCTCCAAAGCAGCCTATCTTCGTGAGTAACATCTGTAGCTAGCCAATCACATAAGCCAGAAACCTAGGCGGCATTCTTGACTCCTCCCTCCATTCATAGTTAGGTCTCTTGTTTAATTTCTGGCCTGACCACCTGGCACTAACCGGAGCAGAGCCTGTATCTGGTTCACTACTGTCTTTGGCCACCTCATGCGAAGAGTTGACTCATTGGAAAAGACTGATGCTGGGAGGGATTGGGGGCAGGAGGAGAAGGGGACGACAGAGGATGAGATGGATGGATGGCGTCACCGACTCGATGGACATGAGTTTGGGTGAACTCCGGGAGTTGGTGATGGACAGGGAGGCCTGGCGTGCTGCAATTCAAGGGGCCTCCAAGAGTCGGACACGACTGAGCGACTGAACTGAACTGTCTCCAAAGAGCTACTAACCTCCTAACTGAACTCTTAACAGTTATCCTCTCCAATTCGAATCTCCATGCAGTAGCAGCCAACCATCCTCCTTTCTCTTTAAATATAAATCTAACTAAGCCATTTGTTACTTAGTCACTAAGTTGTGTAGGACTCTTTGGCGACCCCATTGACTGTTATCTGCTAGACTCCTCTGTCCATGGAATTTTCCAGGCAAGAATACGGAGTAAGTTGCCATTTTCTTCTCCAGGGGATCTTCCCAACCCAGGGATCAAACCTGCATCTCCTGCATTGCATTGCATTGCAGGCTGATTCTTTACCACTGAGCCACCACCAGGGAAGTCCTTAACCAAGTTAACCAAGTCACAAGTGTGCATGCTCAGTTGCTTAGTTTTTTGGACTCTGTGACCCTATGGATTATAGCCTGCAAGGCTCTTCTGTCCATGAGATTCTCCAAGCAAGGTTACTAGAGTGGGTTGCCATTTCCTTCTCCAGGGGATCTTCCCAACCCAGGGATCAAACACACATCTCCATGTCTCCTACATTGCCAGGCAGATTCTTTACCACCGAGCCACCTGGGACGCCCTCCTAACCAAGACATACACCTACTTTAAAATCTTTGTGGCTCCTCATTGTATACTAAACAAAGTCTCAAATTTCTGGATGTCACTTTCCACCCTCATCTGGAAGTATTCCCCACCCTTCTCCTTGCTCTCTGGTTCTCCCACCCCAAAGCGTTTTGCTTCTTTGTATCTTAGGTTCTACAGAACACTTTTTCAACACTTAACCTACCTAGCCTTCCTTTTTCACCACTCCAACTTCTACTTCTGAAACAGGAGGGAAGGTGGCAGAGCACGACCTTTAAAAGAATGACATAGCCAGAGGACATGACACAACCATTAGAACCAAATGGGTTCAATATTGTGGACAAGTCGACTTCCACTAGACTTTGGGTATACGCTCACTGTAACACATCAGCAAGCTAAATGGCACAACCCCAGGTGCTATGACTGTTTCAAGGCTGACTATAAAGGTCAAAAGCAGGTGTTAGTCCAGTTTCTGGAAATCCCCACCCCTTCCCCAAGAGACACAGGTTTGATTTCTAGGTCAGGAAGATCCCCTGGAGGAGAAAATGGCAATCCATTCCAGGATTCTTGCCAGGAAAATTCCATGGACAAGAGGAGCCTGGTAGGCTATAGTCCATGGGGTTGTAAAGAGTCAGACACGACTGAGCACACACATACATACACATACATACATTCCCAAAACAGCTGGAATACTCCTCCCATTTATTAGCCTACGAAATTACCCACTCCTATAATACGACAACCGCATACCCTGGGGTCACTCTCTCCTTCTGCGATGGCCCACACTTTGTTTATGGAGTGTTTTTCTCTCTAAATAAATCCACTTCTTACCTATCACTTTGTCTCTCACTTAATTCTTTCTGTGATGAGGCATCAAGAACCTGAGCTTCATTAAGCCCCGAAACCTGGTGTGTGATCTTAGTTACAAGACCATGGACTCAAGTCCCAGTCTGCAATTTGGCTGAGTTGGAGTCCCAACATGTGGGTTCAAGTCCCAATCTGTTGGGAGTCCCAGTTCACACGGTTTCACTTCCAGGCCTCCACTTATGGATACAGCTTACTTTATTCAACAAGTGTTTGCCAGCCCCTATGGTGTTTCAGGAACTGTTCTAGACACACCGTGAACAAGGACTCCCTTATCACAGAGCCGACATTCCAGAGGCAGACAAAAGACAAACACTTGATGAGAAGTTACTGAGGGTGCCATGATGTGAGAGGAAGTGGCAGGTGACACTGCCACAGGGAGCCTTCCCTGGCCACCCCAGGCTGATGCCACTTCTGTGCCCAGCAGCCCATGACAGTACTCCCCACAGGAGTGGTCTTCGTCTCTAGGCTGGAAGCCATCTGAGAGCAGAGCCTGTCTAGTTCACTACTGTCTTCAAAGGGCCTGGCACACACTTAGAGGATATTTATGAATTGCAGTAGACTGAACAGAGGAGAACAGGAAAGGGGGTAAGGGGCCAGTCACTGAGTTGGGCCTCATCTGTATAATCTCATTCCACCTTCATAACAATGTCGCGAGGGAGGTGCTATTATTATTTCAAATGTTTTACAAGTGAGAAAATAAGCCTGAAGAACTGGGTGACCTGCTCAAGTTCATAGAGCTCCAAGGCTGCCCAGCCAGGATTCCAGGGCGGGTCTCTCCATTCCAAAACCCATGCTTTTAAACCCACGAAAGGTGCTGTAAAAAAGAATTTCCATTAAGTTCCAGTTTTGATATTGGGGTCAATGGCATCAAAGATAGCAGCAGAGGATGGGGATGAAGTGAGGTGGCAAGAGGCCAGGAAAACACGGGCTTTGGAGGAGAAGCCTCAGCCCCATGTGAGCAGGGAGGGGTGCTCACAGAAAGGTGGGATGGACCCAGAGTGCCCCAGAGGGTACGCTGTGCCTGAGCCTTTCCTGGAGACATGGGCTCCCCGGCCCTGAGCTCTCCAGGGCCCTTCTCCGCCCCTCCTCCTTTCCCCCACCCTACTCATGGGTATTGTTAATGTCCAACAGTCTCAGTCCAGCCTTCCCCCAGCTACCAGGCCCCATGCCCTTGTCCTGGCCTGGGACCTGGCAAACAGCCCAGGACACATGCTTCTAAGCACCTCCCCCACCACATCCCAAGGGACACAGCCTAAGAAACAGAGCTGGGAGGCCCAGGCCCCAGCTGCCTGCCCCTGGGAGGATGAAGGGACAGGGACCTCCCTGCGGCCCTACGGGGCTTTGTCAGCCTTTGTCCAGTGAACAAAGTAATAACATCCAGATTAGAGCACGGCCAGGCAAGAGGCCTAGAGAGGCTTTGGGAAGGGATGGACTTTCCTGTGGTCCCCTGGGTTACTCCCTTGAGGAATCTCATGTTCCTCTCCTCCACTGGCAGCTAGAGGGAAAGAGTGAACGTTTGTCAAGCAGGCACCTCTGTGTTCTGTTCCAGGGCTTTCCTCATGGACCCTGTGATGTGACTTCTTTCAGAACCTCTGTCAGAGAGAGGGAAAGTCTGAGAGAGGTAAGTAAGGCAGCTGAGTCACCATCCGCAGTGATTTTAGAGCCCAAGAAAATAAAGTCTGTCATTGTTTCCATTGTTTCCCCATCTATTTGCTATGAAGTGATGGGACCAGATGCCATGATCTTAGTTTTCTGAATGTTGAGTTTTAAGCCAGCTTTTTCACTCTCCTCTTTCACTTTCATCAGGAGGCTCTTTAGTTCCTCTTCACTTTCTGCCATAAGGGTGGTGTCAGCTGCATATCTGAGGTTATTGATATTTCTCTCAGCAATCTTGATTCCAGAGTGTGCTTCATCCAGCCCGGCATTTCACATGATGTACTCTGCATGTAAATTAAATAAGCAGGGTGACAATATACAGCCCTGACGTACTCCTTTCCCAATTTGGAACCAGTCTGTTGTTCCATGTCCAGTCCTGTTACTTCTTGACCTCCATACAGATTTCTCAGGAGACAGGTAAGGTGGTCTTGTATTCTCATCTCTTAAAGAATTTTCCACATTTGTTGTAATCCACACAGTCAAAGGCTTTAGTGTAGTCAATGAAGCAGATGTTATTCTGCAATTCTCTTGCTTTTTCTATGATCCAACGGATGTTGGCAATTTGATCTCTGGTTCCTTTGCCTTTTCTAAATCCAGCTTGAACATCTGGAAGTTGATGGTTCGTGTATTGTTGAAGCCTGGCTTGGAGAATTTTGAGCATTACTTTGCTAGCATTTGAAATGAGCGCAATTGTGCGGTAGTTGGAGCATTCTTTGGCATTGCTCTTCTTTGGGATTGGAATGAAAACTGACCTTTCCCAGTCCTGTAGTCACTGCTGAGTTTTCCAAATTTGCTGGTATATTGTGGTGCAGCACTTTCACAGCATCATCTTTTAGGATTTGAAATAGCTCAGCTGTCACACTTCAGCAACCCACTCCAGTATTCGTGCCTGAAGAATCCCCAAGGACAGAGACGTTTGGTGGGTTACAGTTCATGGGGGCTGCAGACTCAGACACAGCCGAGCGACTAAGCACCATATGGCACAAGCAGACATTGATATTAGGTCACAATACCTGTTACACTTCAGTTTGTAAAAGCTTTAAAACAAATAAGAAGCAAAGAAAACATAAAGTGTGATAGGGGCTTGCTTTTCTAAAACAAAGAAAAAAATCCCTAGGGTTTGGAATATGCATAGGTAAAAGTCTGTTTGGACACACAATTGTGAATAGTGGTTCACACTAGTTCACGCAAGGGTTGAACAGTGGTTCAACACTCTAGACAGTGGTGGGAAATGGTCCTTTTCTGCTGCAATCTTTTCCCAAGATCGCATGTTGGGGCAATTTCTTTTTTCGGCCGTGCCATGCAGCGTGTGGTATGTTAGTTCCCAGGTCAGGGATCGAACCAGCAGCCCCCGGAGTAGAAGCTCTTGGAAGTCCCAGGGGTGCTTCTTTTGCCATTAGAATAAGCAAGCATGAAGAGGGGGCTCCCTGGCCCAGTGAGGGAAATTTGCCTGTGAGTGACAAACTCTCTGGGAGGCAGGGATCTTCTCTGACACCCTGGTAACTACCGTGCTGCTTGCACAGATGGGGAACTCATTCCCCAGGACTGCCCACTCTGCTCAGATTGCTAGGAATCTCTCTTGCATTGCGACCAGACCCAGAGATCCCAGCCTGAGTCCTGGCTCTGATTCAAGGGCCCAAGCTGTCCCTCCACCCCACCCACTCCTCTGATTGGAGCAGTAAGAATAGATCCCAAGCCTTGGGGGTGGGTGGAAGAGCTGGTCGCTTCTCCTGAGACGTGTCCCCATCTGGGCCCCCAGTCCTGATGGTCATGTATGGGCTGGGAAGATCCCAGATGCCCCATCCCAGGGCTGACTCCAGACCCTACTGGCCATACTCGGGTTAGAGACACACTGGGTGACCTCACCCCAGGCCTGGCCCCTGTCCATTAAAGGCTCTGGCCCAACAACTGCTCTCTCTAGTAGAGCTGCGAGTCCTGGGGAGGAGGTCAGGCCTCAGCCCTGTGGGGCAGCAGGCATAAATCCCTCAGCCGCCTGCCCCCCAAATATGCACAGCTCCAGCCACCCCACTGACCTGAACTCCCCTCCTGGCACATCACGTGAGGGCTGGGCTCTGAGCACCGGGGGTAGAGGGTGAAGGGACCCCCACCCCAGGGCTCTAGCTGAGGTCAGCGGTGGCCTCTCTACAGGCCTGTGGGGACTGTCTCCCTAGGGTGGGGGTAGCAGCAGGAGGCCTTTGTAGAGCTCAGGAAGGGCCCCCTGTCCAAAGGAGGAGGGTCCGAGGAGAGGGAGGGGATTTAATCTTTACAATAATTCAGCAAGGAATGCGTGCCTACTTCTTTGCTGAGGAAGCAGGCACAGAGAGGTGAGATAACTTGCAGGCTCACAGAGCCCATGGGCAGGATTCTCAGAGGTCTTCTAGCCACCCTGTCTCTCCACTCCCACCAGACTGTATGCGCCCGGAGTCAGAGGAGCGGTCACACCCGCTTTGTCTGCCGAGGGGCACCCAGCACTCAGCGAACAGCAGGTACTCACTTTATGCCTGCTGAATTAATCCTCCAAGACTCAAATCCAGGTCTGAACCCCAAAGTCCATGCTCCCTCCACTACATCACTTCAATGTATAGGACGCCTGTTACAAAGGGTGACAGAAGCGCTGTTTTCACAGGCAGTTGTCAAACTCCTCCCCTCGCTATTACCATCCAAGTGGTATCTCAGTGACTGCCAGGGGTCACACAGACAAATTAAAAATGGGGGTTTTCACGCAAAAAAGGGTAGAAAGGACTCAGCCATAAAGACAAATGAAGTAATACCATTTTCAGCAACATGGATGCAACTCTAGACCATCATACTAGTGAAGTAAGTTAGAACGAGAAAGGCAAATACCGCATGATATCACTTCTACGTGGAATCTAAAATATGACACGAGTGAACCTATCCACAAAACAGAATCAGACTCACAGACAAGGAGAACACACTGGTGGCTGCCGCGAGGGAGGACGGACTTGGAGTCCGGGGTTGGTAGATGCAAATCACTGCATTTGGAATGGATAAGCGGCAAGGTCCTGATAAACAACACATGGAACTATACTCAGTGTCCTGTGATAAACCACAAGGGAAGAGTATGAAAACGGATGTACGTATGTGTATAACTGAGTCACTCTGCTAAACAGCAGAAGTTGGCACAACATTGTAAAGCAACTATACTTCAAATTTTTTTTTAAAGTTCTAATTATAAAAAAGTGGTGGGGAAGGGGTAGGAGGAGCCGGCTCTGGTCTGGGTCGTCCTCCACAAGGAGCAAGAAGCCCCGGGCAGGGGCGGGACAGGGATGAAGCAGGGCCCCGAACGTGCGTCTGCTCTTCCTGGGGCACAGCTGTCACCAGGCGCCAGACATCCAGGGCCAGGCCAGGACGCAGCTGGCAGGGGCGCTGCCCTGCCCGGGGACACACGGCTGTCCTCGCCCAGGCCCCTTGCAGCTGGCTGCACAGGTACAGCTGCCAAGACAAAAGGAGGCTGTGGGCTGGGGGGGCTGCCCACAGTCAGCGGCCAAGAGTGAGTGATGAGCCAGCTGGTGTGTGGCAATGGCTCTGGCTTGGCGAAGGTCCCCACACCTGTGCAGACACGGCAGTCAGGTCACTAAGTCTGCCTGCCACCGCCCCTGCCCTGTGGTACAGATGGGTAAACTGAGACCCCCAGGGGGTAGGGCCGCTGGGCTAGAGGCCCCCCCCCCACCCCCCGCCAAACACACCCAAGGCCTCCTTCCCCAGCTCCCTAGGACATCATGATGGACTTGGCCACAAGGACTCGTATGTGGGCAAGAAGTCTGGAGCAAGCACAGCATCCTTTCGTTCAAGTACCCCACGGAGCATGGCTCCCCACCTCAGACAAGAGGGAGGTCTGAGTGCGCCACAGCCTCCACGACAAGCCGCGTGTGGCCTGGGTGGAGCACCAGGCACCGCTCACCAATGTGTGTATGTATGGGTGCACACACACACAATGTGTATATTACCCTCTAAGTATATACACATGGGCTGTGCTCCTGTGCATCCTCAGCTGTGTCCGACTCTTTGTGATCCCAGAGACTATAGCCCACCTGGCTCCCCTGTCCATGAGATTTTCCAGGCAAGAATACTGGAGGCCCCACTCAACTCAAAGGTCAAGAGCAAGCTGAGGACTTCCCAGGTCATGTACAAGACACTGAACCTTCTGTCACGTAGGGGGCATCCGAGCCCTTGCTGAGGCTATGCCTCTGGCCACACCCATGGGGACCCCCAGGCTCACCCCTGCCATGCGGCAACCCTGCATCCAGACCTCTCTGCCTGGACTTACTACTCCAAAGCCTGGGCCTTCTCTCCATCTCCAGACAGCTGACCTCTGACCTCCAGCCCTGGGCAAGTCCCCGAGTCTTTTCATTGTTCTCCACACCCCATCTCACAGCCAGGCCCTCAGAGACCCCAAGGCCCTGCACGAGAGCCCCCATCCCTGACACCCGCCCCCCTTCCTGTCATGTTCCCCACCCCTCCTGCTCCCTGGAGCCAACATTCAGAACACGGGCTGCCCTGGGAGTACAAGCCACTTCCTGGCGCCCCCTCCCCAGCTGTCTGAAGCCACTTTGCAACCCACCCCGACTCACGCTGGGCCCCAGGGATGGCAGCACCCACAACGTGCCCACCTGAGGGCTATGTACTGCCCCTCAAAACCCAGCACCTGGGCCAGGAGGGCTGGGACCCTACTCATACCCTGGTGAAGATCCTTGCTGAGCACAGCTACTGTTTCATCACCACTGGTTGCCGGTGGGGTGGTTGAGCCCCCCTTCCCGCCCCACCCCTCACAACAGCACCCTCCTGCGTCAGGCCAGGACCACCCTGCGGCACAGAACCCTGGTGTGGAGGAGGGCGGGCTGCACCCATGGCGGCTGCAGCCACCCCCAGGTCAGCTGTCAGGCCTTGGCTCATGGCTGCAGCCCCAACCTCTGCTAGTGGCTCCAAGTTCTCTCACCTGGTCCCTTTGTACGATCTCTTCTCTCCAAACTTGGGGTGTCCGACCCTGCGCACAGGGTGGCCCTTCCCCTGCCAGCCTGTAGCAGACATTCGGCTTCTCAGGGCAGGGCGCCCCACAGCCCCAAGTGCTGTTGTTCAGCGTTCACTTTGTCCACCGTGGCACAGGCAGGACCCGGGCGATGCAGAAGTGTGCATGCCCCACAAGAGGGCCCCCGCGGGTGCCGCGCCCCCACCATGGGCAGAGGGTCCGGGTTGGAGGGGGCTAACCTGGGCCACGGATTTTGGAGCCCGGGCTCTGGCAGGAGATCACTCAGGGAACACTGAGGGAAACCTGGGGTCTGTGACCCTGGACTCTGAGCATGAGATGACTACAGCTGCTTCCCCTCTTCTGGAGGGCAAGTCATCACTGTTGGCCCTGGCCCCGTCCTAAGGCCCTCCTCTAGCCCTCCACTGGGGGTGAGCCTGCCCCCACAGGGCAGACATGCCTTGACAATGACCTTCTCAGCTCCAGTCCCCATATTTCTAGGCAGCTCCCTACAAGGGACAAAAGGGAGGCCTCTCTCAGGAGACAGCGCCCCTACTGGTCAGGACCCGAGGGAAGATACCAGGCCAACAGATGTCAGCTTTGCCAGGTAGGGAGTCCACCAGGACCAACAAGACAACCCACAGCTCCATCGTGAAACGTGACGTGGACGCCAACAAGGACCTGCATGCCCACAGCATCCTGTCTGGGGTTACGACCACGGACCAGGGCACGCAGACGGATGCAGAGCCTGCTGGGCCCTCAGCACTGTGAAGACCAAGGGTGAGTGGGCGCTGGCATCCCAGGGGATCACCAAATACCAGTTTCCTTCCCACTGTAGCCAAGCAACGGTGCAAGGGCATCAGGCTGTCCAGTCTCCGAGGTGCCTCTGCAGCATCTTCCCAATTGCCCTAGACCCCTGACCTCATGAAAAACAACCTGTTAATACTTTTGAAGAGGGAAAAGCAGAAAAAACTAGAATAAACCTGCCTGTGTTTGAAGCAGCCACTTTCAAAGCCTGGTGGTAGAAATCATCGGTGACCAGGTTTCGCACACTGGGGAAATTTTCAGACCAGCTCAGGCTCTGCCTGAAATTGAGGACCTCTCATCCTGCAACTGCGCCTCTTGCTCTATCTGCTCACTGAAGTGGTGGCAGCGAGGGGGGTGGGCGCTCCAGCTGGTACCACTTGGAATGATAAAGTCTTGAGCCGTAGGTGGAAGTAGGGGTGGGGGCAGCCGCCTCGGAAGACCAAAAAGGGAGCCTGGTTACTTAGGAAAGTTGTGTGGAGAGCAGACAGGGCCAGTGATGGCAAAGGGATGCCCCCTCCAATCCTTCTAAATCTGGTCATTTACTCTGCAGCAAGGGTACAGTGACTCCAAGGAATTCCTGCCTGGGATTACAAGAGCCTTCAAGGAACAAGGGCTTCCCTTGTGGCTCAGCTGGTAAAAAATCCACCTGCAATGCAGGAGACCTGGGTTTGATCCCTGGGTTGGAAAGAGGCCCTGGAGAAGGCAAAGGCTACCAACTCCAGTATTCTGGCCTGGAGAATTCCATGGACTGTATAGTCCATGGGGTTGCAAAGAGTCAGACATGACTGAGTGACTTTCACTTTCAAGGAACAAAGAACTCGGGGGTGGGGTAGTGGAGGCAGAATTCCACCTCATGAGACGGCTGTTGAGTGATGTTCCAGCATTTAAAATGCTCTCCTTCCCCAAGGTCTGGGATGCCTTCCTTCATGCCTCCAGGGTAAGGGAGCTGCACCCACCGTCCCCAGCCCACCCCCAGGGCTGAGGCCATTACCTGGAGCACCTACGAGACAGCTGTTGACTCTGCTCCTTTCCTCAGATCACTGTCCCACCAGAGCGTGAAGACTCCAGGGGCTCGGGGCTCTACCCTGACCGCCCTCTCCACCTTCCGGCAGAGGGGACCGCCGGGCAGCAACACGAGGAGGCTGGCCCTCAGCGTCCACGGGAAGCGCTCTGAGCCCCTGCTCCCTGGGTCAGGCTTTGGTGGGAGTCCACCTGGGAGAAGCTGCACAGCTTGTCTGTCACACTCAAGAGGCCTGGGCCTCCCCCAGCTCGTAACTCTCCTGCCCTGTCAGGCCTGATGTGAGTTACTCTTCCTTCAGGCCTGTTTTTCTGAGTGAAGGGGGACCGGAATCTTTTCAAGAGACGAAGAATATTCTGAGTACCCCAGTTAAGTCAAAGAAACACCAACGCGCTCTTCAACGCCCACACAAATGTTCTGGAATTTGTTTGCCTGCAGACCTTAAATGTCACAACGCTTGGCCTGGGACTCTCCAGCGCAGAGCGGGCACCTTCCAGGAGACCTTTGACCTCTGCCCTGGGCTTCTGAGAAGTGGCACAAACATATGCATTCGGTGGTCTCAGTTTCCACAACTGGCTCCTCACCTCCAGCGCCCTGAGGTTTTCCCCGCCCGAGGCTTCCTTCACAGGAGGGGGTGTGGGGCCATCACAGCCACGTGCCCGAGGGTTTGGATCCAATGCTGGATGGTCTAAGCCCTTGCTGCCATGGCACCTCAGCACCAGGAAGCCGTCCCAGCAGCTGAACAAAGTGTCTTTTATTTGTGACACACAAATACAGCCAATGCAAAAAAAGATCACTTTTCCATTTGATTCCAGTGATAACAAGTTGCTAAAGAAAAAAAAAAAATATATATATATATATATCAAGAAGGCATTTTATCTCCAAAGTTTCCTCTAAAAAAACCAAAAAAACAAAACAAAAAAAACCCAGGAAGGGTTAAAAAGAACCACACACATGTCATGTACATATCTGACATCAATGAAAATAACCTGAAATAGAGAGGAAAACAACTAAAAAACAAATCTCAAATTATATTTTTTAACATGCCCCAAACAAACCACCAGGGACGGGGAGCCTGGTGGGCTGCCATCTATGGGGTCGCACAGAGTCGGACACGACTGAAGCGACTTGGCAGCAGCAGACAACAAACCAAAAAGCCTGGTACAAGACCTGCTGTTTCTTAAAACCAAGACCTTGGGGAAATGGAGACTGATGGCTGAGAACTGAACAGGCTCAATGGCAGCAACAGGGTGACCTACAAGCCTCAGGCTGTGTCTCCCTGCCCAGCCTGACCCCCATCCCCAGCAGCCTGTGGGTGGCGGCAGAGGCAGCTGGACAGGCACGGCTCACACCAGTGTCTGTTGACCAATGGGGCTCAGTGCCAGGTGTCCAGTGAAGGGAAAGACATGGACGCTTCTCTCCCTTTATGTGGGATTTACACCGGAGTCTCTCTGGGGCCCCGTGAGTGGGAGTTTATCAGAAATCCATGATCTAAAATGATGAGTATTTATCATTCTGTGTCCTTTGACAGACAGCAGGGATCAAAGGAAAAGCTCTTCCTAAATATGCTTCTGTTGCTCCATAATTCTTGGAAGGAACCCTCTAATGTCCTCCCAGCAATGAAAACCCTCCCCTTTGGGTAAAAACTCCTGGGAGCCAGCCGAGTGGGGCAAAGGTGGGTTTGCTCCAGTGTGAAGGTGCGGGGCCCTCTCCAAGGGAGTGCCATGTCCACAGCTGGCCAGTCAAGAGCATCGCAGAGCACTCAGCGGGGAGGCTGTGTGCCCCAGCCCCGCACACGTGGGAGCCTGGGAGAAGCCAGAGCAGCTTTGGGGAGACGGGCCTGCACAGGCAGCCTGAGCCAGGGCAGGGGCTGGGGTGTGAGTGGACTGAGGTCAGAAGCACTGACCAACCTCCTGGGAGCAACACTCTGCAGGCAGGACCTTTAGGATGCTCTGGAAGGCAGAGCTCCAGGCTGTCCCAGGGGAGGCAGCAGGTGCTTTTTCCTGGATAAGGATTTGGTCATTCTCTTCCCTGGAAGGGGAGTAAGGTCTGGGGATGAGGGGTAGCCTGAGCTCTGACCCCGTGCCCTGTCCACCCGAGGAGAGAAAGGGGCTTCCCCGCCCACCTGCCACCACCGGTGACACCAGGGAGAAGGGCAGCTGTGGGGCCACCTCCCGCGCTGCCGGACAAGGTGGGCCTCCCTAAGGGAGCAGGGGCCAGGCTGGGGGGGTGCAGGCAGGAGGCCTGCTGCTGGCTGGGGGCTCTCCGAAGGCCAGGGGGCAGGGGCGATGGTGGTGGGGAAGGAGACCCACCCTCAGAGAGCTAACAGCACCAAGATATGAGAGAAAACGGCATTAAATATGGCAGGAACGAGGGGCCTTAAGGGGGAAGACAAGGGGCTCCCTGATGTTATTTCCCCCTTGAGAGTCAGAACAGGGCAGGGGCAGGTGAGAGGCAGAGGGAGGCAGCGAGGGGACGGAGACGAGCAGGCCGGGCTCCAGCTCTTTCCTATGAGTAAAAACCTCGGGTCACCACCTTGAGATCATGGGGCCAAGCTCGGGATGCAGCTTGGTCAGAAGTCAGAGAAGCCGTGGTCCCCGCACAGGCCCCACTGACGCTGCTTCCCGGCCCCTCGGCCCCTTGCTGACAGCCATGGACTCCCAGAGCCGGCTGGTCACTGGGACAACCCCACTCTAACTGCGGACCCACAAAGGCACAGCCAGGAAGAGCGCCCTTGCTTCCCGGGGTTGTGGCACAAAAGACCTTCCGGGGTCTCCGTTGAGCGTCCCCTCCACCAAATGGGAGGAGTCACTCTGAAGCCTCTCTCGGCACAAGATCCTACGCCGAGTCCATTCCTCTTTGGGAACCAGCCAGACCCTGACCCAGGGCGCCAGGATTTTCATGAAGCTGGGAACAAACACTCCATTCGTCCAGCTGTGTGTGTGACGGGGAGGGGGCTTGTCAGGAATCCGGTGGCAGGGAGGTCGCAGAGCCCCACGCCCAGGGCCGAGTGAG
Organism: Bubalus kerabau; assembly: GCF_029407905.1. NCBI lineage: Eukaryota > Metazoa > Chordata > Mammalia > Artiodactyla > Bovidae > Bubalus > Bubalus kerabau. Next base: position 8,791,382 of record NC_073628.1, read on the forward strand.
AAGGCAGCCACTGTGAGAGGACACGCCGGGTGCCCGGCTCCTCGCTGCCCCTCCTGGCAGCCTGCCCTTCCAGGGGAAAGCAGGGGGGGCAGGCAGACCACCTCTCCCCAGGGTCGGGGCTGAGGAGGCCGCCTGGTGAGTGGCGTGAGACCAGGGAGAGGACAGGCCTTGGAGAGCGCGTTCCAGCTTCAGACTCAGTGGCAGCAGCCGCCACAGTGCCCGCCTGAATGGGAGTGCTGGCTGTCCCCAAACTTGGTCCTCCGGCTCAGGATCTCATAGGAGCAGTCCTCCCCACAGCAACCGGACATGCTTGGGGAAGAGTCATCGATTTCAAATCTGCAGGCAGGCAGGAGGAAAGGGTCGGTGGGGGGCGGAGGACTGCCTTCCACTCCAGGAGTCAGGGCTCAGGAGCAGGGCAGGGGACCAAGCTGGAGGCGTGCCCACACCATCTCCCCCAGCCCCCGCCCCCTGGACCTCAGGCCCAGGAGCTCCGTGTCAGGACGAGGGGGGCCAGGACAGGGAAAAAGACATGGGCCGGCAGCTTCCGCTGCCCAGGGGGTCCCCCACCAGGCCCAGCTCCTTACTGCAGCGCTTCTCTGAAGAACTGGTAGGCGCCATGATTGTGCTTAAATACCGTTAACATAACTTTCTTCATCTGTGTGCTGAGAAGGAAGCAGAGAGAACCTTCCAGAAGGAGAAACAGGTGCTAAATCACACGTGTTCTCTCCTGTCTCCGCCTGCCGTCTCCCGTTTGCTCCGGGGAGTGCTCCTGAGCCCCGCTCGGCAGTCTCACTGCCACCCTGAGACAAGGCTGCTCCCCACCTGACTGGCTTCTCCTCCACGTCCCAGTGGAGACGCACAGAACAGGCACTTGGGGGTGCTTGCTGCCCTGCGCCCACTGCGCCAAATGTGGAGTCACGGCAGGGCAGGGAGGTTCTAGATACCCTTCTTCCAGAACATTCCTGTGAGCCTTGTCCCCACCTCCCTTCCCGGGCATACAGCAGAGGCAGCTCCTCCAAAGAGCGACACACACACACACACACACACACACACACACACCGCCCTACCTGTTGGCCATGAGCTGCAGAATCTGTATGAGGAACTTCCCCAGGCCTTTCCGCCGCACCTTGCTCTCCAGCTGCACCTCGTAGCTGGGGGAAGAAAGCAGGGTGAGCCTGCAGGGGCCGTGAGGCCTGGCCCAGGCCCAGACACCCGCGTGGCCTCTGCCTCCTCCCTGGTGCACACCCCCGCGCCGCGGCCCCTACCAGTACAGGACTTCATCACCGCACTCCACGTCAAACCGGAAGTGAGAGAAGGCGACGGGCACCGATCGGTTTTCCCACGCGATGAGGTACCAGGCTCGGTCGTCCGTCATCTCCTCGCGCTTCTCTCGGTCCTTCCAGCCCCACTCGCTCTGCTCGTACCTGGGAGACAGCGGCAGTCAGGACAGGGCTCTGCAGAGCACAGCCAGCCCCTCCCGCCCAGGCGTGCTTACATGGTGCGCATGTTGGTCTTGGTCAGGTCGAAGGCCCAGTCCACGGTGGCTGGCTCCAGGCCGGACACTCGCTTACATTCAATGGAGACGTTCAACCTGCAAGAGGAAAGGAGGCTTCTGGAGCTGGCGCCAGGCCCAGCACCGCCCGCTGCCTGGACAGCCTGACGACGAGGCGCGCCTGGTCTCAGTTCATCTACAGGGAAAAGCTGAGCCTGCACGTGACTACAGAAGGTGCCTGTGAAGGAACGAAGCCGCTCAGGCTGAGATTAACCACTGTCATCACCAGCCCACCACCACCCCGACCACAAGCCCTGCTTCCTGCTGCCCCCCACACCGTCCTTATCAGACTCAGCACTCTGTCAACTCCTGCCCCTCTCGGCTACCTCTTTGCTCTCTCTGCCCATTCTTCTGTACGTTGTTATAAACACCCGAGTCTTCTCTGTTCCCTTAGTTCCTGCCCTGAGGCATTTTTCCTGTTGTTTTCATTTCTGAATCAAGTTCTCACTGGGCACCCATGGGAGCCCTTCATTCTTATCTTTCAATCTCGCCTGCGAAAGTGGCTGGATGACCTCAGGCCCTTCAGGAAGACCGCAGCCCCCATCCCTGAGGAGTCCTGCCTGTTGCCTCCTCTGAGGACACAGGGATGCTCTCAGCAGATCAAACAGAATGCATCAGGGTTCAGGTTCTCCCCAAGTTCTGCTTCCCTAAACTAATGAATGAGGCATTAAGATATCAATCAATTTTTTTTTTGGCCATGCCATGCAGCTTGCAGGACCCTAGTTCCCCAACCAGGGCCTGAACACAGGCCACAGTAGTGAAAGCTCTGAGTCCCAACCACCAGACTGCCAGGGAATTCCCTCGATCTGCTATTTACTTCTAAATGACTTAAGTAAATTACAGTTAAACTCTTTGGCAAACTGTGAAATCACATTCTCCAGGAAGCGGCACATTCTGCAAGGACTGATTTGACTCCTCGGACGACGTAACCCCTGGAAGCCACCGTCACCCCTGCTGACTGGCGCACTGTACGAGCTATATGTGTGCTTGGCCATGTGAATACAGGACTCCTGGCTCTGAGGAGTCTGCTTTCTTTGTACTACTGGCCATGCAGTGGTCAGAAATGACCCAACACAGCACTGCATCTGTCTTAGCTATCAATTTTCTGAAGGCCAGTTGGAGAGTATAGATTCTCCACTAATCTGACTTATTTAAGTACATGAAAGTGCAGTCTTAGCCACACAAATCACACACAATTCCAGGCACCAAATGAGCCCAGAGTCAACTGGCAGTGCCTACTTCAGACCTGGCCCATGTTTCTGAAGTCATGAGAATGTGGGGCGGGAACACTGAGATCACAGTAAGGAATCTCTGTTGTTGTTTTCAGTCGCTAAGTTGTGTCTGATTCTTTGCAACCTCACAGACTGCAGCACTCCAGGTTTCTCTGTCCTTCACTATCTCCCAGAGGTTGCTCAAATTTATATCCATTGAGCCGGTGACACCATCTAACCGTCTCATCTTCATCGCTCCCCTTTCTTCCTGCCTTCAATATTTCCCAGCATCAGAGTCTTTTCCAATGAGTGGGCTCTTAGCATCAGGTGGCCAGAGTACTAGAGTTTCACCTTCAGCATCAGCCCTTCCAATGAATATTCAGGGTGGATCTCCTTTAGGACTGAGTGGTTTGATCTCTTTGCAGTCCAAGGGACTCTTGAGTCTTCTCCAGCACCACAATTCAAAAGCATCAATTCTTTGTGCTCAGCTTTCTTTATGGTCCAACTCTCACATTTGTACATGACTACTGGAAAAAACCATAGCTTTGACTATCAGGACCTTTGACTATATCACTTTGGCAAAGTGATATCTCTGCTTTTTAATGTACTGTCTAGGTTTATCATAGCTAAACTATGTCAAAGGACTTTCTGGAATCTGAATGATGATGCAGCTTTGAGAGGAGCTGTAACGCATCTGATCACAGACAGGAAGAATACATTAACATGATACTATGAAACTCAGACACAGCCATGCAAGGCAAATGTAGCATTACCTACTAGAGTCTCTCCTTCATAATTCACGCATTTACATGTCTTATCTCATTCACTAGAATACTGACACCAGCTCCTACTTACAGTGCTGGATATAGTCTCTGTGATCCTTAAAACCACCTGGCAAGTTTGGCATCATCACTCCATTTAACCGACAAATAAGGCTCAAAGAGTATGTCAACTTAACCAAATATGGTTAATAAGAAGCATCATTATGACTGAGGACCCTATTTCTCCCTGAGCCAACAGCATCTCTGGTATCTATTTTATAAACCAAAGCAAGAGAAAGGGGAGGGGAGCTTTAATCCAGGATCGGCGGTGAGCGGGATTAGGGAAGAGACAGGAGTAGGGACAGCTCGCACGGGTCCAGCCCTAGTGTGTTCCAGGCACTAACACTGCACGCAATCCTTCTGATGACCCTGTGGGCAAAGCACCCATTTCGAAAATTTAGACACAGCAAAGGCAAGGCATTTGTTCAGGGTCACAAAGCCCTAAGTGGCTTTTAACCATTATACTATATACTCAGGGAAAGAGTGCTGGACTGAGAATGAAAAGTCCCCTCAGCTGCCAGGGAGAAGCTCCACAAACTCAGACTCTCATTTAGCCTCTCGGAGGCTTGGTTCTCTGCCTAAAACGAGGGAGTCAGCCCAGACGATTTCTCAGGTTTGTTTCCACTCTGTGGTTCTCCGTCGGAGAGCACAGCAAGGCCCACACAGACGTCAGTCTGAGATCAGGCCACCTGTGCTCATCCGCAGACCCCTCTGTTACCCTAACAGAGGGGTCTGTATCAGCAGGATACTAGCCATCATTTCTGCTTTTTCACTAACAAAAAAAAACGAAGTCTGAGGACACCTACTCTGGAAAGGTGAATTCCTAAAGAGCAAGGAGAGGACAGGTAGGAATGCTGAACACTCACCCATTCCGATCATATTTCTTGAACACTGGGAAAGCCTCCAGTGGGTCTCCAAGCTGTGGAGGGAAAGAAGAGAGGAGTACGCACCACAAGCGTGGGCCTGGCAGTCACCAGCTCCACCCTGCATGGACCCACGTGGAGGCACAGCTTCCTGGCCCAGGAGCAGCCCTCACACAGACCCGCCACCTGTCTTAGCTCTGAAGTCATGTGTAGAGTGTAGGAAGAAGGCCCAACAAAGCTGTAGCTTCATTTGACATGGGAAAGAAGAAACTTTCCTGCCTAATACTAAAACACTGGCCTCCGGGCCTAAAACCTGCTCGGTGCCCACCTGGCCCAAGAGAAGAGAGGTCTCCTGATCCACTCATGTCCTTCTATGAGGTCCTCAATTTACCTTCCCTGGTCAAAATCCAACATGGACAATCATGTCCCTGGGCCACATCCTTGAAAGTATGACTGTTTACTGAGTGGACTAAAAGAAGAACAAAATCTGGAACGTGAATTGCGGCAGGAAGGGTGACCCAATCTCTCCTGGTTCATGGGCAAGCTGAGCTGCCCCCAGTCAGGCCCCCCAGGTGCTCAGAATCATGGCTACTCCTGCCCTGACTGCGGCCCCTTGAAACCAGGTTGCTGCAACCCCCAGTGCATAGCACAACCTGTGGACCTCCCAGGCAGGCAGTAATGTCTGAAGGCAAGAATGAGAAAACCATACCGTATTTTACTAGGGAGGCTTCCTCCCCAAGATGCAAAACCCTAATAAAAACTTTTCCAGACGCTTTTCCAGTGGCAAGGAAACAGACCCACAAAGAGAAGCAGCCACTTTCTCTTGACTCCACACTTCCCTGCACGCCTGGGTCCATCCCGGGTCCTCCTCACAACTCTCCCAGGCTCCCACCCAGGCTGGTCCAAAGCTCCACCCCAACCCCACCGCAGCAAGGAGGCAGTAGAGGTGCGGATGTGTAGTAACTCTGTTCTGCCACAGGGTGGCGCCAAAAGAAGTCAAATTTAAAACCAAGCTGAAGTTCCAGGAGGAAGGGACTGGGAAAGAGGAGAGAGTTACCCTGTTGGCGGCGTCCACTTTGGCACAGACAGCATCCATGGCTGCTCGCTCCTCCAGCCGCTTCTGTTTCTTCTCCTTTGCTTTGCTCGACTTCCTCTGCAAAACGGAAAAGCAGAGTGGGCTGGAAGGCCGTGACCAACGAAAGACGGGACTTGATTTTCCCTCTGGGGACCCTAAGGGCCAGTCCCTGATTTGCTTGCCTGGTCTCAGCAGCAGGAACTCAGGTCTGGCTGGAGACCTGAGCATTTCCCAGTCATGAGATTGTGGGAGCATCGCTAGACTTCTCCACTTCCCCACGGGGAAGAGGACTGACCACGGGACCACTGGGTCACTGTGAGGACTCGGTGAGAGCACAGGGCAATACCTGAAGCAGAGCCCCGCACCTCAGCAGCTGTCTAATAAATATTCACTTGTTCATTCCCTCCTAAGGCAGGAACAAGTAATTTTAGACACATTCAGGGCAGGTTTCAGGAAGGCGATGGCATCTGAGGCAGCTGCTGATAGCTGCTCTTAAGTATAAACTTATTCAAAGCCTTTTCAGTGTCTTCACGCTTCAGGAAACAAAGATCTGCTCTGGGGACAGCCTCCTGGGGAGGTGGATCCCTTTCTAAGCGAGGCCTGGGGCACTCCAGCTTAAGGAGACGGAGCTGCTCCCAGAAATGGCTGCGCAGGCAAGGCCAGTGAGTGGCAGGCACACTTAACACCCAGTGACAAGGGCAGAGTTAAGGGCCCCAAGGAGTTCACCTGGGGACAGAGGCCACACTGACACGTGGTCAGCAGAGCCAAGCTTCAGGGGAGGAGCAAAGGGAGGCTGTCCTTACACAGAGAAGCAAACTGCGAACCCCCCATACCTCCAAATGGAGCACGTCCTGTCTGCAGAGTCACATGAGGTTTTCTCAAGTGTACATGGACCTTCCCCTCTTACCCTGTGTAAAAACTGGTAGGCTTCCCTTGGGGTCCAGTGGTTGGGAGTCTGCCTGCCAGTACAGGGAAGACAGGTTCCAGCCCTGCTCCAGCAGGATCCCATGTGCTGCGGAGCCCACAAGAGAAGCCACTGCCACAAGAAGCCCAGACACCGTGAGGAAGAGGAGGCCCTGCTCCCCGCAACTAGAAAGAGTCTGCGCACAACAATGACCCACCACCTCCAAAGAACGATCAAACAAACTGGAAACACGAGGAAAAGAGCCCAAAGCTCAACAGACCTTGTCCAAAGCCTCTTTCTGCCCTGTACTCCCTTCAGGTCTTAGGACAAGCCACAGCCATTCTTGGAGCCTCCTTCCCTCAACTGATGAGCACGGCCCTAAATACCTCCTTTAAAGTATTAAGCCCGTGAGGGTTACTGTGGCCTGTGTTCAATAAACAACACTCCCCATTCTCACTCCCAAGGAGGGGCAGAGCAGCACAGGCACCTCCTGAATCACCCCACGGCACTGGGAAGACGGCTCAGCTTTTCACCAGCCACATGGCCTCATCTGACCCCACCCCTCACTTCCTGACCTCACCAGTGAGACGTTTTGCTACTTCCAGTTCCAGCATAGCTGGGACACAGCCCAGGAAAGGGTGAGCTGAAAAACCCAGCTGCTGGATAAACTCTACCCTTGGTTCCTCCAGGAATGACAGTGCCTAACTCCTGCACAAGCAAGCAGGAGGCGAGAGTTCCGATACCAGGAGCTCACAGGGGTGGCTCTTCTACGTACAGCCTCGCCCAGCACCGGCTGTGTGCCAGCTGCGGGCACTGCAGGAAGCCAGGCTGGAGCCCCTTTCTTACCTCCCTGGAGGAAGGAACAAACAAGAGAGCAGACGGTCTTCATGACGCTGGGATCTGAGGACAGAACTAGCCCCTCTCTACCACAAAGAGGTTTTAGGGCATCCATTTTTCTTTTCCCCTCTGGGAATCTGAGTTTCAAGACAACATTGAGAGATACACTCATCTTGCAGAACACTTTCACAAGAAGAAACTGAGCTCAAAGGGATGTCGTGACTTGTTCAGAGTTCCCCAGGGAGCAAATGGCAAAGGGGAGACTAAATCCCAGGGCCTGGGCTGCAGATTCAGCATCTGTCCCCCGAGCCACGCTGTCTCCCACTAGGAGAGCCTACCCCTGCGGCCAAGACCTTCTCGGCTCTGTTCGGATAAGGTCAAGATGAGACCTTGGGAGCCCCCAAGGCAGCCGCTGGGTGACTCGTTCCTCATTACCCTTCTGGCGTGGTGGCTGGTACATGCCCACGCAGCACCACCTGACCCCACCTCCACACTGAGATAGGGATAAAGAACAGGGAAACCTGCCATGGAAGATCCCAGGGCTGTGCGATGGGGCAGAAAGGACATGCGCTTTGGCGTCAAACAGGCCAGGGGACTGAGAAAGGAACTCCACCTCCAGGAAAATGGGGACTCGATGGCCGGCCTAACAGGACAGCCGCAAGGCTAGACCAGAAGTCCACACACCTTCACCGTTGAGGCCAGCTCCCTGCCTTCACCCTGCACGCTAGCTCTCCCCCAGCGTGATACAGAGCTAAAGGATCGGAGGTGCTGCATGCGTGACGTCCAGGACCCAGAAGGCAATGAAATCTAGGTTCCTTCCATAGCGTCTCATTCTTAAGCACTAGTAGTAAGCAATTCCTAAGCACAAGCAGCAGGAGGGCCAGGTCTGGGCCTCCAGATTTATGGGCTCATTCACGCAGGGGAACAGGTGAGCCAGGCAGCTCTTGGAGCTTCAGGCCGCTGTGGCCCAAGACTATGGATAAAGAAAGTGCCCCTTAAGCGCTTCGCTGCCTGCACACCAGGTATGAGACAGGCTACAGCCGGCTGGGCCAGACAGGTAGAGGCCCTCCCCCGAACTGAGCACATGCAAGGAAAAGTGGTCTCCTACTGTTCCAATTAGCTTTGTCCTGCCTTGTGGAGGTAAGACTATCCTGCGGGGACACAGGAAAAGTTCCCTAATTAAAATGGGAAATAAGCACAGTGAACAGTAAAGCCCCTTGTGGTTAAGTGTCTTTCTCAAGGGAGCTTTACATAATAAAGAGTGTGGGATTTTGAGTCAAGAGACCCAGATTTGATTCTCAGCTCTCCCACTTACTTAATAGCTGTGTGACTTTGGGCAAGTTATTTACTCTCTTTCCAACAAGTCACTCGATTCCTCTGAACCTCACTTTCTTTATCGATCAGTTCAGTTTGGTTGCTCAGGTGTGTCCAACTCTTTGCAGCCCCATCCATGGACTGCAGCACGCCAGGCCTCCCTGTCCATCACCAACTCCCAGAGTTTATCCATAAAACGGGGCTAACAATGCCTCTACCTCACAGGACTGTTGTGATGGGAAAAGATGATACAATATACCAGATACAAAAATTCTTTAAGGATTTCTGTTCACAAGTACCTAGTAGTCATAAACACTGGCTGAATAAATCCTCCAAGATTCAAATCCAGGTCTGAACCCCAAAGTCCATGCTCCATCCATCAATTAAACGTAAATGATGCTTGCTGTAACAAACTGTGATGAAGTGCTGTTCTCACACGCAGCTGTCAAACTCCTCCCCTTGCTATTTCTATCAAAATAGTATCTCTCTCCTTTTTTTGGCCACACCTTGCGGCTTGTGGGATCTTAATTCCCTGACCAGGGATTGAACCTGTACCCTTGGCAGTGAGAACACAGGCCTAGCTACTGGACCACCAGTAAGTCCCTCAAAGTGGCATTTCTATGACTGCTGGTCATAATAGTAGTTCTATGACTGTGAGGGGTCACAGAGTGAAATTAAAAAACACCAACATGGGGGCAGGAGGCATCTTTCAGAAAAAAGCCTTGGTACCCTTTAGGTTTTCAGTATCAAGGCTTCCATCCCACAAGGAATCCAGAAAAAAACTTGTTTCTGGCAAAGAGAGTGAGTGAAAGTTGCTCAGTCGTGTCTGACTCTTTGCAACACCACGGACTATACAGTCCATGGAATTCTCCAGGCGATCTTCCAGGGGCGTCTCCAGGGGATCTTCCCAACCCAGGAGTCAAACCAGGATCTCCTGCATTGCAGGTGGATTCTTTGCCAGCTGAACTACCAGGGAAGCCTGAGACAGAGTTCTACATTCTAATTCCTGAGACAACACCTGTGTGGCAGCAAGGGTGAGAGAACTCTGAAGAGAACGGTGCTCCACCTGAGGCCACCCTCTCCCTCAGCCGGTGGCCAGACCATCATATGGAGCAAGGCGCTCTGCTGGAGGGTGATGAGTAGGAACCATGACCCTTCCAACATGAGGTGGGGAGTCCACAGCCCCCCACTCATAAAAAATGAGGATAATGAGAGAGTTCTGGCTCTGCTTCAGGGAGGAAAATTCAAATCTCTCTTCTGTAGTGAGCTTTAGGCCGGAAGAGACCAACCAGGTAGGGGCTGTTCTGAGAAACACATCTGTAACGTATGAGTAATAAGATTGGGGCCCTAGAGGAAGCAGCAAGGATCTCAGGATCTCTGAGGCCTGCTGTTTCAACTCAACCAATGAGGAAGTGTTGAACCAGAATGGCATGTTATGCTTGTTGCTTTCTGCTCAGTCTGGAATGGCTGATGCTGGGCAGATCCACTAAGTAATACCAGGGACACAAGATTTTATTCAGTTTCAACAGAAGATGGGGCCTGGGACCTTTCACTAAAATCTAGGTTAAATACGCCTAAGGCCTCTAGACTGGATTTTCTACACATGAAGCACACAGTATCCAAATGTCCTTGCTGAAACACAATGAATAGGTTTTGACATGGATTACATAAAGTGCTCTGACACGGTAAGACAACCATTTCTGTCTAACAAGTTGATTTATTCAGTCAATAACTATTTGAGTGGAGAGGATAAAAATCTAGGTTAATAACAGTAGGGACAAACCCAATGGGTTAAAAATAGCACACATCTATTTTCGAAAACTGAAGGCTGAGAATACAGGGGAAAATAACAGCCCCTATTTAAGAGGCACCCATGTGACTATTTACACCTACTATCTCATTTAATCCTCACACCTGTCTCAAAGGGGAGGATCATCCTCATCACACCCATGAGGAAATTCAAATCCACAAAGGCCAGGTCACTGGCACAACATCATGCTGCCAGTCAGGGAAGATCAGGCTGGAACTGGAGTTTCTCTGGCTCCAAAGTGAAGACTCTCTAAAGGTGGTGGAAATTTCCTGTAAAAACTAAGATACGTGGTGCCAGGGAGGGCCAGTTACTTGTTCAGGAGAGTGACCGGTGCTGCTCTAACTAGGATTGCAAGAAGGTGAACTCACAGAAACATGCGAGTAAGTTCTGCCCAACCTTCTATCAGCACATGCCCGGAAAAGGCATAAACTGCACCTCTAGACTGCCTTCTACCGAACAGGTGGTCACTATCCATCCGGGGCTGGGGCCATCACCAGGGCCCTTCCACCGCCCCCTGCTCACCTTCTGCACAGCTTCCCCATGCAAAACCACCTGCGGTGTGAATACCACTAGCAACCCAACTAATAAGACCCACTTAGGTGCATCTGGGAGGCCCCTAAAGGCAAGCCTCTGTCAATAAGGAAAAGAATGTTTTTTGGAGCAAGAGGAACCTGGTGGAGACGTTCGAAAGAGACTGGGGAAATCAGCCTCGCCGAGTAGCGGGAAGCGCAGCGGCTGGGGATTCGAGAGCCCTGAGTCAGGGTCTGGCCCCCAGTCACTGTCTGTGACCTTGGCTGGGTGCCTCGTTTCCTCTGGGCCTCGGTTCCCTCCGAGTCACTGCAGGCCTAGGATATGGGAAGCCACGAAGCTAGTGACACCCGGGTGATGGGTGACCCCTGGGGGCGGGGGGGATACCCAGGGACTGCTCGGGGATGGGGGCGGGTGGGCGCCAAGAAGAGAACAGATCTTAGAGGAAGGCAGGGGCGGGCGCGACGCGAGAGGCGGGGGGCACCATAGGGGGTGGGGCCCGAAGAGGGGGCTCCCTAGGAGATTCCCAGGGCTGGGCCGGGCGTGGGGACACTTCGACTGAGGTAGTCGAGTCATGTGGGGGCTGGGGGGGGTCACGTGAGAGGGGGTTCAAGGAACAATGGGGGCGCAGGGGGGGTGGCAGGGGGAGCGGGGAGCCCTCCCAGCCCTGGCGTCTCCTCTCCCTGCCTCACTCACCCCCATGGCGACAACGGCGGCGGTGGCGCTCAGCTCCTCCTTCCCACACTTGCCGGCTGGGAGGCGGCAGTAGCGGCGACACTGGAGCAGCGGCGGGCCCCGTACTGCGCATGCGCCTCGCGGGCTCCCCAGCGCGCCCCGGCGGGAACCGCGCCGGCGCAGAGCCCCGCGAAGGGAGGGGCGGGGGTAAGGCGCGCAGGTGGAGAGCCTGGGAGGCGGGCCGAGGGGCTCGCACACCAGAAAGAGGCGGGAGGCGCGGAGCAAGTGTCGCGCTGGGAATGACGTAAGCCAGGGCCCGCCCCCTTCTCGCCAGGCTGTGTCTGTAGCCATGGCAACGGCTTCACAGCCGTCGGGGAAGTGTGCTGCTGGGCAGCCGGGTAGGTGGCAAGGCCGCCCCTGCGCTTGCCTGTGCGTCTCCTCCGCCTGACCCGGTCATCCGCGGAGCAGCCACCTTCCCAGCCGACCAAACGCGTCAAGACCTCTGAAATACCTGCTCCTCCTACAACCCTCGGGCATAGGAGAGGTGTTTGGAACATTTCCCACCTTCTAGATGGTGAACTCTTGAAATCCTTTTTCTAACCAGAGTCATTCATCCATCTAACTTTTTTTTTCTTTTTAATTTATCTGTGTAACTATCTTCTAACCATTCATTCATCCTCCATTCATTCGCTCTCTCAATAAACACCGACTAGGACCACACCGGAGAAGGCGATGGCACCCCACTCCAGTGCTCTTGCCTGGACAACCCCATGGACGGAGAAGCCAGGTGGGCTGCAGTCCATGGGGTCGCGAGGAGTCGGACACGACTGAGCAACTTCACTTTCACTTTTCACTTTCATGCCTTGGAGAAGGAAATGGCAACTCACTCCAGTGTTCTTGCCTGGAGAATCCCAGGGATGGGGGAGCCTGATGGGCTGCTGTCTGTGGGATCGCACAGAGTTGGACACAACTGAAGCAACACAGCAGCAGCAGCAGGACCATACCTGAGGGGGGCATGGCTACTCTCTCCAGTATTGCTGCCTAGAGAATCCCCATGGACAGAGAACCCTGGCAGGCTGTGGTCCATGGGGTCGCAAAGTGTCAGACATGACTGAGCAACTAAGCACAGCACAGGACCATACTAATGCTATGCAGAGCCCAGGGGACACAGAAAGAAACAACCTGCCGTCCCAGTCCAGAACTTACACTTCAGAGGGGAGGTGGGCATGTATACTAGGGAGTGGAAGGTGATGTGAAACAGACAGCCGGCATCCTGGACATCATTCATTTCAGTCTATCCCAGCAGACCAGTGTGACCCCCACTTGACCTGCATCACCATCACCTGGGGAACCTGCGCACTGTGCACGCCCTGGGGCCTACCCCAGAATCTCCAGGAGTGGAGGCAGAATATTCGCTTCTAAGTGCTCCCCAGATAGGGTCGTACTCATGGAAATCAGAAAACCGCCACCCAAGACAAGCCTCACAGGCTTTGTCAGGTTTTACTCCTTGTCCTTCCCTCAACACAGCACAGGGGTGGCCCTCAAACAGCCACTCAAGCAGCGTTTGTTGAGTGCCCATCATGTGCTAAGCACTGTTGCAGGCAGCAAAGAAAACAACAAACAGAAAAGGGACTGCCCTCATAGAAATTGTAATCTAGAAGGAAGAGGCAGATAATAAACTAAATGAATGAACCAGTAAAATACATATCATGTTGGATGATATATGTTATATGCAGGAAAATGAAACAGGAAGACAGATGTGGAAAGTCAAAATTTGTTTTTATTTTGTTTAATATTTATTTATTTGGCTGCATCAGGTCTTAGTTGTGGTACATGGGATCTTTAGTTCTGACTTGCAAGATCTTTAGCTGCAGCATGTGAAGTCTTAGTGGAGGCATGTGGGATCAGGTTCGATGACCAGGGTGGAACCTGAGCCCCCTGCATTGGGAGCACGGAGTCTTAGCCAGTGCACCAGCAGGGAAGTCTCCAGGTTTATAGTTTTAACTAAAACGTTCGGAGAAGGCAAACAAGAAGTGACATTTGAGTCAGGATCTGAAGGAGGGGAGGCAGAAAGTCCGGAGGCCGTCTAGGAGAAGGGCGTTCCAGGCTGGGGGTTCAGGTAGTCCAAAACTCCCCAGTAGGAGCACGATTGGAATGTCTGAGGAACTAACAAGGAGCACAACTTTGCTGGAGCAAAGTGGGCCAGCGGGAGAAGGGTGGAAGTGAAAATCAGACAAGTTAGAGGAGGATTCTTTAGGGCTTGTAGGGTTTTGTTTTTTTTTAAGATAATTTTATTTATTTCTTTATTTTGGGCTATGATGTCTTTTTGATTTTCAGGCTTTCCTCTAGCTGCGGCAAGCGGGGGCTACTCTCCAGTTGCGCTGCTTCCCACTGCAGTGGCTTCTCTTATTGCAGAGCATGGGCTCCAGGCACACAGGCTTCAGTAGTTGCGGTTCCCCGGCTCTAGCGCATAGGCTTGGTAACTGTGCCGCATGGGTTTAGTTCTCTGAAGCATGTGGGAGCTTCCCAGATCAGGGATCAAACCTGTGTCGTCTGCATTGGCAGGCAGATAGATTCTTGACTACTGAGCTACTAGGGAAGCCCAGGCTTGTAGATTTTAAAACACTTTGGCTGGAATTCGAGTGAGCTATTAGAGAGTCTGGAAGGAGTAGAAGGCCTGGGTTATGTGCTCATAGGACCACCTGGCTGCTGGGTTGATAAGAGTGTAGAGGCAAGGTCAATGGCAGGGCAGTGCAGAGGCCACTGATGTAATCCATACAAGAGTGATGGTGCTTGCCCCAGCTGAGTGGCAGTGGAGGTGGGAGAAGGGTTCAGGACATGGACACATGTTAAAGGAAGATCCAAGGACTTCCCGATGGACTGGATATGGGGTGTGGGGGAAAGAGAAGAACCAAGACATCTTCAAGGTGTTTAGCTTGTGCTGTTGGAAAAATGGAGTGCCTTCCACTGAGATGCAGACAACTTTGAAAGGGGGAAGGTAGGTGGGGAAGGGGAAGACCAGGACTTCAGTTTTGGCCACATCAGGTTTGAGATGTCTTTTTAGACTTTCACAAGGAGATGTGGAGTAATCAGAGGCTGGAACTCAGGGGAGAGGTCCAGCCTGGAGATATCAATTTCAGCGCATCAGGTATGAATGGTATTTAAAGCTGGATGAAACTGGGTGAGACCATAGAGGGAATGTCAGTAAACTGGAATGAATAAATCTTAAGCCTGCATCCCATTCCTGGGTCAGAAAATTTGGTTTCTAGCACTCTAGGGACCAGAGAGGGAACTAAGGGTGGGAGGAAGGGTGGTCAAAGTAGATAGAGGGGGCTTCTGAACTTGCCCTTGAAGGAGGAGGAGGTAAGGAGGTTTCTGGGGGAGGAAAGAGTATTTGCCAGCCAAGGACGCATGCAGGGGTGGGGCAAGGGGATCCACAGAGCGGGGAAGGGCAGAGTTCAACCCCCCAGCCTATTTTGGCTTCTCTGTCTCCTCACCCACATTGAACTTCATGGTCAGACTTCATGGTCAGCTCTTTCAGGGATCCCCGCCACCATGTTACTCCATGCCCTGTCTCTTTGGCCACTCCTCATTCTTGGGTCCAACCGCCCCTAGGCTGCGGGAGATTGCTGGACACCAGACCAGGCCTGGGAGGTGGGCCCAGTAGTCCCTTGGGGAGGTGATATCACCTAGGCCCTCAGGAGGCCTGAGAAGGCCCGGTGCCCTATTCCTGCCCCACAGCAGTGTCCTTCTCCCTGGGGGCTGCCCCCAATTATAGGCTCTCTCCTGCTTAGAACTTCCTTGGTCTCCCTGGGTGGTGGACAGAGCCTGCTTTGGAATCAGACTGGCCTGGGTTTAAACATCCTCTCTGCTACTTCCATCCTTTGTGACTTTAGAAAGAAAGAAAAGAAAGAAAGTGAAGTCGCTCAGTCGTGTCCGACTCTTTGCAACCCCATGGACTGTAGTGTACCATGCTCCTCCATCCATGGGATTTTCCAGGCAAGAGTACTGGTGTGGGTTCCCATTGCCTTCTCCAGAGGATCTTCCCAACCCAGGGATCAAACCTGGGTCTCCTGCATTGTAGGCAGATGCTTTACCATCTGAGCCACCAGGGAAGTAAAGTTATACAACTTGAGAGTTGTGAGTTAAGTTTTATTTGGGTCAAAATGAGGACTGCAGCCCTGGAGGCAGCATCTTAGATAGCTCTGAGAGACTGCTCCAAAGTGGCAGTGGGGGAAGGTCAATATACAAGGTTTTGGTGAAGGGGGAGTCAATACCATGAAGCACTCATTTTCCAAAAGGTTTTTGTTATTCATGAGGCTCTGAGGCCACCATGAAAGGATTTAGTGCTTCTCTAAATATGAGGAGACTGCAAGGATTGAGATCATAAAATCTGTTCCTAAAAACATCCAACTATCTAAAGACCTGTCCCACCAGATTCCCTGGAGCACAGAGCGCCTCCCTCCACCCTGAACTCCCTCGGGGGTTGTTGAAGGTCAACAGCTAGAGCAGCACAGGGTTCAGTCCCTGTAGAGGTGTGTGTTCGTCGCTCAGTCGTGTCTGACTCTTTGCAACTGAACGGACTGTAGCCCGCCAGGCTTCTCTGTCCATGGAATTCTCCAGGCAAGAATACTGGCTGCTGCTGCTGCTGCTAAGTCGCTTCAGTCGTGTCCGACTCTAGCGACCCCACGGACTGCAGCCTACCAGGCTCCTCCGTCCATGGGATTTTCCAGGCAAGAGTATTGGAGTGAGAATACTGGAGTGGACTGCTATTCCCTTCTCCAGAGGAACTTCCCAACCCAGGGATCGAACCCTGGTCTCCTGCATCACAAGCAGATTCCTTACCATTTGAGTCACAGGGAATCTCTGTGGAGGCGGATGGCAAATGCCTTTGTCCTTGGGTCATTGGCAATGCTCTTGGTAAGTGCCAATTGGTAGTCGACTCCGGTTTCCTTATTTATAAAGTGAGACCACCAACAGCAGTCATCTTCATCATCAACATCATCTTCCAGGGCTACTGGTGAGAATTAATGAGATTAAACAAGAGGAGAGGTTGCAAGGCATCTGGCATGGCCTGGGGCAAGAGAGGAATCGCCACAAAAGTCCATCTCTCCCACCTTCCTGCCCTTCACTGCCAAACCTCTGCCCCTAGGGACTAGGCTGTTGTCTAAGCTGCCTCGTTAGTCACGCCCTCCAGCTCTCACCGGGGAGCCTGGGCCACCTCCTCCACCCTCCTCTGACCTTCAGGATGGACACACTGTCTCCCAGGCCCTGCATCCCTCCCATCTCCTTCCTGGACTCCCCTTCCTCCCAAGACAGCCACTTGCCCTCCTCACTTCACAGCCCTCAACTGCCCCCAGCTATTCATTCACTCAGGTGCTTAGTGGAGGCTTGGGGGCTGCCTTAGACTGTAGTCTTCTATGCTGGGGAACAGCCTTGGAAGACAGCCCTGCCCGGGGGCAGCCGTCACAACCCCCACAGCCCAGTGGGAGTTGGATGGGCAGACCTTTGCACCTGGTGATCAGCTGGTCGAAGAGTTGTTGTTCAGTGTTCAGTTGCTAAGTCAAATCCAGCTCTTTGCAACACCGTGGACTGCAGCACGCCAGGCTTCCCTGTCTTTCACTAACTCCCAGAGTTTACTCAAACTCATGTCCATTGAGATGGTGATTTCATCCAACCATCTCATCCTCTTTCACCCCATTCTCCCCTCGCCCTCAATCTTTCCCAGCATCAAGGTCTTTCCCAATGAGTCAGCTCTTCGAATCAGTGGCCAAAGTACTGGAGCTTTAGTTTCAGCATCAGTCCTTCCAATGAATATTCAGGGTGGATTTCCTTTAGGATGGACTGGTTGGATCTCCCTGCTGTCCAAAGGACTCTCAAGAGTCTTCTCCAACACCACAGTTCGAAAGCATCAATTCTTCAGCACTCAGCTTCTTTACAGTCCAAATTTCCCATCCCTACATGACTCCTGGGAAAACCATAGGTTTGACTATATGGACCTTTGTTGGCAAAGTGATGTCTATGCTGTCAAGGTTTGTCATAGCTTTTCTTCCAAGGAGCAAGTGTCTTTTAATTTCATGGCTGCATTCTCCATCCACAGTGATTTTGGAGCCCAAGAAAATAAAGTCTATCACTGTTTCCATTTTTTTCCCCATCTATTTACTGTGTCAAGGAGAATCCCTCATTTCCCAAAAGGAACGAAAAAGTAATACCGGAAAAGAATCTGAAGGTGCTCCACCCTCCCCTCCCTGCTGCCTGAGAGCTGAGCCTCCTCCCCTCAGGGTCCTTCCCTTCAGTCACCCGTCCCTCCCCCAGCCCTCCTCAACCCTGCTCTCCTGCTCTCTGCCTCCCTCCACCCAAAAACCTTCGCAGAAAGTGGCCTTGTCTGTCTCCTCTCCTTACACTGCTCACTCTCCCCCTGCTACAGCCTGATTTCTGTTCCCGCCACCCCACAGAAGCCTCTCCCAGGGGACGTTTTCCAGCAGCCCTGCTATCTCCAAGCGACACGTCTCAGTCCTTATCTTTCTGGACGTCCAGGCAACATCTGGTGTATCCTTCACCCCCTCTCCTTGAAACACTCTTCTTTGGCATCTGTGACACCACACATCACCCTTTAAAAACAAAAACGAACAGCTGGTGGGTCAGTGAAAGCCCTCAGAGATGGCCGTCTCCGTGTTCGGCCAGGGTCCCCTTCCCCACCTTTGGAAACCCTCTTCTTTCCTCACCCCGGGTCCCAGCTTGGAGGTAGGAAGGCTTCGCTCACTGCCCGCACTCCCGCCAGCCCAGCGCACTCCCTGGGTCTCCTGATCCTTGTTCTCCCCCATTGCACCCTGCCATCTCCTCTATAAGACGGTAGACTTCCTGCAGTTTGAAGGCTGGGCTTCTCTCCTCTGCTGCTGTCAGCGTTGCCAGATGCAATATGGAAGCAAACTTAAACTCACTCTGCATCTGAAATTCAGATTTCAGTGTGTTCCAGGTTTTTGCATGCTAAATTTGGCAACCTGAACTTGTGAACCTCTGGGACCCAGCTCAGTGCCTGATAGAGAGCAGGTGCTCAGTAAATGTTCATTGAAGGAATAATGGTGCAGCACCGGTGGCAGGCACAGGCCCCGTGGGGCACAAAGGAGAGATAGCAGGCTCCCTAGAGGTGACACATGAGCCAAAGCAGATGGAGCTACTAACTCATGGCATCAATCAGCCCCTCCATGGGGAGGCCTCCTGTAGTGGGTTGAATGTGTGTGTGCTCAGCCGCTCAGTCGTGTCTGACTCTTTGCGACCCCATGGACTGTAGCTTTGCGACCCCATGGACTGTAGCCTGCCACGCTCCTCTGTCCCTGGGATTCTCCAGGCAAGAATACTGGAGTAAGTTGCCATTTCCTACTCCAAGGGATCTTCCCCGACCCAGGGATGGAATCTGCATCTCCTGCGTCTCTTGCATTGTCAGGCGGGTTCTTTACCACTGCACCACCTGGGAAGCAAAGTGCGTTGAATAACGTCCCCCAAAAGATGTATCCAAGTCCACTCCTAGTACCTGTGAATGTGACCCTATTTGGAAATAGGATGTTTTCAGATGTAATATAGTTAAGGATCTCAGGATAAGATCATCCTGGATTTAGGGTTGGCTCTAAATCCAAGGACTGGTGCCCTTACAACAGAAAAGAGAGGAAGATTTGAGGCACAAGTACAGAGGGAAGATGCCTATACGAAGACAGAAGCAGAGAGTGGTAGGAAGCAGCTACAAGCCAAAGACACCAGGGGTTTCCAGGAGTCATCAGAAGCTGGAAGAGAGGTATGGAATGGATTCCCTCTCAGAGCTTCTAGGAGGAACCAACCGAGCCAACACCCTGATTTTGGACTTTTGACCAAACACCTTTTTCAAGTTTTAAATTTATTTCTTATTTATTTACTTATGGCTGTGTTGCGTCTTTGCTGCTGTGCCCTGGCTTTCCCTAGTTGCGATGAGCAGGGCCCACTCTCCAGCTGAGGTGCAGGGGCTTCTCTTTTTGCTGGGCATGGGCTTCAGTAGTTGTGGCCCACGGGCTTAATTACTCTGCAGCACGTGGAATCTTCCTGGACCAGGGATCGAATTTGTGTCTCCTGCATTGGCAGGCAGACTCCTAACCACTGCACCACCAGGGAAGTCCCTGGCCAAAATCAATTGCTAGTGTTTTAAGCCATCCAGTTTGTGGTATGTGGGACACAAATGTACTCTCAAGGCTCCATCTTTCCCAAATTCAATCTGTAAGACTCTTCCTTCACAACCCTTTGCCCCCAGAATCCTTTCTAGTACCAGATCTCTTATCCTGCCAGGCACTCTGATGGCCCTGGTGATCATTAGTAGCAGTAATGTTAATAGCTCTGTTGTGTCCAACTCTTTGCAGCCCCATCCACCACTGTCACCTACTAGGCTCCTCTGTCCATGGGATTTTCCAGGCAAGAATGTTGGAGTGGGTAGCCCTTCTCTTCTCCAGGGGATCTTCCCAAACCAAGGATCGAACCCAGGTCTCCTTCATTCCAGGCAGATTCTTAATTTGAGAGGCACCAAGGAAGCCCCTGGTGATCATTACTTTCTCGTATTCATACCCTTACATAGGCCTCTCCAACACTGAACTTCTGCAGTGACACTGTGTCATTCCCAAGACCAGGTTATGAAACTCAAGACCAAGCTTCTGCCTTGGCCTCTCGCATGGCTCCCTCTGGGGAAGCCAACCGCTATGCTGTCAGGATGCTCAAGCAGTAACATGGAGGTGAGGAACTGATGCTTCTCACCAACAGCCAACTCTCAGCTGCTGGGCAAGTGAGTGAGCCACCTCAAAGAGGATTGTCCCATACTAGTCAAGACTTCAGAAGACTGAAGTCCAGCCAACCTCTCGGTAGCAACCCCATGGGAGACCCAGAGTCAAAACCACCCAACACAGTCAGTCACTCCTGAGGTTCTGACTCCAGAAGCTTTGGGTCACTTGTTACGCAGCACTATTGTGGCCTAACCAATACAAGGCGGTTAAATGTCATGCTTGTCACTCTCAACTTTGAGGTCTCCAGGCCCCACCCTTGGCATTAGAAGTCAACAGGAGGCAACAACTGGTAGCTAGATTTAAGGCTGAGAGAGGGCCAGGCAGTCATCAAGTCTATTCCACTTTGATAGTCAAAGAGGCCAAGGCCAGAGAGGGGTGTACAGGTGGAAAGGGGGTGAGACGTCCTGACTTGGAGGCCCACAGCCGCTTCAGGTCTTTGTCGACACCTCTGAGCCCAGAGGCCATTGCCCCATGTAGCAGTTCCCCAGGGCTGCTGTAATAAGGCACTCCAGACTGGGTGGTTGAAATAACAGAGGTTTATTGTCTCACCGTTCTGGAGGCCTGAAGTCCAAAATCAAGGTGTTGGCAGGGTTAATTCTTTCTTTTTAAAGTAAAAAAAGAGATTTATTTATTTATTTGGCTGTGCTGGGTCTTCGTTAAGGCATGTGGACTCAGTTGCTGCATGTGGGATCCAGTTCCCTGATCAAGGATTGTACCCCAGCCCCATGCATTGAGAGTGTGGAGGCTTAAACACTGGACCACCAGGGGAGTCCCTGGGTTAGTTGGCTCCTTCTGAGGACTGTGGTGTGAGAAGGAGATGTCCAGGCCTCTTTCGCTTGTAGATGGCCATCTTTGTGATCACATGCTGTTCCTATATGTGGCTATCTGTTCCAAATTCCCCATTCTTAACAAGGACACCAGTCATCTTGAATTAGGGCCCACCCTGTTGACCTCATTTTAATTTTTATCCATAATTTTATTATTTTATTTACTTTAATAAATCTTTTCCAAATGGTTAATTTTTTAAATTATGAAAATATGATAACACATTTACAGGAGACTTGGAAAATACAGAACAAGGTTACATATAGTTCCACTGTATATTACAATTACTTTTTAAGTAGATAAATTAAGATTTTTAGTTGGAGTTTCAATATCAAGCTCTCAAAAATTAACAGAATGAATATACAGAGTAGTAGAAGGATATAGTCAAGATATATAGTCTTCCCAGTGATCATACACGGTCGTAAGAGTTGGACCTGTAAAGAAGGCAGAATTCCAAAGAACTGATGCCTTCAAACTGTGGTGCTGGAGAGGACTCCTGAAAGTCCCTTGGAGAGCAAGGAGATCAAACCAGTCAATCTTAAGGGAGATCAGTCCTGAATATTCACTGGAAGAACTGATGCTGAGGCTGAAGCTCCAGGATTTTGGTCATGTGATATAAACAGCTCATTGGAAAAGTTCCCGATGTTGGGAAAAACTGAGGGCAGAGGGAGAAGAGGGCGTCAGAGGATGAGATGGCTGGATGGCATCACTGATGCAATGAATACGAACTTGGGCAAACTCTGGAAGATGGCGAGGGACAGGGAGTCCTGGCGTGCTGCAGTCCATGGGGTCGCAAAGAGTCAGTCGCAACTGGGCAACTGAACAACAAGAGAAGGATATAGTAAACCTGAAAATCACTATGAACCAATTTAACATAATTAAGATTTATACAATTTTCACACAACAGAGGATACACATTCTATTCAAGTTCCCATAGACTATAAACTAGGAAACACTAGAACATACTCAGGGTCATAAGACGAGGTGCAAAAATTTGAATGCCTAAAGGTATTGAAATTATACAGAGACTGTTTCTTATCACTGTGGAGTTATGTTAGAGATGAACATCAAAAGATATTTGAAAATAACTCAGATATTTTCAGGTGCAATGGACTCACTTTGATTATTTCTATAAAGATACTGTGGCCCCCTGATGCAAAGAACTGACTCATTGGAAAAGACTCTGATGCAGGGAAAGACTGAGAACAGGAGAAGGGGACAACAGAGGATGAGATGGTTGGACAGTATCAGGAGCTCAGTGGACATGAGTTTAAGCAAACTCCAGGAAATGGTGAAAGACAGGGAAGCCTGGTGTGCTGTAGTCCATGGGGTCACAAAGAGTCGGACACAACTTAGCGATTGAACAACAACAACTTAACCTGTAAAGCCCTAGGGCCCCCTTTCTAGGGTCACAGTCTTTCCATAATTCGTTGTTTCCTGGACTCTCTCCTCTCTGCATCCCAGCCACCCATTCCGTGCCCATGGCAGACATTACTAATCCCTTCTGGCATCCTGTCTGTGAAGCCAGGTGCAGACTCAGAGTCCTCATCAGCAGCCTCCAGACAACCTGGGCCAGTTAAGACTTTGCGGAGAAGGAAGAGTCAGAAGAGACGATGGACAATGAACACTTGTTGAATGCATGATCGCGTATGTCTAACCTGCAAACAGTTCAGAATCCATCAACTTGTCTGTCTGTTTCAGGTTATCCATCTCTGCTGCCTCACCACTGGGCCCACTGAGCCTGCTCTCCACCAGAAACTACAGCCCTCTTTGCTGGTTTTCATCCTCAGAAATGCGGGCACCCAGAGGCTGTGACTTCAGGGCCATAATCCATGTCTGCTACTGGGGAAGAGAACCGCAACCCCCTCCTTCTTTTGCCGTTCTGAATGTTCTAAGGCACGGAGAGAGCTGTGTCTGGAGTATAGGGAGAGGGGCAGGGGGCGAGGTTGCCTGTCCACCCAACAGCCATGCTTCCTTCTTTCTTGCTAACAGAGCCTGACTGCTGACTGCTCAGGTGATGGGTGGAGCTCTCTGGATCTCATGGCAGCTGTACCATGATGGGCACAAACATCATACACAAATATGATGGGTCTGGTCCACGCAGGGGACTCCTATGCCCCTTTGCCCGGGATTGGTTTAAGGGGCACAGGGCTGCTCAGGGAGTCCTGAAAAAGGCTTTTCTCCCTGATAAAAGAGACACGCCAAGGAGAAAGCCCCTGATGTATGTCCCTCCCCTCTTTCTCTGGAAAGCATCCTCTGAGGGTGAGATGCCCGGAGCAGCTGCAGCCATCTGGTGACCATAAGGGGAAATCCTCTGATGTGTGGAAGAGGCAAAGCTGAGGGATGAGAAACACCTGAGGCCTTGGTGACCACTGAGCACTGTCAATGGTGACACTGACCTCCGCACTTCTTAGGAGAAATAATAATAAAGTGTCTGCTTTGCTCAAACCCTCTTGCCAAGGCAGGAGACATAAGGGACATGGGTTCGATCCCTGGGTCTGGAAGAGCCCCTGGAGGAGGGCATGGCAACCCATTTCAGTATTCTTCACTGGAGAATCCCATGGACAGAGGAGCCTGGTGGGCTACAGTCCACAGAGTCGCAAAGAATCTGACACGACGGAAGCAACTTAGCATTCATACATGCACTGCACACTTTGCTCAGAGCACTTTCAAGTGGCGGGTCCCCCTGGCACAGCCAAATGCATGTTAACTGGAACGATGTGGATGAGGGATATGAAAAACAGGACTCCGGCATCGGTTGGCTTGAAACCAGCCCCAGTTCTGCCACTTTCAAGCTGTGTGATCTTCTGAAGCCTCAGCTCCTTATCTGTAAAATGAAGATAATTAGAATACCTTCCTCATAGGCTTACTGTAGAGGAAAACGAGACAATTTAGACAAGCATTTTGCACACTGTGGTTGGTACCTATGAGTACCATTTGTTTGTTATTCATCCACAAATTTATTCAACAATAGTTATCAAGAATCTACTATGTACTTGTAATCTAGGGTCTGGGGAATATAGCTGTGAAAATAGAAATAATAGGTACTCACAAAAGTTGGCACTTTCTGCTGTTATTTTAAATCACTGCCTACAAGGGGCTCCTAATAGGTTGGTAAAATCAGGGGAAATTTGGCAGAAGTGGTTTCCTGGGACCCAGCAGTGTCGGCACCTGTGGAGTGAGAGGGCCACAGGTGACTAAGACAGATGCCCTGCCCTCTCAGGACTCGCAACCTCAAGGAGGGGACAGACAGGAAAACAGGTATGTGATTACATTAGATGTGATCAGTGCTGAGATGAGGAGGGGCAGTTGTCCTAGACTGGGTGAAATTGAGCTTTGTTTTACAAGGCAAATGAGAATGAGTCAACAAGGAAAGAAGCAGCAAGCCTGGTGTCAGGACTCGAATCTAAAGACTCCAAGGGAACGGCAGGTGGCTGGGTGTGGCTGGCGTGTAAGTCCAAGCAGGGTGATCTGGAGAGATGTGTTATTTCAGAAGCTGTGCTTGCAAGTGATGGAAAGCTGAAATTGACCAGGCTCAGACAACCAAGGGAAGGTATTGGCTCACGTGACTAAAAAGTTCAGCGGAAAGTTCAGCGGTTCTGTGGCTTCAGGTGAAGTTGAAGTCACTGAGAAACCAGTTTTTCCCCATGTCTTCCTGGTGCCCTCTTGACTCAGCTTACTGGCCTTCGTCCATATTTGTAACACCCTATTTGGGCCAGCTTAGGTCTCTAGTCTACTTCTGAACCAATCATGATACCTAGGGATGACAGTGGGGTGGGATCAACTCCACAGCACCACATGCATCCCCAAAGGAGAAACGCAAAGGGGGAAGGGATGTCAGGAGGCCTGGTTTTGAAGGAGATTATCAAAGGATATTGAAAAGCAGAGGGCTGACTTGATTAGATTGGACTTGAGAAAGATTCCCCTGGCTGCTGAAGAAAGAATAGTTTCAGATCAGTTCAGTTGCTCAGTCGTGTCCGACTCTTTGCGACCCCATGAATCACAGCATACCAGGGCTCCCTGTCCATCACCAACTCCCGGAGTCTGCCCAAACTCATGTCCATCAAGTCAGTGATGCCATCCAGCCATCTCATCCTCTGTTATCCCCTTCTCCTCCTGCCCCCAATCTCTCCCACCATCAGGGTCTTTTCCAATGAGTCAACTTTTCGCATGAGGTGGCCAAAGTACTGGAGTTTCAGCTTCAGCATCATTCTTTCCAATGAATACCCAGGGCTGGTCTCCTTTAGGATGGACTGGTTGGATCTCCTTGCAGTCCAAGGGACTCTCAAGAGTCTTCTCCAACACCACAGTTCAAAAGCATCAATTCTTCAGCTCTCAGCTTTCTTCACAGTCTAACTCTCACATCCATACATGACCACTGGAAAAACCATAGCCTTGACTAGACGAACCTTTGTTGGCACAGCAATGTCTCTGCCTTTCAATATGCTATCTAGGTTGGTTATAACTTTCCTTCCAAGGAGTAAGCATCTTTTAATTTCATGGCTGCAGTCACCATCTGCAGTGATTTTGGAGCCCCCCAAAATAAAGTCTGACACTGTTTCCACTGTTTCCCCATCTATTTCCCATGAAGTGATGGGACCGGATGCCATGATCTTAGTTTTCTCAATGTTGAGCTTCAAGCCAACTTTTTCACTCTCCTCTTTCACTTTCATCAAGAGGCTTTTTAGTTCCTCTTCACTTTCTGCCATAAGGGTGGTGTCATCCGCATATCTGAGGTTATTGATATTTCTCCTGGCAATCTTGATTCCAGCCTGTGCTTCCTCCAGCCCAGCATTTCTCATGGTGTACTCTGCATATAAGTTAAATAAGCAGGATGACAATATACAGCCTTGACGTACTCCTTTTCCTATTTGGAACCAGTCTGTTGTTCCATGTCCAGTTCTAACTGTTGCTTCCTGACCTGCATATAGGTTTCTTAAGAGGCTGGTCAGGTGGTCTGGTATTCCCACCTCTTTCAGAATTTCCACAGTTTATTGTGATCCACACAGTCAAAGGCTTTGGCATAGTCAATAAAGCAGAAATAGATGTTTTTCTGGAACTCTTTTGCTTTTTCCATGATCCAGCGGATGTTGGCAATTTGATCTCTGGTTCCTCTGCCTTTTCTAAAACCAGCTTGAACATCAGGAAGTTCACAGTTCACGTATTGCTGAAGCCTGGCTTGGAGAATTTTGAGCATTACTTTATTAGCGTGTGAGATGAGTGCAATTGTGTGGTAGTTTGAGCATTCTTTGGCATTGCCTTTCTTTGGGATTGGAATGAAAACTGACCTTTTCCAGTCCTGTGGCCACTGCTGAGTTTTCCAAATTTGCTGGCATATTGAGTGCGGCACTTTCACAGCATCATCTTTCAGGATTTGAAATAGCTCAACTGGAATGCCATCACCTCCACTAGCTTTGTTTGTAGTGATGCTTTCTAAGGCCCACTTGACTTCACATTCCAGGCTGTCTGGCTCTAGGGTGAGTGATCATACCATTGTGATTATCTGGGTCGTGAAGATCTTTTTTGTACAGTTCTTCTGTGTAGAGGGAGCCAAAAGAGGAGGCAGGGAGGCCTGTTGGGAGGTTGTTTCATTTATGGAGTGTGAGGCAGTGGCCATGGGGGAAGAGACTGACAAAAATAGGAGACTGTTGGACTTGGAAGTGAAACAGAAGAAGGAGTCCAGGGCATCTTCCATGTTTCTACTTTGGGGACTGGTGGGGAGAGGGGGCGGGCAGTGCAAATAGGTAGTCAGGAGGTGGACACCTGAGACTTCCCTGGTGGTCCAGTGGCTAACATTCCTTCCTCTGAATGCGAGGGGCCCAGCTTCGATCCCAGGTCAGGGAACTAGATCCCCCATGCTGCAGTGAAGATAGATCTTGCGTCTGCAATTAAAGACCTGGCACAGCCAAATAAGTAAATCAAGAACACTAAATATCTATATCAATCTATCTGTCTATCTTACTGCTGGAGAAGACTCTTGAGAGTCCTCTGGACAGCAAGGAGAGCAAACTAGTCAATCCTAAAGGAAACAAATCTGAACATTCACTGAAAGGACTGATGCTGAAGCAAATCTCAATACTTTGGCTGATGAGACGAGCCAATGCATTGGAAAAAGACCATGATGCTGGGAAAGATTGAATATAGGAGAAGGGGATGACAGAGGATGAGATGGTTGGATGGCATCACCAACTCAATGGATATGAGTTTGAGCAAGCTCCAGGAGATATACTGAAGGACACAGAAGGCCTGCATGCATCAGCCCATGGGGGTCACAAATAGTCTGACATGACTTTGAGGGTTTGACAAACAACAAATCTATCTACTTTAAAGGTGGAAATCCATTTGGGGCAGGTTGAACTTGTGGTGTCTAAGAGAAAACTGAGCCCAGAAGTCCAGAAGGAAGCTGGTAGGGAATGGGGTCCAGAGCCAGGGACAGAGGCCAGGGCTAGAGATGGAGGTTGCAGTGTCCACAGCCCAGGGGGTTAAGGGTGTGGCCTGGGACCAAATTCTCACTAGCAAGGGTTTGGTGGCAGAGATGATGGGAGTCAGCTGGGAGCTCATGTCCTCTCTGTCTGTCTGGCCCAGAGGTGGACTGAGTCCAGGCCCATCAAAGGTCCTTTGGGTTTAGAGGTGACAGCCACTAGTGACCTTGGCAGAAGCAGTCTTTGTGGAGTGGTCAAGGGGGACAGAACCCTGCAGCAGACTGCAGATTGAGTGGGAGGTGAGGATAAGGATGGAGGGTGTGAACAGCCTTTTATAGGAAGCCCAGCTTTTAAAAGAGCAAAAAGGCAGCAGTAGCTTTAGCTGAAAGTGAAAGTCGCTCAGTTGTGTCCAACTCTTTGCGACCCCATGGACCATGGAGTCCAAGGAATTCTCTAGGCCAGAATACTGGAGTGGGTAGCCTTTCCCTTCTCCAGGGGATCTTCCCAACCCAGGGATTGAACCCAGGTCTCACACATTGCAGGCGGATTCCTTTTCAGCTGAGCCACCAGGGAAGCCCAGTTGAAGGTAGCTAAAGGTGAACTGATTGAAGGGGTGATTGTGTGTTAGCATGTTGGTGTACACGGGGGATGGGAGTGTCTTGGGATGAAGGGCCTCAGCCCTATGCAATCCCCAGAACCTCCCAGAACAAAGTGGGTGGAGCCAAAACCATGAGGTAGGAGGTAAATGAGGACCAAACCAAGGCACTAGGCCCCGAGTACTCACAGGAGTGTATATGTGTATGTGTGTGTGTCTGGGAGATGCAGGGCCTGGGACAGAGGCTGGCTTTGAAGGGGGAAGGCACACCAGCAACTGGAGGTCAGAGGGAAGGAGTGGAATCTTGGGGTACAAGGGCAGGCCTTGGAGTGGGTTTCTCCCAGAGGCCTCAATGCCCTCTGGAAGCTGGAGGCCAGGTCATAGGCTAACAGCCATGCAGTGGCTGGGGTGGTGGAAGGGGAGCATGAACAGGGGAGGTTGAGGGGGGAAGGAGGGGTGCTCACAGCTAAGCCAGGAGCCCTGGATGGGCCATGTCAGAGCAGAGACGGCCACCAGGAGCCAGCAGTTCCGAGGGACCGGCCAGGCAGGGGGTGTGCAAGTGAGTGGGTGAGAGTCTGCAGCGGGGATGGGGTATTCTGGGTAGGGCTCAGCACGTAGTGAGCAGACCCGTTCAGCTGGATCAGATACAGGCTGGAAAGGCGTTGAGTACTGGGTTGGGAGAGAAGTTTCCACTTTGCCCAGAAGGCAACAGGGAACCATGGAAAGTTATTGAGCAAGAGTGGGGCCTGACCAAAGCAGCATCTGAGGATCTTTCTCCAGCTCTATTTCCATGGAGAGATCACACTGAAGGCAGGAATCTGGACCAGAAGAGCAGTCAGACGGAGGCTGCAAGGGTCAAATGTCACAGAGGAAGAGCTTTTAGTTCAGAGGCCTAGGAATGCCACATAGCAATGGCCTTCAGCTGGTCCACAGGGCACGGGCTGCCTCACAGAGCAGTGAGGGGCTTCTCTAGCTCTGCTGGGGGCTGTTCAAGAGGGGACCCTTGTTTCAGAAGGAAACCAGCATTGATAGAGACTTGAATGACATGCCATCTGAGATGATGCTTGTTGGGTCTTCCCAACAATCAGATGAGGTCAGAGATACTGTTCCCTCTGAGAGATGGCGGACCTGAGGCTCAGAGAGGCCAAGTAACTCACCCTGGGCCACACAGCAAGCAAGAAGCAGAGCCAGGACTCACACTGGTCCAAGCTTCCTGGCTGGCGGGGAGCTCCTGCACTTTCCCTGCGATTCTCCTCTCCTCAGCCATTTCTCCAGGGGTTTTGGCTCCACCCCTTTGTTCTGGGTGGTTCTAGGGGGCTATGGGCCAAGGGGAGGTCCTGGGGATTGGATAGAAAGCTCAGTCGGCCCTGGAGGATCTTGACCCCATGCCCTGTCCCCCGGAGAGTGGGTTTCTCAGGGGGCCTGTGTTCAGACTCCCTGGGAAGACATTTGTGGCCTGGCTGAGGTGGGCCCCCTTGGTCCACGCTGTCACCGCCAGAGGGCGCCAGCTGTGGCCCAGGTGAGGGCGAGGGGAGGAGGTTCCTTTCCTGGCTTCCAGAGGAACAGAGTTGGCTCCCAGGTCTGGAAGCTGCCCCCTTGTGGGTCCAGGGAGGCCCCATCGCCTTCTCTTGTCTCTCTGCTAAGGTCTTTCTGATCTTCCACCCCCATTCCTGCTCTGCTTGGGGGGAGTCAGATTTCCTGGGCGCCGGTGTCAGGAAGCCTGGGGTCTCTCCTTGCTGACCTCCTGCCTGCTCCTGCTTCGGTGAGCACCGCTCACAGATGCGCGGGCCTGGCCTGCTTTCCCTGCCCTCCTCACGCGGCCACAGTACTGAGGCGGTGCCAAGCACCCGATTGTCACCTCTGTCACCTCCCAGTCTCTTCACAACCCCGGGTGGGAGTGTGGGCTCGTTCAGGGGGTTACTACCAGGACCGAGAGAGGAGGAGGGCAGTGCCTGGGCCACACAGACTGCCAGTGGGCCCGGGGCGGGGGGGGGCCCCTGGGAGGAACAGAGGAACCAAGGTCCTGTCTGTGTAGGTTGAGGGGATGGGGGCCCTGGAGGGAGCCCCCCCAGCCCCCTGCCCATGCTCCTTCAGCGCTATAGCCCACCTTCTCCATTTCCCCAGCTTCATCTCCCCTGGCCTCCTGTCCAACTCCCCCAGCTGCTCAGCCAGGTTTTTCCTGAGATCTTGCCACCCTCCCTCCCCTCCCCCACCCAAGGGGCCGCCTGCCTGCCACCCTCCCCAAGCTGAGCCCCTTGGCTGTGGCCACCGAGGGTCTGGCCAGGGTCCCAGGCACCACGCCGCAGCGGCCAGGCTGGCCTGGCCAGAGCTCAGGACAGTCCCAGTCTGTCTGGCAGGGCTACGGGTTCGGGATTGGCTGGAGCCGCCCCCGCCTTTGGGAGGAGGGAGAGGGGAGGCTGAGGGCTTGTTCAAGGTCACCCTCCTTTTCTCTCCCAGCATCCTGCTTCGACCTTTGTCCCCTCTGCCTCACCTCGAGGAGGAGGGAGGGGGTGAGATGCCTAACACGCAGAGGACAGAGGAACAGTGAAGAGGAAGGATTTGGGGGCTTCTGGCATTTATTCAGCAAATATTGAGTGCCTACTATATACCAGGCGCTGTGAACACAGGGGACCTAATCCCTGCCGGTGGCTCAGCAGGAGACAGTGGAGAAATAAACAATCACAAAAATATTGTAAACTTGTATCCCTAGCAGTGTGGCAAAGGCTCTGGCTTCCCTGGAGATCTCAGGGTGAGGAGCCTTATCTGGCCTGGGTGGGCCGCGGGAGGCCGCCTTCAGACACAGCCTGCGGCTTTGGTTTCATGGAGGCCCCTGTGGGGGCTGTGCCAAGCCTCAGTTTCCTCAACTGGAAAACGCAGGAAACAAATGTGCCCGGATCAGATCACTGGGCTCCTGCCCAGCGGCCTGCAGCCCAAAGCAAGCACCAGCATCCTCCCTGAGGAAGGGCTAGGGGAGCTCCCTGGCGGGGAGGGCACTCCAGGAGACCGGCGGCCCTCACAAAGCTCCGAGGTGGCCTAAGGGAGCCGATGGACCCCAGTGCTGAGCTCCCCCTCCCCCCCCCCAGCCCCTCCGCCTAAGGCAGGAGAGGAGGGGCTGGTCCCTGGCTGCCTCCTTGCTCCCCCTCCCACACCCCTGTGTTCCAGGCCACGTGGCACCTCGGTGCTCTGGGAGAGGAGGATTCCTCACCTGGGGCTGGGGGAGCCAGGGAAAAGTGGGCGGCACGTGGGGTACCGCTGAGACCAGGTTCTGTTGGAGCACCCGGTCTATCGCACCCTACAGCCCCAGGGCAGGGAGGGGGTGCTGTCTCTTTAAGAGCCTTCTGGCTGCTGGGAGCAGATGGCCAGGCCGGCCGGGGCCCCTTGTCCTTTGTGTGGCTTTGCACAAAAGAGGGGGCCAGCTGGGGGGGGGGGCGGCTGCAGCAGGTGGGAGGGTGGGGCCTTGCCCCTCCCCCTCCTAACCCTGCAAGGATGCCCCTTGGGGAGGTTTGCTCACTAGGAATGTACCTCCTCTCTGGACATCGTGGCCCCCACCGTCATCCCCAAATTCCTAGGATACCCTTCCCATGTGGTGTCCCACCTCCTAGGCAGAAGCCTCATCACACCAGGGTCCGCAGACTCCCCGCCTCCTCTGCAACTCCAAGGCATAAGCCTTCTCTCCCTGCCCCCACCTCCAGAGTAGAATCTTCTCTGGCCCTGAGCTCCAGGCTCCAGGGAGAAGTGAGAACACAGCTACCTCCTTATGGGGGGCAGGGTGCAAAGGATGGCAGGATGCTGGTGACTGGGGGTACCTGGGGTAGCCTGGGAGGAGGGAGGCCAGAATGAGCATGATGCTGAGGTCTGGGGGTGAGGTGAGATGCTGGGCCCTGGACCCTGAGTACGAGTATGGAAAAGAGGCAAGGGGGAATTAGGGGACTCAGCCGAGGCCCTGCCTAATGGGGGGCTGCTGTGGGCAAAATGGAAGACTCCATCATAGGAGAGAGCTGTGAGCAGCCCTGGCTGCCTGCCAGGCGGGAGGGGACAGAGAGGAGAGGCTCCCTAAAGATTGGAGGTGCTGGGGGTGGGGTGGCACCCTGCCACTCAGGAGGGCTTAGGCTGAGGAGGCTCTTTTCATTTGTAGCCGACCTCACAGCTCAGACCTGCCCTTGGCCTATTCGTTCTCCTCTATCCAGACCTCCCCACCCTGGGGCTTGGTGCCCAACCCATGATTTAAGAGGAGGAAAAAGGCCCCAGCGCTCTGGCCGGAGGTGTGGCGGGCAACGTGGCCGCTGGCTGGGTGGCCCCAGTTGTGGCCCGACAGCACCGCAGCGGGGTGGGGTCGGGCCTGACTCTGCCCAGCCGCCCTCAGGAGCCCCCGGGACCTGGAGGCCCCGGCCGGGTCGTGGCCCGACCGCAGGACCCCGGCCGGCTGGCCGCAGGCAGCGTGTGGGGGCGGGGACCCCTGGCTGGGCCCGGGGTTGCTTCTAAATTTAGGAATCTGATTACAGAGTGGCCGAGGAAGGGAAGGGAGGGGAGGGTGCGAGAGCCGGCTCGGCTCAGCCTGGGCACAGCGGGGTGTGCCCGGGCGGAGGTGCGTCTGGGAGTCCGGGGTTCGGGTGGGAGGGGCCGCGGGCGGGAGGGGGCCTCGGCCTGTGTGCGCCGCAGCACGTGCCTGGGGCGGCGGGGACGGGCACCGGCGCGGCTCGCAGGCTCCGAGCCGCCGCCGCCGGTGTGTGTGCTGGCTCTTTGTGTGCCTGGCAGGGTGGCTGGGTCTGGCTTTGAAAGTCTCTGCCCACCCCCTCCCCCCTCTCCGTCTGTGCCGCGCTACCCGCTTCCCGGTCTGTCACGCTGCCCGTGCTCGTCCTGGGGGAGGGGGCTCTCCGCCCCGCTGGGGTGACAGTGAACTCGGGGCGGGCGTGGGTGGGGGGGG
This sequence comes from Bubalus kerabau, assembly GCF_029407905.1. NCBI lineage: Eukaryota > Metazoa > Chordata > Mammalia > Artiodactyla > Bovidae > Bubalus > Bubalus kerabau. The sequence continues at coordinate 8,824,533 of NC_073628.1, forward strand.
GACAGACCCCCAGCTTTTCCCCCACTCTGCAGTCCAGGTCTTCCCCTGCACTTCCCATGCCCCATCCCGCAACCCCATGGGCCACTGTTTTGGGGTGCGCACTGCAGCCGTTAAAGGGAATTGAGGTGACCCCTGGGGACCCAGAGATGCACACCAGAAGCCAGGCTCCTTGGCCCAGTAGCTCTTGGAGGAATTCAATCCTCGCCTGTCCGGCCTCCCATCCGCTCTGGCCCCCAAGGGCGCATGAAGTGTGTGTGTGTGGGGGGGTTCCCCCTGCGGAAGGGGGGGGGCGGGGAGTTCCTTGGCAGGAAGGGAAATGGAAGGAAAAGCTGGGCTCCACCCGGGCGGGCGGGCAGGCGGCCTCAGGGCCCCCGGGGCAGGCGGCGGTAACCCGAGCCCGCTGCTGTGTGGGGCTGGTGTGCGCGTGGGTGGGGCTGACCCCTGGCTACTCCTGGGGGTGGGGGGGGGGATGCAGAGGGTCTCCCCCTGGGGGGTAAGTCTGCGAGCCCCGGGGGCCGGCAGAGGGAAGCGCGCGCCACCCGGGTCCTGACCCCACCCCTCGGAGGTCTAGCCCCGGCCCCCAGGCCCCGCCCCCCGGGCCCTGCCTCCCACCCCAGGGCCAGATGTTCAGCTGGCGGAGGCATCGGCTGGGGGAGGGGTGCTGAGGCCGCAGCCGGCACTACTTCCCTGCCAGCAGCTTCATTGTGTGCGCGAGGAGCGAGCGGCGGCGGAGAGCGGGCGGGCGAGCGAGCGAGCAGCCCGAGCGCGCCGGGGAGAGCGAGCGAGCGAGCGAGCGAGCGCGCCGGCTAGGGTGCGAGGCGGCGCCCGCGGCTGCGCTCCCCCGCCTCCCGGCAACTCTGCCCTAGCGCCGCGCGCGGTGCGCGCCGTCCCGCCGCCGCCGGCTGCCGTCGCAGGCGGGGGTCTGGTCCGGACAGGGGTCCCCGCCCGGGACTGGGGCATCCTGGTGCAGCCGAGAGACGCGGAGCTCGTGGGGAGGGGCGGGGGCGGGCGGCAGTTGCGCCGCAGCGCCCGCTCGCTGAACTGCGTGGGCAGGCGGGCAATTGGGGCTCCAGGGCGCCCCGAGGGCAGGTTGCCCCGACTTCTCCAGGGAGCCCCCAATTTCGTGGGGGCGTACAGAGCGAGCGCGCCGCAGCCGACCGGACCTTGCGGCTCTTACCCCGCGTACCCCACTTCTACACAAACTTTTCTGAAGCCCTCACCTCTGGGGGTCGCGGAGAGCGCCGGGCTGCCCGCTGGGCTTCTGCCCCTCCGTACCCTAGCCACGCTTGACCTCCTGGCTCTCGTAGCCTCAGTGGCGACCCCTCCAGGCCGGGCCGGGCACAGCACTCCGGGCGAGCGCGGCAACCACCGCGGCTCTGCGAAGGCTCCCGCGCCCCCCGGGGCGGCTGGGCGGGGGTAATGCCTTCGGTGATGGAGAAGCCGAGCGCGGGCTCCGGGATCCTGTCCCGCAGCCGGGCCAAGACGGCGCCCAACGGCGGACAGCCGCACTCGGAGGATGACAGCAGCGAGGAGGAGCACTCGCACGGTGAGCCCGGCAGCCTGGGGTTAAAGGCGCACGGGCCCGGGGCGGGGGGAGGCGCGCGAGGCAGAGTTGCCGACCCCAGGGGTACTATTAGGCATGGTTCCTGCCCTCCTTGAATCGGAGCCTCTGCTTTGCTCCTCGCAAGCCGGCACAGGGAATCTGGAGGCTGGGCCCCTAGCTGCCGGGGAGGCGGTCCTGCCTCCCCCCTCCCTGCGCTCAGTCCCCGAGGTACTCAGGCGTCCCTCCCTTTCACAGCTTAGGCTCCTCATACCTTACCACCTTGCAGAGGACTGAGGTCTGGCCGGGGCAGGAGCTGGAAAGACACCTCCACACCAAGCCGTGAGGCTCATGTGGTGGGGAGGAGCCTTGGATTCCCTGCAGGGCTGTGGTCCAGGTCTAGGGGCAGCCCTCCACCCCCCACCCCCCCCCACTAAGTCAGAACAAAGGGCTCTGCTGGGCCTGGGCTTTAAAACTGGCCCCTATCCTTCCCAACGCCCCCCCCCCCCCCCCCCCCCGGGCTATAGCTAGGCAAGGTCTCTCCCTTTTCCAGTTCCTTCTGTGATTGAGGGTAACTGAGGAGATGATCAGGGAAAAGTGAGCCTCCTGGAAGGTGGGGGCCCTGGGTGGTCAGGAAGAACTCCAGGCCAGCCACCTCCCCCACCACATCCTCCCATCCTCCCACCCTCCCTCCCTGGAGTCCTGACTGCCTCCCCCTGGCTCCACAGACAGCATGATCCGCGTTGGAACCAATTACCAGGCCGTAATTCCGGAGTGCAAGCCTGGTGAGTGGCAGGACAGGCTGTGAAGGGAGGGGACTTGAAGGCCCGTGGCTTGGCCCTGGGCCCCACCTGGGGGAGCCCTTGACTGGCGCCCACTGGTGGGACAGGCGGGTGTGGGTGGCCGGCCCTGTGGCACGGTTAGTTTTCCTGCTCTGCCTTCCTGTCTGGTTCTCTGCCCCTCCTTCCCCTCTGGGCCTCACCTCACAGGCCTCACTCCACCGCCCTCTGGCCATGGGTCCAGGCCAGGGCCACCCGGGTGATGGTGTCCTCTGTCCTCTGCCTTTCAGAGAGCCCCGCACGCTACAGTAACAAGGAGCTGAAGGGGATGTTGGTGTGGTCCCCCAACCACTGTGTGTCAGATGCCAAGCGTGAGTGGGGTGGGACCCTGGGTTCATGCATACCCTTGGGAGCTGGGGGCCTGGTTCTCCTATCAGCTGCCGGCTGGCTCTTCTCGGAAGTGGGCTAGAGGCTGAGACATGTGGGTTCAACCCCTGCCCTGGGGCTCAGGGTCAGGGGCCTAGTCCCTGGGGGCATACCCCTGTCTGGACAGGCCTGGGTTAGGAGTTGTAACCCCTCCTCCAAGAGCTGGCTCCTCCCGCCTCTGCAGTTGACAAATACATTGCGATGGCCAAGGAGAAGCACGGTTACAACATCGAGCAGGTGAGCCTCGGTCCCGCAGGGATTCGGGGAGGAGACAGCACCGTGCTAGGGGCAGCTGAGCCCGAGTCCTCCTCTCTCCTGGGCCAGGCACTGGGCATGCTCCTGTGGCATAAACACGACGTAGAGAAGTCGCTGGCTGACCTGGCCAACTTCACCCCATTCCCGGATGAGTGGACGGTAGAGGACAAGGTGCTGTTTGAACAGGCCTTTGGCTTCCATGGCAAGTGCTTCCAGCGGATCCAGCAGATGGTAAAGCCCTCCACCCCTGTTGGCGCTACTTGGCCCCTTCTTTCTGATAAGCCTTCCCGGAGCCTGGAGTCTTAGGTGGGCTCCAGCCTCTGGTGTTGCCCCCTGCCCCCAGCTGCCTGACAAGCTGATTCCTAGCCTGGTGAAGTATTACTACTCTTGGAAGAAGACCCGCAGCCGGACCAGTGTGATGGACAGACAGGCTCGGCGGCTTGGGGGCCGAAAGGACAAAGAAGACAGGTGGGGGCCCAGGGCAGCTGTAGGTGGGGGTAGACGGCGCTCCTGCAGGCCCTAGCCCCTGCCTCACCCGCTCCTTGGCCCCCGTGTAAGCAGCGATGATCTTGAAGAGGGACGAGGAGCCGTGAGTGAGGGGGAGCCGGACGCTGGAGACCCCAAGAGAGAGGTGAGGGAGTAGATTCTCCTGGCCCGCCTGCTGGCCCGCCCTCTCCTTGGGCTCTGCACCGCCCACCTCTTCTTTTTTCCCTGGCAGCCTCTGCCCTCTCGGCCCCTGAATGCCCGCCCAGGCCCAGGAAAGAAGGAGGCCCAGGGCTCCCAATACCGCCACCATCCGCTGAGAACTCGGAGGCGCCCGCCCAAAGGCATGTACCTGAGCCCTGAGGGCCTCACCGCAGTGTCGGGGAGCCCGGACCTTGCTAACCTCACGCTTCGAGGCCTTGACTCCCAGCTCATCTCCCTCAAACGCCAGGTAGGGGGCCCAGGGAAGGGAGGAGCTGTGAGAGGTGACAGTCGGCAGCTGGGAACTCTTAACTGGGGGCAGCTGAGGTGTAAGGGAGGTTGTGTGGTTGCCAAGCCTGCATCTTCTCCATCCTCTGGGTTTCTGGGTAACTTGATGTTCTTTTTTGGTCATTAAAAAATAAATAACGTTAGTCTTTGAAAAGGGGCGAACCCCTGTGTCTCCCCTACTGAATGGTTGTGAGCGATGAGGTAAAGGGCTGTGTGAGGGTTGCTATTGATGGCCTCCTGGCGTGGAGTTTGATGGCCCTCCCTTGACTTACCTTCCCAGGTGCAAAGCATGAAGCAGACCAATAGCAGCCTCCGACAAGCCCTGGAGGGCGGCATTGATCCACTCCGCCCCCCTGAGGTGAGGCTGCTCTTCCAAGTTTGAGGGGCGGGAGGGAGTCTGGCGGCAGAGCAAGAAAGGGGAGTTTTGTTTAGAGAGCAGGCCCTCTTCCCCTGTATTTGAGTCTCAAGGATCCTTGCCTTGCTCTGCAGGCCAATACCAAGTTCAACTCCCGTTGGACCACGGATGAGCAGCTCTTGGCTGTACAAGGTGGGTGAGGCTCTGGGGAGAACAGAGGGCCCCAGGAGTGTCTCCTTCCCCCCAGGGAGCTGGGGCAGAGGGGAAGGATCAGGGAAGTAACTAGATCTAAGGCGGTATTCACACTCTGCTGCCCTTTTGACCCTTGCAGCCATCCGTAGGTATGGCAAAGACTTTGGGGCTATTGCAGAGGTGATTGGGAACAAGACTCTGACCCAGGTGAAGACCTTCTTTGTGAGCTACCGGCGCCGCTTCAATCTGGAGGAGGTGCTGCAGGAGTGGGAGGCCGAGCAGGATGGGGCCCCTGGAGCCCCGGTCCCCATGGAGGAGGCTAGGAGAGGGGCTCCCTTGCCAGCCCCAGCCCTAGAGGAAGATGATGAGGTGAGAAGGGAAGAGAGAAATGCGAGGAGAGAGAGGAACCACCTCCGTCCTTAAAGACTGGGCTGAGGGCATGCTCGAACCTGGTTTCTCACTCTTCTGTCTCCTCTCAGGTCCAGATTACATCTGTCTCCACGTCGGGACCCCGATCGGGGCCCCCTGCGCCGCCCCCTCCTCCACCTCCCACCTCGCTGTCCCAGCCGCCCCCACTGCTGAGGCCACCCTTGCCCACGGCCCCCACCCTGCTTCGCCAGCCACCCCCACTCCAGCAGGGCCGTTTCCTTCAGCCCCGGCTGGCCCCCAACCAGCCGCCACCACCTCTCATCCGCCCTGCCCTGGCTGCGTCCCGCCACAGTGCCCGCCCTGGCCCTCAGCCCCCACCCACCCTGATTGGAGCCCCTCTGGAGCCTCCGGCACCCTCGCTCTGAGCCCCGAGGCTCTCCGCCAACCAGAGGCTCCAGAAGCCCTCGGCTGGGTGTCCCTGGGGACCTCCGGCTTTACCAAGGACAGAAGGGACTAGAGGTCACGCCAGGTCTTTCGAGGACCCGGGGCTGCCGCGACGGGCACAGCTGGCCCCGTGGATTCTGCACGTTGTTTCTGGTGGCCAAGCCTGGCCAGGGTCTGGGGCCTTGTGAGCTGGCCTGAGGGTACTTTCTTTTCCTGGCTGGGACTGGAATGGCTGCCTCCTAGGCTGCCAGGGCTTGGCCTTTGGTCCTGCCCTTCGTGTGTAGGGGATAGTGACCATAGTGTGGGGGCTGGGGGCGAGGACAGTTAAATGTGCTGGCTGTTCTTACTCTTTCCCTTCTTGTAGCAATAAGTCTGGGTGAGGTGGGGAGGGCGCTGGAGGGGGGAGGTGGGCAGAAAGGTCCCTTGGGGCCAGAGAGCTAGCTCTCCTGTCTTCAGGGGCTGGGGTGGGGATGCTGAGGAGCTCTGAGGGTGCCCCCCCTGTCCACCAGCCTGGAGTAAGGAGGGTTGGGAACATATGCAGACATGGGTTTATTTTTCAATGTTTTTTAAAAATAAAACCTTCAAGCTCACAAAATCTTTTGGTTTAAGGGTCCCAGGCTTACTGTCTTTGTCAGGGCCACAGGTCCACCCAGCACTATCCCTTCCCCAGGCCCCAAACAGCAATCAGTTCTCCCCAGCAAGGCAGGTGGGCTGGGCCATATCTTGCCCATGGGGACTGGGTCCCTGCCCAGCTGGGATGAGAAACAGGAGGAGGCAGCTCAGATTCCAAACATTCTCTTTATTACGTGTTTGATCCAGAGGAGAAACTAAGTGCAGGAAGGGGGGCTGGGTGGGGAGGGGCCACCTTGCCTGGGAGCCCCCCGGCCACCACCCCCTTTGGGAGCCAAGCCTTGCCCTCCGGGCCCCTGGGAGCACCCGGGCTGTTCCATAGGGCAGGAAGGGGGAAGGAAGGAGGGAGGGGGAGCCCTTGGTAGGAGCCGGAGCCCACGGTCAGGGCTTGGGGCGGGAGGGCTGAGGTTGGCGAGGCCCCTTCCTGGGACCCAAGGGCTTGACTTGCCATGGAGCCAGGCCTGGGAGTGGGGTGATGAGTAGGGGTGGAGTCATCATAAATCAAAAAAAAAAAAATAAAATAATAAAATAAAAAATAAAACCCATCACAAAAAATGTACAACTCAGGTGAGGGTAGAGGCAGCCTCTGTTTAGGACCCCCCCCCCCCCCCAATTTCTCAAGAACAGAAACAGCAGAGAAATAAATTAAGGGATGCAGCGGCTGCCACCAGCCAAGCGCCCATAACCAGCCACTCCCACACTGGCTGCGGAGGTCGGCGAGCTGGGAGGCCCTTGGCCTATTTGCCCCCCAACCCCGTGGAGGGCAGAGGCTCCCGGCCCCGCTGCCCTCCGCAGCCTTGGCCAGGCGGCCCTGGAGGCCCGGGGCAGTGTCTCCTGAGAGGAGGGGCGACAGTGTGAGGAAGAGAAGGCAAGGCCGAGAGATGAGTGGTGAGGGAAGTCACTGCTATGGAACTAGCTGGTGCCCAGATTAATGCCAATGAAGAGGGGCAGCGGGGAGAGGACCGGCGAGGGGGCTGTGCTTTCAGACAAAGGCTCTCCCAGAAAGGAGGATGCCATCGTCCCTATTCCGGAGATTAGCAGCCGGGGCAGCCCCTGGGGGCCGGGGAGCCCATCTGCCCTGCGGTCCCCTCCCCTCCCAGCCCTGGGGTCACCCCGCCTTCTACCCAGGAGGGGATGGGAGAAGATGGCACAGACTTTTTGAGGAGGGGAACAACCGTCCCCACAGCAGCTTGTGGAAGGAAATGCCCAGCCTCTGGGAAAGGAGGGGCAGAGGATACAGTGTGGAGGGAGGCCGAGCCCCGTGCCTAGCCTGCCAGCCCCAAGCCGCCGCCAACCCCCCGCTTCTGGGCTGCGCGGCACCCCCGCCCCAGCCCCCAGCCGCCCAGGCCTCCAGCCCAGGGGCCTGAGGTCAGGGGAAGGCCACCTCTGGTGGTTTGCTTGGAGGGGAAGGAGAGGAGAGGGGAGAAGCCCAAAGTGGGCCTGGCGGAGGGCCTGACAGGGAACTCCACCACTCTTGCCTGAGAGTGTTCCAGCCCTGAGCCACCCTCCCGGGAAACCCCACAGATCCAGTCTCAACTGTCCCAATGGGGCAGGGAGGAAAGGTGGCCGCTGGGAAATTTTTTTTTTCTTTTTTCTTTTTGGTAATAAAAAATTTCTTGGTTTAGGCGAAATACTCTGTGCAACCGCAGTACCGAGGGGGAGCCCTGCCCCCCCACCCCCTCCCTCCCCTTCCTTTGCCTCCTGTGGGAGAGAGGAGGGAAGGGGGGCTATATGGGCAGGGTAACTGTGGGGAGGGGGAGAGAACCATCTCCCATCCCCCACAAACATGGAAGAAAAAACTGAGAAGGGCGGGGAGGGGAAGTGCCAGCAGGGGAGACACACCGACCCATCTCTGCAGTCTGGCCCGGGCGGGCGGAGCGCCGGCCCAGCAGCAAAGTCCAGCTGGCCGCCTCCGCGCCCCCCTCTCCTGGCAGCCTATTAAAGCTTAAGCTCGTTGGCTATTTTGGAGGCAATGTTTTTGAAGGCCATGGAGGTGCCTGATATCCGCTTAAACCGAACGCCGTTGAGAGACAGGCGCGGCAGTTTGCACACCTCCATCTCCCACTGCACGAAGCTCTCGTGGCCGGGTGTGCCGTGCATGCACAGCAGCATGTACTTCTCGTGCAGCTCGCTCTGGCAGCTGTTGGCGTCCAGCACCTTGCGGATCTCCCGCATCATCTCGTTGGGCTCCATGGAGCTCGTGGTCTTCATGCTCCACGTGAAGCGCAGTGAGCGGGGCTTGGCCTCCCGAAAGTCTTCCTTCTCTTTGTCGTTGCCACCGCTGCCCACCACGTGAGGTCTGCGAAGAGGGCAGAGGCGGGCATCAGGCGGGGGCGCGGTGTCCCACCCACAGGAGCGCCCCCCTGGCAGATGGACCCTGAGACCAGAGAGGACAGCAGGAGGGTGCCCCAGAGACAGCGGTGCTAGAAGAGGGAGCGTTAGAGCTGGCCTGGGGAGCAGAGCGGGGCGAGGAGGGTGGACGGTCCTGTACCCCCATCTCTCAGGGCAGAGCAGGGAAGAGAAGCCAGCCCCTGGCCAGGGGTGATGAGGTGACAGCTTCATGCTTTCCTTCGAAGAAGGGAGGGTCGGGGAAGAACGGGGAGCACTGCACAGTAGCCCCGAGCAGTTCACAGACCGGAGAGAAAGAAGTGGCTGCTTCATGAGAGCTGAGCTTGTCTGTGGGTGGGAGTCTGTAGCCCCAGCCACCCGGCCTGGGGCTCCTGCTTCCAGAATCTACCGGATCTCAGGAGAAGGGCCCACACCTGCTGTGGTGGCAGTGAGGGGTGCTCTGAGGAGAGGGAGGCCCCATGAAGGTGGGGCCAGGGCAGAAGCACGGGAGGAAGAGCCGTGTGGCAGAAGGAAGAGAGGAGCAGGAGGCTCGTGGCGAGCCTGGTGGCCCGCGCAGGGCTGGCGCTGGCTCCAGCCCTCTCTCACCTGTGCGTCTCCAATCGGTCTTTGCTTTCAGGTTCATTCAGGTTCCTCAAAAAACAGAGCGAGGGAGAGTTTAGTGCTGGGACCTCTGTGAGGGCGGGTCCGGGGAGGTGCCACCGGTGGGTGGGCGGGACCCAAGCCCAGAAGGCCACTTGCCCATCACTGGCAGGCCATGAGGCTCGGTGGCCCGCGGCCCCTCACGCTGGCAGCTTGACCGTCCCTCTCCAACAGGGAGCCCAGCACGGTGGGGGGGGCTGCCCCTCCCCACACGGAGATCCGTGCCAGCGAGGAGGAGCCGGGGAGGAGGGTGTGGACGTGCAGGCGCTCATGGAGCGCACAGCCCACAGCCAGCACTCTGGGGAGGGGGTTCCTGCTCTAGGGCCCCAGGGCTGGGTCTCAGAACTGTGGTCCTCTTAGAGGGAAGGGGTGAGGGAATAAATAGAGGCCTCTCTTGGGAGGCTTAAAGGGCTAAGATCTGCTGGGAGTGTGCCTGGGGCTGGATGGTCGGGAGAAGGGCCCTGAGGCCTGCTGGAGACAGGCCTGCCTCCCTTTTTCTTTTATAACTCCCCTGCCTGCCAGGCCATCTGCTGATACAGAAGGGAGACGGAGGGCAGGGCAGGGCAGGCAGACACCTTGGGAAGGTGGGTGGGGAAGAGGTCTGGCCCCGCTGAGCGGCTTCTCCAGCTCCTGGCTGGAAGGTGAGTGCCTGGAGCCGGGGAACTGGGAGTGCAGAGGAGAGCAAGGACGGAGGAGAGAGCGAGCAGCAGCAGCACATGTAAAAGGAACACAAAGAGACGAGACACACGAACGCAACCAGCGCGCTGCGAGCAGGCGCCCGCGCTGAGCAGGGGAAAGAGCCTGGCTGCGCTCTTGGGCCCCACCTGGCTCCTGCCCCGTGGGTGGAGGCCCCCACTGGGGCCCCATGAGTCAACAGCCAGCCATGCACTGAAGAGCTGGGTGGGGAGTGGCGGGCGGAAGGGGGAAAGCCTGGAGACCCTGTCTCGGCAGTCTGTCAGCGGGGCACCGGGTGCCTATCAGGTGTCCCTGCCCCAGGGCAGGGCCTGGGCTGCCGGCCTTGGGAAACCAGGGCTCCAACCTGCTCCTCAGCTTGGTATGCGGCCCACCCAGGCCTCCAGACAGGACGAAGGCAGGACTGGGGGCAACAGAGCCAGGAGTTGGCCCAGGAAGGCAGGTGCCTGAGTGCGGGGGGATCTCCCTCTGCTGCCAGGGCACAGGGGTAGGATGTCCCAGCTCCTGGCTTGTGGGAAGCCACAGGCCGAAACTGGAGAACACAGCCCAGAGAGAATGTTCCGGCTCCAGTTGCCCAGCAAAGGCTGGAGGCCCGAGGCCTGCTGGGGTGGGGGAGCACTGGGCTTGTTCCACGGAGCTGCCAGAAGGGGGTGCTGTGCCCCGCTCGAGAGGCAAAGGCTCCTCGGGCCTGAGGCATCAGGCAGAAAAGCCTGAACACCCCAGTGTCCCTGCAGGGCCCCTGAAGTCCTGCCATCCCAGAGGACCTGCAGTTCAGGGCACCAGGGAAGAGGAGGCCCAGGAGACCCAGAGTGAGACACCATCCCAGACACACCTCTGACCCGGGTGGAGCTTCTTCAGAGCGCATGCACAGACACGGGAAATGGCCGAAGAGGAGCCCATCACACTTGTGACCAACACCCGGGGTAGGGGGCCGGGGGCCGGGGGGAGGAGACAATCTTAAAGGGAGAATTCCCTGAGAAGGTCCCCCTTGCTGGGGGACGGGCCCATCGTTTTCAGAGCCATTTGCCCTCAGTGAGCAAACATGGCCTCGTGGGCCACCCTGTCAGAGGCCGTTGTCTTCCCTTTAAGATGGCAGAGAGAGCGCCACACGGACATGGTTAGCAGATGGAGGAGGGCGCAAGAGCCAAAGAGGGGCGTTAGTGATGGAGGCAGGACACAGACACACACACAGCGGGCTCAACGCCTACCTTCTGGCAAACCTGAAAGACAGATTTCTAAAAAAACAAACAAAAAGACAAAATAAAAAAAGAAATAAAAAAAAAAAACCAACAAGACGGTATGTGGATAAGCAGGTGGGGAGTGGGCTTTACAGGTTCAAGGGTCACCCCCATTTTCGGAAGAGCCGCTCAGCGAGACTAGAGTCCCAGACACCCCCATCTGCTCATGCCCCACCCTGCAGCCCCACAGCTGCATGCCGAGGTGGAAAGGGGCCCAGCCTGGCTACGCTAGCTAAGTGGAGCCAAGTACAGGAGGAAGGGCAGGCAAACCCACTCTCTCCAAGCCTCCTGCTTGCTGTATCCTGAGCTCTGCTAAGATGGCTGAGGAAGCAGGGAGATGGAAGCAGGGAGCAGCCCACGAGGCCGGACAACCGGATGCACAAGGATGAACGCTGTTCCTATGGGTCGTCAGGGGCCCGGAGTGAGAAACCTCATGAAGAGGATCTCCACCCGTTCCCACACGGCAAAGCGCCGCCCTGGGCCCCTGGCCTTCATCCTGGCACACCGCCCCACCCCCACCCCCACCCCACCCCGTCCCGTCCCACCCAGCAGATGAAGATGGCTGCGACGACAAAACCAACTGGGTGGGAAGCAAGGAGGTCAAACGGGGCGAGACAAGAGACCAGGAGAAACTCTCCTTGCTGGCCCAGCCTGGCTCAGGCCTCATGACTTTGCAGCTGCGTCACCAAATATAAGTTTCCATGGGAACACAGGAGAGAAGAGGGGGGCTTTTATTTTAGCATCTGAGTTCACACTCTCCTAGAGAGGAGGCGGCATCGGCCATCTGCTTGGGCCAGAGAACAAGGGGTGTGTATGAGGAGCTGGGAAGGCCTGAGAGGGATGGACAGGTCTGAGTGCCTCAGGTGCCAACCAGACTCACTTTCTTAGGCTTCCTGAGGCTGCTTCTAACCCCCTAGGGACCTACTCCCAGCTCTAACCCCAGGTGTTCTCATCCCCTCCCCCAGGCAGGTGCAGGGCCTGGCCTCACCCTCTCTGCTGCCCTAGGCCCCCTACTCACCTGCGCACAAACTTGGAGGTGAATTTGCTGAAGATGCTCCCCGAGGCCCCCCGCCGGCCCTGGCTGTTGCCAGAGGGAGAGGCTGGGGTGACACCGTAGGGCAAATTCTGCTGGTCCCGCACCTGCCGGAGCTGTCCAGCATGGAAGGTGCTTCGACTGGACACACCCCGGGGGAAATTAGTTCGGTCTGGGGCTCCACCACTGCTGCTGATGTTGTGGGCGGAGGGGGAGGCGACAGGGACACGCTGGGGGGCTGTGCTGTGGGAAAAGAGGTGGGGGTGGGGGAAATGCATCAGGGCCCAAGAAGGCGGCCCCGCCAGCGGCCGGAGCGCCCTGGGGTGGGAAAAGGGAAGGGGAAGCTAGGGCAGAGGGAGGCAGCCACCACAGAGGACACAGAAGGAAGGGATGTGACCACTGAGAACGCCAGTAAGGGGGAGGGGGCAGGAGATGGTTTCGGGGAGGGAGGGAGGCAGGGAAGGATTCGTGTGTGGAGAGCAGTACAGGCTGGAGAGGAGCAGCTCCCTGGGAGCTCGGCAGACTGGAACCTCCAGGGGACAATGCTGACCAACCCTCAAGGACTGAGTCCCTGTGATGCTGACTGTCCCCGGGTCCTAGGGAAGTCCAGGAAGGCTCAGAACAAAAAGGCTTCCTTCTGGAGCCTCGGGGCGGCTTCGTGCATGTCTGTTCTGAGAGGGAGAACTGGAGGAGAAGAGGGCTGTAAGCTACTTTGCTTCCCTCTACCTCCCGGCTGCAGCAGACAGCCACCTCTTGTGGCTAAGATGACAAGAACAAGGCAGGACCCCCAGGTGGGAAGAAATTGTGGGGGGCGGAGGGGGGCAGGCTGAGGGCAGCGGTGCGTCAGCTGCCCCAGCACACTTGCCTGGGCCGCGGCACCTCACAGTTACTGTCCGTGGGGGGCAGCCCAGTGGCCTTGTTGGGGTGCACGGAGGCCGACATGGATTTCTGGTGCTGGCGGGGCCGGGCCGCAGAGACCGCGGCGGAAGCAGAAGCCGTGGAGGCCCGGGACCCTGGCATGGTTAGGCTAGGAGACAAAAGCAGCGGAGAGGCCTGGGTTAGGGGCGGGCGGGGGCAGGAGGCTTGGTTAGGAAGCAAGGGCTGGGTGGGAAGGGCCAGAGGGGAGCCCTGGCAGGATGCACGTCAGGCCCAGAAGCAGCAATGGGGCACAAGTCAGAGCCCAGGGAAGCAAGGCTGCGGAGCGGAGGGCAGGGCGAGGAAGGCGAGTGGGCCAGAGCCTGGGGAGGGAAACCCAGAGTGCGGGAAAGCCGACAGGAGGCCACTGCCCCCGGGCTGCACCGGGTCTCCTAGGAATTCTAAGGACAAGGACGTGCTGTCGCCAGAAAGAGCAGGGCGCTGCTAAGAGGAGATTTCATTAAGCTCAGAAGACAAGGAGCCAGGAGCTCAACACTGACGGTCAAGGTCAGGGGGTTCTGCTCTCACAGGCACAGCTGGAGTCACCCTCAATGTGTACACCCTTCAGCTGGGCATCTCTGGGTTCTGCCCTGAGCCGGGGTCCCTGGGGCACTGATGCCCAGAACAGCACAGTTGCCATGCCCTGGCTGCGGTCAAGAAGCAAGAAGGTGGCTGAGATGGTCATGGAGTCACATTGGGTACCCCGCAAAAAGCGGTCACAGGAGCACAGGGAGGAGGAGATGGAGGGGAGAGCAGGGAGGTGCTGGCGTGTGGATGGCTGGACTGGACAGAGCCAGGACGGGACTCCAGGGTACAGGAGGGGAGGAGTGCTGCCGACAGACGTCACCACTGAGGGAGCGGCTCCGGGGGGCGTGGCAGGCAGGGCCCAGGCCTGCTCACCTGTCTTTGCCATTCTGGATGGAGGCCTGGCCAAGGCTGGCCCTCTCCAGGAGTGGGGAATTCCTGCTTCGGTTTGTGCTGGTGGAGAGGACGCTGTTCTGTGGGGAAGAAGGGGAAGAGCTGTATCACAGAAAACCAAAGTGGTCACAAATCCAGCTTCCTTCTTCCCTTTCTACCATAAGCAATGGAGGGGGGAGCTGGGGGGGAAAAAGGATGTTGCTTTGACTCTGGGGGGCAGGGTTTTCTACAGTAAACACAAGTGGCCCAGGAGGGAAGGTCAGGTAGGCAGCCAAAGGAAGCCGGGTCTGGTTTAGAAAGGAGCTGCCTAGAGAGGGCAGGCCCCATAGCAAGAAGGCGGGGTGGGGGCCTGGGAAAGAGGGCGGGGCTGGCCAGGAGGGGGGCGGGGGCATGGCTTACCGTGGAGGGTGTTGGGGTGGTCTTCTTCCTCTCCAGGCCAGGCAGGGGGCTGGCAGGCACTTTGGCTGTGCTGCTGGCCTTCCGTCCTGACTCCCGGTCCTCTTCAGGCCGCTTGTTTTCTGCGTTGTTGCTCTGAGTCTTCTTAGAGTAGGAATTGGAGGTGGGGATGGCAGGGCCAGCTGCTGGGCCAGAGGGACGGTGGGAACGGGTAAGGGTGAGGGAGGCACACGGAACACCCACCATGTACTTCATGCTTCCTCCCATGTTGCCAGCAACTCCATTTCACAGGGTTGGAGGGAAGTGTACTGCAGTGACCTGTCCAAGGACATGCTAATACGGGCTGAACAGGGACTGAAACTCGGCTGTGCCACCCGAAGCCCCCAGAACCCATCGGGAGAGGGGTGAGCCCTACATCTGCCACTCTCGGAAGCACTCACCCTGGTCGCTGAAGCGCCGCTGCTTGGGGTTGGCGGAGACGCTGCGCTGTACCTTGTGGGAGGGGGAGGGGGCACTGCTATTGGCCAGATCAGCTGAAGGCCGGGGCTTCAAGGTGATGGTGTCGCCCTCCAGCTGCGAGAACACAAGAGGGAGGGGTGAAGAGCTGCTTGTGGAAGATCCCACCTCGACGCCACATTCCTGCCTGACACAAATCCACCTGGGCTCCCGTGAGACACACCCGCTGCAAGACCAAAGTGCATTTAGATAAACACAGAGAAAAACAAGTAGCAACGCAGACCCTGACAAACAGCCAAAGACACACCAACCTCCCCACAAAGACCCCTGCCCTCAGAGAGGGACACGGACACACACGCGCGTGTGCGTAAGAATGAGCATTCAGACTCAGAGACATCCCCCAATACCTCCTGAGCAGGCTGAGAACCAAGGAAAGGAGTCTGACACCACCAGGGGGACAGGGAGGCCACACGCGCGTGCAAGCGGCACACAGATGGTAAGCAGGACCCGACCCCCAGAGACCCATGGGTTCAGGTGCAGACATGGTGACCCAGACAAGCAGAGCAAGTTACGAGGCCTCCAGATGGACAGACGCGAGGGATGGATGCACAGGCCCCCAGATACACACTCCCAGACATGAGCACTGAGCAGAAGCAACACAGACTCATGGCTCCTGTGAGAGACAAAGCACCCAGGAATCCCGAGACTTCCCGACACAGAGACACAAACATATGGAAACACGTCTAGGGGCAACAAAGAACTGACCCAGATGGACCGAGACCCTGTCTAACCAACACAGAAGGAACCAGATATACTCACCGTGTGGTAACCCAGACCCAGGCCCGACCCCATCAGCTTTCCTATTGATCAGAGAAAGCAAAGGCCAGAGGGGCCTTAGCGCCCCCCATAGGTGGGGCTTAAAATCAGTCAGTAGAGAGCACAGCTACACAGCTACTTGGAGATGAGGTCTGCCCTCAACAGCTGCTAGAAGCAAGGGGCTGCTGCTGACAGAGGACGGCACACACGAGGACGGAGTGGGGGCACGCACCTCGGAGCTCTTGTAGCCCAGGAGCAGATAGGTGGCCATCACCTCGTTGTACCTCTGGCTCACCAGTGAGTCCTGGATCTCTTCCCGCGTGTAACCCATGGACACCATCAACTCTGCACAGGAGGGCACACAATTAAGGCGGGTCCTGAGTCCCAGGCAGGCTCAACCTCACTGCCCAGCACAGCCTCACCTGTCCGCCGGGGGTCCTTGTAGTCAGGGAGTGGCTCCACATAAGGCTTTAATTCATCATCTTCGTGACCCACATTCATCCACCGATCTTTCATGATTTGCTGGGGAGCAAAGGGAAGGAGAGGGCAGAGAGGGAGAACTCAGCCTGGAGGTTTCCTTGGGACCCAGGACCTGGGCAGAAGGTCTCAGGCTGCTCACCTCTAAAGTGCCTCTCTTGCTGGGATTGAGAATGAGAAATTTCTTGAGCAGGTTTTCACAGTCTGTGGACATGTAGAACGGAATACGGTATTTCCCCCTCAGTACCCGCTCCCGTAGCTCCTATAGGAGGGAAATTTAAATCAGCCAAGGCCAAGGGTTTAAGAAACCTAACATCCAGGCTCCTGATAGTTTGACTGTCCAGGCAGATAGAAACGAAATATGATAGGAGGCAGAGGGCCTGGGACAAGGCCCCTCACTAAAGAGGCGGTGCTGTCAGATACCTCACGCCCTCGGGCTTGAGGAGCGCGTGGCTTGCAATCCTGAGTGCCTTGGAGAGGTGAACAAACATACAATTTATCCCAGCTCTCAAGAGAAGAACTGAGATTATGATGCTGGGTACATAATGCCTTTTAATAGCAGCTACCTCTTGTATGCCCTTTGAAGCTCCGGCTCAGGAAAAATGTAGAAAAGCAGTGAAGGTGAGAGGTTGGGGACAAGACCAGAGGCCAAGAGAAGAAATGAGAATTCAAATGATAACCCTAAGCCTGCAATTCACTCCACCTTGAGGTTCTGTCCATCAAAAGGCAGGGATCCGCTGACCAGTGTGTACAGGATAACTCCCAGGCTCCACACATCCACCTCGGGTCCATCGTACTTTTTGCCCTGGAAGAGCTCTGGGGCAGCATAAGGAGGACTGCCACAGAAGGTATCCAGCTTGTTCCCAAAGGTGAATTCATTGCTGAAGCCAAAGTCTGCAATCTTGATGTTCATATCAGCATCCAAGAGCAGGTTTTCTGCCTGGGAGGTAAGAAGGAAAATGTGAGGGAACCAAGTGGACCACACCAAGGCACCGGACAGGAAGGAGCTGAGGGGAACGGAAGAGAAAAAGCAGGAAGTCATCTTCAATCTTAGTACTGTTTCCACAACTCCAGGGCGGCCTCCAATCTGTGTGAAGACGCTGGGCTGGGTTGGAGGAGGGTGGCAAAGGCCACTCCCCACACAGGCAGCTGTATGAGGGCTGGGATCTGAAGGCTGAGGGCTGTGAGCTGTGGAAAGTGTCCCTGTCAGGCCTGGGTTAATCGTGGTCACCTGCGAGGACTCAGGGGCCGGGAAGACCCAGAGGTAGTCTCTCACACTAACATCTGAGGGACAGAGCTGGGAGTGCTCACATCTGCAAAGCAGCTGTGATGCAGCTGTGGGACAGTCAACCCTGTCTCCTCGGCTGGCTGCCAGACCTGGCAGCACCGGAAGAGGTGGAATGGCAGAGGCTCTCTGCTTGCTGGCGGGAACGGGAGCCTAAGTCCAGTCACACAGGCCTGTGTCAGAAGCAGCCCTAGGGGCTTCCTCATCATCTCCAAAAAAATTACAGGCTAGAGCTTCCCTGAACATCAGGGTGTCATGGTTCTGTCACCGTTCACAGAGGTGAGCGGCCCAGCCCTGACTCGGACGCGGGAGACGAGCGCGCGCCTTACCTTTAGGTCTCTGTGGACAATGAACTTCTGGTGACAGTACTGCACAGCAGACACTATCTGAAAGGAAGAAGACGGGTCAGCCCGGAGGCGGCCGCACGGGCTGGGGGACCTGTGACCCTGTGGCCGGCTTCCAGCCTGCCACGTTCCGAGGCTGCTGGAAGGCAGGCAGCGACTCCCTGTATGCCAACCCCCCAGAGCAGAGGTTGGGCCCATAGCCCAGGGAGGGAGTCACACCCACCTGGCGGAATTTGGCTCGAGCCTCTTTTTCTTTCATCCTGCCATGAGCCACTAGGTAATCAAACACCTCTCCTGCAAGTGACAGGAGTGGGGTCTACATCAGAGCTGGCTGGAGCTGGGGAAGGCAGGGACACAGGAGCGAGAGGCAATTCCATACCTACCTCCACTGGCGTACTCCATGACCAGGTAGAGTGTTTTCTCAGTCTCGATCACTTCAAATAACTTAACTGCAAGAGCAAGGGCCAAGCTCTGAGTCGGAACAGCAGCAGGGGGTCACAGGTCAAGCCCCGACATGCACAGGGGCATCCTCAGAACAAACGTTTCCTCCCCTCCCATTCCTGCTTTCCCGAGGACAAGCTCCCCTCATGGCAGCCACACCTCTAAGGACAGCCCTGAGCGCCAGGGGCAGAGCCGGACTGAGCTGGGCCGCCCCAGAGGCGTCCTGGAAGACTCCGGACTCCAGCCGGCACCGCGCCTCTGGGAGGAGGACTACATGTGGGAACTGGAGTCGCGCGGTGGGGGAGGGAGAGGAACGACAACGGTCCTCACCTATGTTGGGATGGTTCAGAACCTTCATTATTCTTACTTCACGGAACAGCTGGAAAATAAAATAGCAGCAGGGGTCATGCCTGCTCAGCTTGCTCCCCTCAGGTCCCCTCCAAACAGATCCATTGCTAGGATGCTTTTTCCAAAAGAGCAAAGAGGCAGGGTGAAGAAACAGTTTGGCAGTCCAGCTCTTCCACACCCGTCCCCAGGGGCTGAGGACCCGAGCGGAGAGGAGAGCAAGAAGGGTCAGCGCGAGGCCAGCAGGGCTCTCCCAACCTGCATCCTCAGGGGCGGCATCTGGACGAGCCAGCTGCGCCCTCAGGCGCTGTCCACTCAGATCCAGCCCCCCAACAGCAGACGGTTTTGGTTGGGTGCCTCCGAAGGAGGGAGCGTGAGCCCGTGGACATGAATATTTAGAACCTGAGCTGCTTCTACGGTTCACAGACAAAGCAGACTCAGTGTGGTCTGTGTGAAGGGGCAGGGAGCTCTGAAGGGGGACCCCACTGTCTTCTGACTTACCGAAGCCAGAGGGCTCGGCACTCGTGGGTGCGTCTTTCTCTCTTGGGCCTCGGGGTGGTGACAGAAGAAGCCACTCCTATATATAGCTGATGCCAATTTTAATCAAATCCACCTACACACACTCACGCTCTCTTTGTGAAACAAAATCAGGGACTCCAAACCATACATTTCCATGAAGAAAAATGACAGAAATGAACCCCATCCCCTCTGCGGGGGCCAGAAAATCGGGGGTGGGGTTTTGGTAACTTCTAGGCCTTCCCACTTGCACAAGGAGCAGAACCAGCTGTTTTGTGTTTTTGTTTTTTGAGGGGAGGTATGGAGACCAATTTATTTTATAGGGAGAAAGTGAACCTATCTTTTTTTCCCCTTTAATGAAGTCCCAGAGCTTTCCTGAGCTAGAAAGGAAATGGGAGACAGGTTTTCCAACTCTTGAAAACCTGATTCTGACCTTCACTCCCTTTTCCTGTTAGACCCCATGTTTTTCCTTGCTTTCTTCCCTGGCCCAGGAGATAAAGTGGATGAAGAGGCAGGAAGTCCTGGACACCACCTCAGGGGCAGGAGTGGGTAGCAACACTGAAATGGGGCCTGAAGCCAGCTGCCAGGGCTCCTCCCCTGAGGGCACTCGCTGGGCCTGCGAAGAGTGCCCTCCTAGGGGAGCGTGGACTTTGCTGAGCTTGGTTAGAGCCCTGAAGAGGCCAGCTTCTTCAAGGTGTGTCGTTTAGGGGTTGCTGCTGGGATCAAATTTAAACAGAGTGATCTGGCCAGAGTCAGTCTGGCCTTGGCCACGGAGTGTGTTAAAAGGGACATCTGTCTGGTGCTGGTGTCTTCCAGCCAGTCAGGAAGAGGCAGGGAGAGAGACAGGTGGAAAATCGGACGGCCGATCTGACGCTGGCAGCCTGACACGCTCCAAAGACTGAATGGCCCACACCAAGTTGGCTTCTGCTCTGTGGCGTCCGAGCCAACATGTCAAGAGTAGCCCTCTTTCCCTTCCTTCCGGAAAGCTCCCAGCAGGGAAGCCCTGGTGATGAGAGCCATATTTCCTCTGACTCAAAGAACCTTGAGCGGATCCCAGGGGTAACAAAAAAAATAGGAAACACCTTGGTTTTGGCCGTCAAGTGTGTCATGGCACCTCAACCCACTCTAATTCTGTGAGTGTCTCTCCCAGTAACAACTCCCAACCCCGAGCCCCAAGCTTCCCAATCTCGCTGTAGTTGGCTCTGTTAGCATGAGGTTATACCCTCTCCTAACCCAAGTAACACAATGTGCTCATGAAAAGGAAAGCTCAATCTGCCATGAGATCAAAAGATCTGGGTTAATCAAGGTCAGAAAATCTGAGCCAGGGTCATCTGGAGAATGAGCAAATCTGACTGACCTGAAACGGGGCTGCTTTCCGGGAGCCCGATGGGAGATTTCTTCCTTCCCCTAAACTGCCTGAGCCCATGGCAGTGGGGAGAGGGCTGTTTCCAGCTCTACACCAGCCAGTCACTGGTAAGCTGTCCCTCCTCTGCAAATGAAAGCCTTCTTTCCTCACTCCTACGTATGTGGTGCCACCTGGAGGGTTCCTTGACCAGCTAGTAAGACCTCAGTTTCCACTGTAAGTCAAGGGAAGCCAAAGCCTCACCTTGCAAAGACTACATGCAAACGACTTTGCAACTGTTAGTCAGGAGGAGCCTAAAAGTGAGAAGGAAAACTGGGAGTACCTGTCCTTAATCTGCACGTACTATGAAAGGCTTGAAACTAGAGTTCAGTTTCTAAAAACCCCAGCCCTCCATTCCCATTCTCTGAAATGGAGCTGGCCCAGAATCCAGGGGCAGGTTCTCTGCCTCCTCTTATCCCTGTACTTCGAGACCCACTCCCCTGGATCATTCCAGATGTTAAAGCAATTGCTTGTGTTTCGAGTAATAGCTGTATACATGCGTTTTTGCATACGGGCTGGTCACAAGCCAGAAAATAACAAGATGCAGGAAGTAGGTCAGACAGGTAGGCCGAGGGGCTGGGAAAGGGCAGAAAGACTTCTAACGAGCCAGTGCCTGAGGCCAGGAAGCCCAAGGAGGAGAAGTCAGCACACAGGATCCAACAAAATCCTGAAGATAGCAGAGCCATGGAGAGGGATAGTGGGGACAACAAAATAACCGGAGAATCTGAACTAGGGGTTCCAGTGTCTGTGTGTGTGCTCGATAATGTCTGACTCTTTGGGATCCCACAGACCATAACCTGCCAGGCTCCTCTGTCATGGAATTTCCCAGGCAAAAATACTGGAGTGGGTTGCCATTTCCTCTTCCAGGGGATCTTCCCGACCCAGGGATTGAATCCGCATTTCCTACACTGTGCCACCTAGGAAGCCCAGGGGTTCAGGAGGAGGTCCAGATGGGATGAGCAGATGAGTGACTCCTGATGGAGGTTTATAAAGGGACAGCATGTACTGTGAGCTTACTTTCTGGAGGCTGGAGGAATTCAGCTGAGTCTTGTCAATGATCTTTACAGCTACCTGCACAAGAGACAAAAAAGCCCGAGATTATCTCTTTGACCAGGCTAAGATCAGGATTCAAATCTGCTTCTTCCTTCATATTTCCGCCTTCTTCTGGCCCTATCCCTCTGAGCATCCCTCTCTTTTCAGATCTCATTTCTGCCTGATAAACAGAAGGCTGTCCTGGGGAGTAGCCCTACCACTACTGCTGGGGTATCAACAGCGGGAGATGCTGCTGTGCCCCCAGGTCCAGCGCTCACCTCTTTCCCAGTCAGGATATGCCGAGCCAGCTTCACCTTGGCGAAGTTACCCTTGCCGATGGTCTTAAGGAGCCGGTAGTTGCCGATATGGGGCTGCTCGTCAGCAGAGGTGGCTGAGTTGCGGCCCCGCAGCATGTTGGACTTACTGCTGGGCTTGTCGAGGTGTCCCAAGGGGGGCTGCCGGGTAGAAACACGCACACCTTGAAGTGTGCCACCCTTTAGCTCCCCACGCCCTGGCCCTTAGCTCTCTGCAATAAATCGTAAGAGGCTGGGGTAGGGGGGCAGACGCCAGGAGGCTGGGAGGCATGCAGAGAGCAAGTCATAAGGCAGGGGAGTAAGAGGAGAGGGAAAGCGAGCCCCACTCCACTCCAGAAGAGCACAGCCGGGGTCCAGTGTCAACATCCTACTAGGAGCCGTCCCATCCCTGGCTCCACTCTCTGGCAATACGTCCCCGTGAACAGCCCAACAGTTCCTCCTCCTCATGTAGGGGAGCGCTGCCTACTGCCCTCCCTGTGGCCTGCTCACACTTTAATCGGGCCAAAACTGAAGACTTGCAGGGGCAACATGGTCAGAATTACTGCAAAGCACTTGGCACCCAGTGCTTTACATTTATCTTTACTGAGTATGACTTTATGTTGATTCGTTGTCTATCTCGTAAGAATGGAAGCTCATGAGGGCGGGCACGTATCATTTATTCACTGATACAACTCAGCACCTAGGTAGCCTGGATTATGGTAGATGCTCAATAAACACTTGTGCAGTGAAAACATGGAATGATGGTCTGAGCAAGGCCCTCCTTAGATATCCCCTAGCTCAAGTAAGGGTGTGAGGAAGCAGAAATGACAACAATTGGCACCAACAGACACAAAAACATAACACAAAAAAGGCATGGTCCAGATGAAAACATCCATCTGTATGAAGACCTGTATGGCCCTCAGAAGGCTAAATGTAGAGTTCCAAGTGATCCACTCCTAGCTACACACCTAAGAACAACTTGTACACCCATGGACGTTCATAATATCCCACACTCACAATCGCCAAACAGTGGAAACAACGCAAATGCCCATCAACTGACAAATGGACACACAAACTGTGAAATATCCACACAGTGGAATATTCATGGGCAATTAAACAAAGAAAAAGGAGTACCAACAAATGCTACAACATGGGTGAACCTTGAAAATGTTATGCTAAGTGAACAAGACTAGCCATGAAGGACTGCAGGCTGTACAATTCCCTTTATATGAAACGCCTCCTCTGGAGTGGGCAAATCCAGAAAGACAAAAAAAGAAATGAGTCTAGGGCTGAGGGGACTCCCCAAAGGGGAGGGGGCCTTAGGGATGACAGCTAAGGGCTGAGGTTTCTTTCTGCGGTAATGAAAAAATTCTAATGAATTTTTCATTAGAATTCTGTGACTGTGGTGATGGATACACAGCTCCATGAATTTACTAAAAGCCCCTTAAGCGTACACTTTAAAGGGTGAACTGTATGGGATGTGAGTTACATCTCAATCAAACTGTTAAGAGTCTGGTCTAACGCTGGTCAAAAGCCCTGATCTGCCTCTTCAGAGCACCCGATGCCACTGCTCCAGCGTCACGCGGGTCAAGAGCAGTCAGAGCCCTGTCCCAGAGCCATCCAGAGTTGCCCTGGAAACTTCAAGGATACAATCTGGAAGCAAGAAGTGGGACCAAAGAAGTGTGCCTCAAAGTTCTTTCTTTTACAGTCCTTTCTGGCTCTCAGTGAAACCCTCAAAAACCACAAAGAAATGACTTGTTACCACCCAAGGAACTGTCCAGGGTTCCTCGGCAAGGAGCATATGCTTCCCCAACCAGTTGCTTTTCAGCCCTAAGGGGCCACGGACAAGGAAAAACTTCCCTCTGCCCCCACTTCCGAGAGAGGAAGATGGGTGGAAAAGTTTCCTTGGCAACCTCTAATTCACCTCCTAAGTTTCTGGTCACGCCCCTATTTTCTGAGGATATGAGCCAAAGGCAGCAGGAGTCTGGCAGTGACCAAGTCCTCAGAGTCTGGAATGAGAATTTAGTGTTGACCTGAGGGTCTGGGTCCTTCGCTCCCAGAAGCTAAATCTGGACGTCTGACTGCCCATCCTGAGCTTGGCCCCTCTGTCTCCATGTTTCTCAGCCCTGGGGCTGCTGTGTGTGGCACAGCTGGCCAGCACCCTCTCCCCACTGCTCACTCCCAGGCTCAGCTGCACACTATCTTCAAGGAACAGCAACAAACGTCCTCCATACTGGAACAGAGAGGCGTGATTACGAGTACAGGTGGAGAGACAGATGCCAGGGTTCGGGTCTCAAATCTGCCTCTTACTCAACACATGTTAATTTTACTATCACCAACAACATCCTTAAGAGGGAGATGACATTACTACAAAGCAGGAAGAAATCCTACAAGATGCCCGACATGGGATGATCCCACGTGTGGGTACCAGCAGATGGTCTAGTGGGTGCCGAGGAACTCTGTCCAACAGACCGAGGTTCTAGGTCAGGCTCCCCCCACTTACTAGCATTAGTTTCTTATCTGTAAAGTGGTGATAAAACAGTCCTATTTCACATTCCTTAGGTGACAGAAAACATGTTAAATGCTTTCAGTTCAGTTCAGTTGCTCAGTCGTGTCCGACTCTTTGCGACCCCATGAATTGCAGCACGCCAGGCCTCCCTGTCCATCATCAACTCCCAAAGTTCACTCAAACGCACGTCCATCGAGTCGGTGATGCCAGCCAGCCATCTCATCCTCTGTCGTCCCCTTATCCTCCTGCCCCCAATCCCTCCCAGCATCAGAGTCTTTTCCAATGAGTCAACTCTTCACATGAGGTGGCCAAAGTACTGGAGTTTCAGCTTTAGCATCATTCCTTCCAAAGAACAGGTAAAATGCCTTAGCCAATCTTAATAAAGAACAACCACGATTACCATTATTTTTGGTTCCTGGTGGCTCAGACGGCAAAGAATCCGCCTGAAATGAGAAGAGACGTGGGTTCAATTCCTGGGTTGGGAAGATCCCCTGGAGAAAGGAATGTCTGGGTGACCCACTCCAGTATTCTGGCCTGGAGAATTCCATGGACAGAGGAGACCGGAAGGCTATGGGCCATGGGGTTGCAGAGAGTCAGACACGATTGAGCGATTTTCACTTCACTTCAAATGCTACACAGCCTGTCTGCAGAGCCAGAAATCTCACGGTCAACAAGACTTTCACATCTAAGTCAAGTCCTCCTGATCCAGCTGCAGCTCAGATGGAGGCCAAGAAATGCAGGGTCCCCCCGCTGGGGAGATGTCCCTGCTGGGGAGAGGTCCCAGCTGAGCATCGGCCACCTTGCCTTCACAGGAAGGGACTCGCCAGGGCATCTGCAAAGGGTTAGTTCCAAGCGAGGTCTCCAGGACACTCAAAGAGAAGGTTCTGCCTGTCTGGGTCCCAAAGCAGCAGAAAACGCTGGGGCGTGTTCTTTGATTCCCCCGCTCTACAAGTCACACGCTCCCCTTTCTGACCAAACCACCCAACTCTCAGGATGCCAAGGACACAGTCCTTCTCTCACCCTTCTGCCTCTTCCATGTAGAGACACAGTTCCCACAGCAGGGATGAGGGACAGGAAGAAGAGAAAGTCCTCAGTAGGTAATGTTCCTTGGACCAGGCCCCTGCGCCAGGCGGCTTCTTTGAAGGCTGAAGCAGAGGCAGGGGTGCAAGTGCGACCATGGAGACAGGGCCCTTCCACGGCTCTGACTAGGCCCATGTAACATGGACACAGATCTCACCAACAAGGTGGGAGGCTGATGACTGGCTGTCCTTCTGGGCCAACTAAACAGGATCTGGCCAGAACCATGCTCTGCCCCCCACCTCCACCCTCCTTGCGCACAGACACAGAACACAGCATCCTCCAAGCTCTGGCCGACACCACAGAATGGGCAGGCCCCAAAGGTCTCAGGAAGTCCGCTGAAAGTAGACACCATGGCCCTCAGGCAGCTTTCAGAAAGAACAAGGGGTCACCCTGGGAGGTAGGATTTGGAACCAAACAGCAAAACACACAAGTTACTTAGCAGGCCTGACTGAGAAGTTGGGCCTAAGCAGCTTTAGGGTCCTCATTCGAGGAGAGGGGAGAATTCAGGGCATGAAGATGAAGAAAAACAAAGTCTTCTATCCAGTGGGCCCTTCAACCTGGGATCTCAGAACCCGGCCTAGGCGTGTTGCCAGGTTCGCCCGGAAGACAGCCTCCACCCCGAGCGGCCCGGCGCTGACTCAGGTAGGCAGGGCCCCTTCCCTAACGCTGGAGGCTCTGACCAACAGTTCCTCCCAAGAAAACCTCACGCTTTGGGGCCTTGCACTCAGGGCTGGCCTCGAGTGTCCCGAGACTTCCCCAGGGCCGGGAAGGGGCCAAGCTGGGAAGGGCGACAGGCGCTCCTGGGCCAGAGGCAGAGTGCGCCTGGGCCCTGTGGAACGGAGGAAGCTGTCCCTTGGGCACTGCCCCGGGGGGCCGCCCCGGCTCCGTCTCCCCTCACCGTGGCACTCGTGCGCCCGCCCGGGGCCTTGGCCTGTCTCGTTCCCTTCCTTTCACTCTGGCCAGGCCTGCTGACTCCACCTAAGGGTCGACTCTTCTCGGGACCCGCGCCTCTTCCCAGGAAGGGCACTGCCTTGCGCTAGTTAGTGCCTGGCTCCATTTAGCAACTCCTCAAGGATCCTGCGTGTGGGGTGGGAGGGATGAAAGAGAAGGGGGCAATTCCACAGCAAAAAAACAAAACAAAAACAGGGGGAAACATACCCGGCTGGAGAAAGGGACAAGGACTACCAGCGACTTCCATTCAGCAGAGCCCAGAGCAGAACCTGTCAGGCAGCGAGGGCAAAGTACAGAGGCCGGGAAGAGCCAGGCCCAGGGCGGGGGCTGCTGGCGCCGTCAGCCACCCTTACTCAGCTGAAGCAGGCGACACCTTCCACCACCTCCTCAATGAAAAAGAGCGCAGCAGCCAGGCCGAGCGGCTCTGGGAACCTGGACTGTGTCGCAACCGAAACCACCACTAGCAGAGAGAGCCCGGGCTTGGCAAGGAGAGGGACGGGGACAGAGCCCCGCGGCTTCTTTCAGGCCGAGGCCTGGTGGCCAGGAAACCGACGCAGTCCTCGGACACTGCCCAGGAGCCAGGTGGGAGGAAAGGGGCCCAGGGGAACGGGAAGGGAGGGAGACAGAGAGAGAAAGAGGCGGGTTTAGATCCACTTCCTTCTCCCTCCCCCTCCCCGGAAGTGGGCTGCCCCACCCTCCCCAAGGTGCTCTGCTGGGTAACAGCTGGGAGAGGGTGAGGAGGAGACTTACTCCAGCCCAGGCTGCCATAAAGCCATTACTGCACCTGCAGCAGGTGGGACCTGGATAGGGGCTCACACCTGGGAGTGGAGGGGGGCCTCCGTGTGAATCAGACAGGCTGCCCCAGAGAGCGGCGGCAAAACCGCCATCAGGACCAAGGGTGGGGGTGGGGGGAGCAGCACCAGCTGTCCAACAGTGGCAGATGGACCTCCTACTTCACAGAAAGCAGCGTTCAACCTTAGAAAAATGCACACTCCACTTGTATGGAGTGTTCTGGACATAGTATCAGGAGATTCAGGAACCCTGGAAAGCCCCTTAGGTCTATGGATTCTAGAAGAAGAACCTTTGTCACTGATAGACAATGAGATGTTTAATCCTAAATTTTGCCCAAAAGTTGGGTACAAACCAAACGTTCTCTAATTCCTTCTAGCCCCGATTCTGGGAGACCGTCTCCAGGCTCCCCCGGGCCTGGGCACAGCAGGGGCAGCCATTCCTCACACCTGCCTCTGGCCAAGCCCCTGCAGTCCAGGCGCCTGCTGAGCCCTCCTTGCTGTGTTCTGGTACTGGCTTTTCCTCTGGTTGCCAGATCTACTTCACACTCATTCCACTACTCTAGGCTAGCATCTTTCCCATTAGGCAACTCTTTTTAAAGCACTCATGCCAGGAGGCCATCAACTCCTCCAGGGAAGGGCAGAGCTCCCGGTGCCCTCACAGCACCTGCAACAGACACATGGGAGACGGCGCTACTCCGTGTTCACCTTCTGTATAGCCCTGGTCAACAGCCTCGACATCCCTGGTACTACCGTCTGCTGTATATCCTGTGTTCTCCACACCATAAACCTACAGGGTAGGTAGCACATTCATTTTATATATGAGAAATTTAAGCACAGAAGTTAAGAGACTTGCCCAAGGCCAGCCTGCCAGTGCAGAGCTGGGCCTGGGGCCCAGTGTTTTCGTGCCCACTCCAGCACTCTGCTGTTCCTCATGGCTGCATTTACCAGCTTCCCTTCAACCCTTCTTGAAGACTACTCTGCTCTTATTTTTCCCCAAAGAAGCAGAAGTCTCTGGCTCTTCGTTCACAGACTAGGAGGAGGGATAGATGTGAAGCCTCAGGAAAGGTGCTTGGGACAGCAGGAGCGCCATGTCTGGTTAAGGCCAGTTGTGGGGCTGGGGGCTATTTCACAGCACCCACTCCTCTCACTCCTTCAAAGTGGGCACTCAACTCAGTGCAAGAGATCAGGCTTTATTCTGGACCCTGGGCTGTCAGGCCTGCCCCCCAATTCAGATGCCAGAGTGGGGTCAAATGGCTGCATTTCCTAGGCTCCAGGGTTCTGCGATGTGACACAGGGATCGTTTCCTCAACTGCATGTGTGGGAGGCAAAGTTTTGTAAACTGAGGAAGTACCGAGCACTGACCGCAGAGACGCTGCGGAGGGACAGGGCAGGCCTGAGCTGGGGCGCCACGGGGCAGAGCACTAGCTCTTTCACCCGCCCTCCTCACACACCCAGGAGCCTTCTCTGCACCCGCTCGTCCTGAGCAACTGTCCTCTCAACTGCCGGCAGTCAAGAAGCCAGCGGAGCGTGCTGGGCAGGAGAGCTCTGGGAAGGCTGGCGAGCATTGACGGGTGGAGGGCCTGGACGCACCCCCACCATGAACTGTGACCCTCCGCCTGAGGAACCCCTGCAATCCCCTAACACTTCACTGCAGAGGGGCAGTGGGCTTGTATGAAGAGGTAGATGGATGCCTCCCCAACAAAGGAGGCCAGCAGAGCCTGCGACGGAGGCGAAGTCGAAAGCAAGGTGGCTCGCTGTCATCCGGCTGTCTGAGCTGCAAGTCTCACCCCGAGGATGGGAGACTGGCACTGCAGCCCAGGCCGCGCAGGGAGTCCGCGCGCCTCCCAGCAGCCACGGCAGAGCCAGCGCCTGCCTGGAAGTCTGGCGGGCAAGAACTGACCACAGTGAGAGCCGAGCTGAGCCACCCTCCAGCTCACACCCCTTCATGCACAGAAGCCACCGTGCCAGGAGCACCCCTCAGATCTCCTGTCTTCTGAGTCACTTGAAATGCTGGGCTCCTCTTCAAACACGGTGGATTCTACGGAGCAACCAGAGCTTTAGAAGTTTCCACACCACTTCATCCCTGGGCATCCACTCGCCCAGGGCCTGGTCTCTGTCTCAATCTCCAATTACTGTTGCCTGTTCAGCACACCTTCACTGAGCGCCCACCGCTGAAGCCCGTTTACAAAGTCAAGAGAGATTTGGCTTCTGCCTCCAAGGGACTGAGAGGAGGGGGACTGTACATGAGACTCACGATGTGCCTGTGGACGGCACGGCAGAGCTCGGGAGGCGCCGGGCCTGCTGGGAGCCCTGCTTTGCTCCTTACCAGCTCAGACCACCACCAGCGAGAACACTTGGAGCCGCCAGATCTCTAGACATGAGGACTCTAGCTGCTCCCACTTCACAGGATTAGTGTGAAGAGGAAATGAGAAAATCCACGCCAGTGTTGACCACGGAGCCTGGTGCACAGCAAGGTCTCTGCCATGTTTTCTGTGATCTCTCTTCACTTTCAGGTAGGAACTTTTGTTTTCCATCTACAGGGGTTCTCTGAGCTCTGAG
The DNA here is from genome assembly GCF_029407905.1 of Bubalus kerabau. Classification (NCBI taxonomy): domain Eukaryota; kingdom Metazoa; phylum Chordata; class Mammalia; order Artiodactyla; family Bovidae; genus Bubalus; species Bubalus kerabau. The sequence continues at coordinate 8,853,973 of NC_073628.1, forward strand.
AAGAGCTATAATCTCTAAGAACTTGATTACAAGTGCGGCAAAGCTGGTATTCCTTCTAGAATGAGGAAAAGTTAAATTCCTACCATGGCAAGGCTGTCAGACAAAAAGGACCCTCCTTCCTAACATAAAACCACTCCTGCCAGGAGAAGTGGGTGAATAAGAAGGCAGCCACGCCTCTGCCCTCAGAGCAGCCCAGAAGAGGAGGAAGGTGTGCCCGCTCTTCCCGTCCTTGTCAGCTCCTTAACCCCTTCCTTTCCGAAGAGGCCCAGAGACAGCCGACATACCAGTGCCACACGGTGCCACGGGCTATGGGAAGCTCACACTGCCAGCCTCACGCTCCATTCGGCTCCTCCCGTACCAGTGGGTTACTGTAACCATGGAGACCAGCAAGTTCCTCCATATCACAGGAGAGCCAGCCTGCCAGCAGCCCAGGGCTCTGGGGGAGGCAGAAGGCAGTCTGCATCAGAAAGGTCTGGCTCTCCTGACACAGGATTGTGGGGAGCTGACGGAGACGAGCCAGGGCAGCCGAGGTGCCCAGGCCACCCTCTAAGTGCCTTTTCTTTGCCCAGTAGTTTGTCTTGAGCCACCGTCTGGCCGTCAAAGTGGTGCAGGGTGTCCCTCCGGAGTCAGACAGACCTGTGGTGGGACCCCAGCTCTACCACCCTGGTTGCTGTGTAGGGATTGGATCGGAACGGTGGTGTGGAGAGCTACAGATACACATACTGAAAGGCTCCTGCTCTCATGAAATACCTTCTTTTAAGTGGTCCATGTAAGTAACCCTCTTATCCCTTGCTTATCCGAAATCCCTTTATTCAAATAGTTATCCAGACACCTTCTTAGCTGAGACTGACCTCTCCCTCTATCTCACAGCGCCCTGTCTGTGCCCACTCAGCTCTTCTGACTTTGGGCTTCTATGCCTTAACTCCGCTCTTTGTGCTCTGAGAAGTCAGAGGTCACCCTTGTGTGCCGAGTGCCTAACAGGGCGCGCACCTAGCTCCCCTGCTTTATAATACTTGTGGAAATTATACAGAATAAAAGTGGTACAACTTTATGATCCCTAAAGTTGCTTCCCTCCTCCCTCAAGGAGATAAGCAAGGGCAGAGGAAGGAAGATCAAAGCTTCTGGCTGCAAGATCCCTCTCCCCTCTTTCAGGGCGTTTACTGCCCTTTGAAGTTGACTGGTTACTGTCCGTCCTTCTCACTAGACTACACCATACAGGGAAGGCCCTTGGTCTGTATGATTCATGGCCCACAACAATGCCTATAGCACAGAGCGGAAGCATTCAGTAAGGTAATGAATGAATAAATGCGTACGAATGAATAAGAAAACATGTTGGGGCATCTTCATGACAGTTTCTGGGATCTACACCAGTAACCCGTATCAGTGTACTCTGCAGACAACATCCAAGCAGGCAATGGGCCACAGACTGGGTGCCCCAAAGATGGGTGACATCTGTGGAGCGTTAGTCTCACTAACAAGCTTTCTCTCCAGTGGAGACAAGGCCCTTGGTACGCCATCTCTCACAAAGCTCGAGGCCAGGGTGGTCATCAAGGAGAACTGGAGACAGACTCAGAATATAGGCAAAGCCAAGCAGCAGCTGCCCCCTACTCCCATCCCCAGCTCCTTTCATCCCAGAGGGGGCTCCCTCTCCTTGAACTGCCTGCTGCCCCACAAGCCCCAGGCCCTCGCACTTCACACGGCTCTCTGCCTCTCCACATTCAATCAAAACCACGGTGTCTTGCTGTGACAATGTAAGGCAGCTGAAGCCACTCGAAGAGCTACTGATGTGGGGAAGTGACAGAGACTTTAGGAGACATTTCCTTGGTGTTTGCCACACTGAGAGCTTTGCTTCAGTATTTCCTCCTTGAACCAATGAATTGAGTCGACCCCAGAGATCACCCATACACCCCTGCCCCGTTTCTTGGTAAAAATCAGCATCCCCACTCTGCCTCCCACCCCTCCTCAAACTGCCTCCTGTTACAGAAAAGCAGAGGAACTAAAAACGGCAGCTGGGGAGCTCAGTTGACTCACCACCCAGCATAATCATCTCCTCCCGGAATCTCCCATCTTCTCCTGGGGCTTTTGCCAACACAAAGTGAAAAAGAAGCACGAGATCTTAAAAACAAAAACCAACCCTATCGCAGCGTTTATGCAACAGCCTTTCTACCTGGGTGCAGATTTAACCCCGTGTCTCTGCCCTTCCCATGCAGTTTCCTTCAAATGTCTTCTTGAGGCTCAAAAACAGGCCTTCTGGGTTCTATATGGTTCCAGCTCTACACTGGAAGGTGCTGAGTAAGACAAGTGCCTCTTCCCACTGCATCTTCCTCTCAAAGTGGGAAAAACTACTACCTCCTGACTTCTCCAGTTTCAAAGAGGGAGTTGGAGGAGGAGGAGGAAACGTCAGAAAGAAGACTGGGCCTAAAGTCTGCTGCCCAGAAGTCACCGTGGCCACAAGTTCAGAGCTCAAGCAGGGCGAGAGCAGACGCCACCAAGGCCGCACCACCTCTTTCAGCACCGTCTCCACCTGGCCAGGCTGAGCTCAGAGCTCAAGCAGGATGAGAGCAGACGCCACCAAGGCCGCACCACCTCTCTCAGCACTGTCTCGACCTGGCCAGGCTGCCAGGTGGCTGTTCCACTGAAGTGACCACTAAAAATCCAACTGGCTGCTCTTCCCATGATTAACTGCCCACTGGGCTGCTCCTGCAGGCAGAGGGGTTATCTTTCTCCTTCAGCAGATCACTAGAAACCCAAGCAGGAAAGGACAAACAAGCTGAGGAATGAGGGCTACCCCTGAACCGGTGCTAACTGACAACAGGTCAAATCAGTCAGAATGGAGAATTCAGAACAACTGCAGGAGCTGAGCACAGCTCTCCAGAAAACTTTCTGGGTAGGAAGTGGTGTGTGCGTGTTTATCTTTGGCATTTGGCATCTAGAAAGACAACTTACTTTTGTGATAGCGCTATGACTACAAGTGATGAGAATGCTCCCACAAGGCACACACAAATCTGCTGTAGCGTATTAGCAAAGAAACCCCCAACTTAACCAAAGTTCCATTCTGAGGAGGAACCTTTTCCCATACGAACATGTTACAAATGACAGTTGTATTCTCGGGCCAGCCCATCCCGTCAGGGCCCTCCACGGTCTCTGAAGCACTATATTAACCATACTTAATACCTAAACCTGGTGGCTCAGATGGTAAAGAATCCACCTGCAGTGCATACCTGGGTTGGGAAGATCTCCTGGAGAAAGAATTCATACCCACTCCAGTATTCGTGCCTGGAGAATTCCATGGACAGAGTCTGGTGGGCTATAGTCCCAGGAGTCGCAAAGAGTTGGACACGACTGAGCAACTAACACGACACTTAAACCCGAGTCCGGAATAGGAAAGTGAATTCAGTGTTCCAACGTGGGACAGGAACGTATCTTTGCTCTCCAAGGAGCATGGGCAGTAGAGACTGGGGTTTCTTAACCTTCACACTCTAGGTGAGGGTTTGACATAAGAGGACTGGAACATCTGGAGTGGCTGGGCAGGAGGGAGGGTCTAAGGAAACAGAAATCCAGGTGGAGATGAAGAACAGGCTGGAGGAAAGGAATTCTGAATGGGTACTGCCTTACAGGAGAGAAGGGCTGATGAAGGAAGACCAAGCAGAACTTCCGGAGAGGGCGGGTAGAGGGGAGCCTGGGACAGTCCCTGACACAGCAGGGGCAAGCACTTTTCAGAACTGTCTTCCCTGCTTGGTAACTGAAGTCACAGACACACTTCTTTTCTACCTCACTGGGCCCATCACTCCCACTGCAGTCTCAACCAAGGCCAAGGGCAGAGGCTGCTGAATCCTGCTACATGGCGTGGCCATGGCCTGGGCTGGTGCCTTAGCATGCTGGATGAACAGGAGGGCTCATTTGTCAGAAGCTTGGTGGAGAAGACTGGAAAGCACAGGTTTCTCCCTGGGACTGAGCACAAGACAGCTGCTGACACTGGGCCTAGGTCTGCCTGGGAAGCCAAACCCTGTTCGTTTTCTGGCGGCAACAACGGTCCTATTCCAGGGTGCTCTGGCTATCTGTGTGCACGACCCAGGAGCAGAGAGTATGGTAAATGAGGTGACAGTCATTTTCCATTGTAAGTGCCTTCTTAAAAAGCGCTTTAATAGTTAATTCATCTTTTCAGAGACAGAATTCAAGAAAGAGACTCTGGGCTGGTTCTAAGAGAAAGGAGTCCAGAAAAGGCCAGTTTAGCCCTGGCCAAGGTGGCAGGCAGGCGTGGGTTCAGAGGACGCTGCTGGTGGCGCTGAGCTTTCCGACGTCTGTGGCGTGAACCTGGGAGCGAGGTCCTCTGGTGCAGGTGGACTCCTGCGCTGGTGGAAGCCCTCAGGAACTAGAGCCTCAACCGACAGGCGGTGCTGGGGAGGAAGGGGCCACTGCAGGGCGTTGTGAGAGGCACTATTTATTACAGACTGCAGACAAGAGAATGCTGGCTGTTCTGAAGGAGGCAAGCAGCCAAGTTTCTAGCTTTCCATCTCCAAATTCACTCAGAGAGGGCAGGGAAGAAAGGATGGCTGCAAAAGGGATACAGATCCTCCCCCCAACAAATCCTGAAGGGCAGCTCTAACTGCCAATCGGCATGCTGGCTTAAATAAAAACCTGAAGACTGAGTGCAACCCACTCCCCCCCAACTCCCGCCCCCCTTGCTGGGATACCTCCGGTTAGAAGAATATGCCTAGCTGCAGGAGGACACTGCTCCCCAGCTTGTTGTTCTGTCTGGTCCATGCCACCACCAGGACAAGGACAAAGAACCCACAGGCAATAAAGGGGGTTCTATCAAGAAAAGATGAAGGGCTCAAGTCAGAATCATCCAACACCATCCCAGACACTTAGAACAATTCCTAGCATATACTAAATGCTCACGACATGCTAGCTATTATTACTACAATTCCACATGCTTTCCTAACTTAGTCTGCAGGTTGCCAGAAAAAGACATGGCTTTTGGCTTTAACTTTTTACCCAATGCTTACCACAAATTCTCTATTTTCAAAAAAAAAAAAAAAAGGATCTTTTGAACTGGCTGGAGTCGAAGACCAAGTTCTGGTCATCTATTTGCACAGCCTGGACTTGGACATGGCTTTCTGGCAGAGCCAGAAAGGGCTCCAGCAGCTCAACTGTTTTATCCCTTCCATAAAAGGCCACTCTACTTGCCCCGATCAAAAGCACTTGAAACACACACACATCCAACCCTAGGAAAACCCAGAGTGTACACCGGAGCTTTGAAATACACAGTGTCAACAATCTTGCCAAGATTTTCCAGGTATATGGAACTGGAAACGTTACAAATTAACAGGCACAATGGGGAATGTGACTAGTATTTAAGAAGCGCACACACACACACTCACCGTGTGGCTAGAGCCCCTGACTGTTACGTACCAAGAGCCCCGCCTCTTCCGTGGTGAGACGCGGAAACTCAGAGCAGTGGCAGTGGGGGTGAAAACCTAGCCACACACCCAGCTCCTGAGCGGTGGAGACGCAGCAGCCTTCTGTGGCAGCCAGGCTCCCACCACCAGCTGTTCTTCACACAACAGAACGAGATCACTGTTTGGGAAGATGGGATTTTCAGTCTTGGGTTTTGTATCTTACGAGCTGGTATGTGTCTGGCTCAGGGGCAGTTTCCTGACACAGCTGCATGTCCTGGGCCCCTGCAGACAGGATCTGAGATACAGGGGAAAGAGAAATGAGATACCAGGAGTAGGAATCCGGGGATGAGAAAGGCAAGACAGAATGAAACGGTCTGGCTGTCCTTTTCACACTCCTGTGCCACAAGAGCTGACTTCTCCTACCTGGTCCTAAGGAATCACAGGCACTCCTGGTTCCCGTTCCTGGAGGACCCAGGCTTCCCCTGGCATCTCCACCTCTTGACCCTGACAGCTCTACCACGTCAAGTGACTGTGGTATCCAAAGCTGATGCTGGCTACTCCATGGAGAGATAACCGAGGTCATGTGAGCTGGCCCGACACGTCCTGCTGCACTTGTTTATGGGCAAGAGGATTAAAACGACCTGTCGGGGTGGAAAGGGGGCAAACCCTGTACACAGGGCAAGCACTGTGAACACGGCATAGAGGCCTCCCGCCAAGAAATCTTTTGCTCAAATAAAAAACATAAATCTCTCACCAAACACCAAACCCGCTCACTATGCCAAACACCACTTATGACCCAGTGACCTTGAGGCGCTGCTCCATTTTCCCAAAGTTCTTCGTATAAAAGGTTTGGTTTTTTGGGGCAGGGGGTTGGGAGAATTCAGGGAGATTAGAGGGATGAGCAACAGAGGACCCCATTAAGAGTCCCAGATTAATGTCCAAGCAAAGGCTTTCTGTCTAACCAAGATCTATGTAGCGTGGGGCTTAAGTAAGGGGTTTCCAGGGTACTTTTGCATCAAGAAAGCACTCAGTTCTCAGCTGCTTAAATGCCCAATCAGAAGTCAAACTATCAAAACAGAACTTCCTATGACCACTTCTTGCCCGAATCAAAGTTAGAATTGGGAGACCAATAACTCCAGGGCACAGGGGCTCAAGAAGTAGGGTGTCAGGGCTGTCCTGTCCGACCAGGGGGGTTACCTTCACAACGACATCACTAGCCACCACACACGGGAAGGGGATGGCATCAGCCCCCACGCCTGTGGTTCCGCAGCTCCCGGCTGTCCGGGCTCTCCATGGGGTTACTGCAGAAACTGGCCCCTGGCTGGTGCTCGTCACAGCCCCAAAATAACCAATCTTCCCCTCTTAGCAGGCCTGGGCGGCTATCATCTGCTCTCTGCCTTGGGCACTCGGGCCTCAGCAGCAAGAGGATGGTCTCCATTTGGGTGATCCCCTGGCTGTCCGAAGAGGTCGGCAGACAGGAGCCAGGGGGGGTACCCTTCTCTAGCCAGCCAGAGAGGGACACGAAACACCTGCTGGCAACCTGGGCTCCCTCCCCCCCCTCCTCCTTCTACCAAAAGAGCAGTGACTCCTTCACTAACCTTCCACCCACGGTCTCCCCGAGGCCAGGGTCATGGGCCCATCCTATGAGAAGTGAAGGTAGGAAGTCCAGCTTAGGAGCCAAAGAACATGGCTAAGGGAAGAAAAGGATATTGTGCTGCAAGGGATTCCAAGAATAAATTCTCCAAACCACCCACCTAGCTCTTCTGGAGAGCAGGGGTATTTAGAAGCACTTTCCATTTCCCCACGCACGAGAAAGGGTGGCGGCCTTGGCAGACACACACCTGGGTGGGTCATCGTCTCCCCGAAGGCGCTCTGGTCTCCCTAACACCAGAATGAGTCCACACCTGCCACCAAGGGCCAGTCTGAGACAGTAACGTGCCCCAGAGTTCACACACTCACGCGTCCATTAAGCTTCCTCCAGACTGCTGCTGTCATGCCATGCAGAGCAGTGAGGCGGGCTGAGTCCCGCTCTGCGCCCCCGAGCCGGTCACTCCAGTTTGCTTGGTGTGTGGTGGGGGAGGCGGAGGGGAAGGAGGAGGAAGGGAGATTATGAGTCTCTATTTTCAAGCCCAGCCCCTAAAACTGGGGAGGGAAGCAGCTGGGCTCCCACTGCAGGAGCGCTCCAATCTCTGGGCACTACGGGGCCAGCCAGCTGCATAAGAGAACTCTGGGGAGCGAACACATCCAACTCGCTGGGAAAAGGAGGGGAGACCAACCCAGGGAGAAGTGGGCTGGTCTCCTGCCAAGAACTCTGAATGGTACTCCTATCAGAACTAGAACATAACAGGAGGTAGGCAGGTTTATGGTCTCTGGGGAAAGGCAGGAGGGGAAACAGTAAAAGCCGGACTAGCATGGGAACTAAACTTGCTCTCTGGCAGGAGAGCAGACAGCCCAGCTGCCTGCAAGGCCATGGCCACGGCCACGGCCACCATGTCAGCAAGTGAAACGCTGTCCCGTTACACCTTTTAGAGGCAGACAGTGTTCACGCTAACCTTAGGTCGGCTTTCACACACTTTGCCGGCCGTGCCCTGAACTCTACAGTTTGCAGCACGGTCATCTCCACAACCCTGAAAGTTAAGGCCCACCACGCAAGTGCCTGTGCCCGACTGCCAAGGACAGGAGGGAGGGGGGCCCCTCTCGAGCCAGGCTGTAGGGGGCAGAGCCTCAGCCACAGAGGACGGCCCCTTCTCACAGACAGGAAACGCTCCTCCGTGGCGGGAGCAGAGCGCAAGGCTGCCACACAGGGGCGACAGAAACACCTGTCAGGAGGGGCAGGAGAAATGGCCACCAGGTACTTCCGCTTTCCACCAGCCACTAGCCTCGGCCGCCACAGGTTGCCTCTAAAAAGCCTGCAGAGCCCCTCCTCCCCACCCGGTGGCAGCCACGACCCGTGAATCACGCCCCCACGAGAAGAGGGAAATGGGGCCTGAGCCCTGAGCCTGAAGAAGCCCCACAGTGTCCTGAGCCAGCCCGGCCCCAAAGCTGAAACCAGTCCCACCTGCCGGACTGAAACCTTGGATGGCCTACTCTTCACCCACACCTGCGTGTAGAAAAACCAGCCCCTCTTCAACTCTACACAAGTGGGGGGACATCGAAGTCATCACTGCAGGACACTCAGCACCAGGAACTTCACTATGTGGCTTCCTGGTCACAGCTCCCCTTAAACATACACAAATGAAGTACACATGCATGTACACACATGTAATGCTAAGCTAAGTCGCTTCAGTCGTGTCCGACTCTGTGCAACCCCATAGACGGCAGCCCACCAGGCTCCCCCATCCCTGGGATTCTCCAGGCAAGAACATTGGAGTGGGCTGCATTTCCTTCTCCAATGCATGAAAGTGAAAAGTGAAAGTGAAATTGCTCAGTCGTGTGTGACTCTTCGTGACCCCATGGACTGCAGCCTCCCAGGCTCCTCCATCCATGGAATTTTCCAGGCAAGAGTACTGGAGTGGGGTGCCAGTGCCTTCTCCGACACACATGTAATAGGTGCACATATATATGTAAAACTGGTTTTCAGATCCACAGTTTCCGGATTTTCCCTTCATCTGGCTGGCTCCCTTTTCCTGCCTGCAGCTCCAGCCCTGCCCTTGTCCCTTCTTGGAGTCTCACCCTGGGCTCCTGCCACCTGTCTTCTCATGTCCTTCCAGACCTCCAGCCTTTGCCGCCACTTCCTACTGCCTGGAACACTGCCTCTATCCTCCACTCCCATTCTTCTTCCTGGTCAGCCTCAGCTCAGACATCGCATCCTCCGGGAAGTTTTCCCTGCCCTCACAGGGTCCTGACCTGTCACTCCAGGCGTCCTGAGGACAGCAGCCTTCTTGCACTAGGACCTGGCTCCTGAGGAACGGCCAGCCTCCTTCACAACTCTAGGTGGCTGTCTTGTTCACCACTGTGCAAGACTGCGGCTGCTGCTGCTAAGTCACCTCAGTCATGTCCGACTCTGTGCAACCCCATAGACGGCAGCCCACCAGGCTCCCCCATCCCTGGGATTCTCCAGGCAAGAACACTGGAGTGGGTTGCCATTTCCTTCTCCAATGCATGAAAATGAAAAGTGAAAGTGAAGTCACTCAGTTGTGCCTTAGCGACTCCATGGACTGCAGCCTACCAGGCTCCTCCATCCACGGGAGTTTCCAGGCAAGAGTACTGGAGTGGGGTGCCATCGCATTCTCCGGTGCTAGACTAGGCGTGACCTAAGGGAAGTTCCAGGGCTTCAGTCAACTCCATGTCCTCAGTGCCCAGCACCTCACATGCTTTCAAGAAATGCTCTCCTATTCATGAGAGAAAGCCAAGGGCAGGGTCTTCCTGCCTTTTTCAGAATGACTCTTTACCCAACAACCCTTAGCACATCTCTGCTTCATATGACTGCTTCAACCTAGGCCAGGGCTAGAGAGCTGGCGCCTGTGGCTTTCAATCCATTCTCCAGGGCCTTCTGGTGCCTCTATAGACGCAGTCTCTGGCAGGATTTCAGAGCTCGTGGTCAGTGTGGAGCTGGGCCGACTGCCCTTCCACCTGTCCTTTCACAGCCTCCCCTCTGCTCTGAGGGCTGCAGGGAGACCCTGCACAGGCCTGCTGAGCAAGAAGACTGCTTCTGCAGTGAAGCAATGGGGGTACAGCTCCACGTCCCCGAGAGAGCAAGTCTAGATCCAGCACCACCCAAACAGGTTGTATCGCTTGAGCCAGTTGTTCACCCTCCTGGGACCTGTTTCCCCACTTGCACAAGGGGCTGGCGGTGAGCTTGGAGGGTCTATCCTTGGTGGACGTGAGGGCTCTCAGTGTCTCTGTGCACACAAGCCTTCCAGCAGGAAGTGGGCACGGTCTGCACGTTCTGAAGACCACATCCTGACCCTGTCTTACATTGCGTCAAAGCCTGGCTCTGTAACTAACCCTCACCTAACATGTCTTGGACACCAAGCTCACACACTGGAAAACCTCTTCCTCCTAGGGCTGAGAAAATTCAAGTTAAGCTACGTGACAACTCTGGACTTAGAAACACTACAACCCTGAACTCAGTGTGCCCTAGGCCAGAATCCTCTTCCTCTCGAGACTTCATTTACCCACAATTTACCAGCTCCTCACCACTCCCAGCCTCTCTGCACACCATGAATGTGGCCACAAGGTGCAAGGAGAGGTACAGTGACCCACAGTCCTCCCAGCAGGCCCAAGGGCCCTGCAGCCTCAGCCTCAGCAGCTCTGAGTAGGCGAGCCCCTGGCAGGGCAGGTGGCACACCCCGTGCCCAGCACCTGCCCCCCGCCCCTCTCAGCACGACTCCCTAGCAGCCCGGCGCCATGGAGGGCTCCTGGGTGGGGAACTGCCTGCTTGCCCACCTGCCCGCCATGGTAGCCCACCCATGAGGAGAGACCCATTTGGCAAAGCCAGTAAGCAGCAGTTTCACCCTCCCTGCCCAGTGTGGGGGGAGGGGAAGGCGGGTCCAAGCAGACCAGTCCAACAGGTCCTTTTCCCACCACCCTACACAGCTGGTCTCTTCTGCACTGCTGCATAACCAGGAGCTGCAAGCGTCAAGAGCTCTCACACCCTGAGTCACAAAGACCAGGGAATCAAGAAGAAAATAGAAAATGGCCATCTCATTCTTGCCCTACCTGCAATAGTCCTGGGAAACACAGTCCCTGACCTCACAGGTTTTGGTCAGTTCCGAAAGGTAACTGATCTCCCCTAAGATGCTCACAGAAAGGTGCCGAGGTGCTGTGAAGCCAGTTCTTCGGTGCCATGCTCCCGATCGGCTCTCCCACTAAAAATAACTCCACAGTCTTCTGATAAAGACCCCACGGCCTCTCCAACCCTGGACTAAACTCCCAACAGTGTCCCTCTGTTCACCCATCGCAAAAGCAGGGAAGATGAGGCCAATTTATAACCAGAGACAACATTGCAGCCAGAGGTGCTGTGTGTCCGGGGCAAGAACACAACTCAGCAAAGCTGGGAGGGCTCTCTCGGCTCTGCTCCCTAGTTCAGGAAGCCACACAGTCCCTCAGCAGTGCACGCCCTCCTTGCGGTCTCCTCTCTGGGTTCTTAAGACAATCCAGTGATAGGGGAAAACATCCTCCTTAGCCTCTCATCCTGAAAAGGTTGTTCTTTTTTGTCATTATTGAACCTATTAAGGTGAAACTATTAAGACCTGTGACTTACATGGTCAAAAACTGAATAGACAGATGTCTGATTCACAAATCAATACAGACACACTTCCCAAGGGTGGTGGTAAGTGAAGAATAATACCCATGTTGTAATTTTTCTTTTCTTTTTTTATTTCACAAGTAATTCATTGAGAGATGATCACGTGCAAAGCACTCTAACAGACTCTAGGGAAGAAAGGGAAGGATAAAATACAGCCCAGCCTTCAATAAACCTGCCTATCTAATAGGAGAGGGAAGCACAAATCACACTACCTAACACAGGACCGAATCCAGGAACTAGAGTTACAGTCTGCCTATGCCCTCCAATTTACTAGATGCTGCTTCTTGTTTAATCACCAAGTTGTGTCCAACTCTTTGCAACCATGTGGGCTGTAGCCCACCAGGCTCCTCTGTCCATGGGATTTTTCAGGCAAAAATACTGGAGTGGGTGGCCATTTCCTTCTCCAGAGGATCTTCCCTGACCCAGGGATTGAACCTGCCTCTTCTGCATTGTAGGCAGATTCTTTACCACTGAGCCACCAGGGAAGCCCCCTCTGGTAGCAAGAACATTGAGCAATTTAAGTCAGGACTTTGTTATTTTTCAGAGAGATTTAGAGATCCCCAGGTCCCGCTTCTAGCTAGGACCATGAGTTTTGCCAGGATCTATCTAAACCCTGAGACGTCAATGAATGGGGATGCTGCCCACAGAGTGGGCTGTGATGAGAGCTGTGAGATGCTGATAAGAGGAAATCAACTCCGGGAGATGCACTGGTCAGTCAGTCATTCAGTCTTCCTTGTCTCATTCCCATCTAGAAACCAGAGACAGGCCCAATATACAAGCAAAGATGATACAGGAAAGGCTTAAGCACAAAGTCAAAAAAGTTGTTCGGGGCTAAGGTCAAGCAAATCAAGTCAAAAAATGCCCCTGGCATTAGAACAGAACAGGCTGCTCTTGGTGTAAGTGTGGAAGGACTTCCTAAAGCTCTGTATCCAGAGCCCCAAATCTCAGTGCCAGCTGTGACTGCGGAGGCATGTTAACACATTTATCCTCTTCTCTCCCAATTATCAGTTGTCAAGCCTGGTCTCCCTCATCAATTCATTCATTCAGTGTTATAGCTTGCTGTACACTAATATCAGTTTTTAAGTTGTATTCTTAATCAGCAGGCTACCAGCAACATCAGAATTCTTCTGGAAGGTTTTAAGAAGGAATGAATACTCACTCCTGAAAGTACTTAGAAATTCCCGGGACAAACAGAAGAGTCTGTATCGTCTTAAAAATAAAACAAAAAACAATTCAGGGCCTGGGAATAAAGATTAAGGCCCCAGTCCTCCTCTGTTGGAGAAAAATAATTCTGAAGCTAGTTCTTTTTTCTTTTTTTTTTTTGGTTAAACTGAAGTTGAGAGGAGGGAGGTGGGAAGGGGGTTCAGGATGGGTTCAGGATGAATCAGCCACGTGCACCTGTGGCTGATTCATGTCGATGTTTGGGAAAAACCACCACAATACTGTAAGGTAATTACCCTCCAATTAAAATAAATTAAAAAAAAAAACCTGAAGTTTAGTTGACTTACAATATTTCAGGTATACAGGAAAGTGATTCAGTTAAATATGTGTGTGTGTACACAAACATATACATATTCTTTTCCATATTCTTTTCTATGATAGGTTATTGCAAGACACTGAATACAGTTATATTGTTCCCTCTGCTATACAGTAGGTCCTTTTTGTTTATATATTTTATATAGAGTTCTATCCTAAAAATGATAAAGCTAGTGAGACTTGGTCCACATCACTCAAAAGAAAATCATTTCCCGAAATTACAAAAATAAATATGTAGATGAAGGAGAATGGGGACTGGCTTGCTGAAAATCTTCCCTACAGCAGACAGCAGATTAGCCACATGAGATTCTTTTGGGATGGTTTACCATGCAGAATTTTAGAACAGAAAGCATTCCAAACGTGAAACTGGTGCTCAGCACCTAAACATTTATTAGTAAGAAAAATTCTCACACCACAATCACAATGAAGGTTTAACATCGTCTGACAATTTGTCATTAAGGGATCGGTTTTAACTGTGGATTTGGCAGCTTGCCCTATCGGCTGTTTCACAAGCAGCTTCTGAGGTTTCAAGAAAGGCAGGGTGTTTGCTTTTAAACACTATCTTAAAAATACATATTTCAGAACAGGGTTCAACCACTCCAAGACAGAAGGAGGGAACGAAAACTGAACCAAATAAAGGATTCTGATGCTACCAAACATAAAGGGAGCACACCAGAGGTGCAGGAGAGGAAAAGACACTGCTTGCCACCAGCAGCAAAATGCCAAAAAAAGTCGAGCTAGCCCTTCTTATGGCCAAGTTAAAAAATAAGGATGGCACTAAAGACATGAGGTTGATAAAAGGAAATCTTCATCTCTTCAAAATACACTTAACTGACTCAAATCTATTTTATTTAAAAACAAAACCACCCAACAGTTCCACACCAACGCGAAGCATGGTCATCTAATCAATTAGCAGCCACACCTCTGCCCAGCGTGATGCGGTAATTAAGGGAGAGATTCTTCTCCCTGGGAATACAAGTACAGAAGGGCAGAGCCCCTAAGGACCTAACCCATTATGACAGCCTTTTCATTAGCGAGAGAACACCGCCATGCGCTCTCCAAGGAAGCAGTGGCCTGCATCACTACAGAGCACCTGTGTGTGAACAGCAGCCACCTCTGAGGACAGATGAAAATGTGCTGGCGGCGGGAAGAGGGGAGGGGCAGAGCCACTCAAAAAATTTAGCAGGCTGCGCTTCTTACCATAATTCACATAGACCATGGTTTTTCCACTGTAATAAAAGGATGGATTCTAAATTGACGTAGAAACGGCACATAACCTGATCTTAGAAAAGTGAAACAGGTTTGAACACAAATACAATCACACAGCTGAACTCTTTTTCTACTAGGGGCAGCAAGAGGGGCGCAAGTGGGGAAGTGTGATGCTTGAATCAAGGGCAGCAGTCCACCCCTTTACCCTTGCCCCATGCTGGGATCTTAAAAAATCAGCTCAAAATTTCAGAATTTAGTTAATAAAATCAAAACCTGTAACAGGATAAAAGAAAAGGCACTATCATACCAGGAGTGACACGCAAGTAAATCATACCACAAACTCACAAACTCAAGTTAACTGAAATTCCAGAGATTCACTCTCATTGAGAAACAGCTCCCAAAATCTAGGAGGACCACAGGCAGAGTTTCAGGAGACAGGAGTGATCAAGGACCACAGGCAGAGTTTCAGGAGACAGGAGTGATCAAAAGACCGACAAAGGCAAACAGGAAGTAGCAGCATATTACACAAGCAACGGGATAAAGAGACACAGCAGGATGGCCAGAGTTCAGCTCCCAGGACTGAACTGGCAAGTCCCAAACACACACAGGCTCCTGGCACCAGCAGCTCCAGTGCTCAGTGCCCCTGGCAATCGAGGCCAAACACAAGCAGCTCTGGGCCTCTGCGTGTGAAACTGGTACATAATGGCATGTAAAAAGAAAATATTAGTTTCATAAGGATAAAACATAGTTAAGGTCCACAAACAAAAGTTTCCTGGGGGGTGGGGGCAGCGGGAGTGAGGTGCTACCCAGCTGGACAGGCAAATCTAAGAATCCAAACTGTCTTAGGCTACTTACTTGCGGGTTACCAATTTAAGGTCTTAAGACTCCGGTTTTTCTAGAGGTTCTTGGAATTCTAGAAGATGAGAAGAGATGAACAGGAAAATTGGAAGCCAGGATTAAATAGTAAGGTTAAAAAAAAGTTTCCCATAAGCTGTTAAGACAAGGGAGATAAACCCAGAGAGCTGCATCTCCACACCATGCTACCTTTACAACAGGCCTCAGCGGGCAGAGAGACCACGCAGGACTCTGAAGCCGGCGGGGGAGGCGCGCTCTGCCCCACACCGACTGGGAGCTAGTCCTAAGGAATCTATCTTCTACTGCCTGGACACAACTGAAGCCAGAGCCAAAGTGCTCTTCATGGTCAGGAAAATCTTGTTCTAACACCAACAAACACTCTGGACTACATGAGTCTGTTACCTTAAACAGAGTTACTCAACATTTCTGGGCCTCTGTTTCCTCATCTGCAAAGTGGGGAAAATAATAAGATCTACTATCTTACAAAGATTAAATGAGTTAATGAATGTAAAACAGCTAGTTAAACAAGTGTCTGGGACAAAGTGCTCAATAAATGCTGGCTATTATGATATGACAGCTAAAGACACTAGCCTCAGAGCAAATGGCACCCTGTGGGAATGGGTGGGGGCACTGTCTACTCTTCAAGTACTTAGTCTATTGCCTTTAAGAGTTTCCCAACCACTTGGAACAGACTAATGTACTTAGAGGGCCATCCAGGAGGCACCGTTACTGAGTCACTGCCTTAGCTAACAGAGTGAACAAATCTCCTTTGAAAGCAAAAGTCTGTCTTCCATACAGACCAGGGGCCGAAGAGAGAGAAAAAAGCACATCAAGTTCACTTTTGGAATTGAAGTGAAAGCCACATGTGTATCCGAAAAGAAACATGCTTTGTGTAAAAAGCAGAGGATTATGGGACTTGCTGAGTGATGGGAAATAGAGCTATAATCCCACAAGTCCATATGTAGACACAAATTGATATAAGGTAATCACTTGATTAAACTTTTCTAATGATTCTGATGAGAAGTGATCCTGAGCAAATGAGATGAGTGTAAGCAGATTTGCTTAAAGCTGATCCAAGTGACTACTGGAGGAGGCCCAAAGGTCTACTATTAGAGGTACTAAGAGAAGCTTTTACACGTGAGAGGTGCTTCGTTGAGAGAATGAATACAAACAAACGAACAGGTGGAAAACAATCAAGCAGTTTAGAAATACATTTACTGCAACCGTGTCTCTTAAAGATTCATCAAGCAAAGATAAAGATAAAAGTCCACACGCTGTTACATACACACAAATCCGCTTAACCTCTTCCAAGAGAAAGCACAGCACACTTTCATGAAAGTGGGGTTTGGCAGGCAAGCTTCACTAAGAGACGGGGCCAACAAAGAGTTAAGCTAAGAAGAAACAGGAACCGAGTGTATAGGCTCTGCAGCCACTCTGAAGACAGACTGTTGGGTGTTCTGGCCTTAGTAAGTGCCTGGAGCCAAATGGCCTTCAGCTATTATGGGGACCAAGGTTTTTCAAGGATAGAGGCTATGCAAGCTTTGCAGTTTTCAAATTTGGAACTGACCAATAGCCAATATATAAGCTTAAAAAAACACAAACTACTGTCATAATGAGTAAGCCAAATTATTTTTCTAATGGAAAAAAAAAAAGGCCAATGCCCCTATTAGAAGGAGGAAATGAGCCAAACTTAGTTAAAGTCTAGCTTCCTTAGCTAGATACACTGCAAACCAAGCAGCAAGTGCCTTCCTGCAGTTCAGCCAGGACTCTGGGAATTGCAAAACAAAGGCTCATTATGAGGTCATAGTCAGTAGCCAGCCAATCAAGGACAGGGATGGCCCACTCCCTACTTGTCTACAACAGCAATTCTCACACTCCTGGAAAACCCTTTATGCTCTTATTACTAAGGGCCTCAAATAGCTTTTGTTGATGCGGATTAGAGCTACTGTATTATGACTTAAACTGAGAAAATGTTAATCTATTAATTCATTTAACATATAGTACTGAACTCATTACAACTGTGTATTAATAACTATCTTCCAACATACCAAGTTAATACATATCATCATAGTAAAATCTAGGTTAACTTTTAAAACTTAATTATTAAATCTACAACAAGGATGAAACCCTGAAAACATTATGCTAAGTGAAATGAGACAGAAACAAAAAGACAAATACTGTATGACTCTACTTATATGAAGTGTTCAGAACAAACAAATTCACAGAGAAAGTAGAAAAAAGGTTACCAAAGGCTGGGGGAAGGAAAGATGGGGAATTACTGTTTATCGATATAGATTTTCTGTTTGGGATGACCAGAAAGTTCTACAAATGGTGGTGGTGGCTACATTGTTAATGGATTTCATGCCACTGGACTATATACTTAAAAATGTAAATTTTGAGTTACCCATATTTGACCACAATGAAAAAACAAAAGCACAAGGGTGTGAGAAAATCTCAGACTACCATAAATGAGGAACACTGTATAAAATAACTAACCAGCATTCTTCAAAACTGTCAGTGTCATGAAGGACATGAAAAGACCGAGGAGACTAGAGAGACATGACAGCTAAACGCAATATGGGTTCCTGGGCTGGATCCTAGACAGGAAAAGTACACCAGGAGGAAAACGGATGAGATCTGAAGTTGTCTGGTTAACAGTATGACACCAAGACTAACTATCAGTTTTGACACGTGTTCTACAGTTATATAAGATGTTAACATAAGGGGAAGCTGGCTGAAGAACTATAAACTTTGGATTATTTTTGTTAACTCTTCAAAGTTCAAAATTAAAAAAAAAAAAATTTAACTGTTTAAAAACTCTCATAAGGTCAAAGTTATGTATTCATAGGAGACGAGCCAACTTTAGTCAAAGTCCCTCTGGTCACAGAGAACCAGCTTTCTCAGATAGAACGACAGCAGACCAAGGCAGCAGGTGCCTTTGTGAGTCCAGTCAGGACTAAAAAGGTTCTGAGAATGGCAAAAAAATTTTTTTTTTTTTTTTAATTTTTATGAAATTACGAAGAAATAACTGAACAAAGACAGGAAGAATTAACTTGGTTTGTCTACAACTGTGGTTCTTACACTTCTTGGTTCCAGAAAGTCTTTGCAGTATTAAAAATAACCTGAATCTCCCAAAAGATTCTGTTTATATGAATCATACCTACCAATGTCTCCATTCATTTAAAAGAACATTAGTAAACCCATTACATGTAAACATTACTACTTAATTTTAATGAAAAAAATGTATTTTCCAAGCCACAACTTCACACAGACCAAAGGAAGTCCACTTGATTAACTGATTTTTATAATGCAATCAAAACACAATGCCAGACACACACACCCCCGCAAAAAAACCTAACAAACTAAAGAATAGAAAAAGAAAAAATGAGAAAAATTACAAATAAGAGAAAGGGAAAATGAGAAAAGGAAAAAAGTCAGGGAATAAAGAGGAAAAAATGGGGGAAATAAACAAACCACAGATAAAACAACAATCAAAAAATCTGACAGGGCCAATGCTGTATGTATTAGAAGAAGGAAATGGAAAGAGACACGTGTACCCCAACGTTCATCACAGCACAGTTTATAATAGCCAGGTCATGGAAGCAACCTAGATGTCCATCAGCAGACGAATGGATAAGAAAGATGTGGTACATATACACAATGGAATATTGCTCAGCCATTAAAAAGAATACATTTGAATCAGTTCTAATGAGGTGGATGAAACTGGAGCCTATTATACAGAGTGAAGCCAGAAAGAAAAACACCAATACAGTATACTAACGCATATATATGGAATTTAGAAAGATGGTAATGATAACCCTGTATGTGAGATAGCAAAAGAGACACAGATGTATAGAACAGTCTTTTGGACTCTGTGGGAGAGGGAGAGGGTGAATGGCATTGAAACATGTATATCATCATATGTGAAACGAATCGCCAGTCCAGGTTCGGTGCAGGATACTGGATGCTCGGGGCTGGTGCACTGGGACGACCCAGAGGGATGGTATGGGGAGGGAGGGGGGAGGGGGGTTCAGGATGGGGAACAGGTGTGCACCCGTGGCGGATCCATGTGGATGTGTGGCAAAACCAATACAATATTGTAAAGTAATTAGCCTCCAATTAAAATAAATAAATTTATAAAAAAAACAAAAGAGGAGGAGGAGGAAATCAGCTCACTCGGGTCACAGTCTCTGAGGTGCAGGCAGGCACGGTTACAGGGGCGGGGGCTGCAAACAAGGGCTCCCGATGGAGTCACCACAGATAGCCAGGCCAAGACCGAGGACAGTCAACCCAGGCTCTGTCTACAACAAAGGTTTTTCTCACTTTTTGGTCTCAAGAACTCTTCGCATTCTTAAAACATTTATGGAGGACTGCAGAGATCTTTTGTTTATGTGGGTCATAGCTGTCAACAGTAACCTTATTAAAAACTGAAACTGATTTTTTAAAGTATTTTTATTTGTTTAAAATAACAACAAACCCATTACCTGTTTACACAAATAACCCATTTTTTAAATGCAGAAACTATTTCTAAAACAAAATGAAATTCATAACAAGAGTTGCACTGTTTTATACTCCAAGACATCTCTTTCACGTCAAGCTTAATGAAAGAGATATTTCTTGTATCTGCTTCTGCATTCAGTGTGTTTCCACAGGTTGGGTGAAAGATACAAAAATTTCATTTCACACAGATGTGTAGTTGGAAAATGAAGTTTAATAGCCTTTCAAATATTGAGGATTTTCCTTGATACTAGACCAAAACTCCACAAGTGGTTGTTTTAAAAGGCTAGCTGCAATGTGCAACCTGAGATTTTATCAAATGCATCTTTTGTGTACTTTTACATTAAAATCCATTGGTCACCTTGCACTGTGAGTTGCTCTTTTACCTACCGATAACCGATAACCGAGGAACTAACAAGGTGATCCAACCAGTCCATCCTAAAGGAAATCAGTCCTGAATATTCATTGGAAGGACTGGTGTTGAAGCTGAAACTCCAATACTTTGGCCACCTGATTCGAAGAGTTGACTCACTGGAAAAGACCCTGATGCTGGGACAGATTGAAGGTGGGAGGAAAAGGGGACAATAGAGGATGAGGTGGTTGGATGGCATCATCGACTCGATGGACATGGGTTTGAGTAAATTCAGGGAGCTGGTGATGGACAGGGAGGCCTGGTGTGCTGCAGTCCATGGGGTCGCAGAGCTGGACACGACGGAGTGACTGAAGTGAACTGAATCAAGGAAATATTCCTTCACTGACTATGCAGAATTTCCAAATACTGGGATTTCATACAATATCAAAAAATCATACTCCATTAATCTTACCACCAATCTCATCAAAAAAAGTGTGACAAATGCAAGTTTTCCAAAATTCTAATTTTTGCTTGAAAACTTGGATTTTATCACTGGCAATGATGACAGGCTCGCTCTGTTCAATTTCAAGAAGACGTTCACTAAACACTTAAGTATGAATAACTATAGTTTTTCCATCAATTGTTATTTCAAGTAAAAATGATCCATTCAGCTGGGTCGGCTCCAACACACAAGAGCATTTTCCCCAGACAGCTGGACTATGGTTAAGAGCCGCAATGCTCCAAATCCATGGATACTCTAAGTTTCATCACTTGGCATATCAGAGACCTTTACTGGAGGACTGAGATTTAATTAAAAAAAAAAAAAACAACCAAAAACACGAAACACACAATTTTCAGTGCTTCATCCAGGATGTTCTTAAGTGACAATGAGTTGTTTTTTTTTAAACCACAAGTGTGTAGAGGAAAGTCCGTGACTGACCACCAGCAGAGTTTGGTGCCCCTACCCTGATTCATGTTCTGGCGCCAGCAGTTTTCTCTGCTGCTCACTGCTTCAGTACCAACAATGCAACTGGAAACAAAGCTGCTCCAGGAAAAGCCATGAGAGCCAAAAAAGTCAATCAACCCTTTGCATATTTACGACAACTTGTGTTTTGTTGCTGAGCATTCCCATAAGAAAAAATACTTTTTGAAGTGTAGGTGCTGGTGATACAAGTTGAGCCATGCCTATATATCTGCTCATTTCTAAGGTTAAAGTAAACTTCTATAAACAAGATATTAACTCAGTCTTCATGTTTGCAGCTCAATCTTTAATTCAACAACACAGTAACATGAAGTGGCACTGCCCCGAACTTTACTGACTTTTTATCCAGTGTGCATTCAGGAATGCCAGCTGTTCAAAACTTTTTATCAGTCTCTCAGCTACTGGGTGGGCTTCTCTGGACAAAGCAATAACTCATCCTGTAAGAGGCTTCAGTGACTTTGGCATTTCTAGCTGGAAATGCTGGAACAAGTTTTGGATTTTAAAGAGACTGTGGTATGTACGCTTAAAACACGTAGTCCCTTTGTCTTTCATCTCTGACGACTGCTCTTGAGCGATGCTGCAACTTAACTGGCACCTCGAAGTAGCAGTTGTAGTGTTAAGTCGCTCAGTCGTGTCTGACTCTTTGCAACCTCATGGACTGCAGCCTGCCAGGTTTCCCTGTCCATGGAATCCTCCAGGCAAGAATACTGGAGTGGGTTGCCATTTCCTTCTCCAAGGGATGTTCCTAACCCAGGGATCAAACCCTGGTCTCCTGCATTGCAGGCAGATTCTGTACTGTCTGAGCCACCAGGGAAGACCAACCAGCACTCTAATACTACGTGAAAACACTAAAAATAAAGTGCACACAATAAGCTACATTATTAGCATCTATAAAGATGAGAAGACACTTTTTATTATGATTTCTTTTCTTTAAAATTTTTTTCATCTCTTGTTTACAGTTTTGCCAAGTTTCTTCAGAGTGAGCCCTCCCTTTCACTTGTTGATACGTTTCTAACTGCAGTAAACAGAGCTAGCAGCTGTGTTTGAGAAAGCAAAACTTCCAACCTTCCTTTTTTAAGCCAACAATTCATCCTTAAATATAAGAAAAACACTATGAATTTTCCTCTATTTTAGAATACAACAGAATTAAGGCTAAAGTAAGTTATAAATATAATTTTAAGAATTATTAGTTTCCCCCAAAGTTTTTACAAGTAAGTGCTGGAAGTTGTACTTACTTCTCATGTTTCTTCAAAGGTGCCAGGAAAATGCTGGGATTTTAAAATAACTATTTATTGGTCAATAATGAGGTTTATAGAAATTACAACAGGTGTACTGAAGAAAGCTAGTAACAGCACAGTAGAAGTGATAAGAACAAATCAAGTTCATCACCAAAAACTTTCATATTTACACCTTAAAGTACTACCTTAAAAATTCCAGGAAAAACAAAAATAAAGAAGCACACACTGAAAAAAAAAAAAGCAGCACATACTCTATTAGCCAAGAGTGATAACGTCCATACACATCCCTCAGCCTCTGGAAAACACTGACTACTGGTGAGAGAATGAGAGCGAAACAAGCAAATACAGCAATAATGTTACAAGGAAAACTCTCTGGATTTTGTATAGCACCAAACAGGTCTTAGGGACCCCAAGGGCCCCCAGACTACACTTTGAGAACCAACACAGTGTTACCAAAAGTATTAAGTGCCTCCTCAGATCTCTCCCAAGACATGGTCTAGAGTTTTGGCATTCCTGATTGCCCAGAACTAGCTTAGACCCTGTCACCAGGAAAACTGGGATGCCAAATCAGGCTTCACTGAGGAAAGTGGCTCCAGAGACAAAAAAAAGGAAAATGTTTTCCAAAGCAGGGAGCTCTTAACTTTACACAAATCAGAGGAATAGGAGAAAGAAAGGACTGGGTGGTTCTGGGATTCTATACATGAAGGAGATCTCAGACTATCAAAATTCCCCTTCTGAGCCAGGCCGCAAAAGAGGCATACAAACAGGTAAGGCAGTGGGACATGGAGATGAAAACCCAAGAAGGACAGTGACAAGGAAGGAACAGGGTTCAAAGAAACCATACAGAAAAAAAAGGAAGTGAGACAAGCCAGCAGAGAGTCAAAAGGAAGAGGAAAATGCAGTGAAAGAAATATTCTGAGATGAGCCCTGCAGCAGCGACACTTGCCTTTTTTCCCTGCCACAGTGGCAACGCGAAAAAACTGAGCAACTTGCTGCTCTGATAAGGCATTTAGGCTCTAGAAGCACAAGCAAGGAACATCAACAGGAGCCAACTGAGACCAAAACCTCGGCTCAAGATTCAAAGTCCACAAATCCACAGGAACGGCTGAGAAATGGCTGTCACCCTCCCAGGTTCCCAAAGGGGAGGCTTTCTTCTCACTTCAGAAAAGCCAACAAAGGTAACCAGAACCTGGCCCTTGCAGCCCCTCGGCGAGTGGAAAAGGAACCTGAAATCACCAGCTGCTAGGTTCCCATGTGCTCTTTAAGAGAAACAGGGAGCTGTCTCCCGCTGCCAAAGGGTAGACACGGCTCGTGAAGAAAGGAACGTGAACAAAGAAATCCAATCCTGGCGCCAGGTGGGGCCTCTTTTAACACCCAGATCCCGGCAACGCAGAAAAGCCGGGGTTCCGGGGGCTAGATCTGGCCTTCCAGCCAGTGAAGAGACTGCACACCCACCACCACCACCACAACTCACAGCACAGAAGTACGGGCCGGCGGAGGGCGTGTGTTTCTTTTTCCTTTAATCAATAAAGCTGCCTAATATTGGTATCTTGTCAATACATGCACTTTAAAAAAAAGTGCTTTCGAAAGTATATAAACCTCTCCGGTCAGTCAGTTCGATCGCTCCAACTCCTTGTGACCCCATGGACTGTAGCACGTCAGGCTTCCTTGCCCATCACCAACTCCCTGAGCTTGCACAAACTCAGGTCCATCGAGTCGGTGGTGCCAGCCAACCATCTCAACCTCTGTTGTCCCCTTCTCCTCCTAAATCTCTCCAGATCAGATCAGATCAGATCAGTCGCTCAGTCGTGTCCGACTCTTTGCGACCCCATGAATTGCAGCACACCAGGCCTCCCTGTCCGACACCATTTCTTTCAGATAGCTGACTGGTAAAATTAAAAAAAAAATTTTTTTTTAAACTTAGAAATCCTAGGAAAAGCACCTATGGAACCCCAGTCAACACAGAAATAATCCAAAGTATTTCCCTTCTAGCGACCTAGAGTTGCATGGCGGTCAGACCAAGCTTCCGTAGTGGCTCAGAGGATAAAGCCTCTGCCTGCAATGCAGGAGACCTGGGTTCGATCCCTGGGTCGGGAAGATCCCCTGGAGAAGGAAATGGCAACCCACTCCAGTATTCTTGCCTGGAGAATCCCATGGACAGAGGAGCCTGGTGGGCTACAGCCCACGGGGTCGCAAAGAGTCGGACACGACTGAGTGACTTCACACACACAGACACACAAACACACACAGACAAAATTCATTAAGTTGGTCAACTGAAACAATGATGACAATAATTATTATATCCTGTCAGGTCCTATTCTAAGTGCTTTATATTCATTAATTCTTTTAATGCTCCCAATAGCTATACCTCTAAGACAGTACTATTATAACTCCTTTTTCTTTACAGAAAAACAAACAGCCCCATAGGGACAGAGTAAGCCCAAGGTCACAGTGGGGCCTATCCCAAGATTCCAGCTCAGCAACTCTAGCGGTACTGCCCAATCTGACCACAGCGACACCATTTATTGGAAATTCAAAGGCGCTGGGATCCCCTTTCAACTCTGCCATAAAGTCAACTCAATCAGAGTGCTACGCCAGACCAAACGGGCCCGAGAGGCCCCGCTTCCTGTGACTGGAGAACCAGTACCTCAAACTTTTGTGGGCAAAGCAAAGCAGCAAGCCACAGACACTGCCAAATGCTACGTGCAGAGACAACCAAAACATGGCCATCTGTGGAGAGGAGGGGGGACGTGAGGGGGTAAGGGACAGCCAGCAGACCCTCAGGTCTAAAGGTGAGGAAAAAAGGGGGTGCCCTGCATACTGGATCATCAGCCCACAACGAAACCCTTCAGTCCTATGGTGCTCAGGAGAGACAGGACCACCACAGCAGCAGCAAGGACAGCAGCTAGAGCGCTGCTCGCAGGCGGCTCCACTTATTAACCACCAGGCCGTGGACCTGGGAGCTCTCTTAGTGGGAGACTGAGGAAACAATCCTGCTATGTCAGCGGCACTGGCAGTCCGGGAGCAGGGGCCTCAGAATCCTGCAGTGTCTCCTCCCTGAGACGGATTCCCTTCTGTGTTCGGGAAATGCCAGCACGCGGTGACTGAAGTCTCCCACGCTTCCTACAGGTACCTCCACCAAGGACAACCAAACTGTTCCCCGTAGCTGAAGTACCTGTTGAACTGCCAAAGACCAAAACCTATTCTCTCTCCTTTCTTCTTCTCCAGTGGGCTTGGACAGACAGTTCCTATGCACCAATCCAAAAGGTCTGGGGTCTGGTTGGATTTAGCAGCCAGGTCACAACAGCCAGGAGGCAGGAGTCCAGATTCCCTTCCAGATCCACAGACCGGGAGCCAAGCACAGACCTCCTGGCCAGGTGGAGGGCCTTCTGCCAAGCTGTGAACTGCAAAGAAAAGAAGCTGTACCTTTGAGATGCTGGTGAAAGGTGCGTAAGACAAAACAGCATGAGGTGTGGAGAAAGCCCACTCACTGGAGAGGCCCAGCTCAAAGGCCAGGGGAGGAAAGGGGGTGTTTACAGACATCATCCAAACTCTTGCCTCAATAAGCAGAGCCCAGAGGAGGCAGATCTTTGAATCGCCAACTTCCCAAACAGCACAGAGGAAAATAGGCCGAGGTGGTTCAAAACCAGCTTGACTGGTTCTACAGAGAAGTCGCTGGTCTGCTCCGCCTTCCGTATGTTAAAAAGATAAACGTGGCTTGCAGCCAGTCGTTGAACCCACCCTCCCTTCCCCCACCCCACACTGTCCCCAGGATCCACGGAGCCAAGGGTCCACCTCACCCTCCCTCCTACCTACTTGTGACTCTTAGGACTCTGTAAGCCTCAAGTCAGTAGTTTGCTGCACAAGATGAAATATACTGATACATGTTTTTGCCCTTTTCTGGGCTTCCAAGGTTGCACTAGAGGTAAAGAACTCGCCTGCCAATGCAGGAGATTCAGGTTCAATCCCTGGATTGGGAAGATCCCCTAGAGGGCATGACAATCCACTCCAGTATTCTTAACTGGGAAGTCCCATGGACAGAGGCGCCCAGCAGGCTACAGTCCACAGGGTCGCAAAGAGTAGGACATGACTAAAGCAACTTAGGGAGCACTCACCCTTTTCTAATGAGAAACAATCAATGGAAGTAAGGGGGAATGAGTGAAGCACTCCCCACAGGGACCAAGGAAGCTTCAAACCCTCTAGACGTTCAGATGAAGGGATCTAGCCTATTTACATGGCCCAACGCGGAGGCAGGTCTAGTGAAGAGGAGGACCTGGGATTCCTCCTCCTCCAACTGATAACTGGAAATCGAGGGGCCAGATTTTCTCCTGGTGTTTTTTTTCAGAACCAGAGGTACCATCTTAAAGTCTAAAAAAAAAGCAAGGAAATTCCATAGCCCACACTGAGAGGGCTGTGGTGGGGGAGTGACGAGAACTTTCAGAGTTAACATGGGGACAGACGGCCTCCTCCCAGGCCACAAGTGGGAAATGGGTGGCTTCCTCCCCCACGGGGTTTGTAAAGGCTTACTCTTCCCATTGCTGAGACTGAAGGGGAACCTGCATAGATAACGCTTCAGTGACTCATGCCTGTTTGATGAAGGCTGGGAGAAAGCCCGGAGAATCCAAGCTTCAAGTGCAAAATGTACAAATGCTGGAATCTACCATGGAGAAAAGGAAACCCAGCCACCTATCTGGTTTGTCATTTTGCTGAACTTCCGCTGAAGGAGGAAGGGCCAGGTTTAAACTCCACCCACCCTTTCCACATCCCTCTCAATTTTGGCTTTGACAGGAAAGTGGCAAATAACGGCAGCATCACCATGACCAAGAGAGAACCAAAGGCTTTCCATAACTCCTCTCAAAGAAGAGGCCTAGTGGTCAGTCTACAGCTTAACCAAGCCGAGGGAGCTGGGGCTGGACCTGGTTGGCTGCAGGAGAGCCTCATCAGGCAGCCTCAGAGGATGAAGGATGACCGCCCTCCTCGCCCTCTCCATCTGCTGAGGTTGCCTCATCCCAATCCATTAACGGGCTTCAAAGTGCTGCTGGGGGGAGCCCACTTAGCAGAGACACTATCACGGGGCCAAGGGTGGCGCCCAGCCCCCACCTCGCTTGTCGATAATGGGCCACAAAGTCTGGGGCTTAGCTGCACTTTAGGCATAAAATATTCATTCAAGTCGACATAATACATATGTAGGAAAGTCATGGAAGCTCCTGGGAGAAGAGAAATGCCGCCAGGTGGCTAAGTGCTCAGTGGGAAAGAGTTCATGAAGGCATGGCTTAGTCCTGGTCAAGTGCCCACTGAGAATGAGGTTGTTCTGTCCAAAGGGGAAGCAGTATAGTCCGAAAGTTTTTGACTCCCAAGACCTCTAACCATGCAAACCTCTCAGAAAACAAATTCTCAGTCTCTCCCTACCTTACAGGCACCAACTCTATTTAAGACATTTATGCTGGGGTGGGGTGGGGGGGAAATCAGGCCCAATCTTTGGTCACCATGTAATCTGAAGCAGGCCAAATCTCAATGACTGCCTTGTATCCATCTTCTTAGCTGTTTCCCAAAGTCCACAGACTAGAGAGAAATTATTACAATTTATTAGGGAGTAAATTTTTGACCAGGTTCAAAGGCTGTAGTATGGCAGCTCTACGAACTCCAGGGTCTACTGGTGTCCTTGCTCTAACCATGCCTCTTTCTCCATTTCAGGGGTAAAGCAGAGAGTAAAGACTATACGGTCTGAAATTCACCCACACCTCTAGCCAGAAGGCCGCACCACCAAGGGCCCCTGCCAGAGTCAAAGGGCAGAGGTGAGAGCCAGCACCCAGAGCACGAGTCTTGCCTCACAGCTTGCAGGACAGGGAGTTAAACAAGAGGGGACCGAGCTCTCGCCGAGACGACACTAAAACCGGATTATTCAGTGAGACATTCAGCCAGAATCAACCCTGGGAGCCATGAGCTAGCTACATGTGTTTGGAGTGGCTCAGTGGTTCTTTACAGGATCCTGAAAGTTAGATTTGCTCTCTCACCCAGACTTCCAAACTCCTCTTCCCAGAATCATCTGAGAGAATAAACAATGCCACTTACTCCCTGGAAGGACGACAGAAGCCCCTACCGCAGAGGGGCAGGCGCAGAGGCAGGGCTGGCAGTGAAAGCCTCCTTCTTTCTCGCAGGAGCTCTCCCTTGTGGTTCCCGAGGCCCAGAGGTGGGGGAGGCCTGGGGCCACGCAGGCCTCCACCAGGCATTACAGAAAGCTCTCGCCAGCGGCAGGTGGACACTGCACGCTGGACCCCTCTGCACTTGCCTGTTTCTGCTGCTGTTGGCTGGAAGACAAACATCATCCTGCTGATTGCTTCCACCGCTGCCAAGCCTCCAGGCCAACAGAGCCATTTGGAAAAGTGAACAGAAAGCTCAGCTCACAGATTAAGGATGCCCCCAACTACCAGTCCCAGGTTACAACCCTCTTTCTGCAAACAGAAGAGTCTATGACTGTGAAAAAGCATATCTGCAATCAGGTGCCACAAAAATCACAATAACGGCAGGGCTTCACTTTCTTTTATCTCCTCCTTTCTCTGTTAGAAGCAGAGTCGACAGCAAACAGGCAATGTCTCTGCAACACCAGGTTTATTTTTATGCTCCAACATTTTCTCTCTCTGGGTCTACGTGGATTTAATTCAGATGTGATCAAAGAGCTCCTAGAAACAGGTTCTCATCAGCCACATGTTTTAAAGAAAGGGGGAGAGAAAGAGCGAGAAGAGACTGGAGTTTGAAGACAACCAGTTAGAGTCTGTTTACCTGTTTTTCAGTGAAACCAATTTAAATAATTTAAATCTAAGTAAGGTAACAGAGGACCTTTAGGGGAAAGAAACCAACCCAACCACATCCCTTGCTTTTTATCTCGCAACATTAAGGCTTCCACCACAACCACTTTAGTTAAACTCACAACACGACCAAGAAGAGCTTTCTGGTCTCACCTGGTAGCATGATCTAGTCCGAAAGAGGCCAGTGCTTCAAGCCTCTCTGGCCTTATGACCCCAAGAGCTGTTACATATTTTTTTCTTGTTTTAAAAAATACCACATCTGCTTGTAAGGTTTTTCAAAATCTATGCTTTTTCTAGGATAAGACTTAATATCAAGTCCGTAGTGGGACTACCCTGAGAATAACAGCAGAAGTGATGAAGTGGCTCAGGGGAACCTAAATCCACAGAGTGGAAACAGGATGAGTAATTCACAATTTGGAACAAGATGACAACGTATGCAGCCAGTTCTCTGGACAAAGTTATCAAGCAGCAGCTTACATTCCCAAATGGTTCACAGAGTTCGGCTATCATAAAATCGGTGGGAGGCGAGCAGCAGGTTCCTACAACATGCTCAGGTGACTGTGAGGCTTGAAGGGAAGAGAGGAAATCAATGCACACATCACAGGAAAAAGACCGTGGCAAGCATACATATACACTGAGTAAACAACACACAGAAAGCACACTGAGGCACTCAGTTACTCTGCTCTGCTGAACACAATGCCCCCCACAGCCTTGCTGAGAGAGTAGGCACTCCACCGCCACGCCCCAGATGCCTGCGGGTGCCAGTCAGTCACTTGGCTTCCTCCTACCAGCTCAGAATCAACAGTCTGGGAAAGTCCTCTGGTTAAGCAGGGTTTACCTGCTAAATAAAGGTTGTGCGAGGCAAAGGAATGGAACAGGTAACCTCGAGAGGGCCTTGAGAAAGTGGTTCCCAGGAAGGAGAGAAACAGCTGGCATTTGAGGGCAAGACAGAGATGGAGACCATGCTCCTGTTTCTAAAGACCTCAGTCCCATGCCAAACCCAGTGATACAGTGGAACTCAACCATCTCTCCCTCTCAACCTGTTTCACCCCTAGAAGCAGTCAGTCAGTCCACAGGTTATGAAAGGGTCAACCATTGCAGAAAAAACTTATCCAGAACTCCTAAGGTCCTGACTGTCCAGATGACAGAGACTGAGGGGCTAACAAAAGAGAAAAACATTGGAGAAATGAAAAGAGGGAAGATTTCTTTTAAGATGTTAATGTTAATATGCAAGAGGCATTAATATGCAAGAGAATGTAACAATGGTTCTATTGCGCTAGCCAGAAAGAAAGGAACAAGAGGAAAACATAATGAATGCAACAAGAGGAAAGGATGCAAAAAAGCACCGCAAGCCCCAAGGGTGAAGAGCTCTTTTTTCAAGTTAATTTTTTTTTTTTTTGTCTAGTAAAGTTCTCCACCAGGAAAGGTGTGACAGGCAGAGGACTCTCCAGAGCAGGCAGCAAGGGACACCAGAGATGGTGAAAGAAAGGGGAGGGGTGGAAAGTGGACGCCTCTCGGCTGGGAGGTGAGATGACACAGAAAAGGCTAAGGCTTGGGTGACAAATGATAGCAGTGATTGCCAGGATGAGGGGAGAGGGAGCAGCTCAAGAAACTAGCATGCAAAATTCCTGGCCCCAGGAGTCACAAAGGCTAGCCAATCACAAGCGGATGGACAGGGGCATACGTGGGGGAAATAAATATGATGTGAAGAAGGCTGGAGAAGAATATGGAGATGAAAGGCAATCCTGATTAAGAGGAATGGTACTAAGTAAGATGGGGTGAGGGCAGAGAAACGGGAAGGCAACAAGCAAAGGGGAAGATACTAAGTGACAGATTCCTAAGTGAAGAAACAGGAAAGCATCACGGCCTGGCTTGTGTTGTGGTTTAAGAAGACAGAAAGGGAAGGACCAGGATGAAGCGAGGCCTGGGAAAGGACCGCGCAACAGGTGGTGTCAATGGAGTAGGGCTGAAAGAGACAGTCTTTCCCTCCGCAGGAAGAGCCCAGGGAGAAGGCTTGTACAGCACTCGCAGTGAGAAACAAGAGGGCAAACCAAAACTTAAAAACACAAGCCCCAAGGGAAGAGAACGTGAGGGATCTCAGGACTCTGAAGGGAGTGAAGACTGGAACCCCAAAGACAACCTGTGGGAAAACTATGCGCATGACAGCTGTACGGGGAAACACGGAAGCGACAAATGCCAGCGCGAGGCACCAGGGAGCTCCTGGAGAAGAGAAGGGAAAGTGATGAGCAAAGAGTAGGCGAGCGATCTGGAAAGGTGATGAGGGTGGAGCTGGTGGGTTGCAAGCAAGAGGGCGAGCACAATGTGGAGCAGGGGGAGGCAGGGTAAAAAGCCGGGGAACTGACAGGGGACAGGGATCGAGGTCACAGTCCGGGGCAAGGACCCTGAGGGTGATAACTGGGACCGGGAGAACCGGTGCGGGCGGAGGGGAAGCGAGGCTGGAGGGATGGAGGAAGGGGTGGACAACGATCTGGGGCGAATCGCAGGGTGCTGGTCGAGGAGCAGGAAGGTGGCTGCTTTCAGCGTGGGTGGAGGAAGACCAAAAAGGCCCCTGAGAGAAAAAGGGAAGAGAAGAGGAAGCTGGGGAGGTAACACGGAAGAGCGCAGGAGGGCGGTGAAGGGAGAAGGGCCGGAGGGAGGGGGGTGGTCGGCAGAAAGACAAGTGTGCAGCTTGGAGTCCGGACGAGGTGGGTCCCCGGACAGGACGCGGAAGGGAGGTGTACGGGGCCAGGAGCCAGATGACAGGGCAGCCGAGGCTTACGGGGTGGCAGCCGGGGCACGAGGACAGCTGAGGAGGGAGGAGGCTCTGCAAGGTGCAGGGGCCCAGCCAAAGAATGTGGGGAGCCCTCAGGGCTCCTTACCTGCTCGGTGTCCCTCTCGTTCAGCGTGGGTAGGGGGGTCCGAGCGCTGGACATGGCGCCGGTATCTCAAGGGAGGGAAACCGAGAAGCTTGGAGGAAGGGAGGGAAGGGAAGGCGCAGAGCCCGGCCGGGCGGGGCTTCTCACAGCAGGAGCACCCGCCGCATGGGCCCCGGCCGGGGGTGCGGGGAGGCCGGGCTGCCGTTCACGCCAGCCCGGGGATGCGCCGCTCGGGCTAGGCCGCGCCGGCTCCGAGCAGCTCCGGACCGCACCCCCCCGACCCCCGGCTGGGCCGGGCCGCCTTTCGGCCGGGCCGCGCCGCTCCGCCTACTCTGTGCCGCTGCAGCCGGCCGCCTGCCTCGCTCCTCCCCTGCCCTCAGCGGCACTGCTCCGCGCCCGGCACACAGGCAGCCGCCGCCGGACCTGCTGCTCCCAACATGGCCGCCACCACCGCCGGTCCTCGGCTCTTTCCGCCGGCAGCAGCCGGAAACATCCGAAGCGGCTAGAAACGGGAGGGAGGCGCGCCTTCTCCTCCCAGCCACCGACTACTGGTGAATTCCGGAAACACCCGAAGAAGGTAATCCTGGGGACGCGCGCGGCTCCGCGATTCCGAAGACCAAGCTTCGGCTCTGTTTACGGAAATCTACGAAGAGACTCCGGGTACTCCAGCCACGCCTACAGGCCTTTCCCCGCCCACTTCAAGCTGGTTTTCGGCAGTTTCCGGAAACACCCGAAGCCTCTCCGCGCGCTGGGAGCGGGCCACGCCCCCATCCCGCCCCGCCGCGGACCGCGGTCGTCGGCCATTTCCGGCAACACCCGAGATCGGGCGAACCTCGGGTCATTCCCTCGGATGGTACCCAAAGTCTGACTCTTCGTTTCTTTCCGTCAGTTTTCGGGTATTTGCAAATCTTGAACAGGGAGCGTAGATCACGTGTGCGTGTTACTATTTGACTAAGTAGAAAATAAAACTGTTAAGCCCTGCTTTGACATCCTTTGGTTCTAAAGCAACTTCTTATCTATGTTCCGTTCCTCTGTTAGTCAGCTCATTAAATACATCTCGTTTATCATCCGGCCTATCTATCAACATGTGAGTCACCTGTCAGATGCAGCGTTAGTCTATTACCTGTCTACCTACCGTTCATCACCTGTTGTCGTCCATCTTGGCTTCTATTTGTCTATCCGTGTACCCCACATCTAATCCACAGGGCTCCTCAAGATTCCTGGCAAACACCAGGAAAACGTTATTGGCTCCCAGCTGCCAAAGGCTTCGGCGATTCCCTCAACCCTGCATTCTACCTTTAGCTCTTTGCAGTGAAAATGCAATGGGATCTTGGGGGAAAATCACATATCTCTGTTTAGCTCCTCAACGTCCCTATCTTGAAAGAATCCATGCCTTTGTTCTAGTGATGACATTCTAAATAATATCTTTGGATTTGTTACCTTTTTTATTTTTTGCTTTCAAAAAAAGTCTTCTAATTGTTCAAAATAGCACGAAACGGCATTGCACTATGGCAATATTGAGTCATGCCAGTTCCCTTTTTAAATATCCCTCTGAGGTTGGGCAGGAGAGACATTCTCATCTTTAATCACATTTCACTTATCCCTTCTAAATCAAGGAGACTCATGGGGAAAATAAAAGAGAGAAACTGGTTGAAAATGAGGATTCTTCAGGATGGCACAAAGAATGAACAACTGGAGACGTTCCTTTCCTTTCTGGGCCTCTTTTCCTATTAATGAATAGAGGTCACTATTCATAAGCTTGAGGTCCCTCTCATCTCTGGAGAGCCCCTTACTTTAACAGGAAGTCCATGTGGCAACATAAGTTCACTCTTCACTTCCCCCTAGGCTACCTCACCAAGGACAGTGAGTAGACTGGCAGGTGTGACTCTTCTGGCTGCCCCCACCCACTGTACCCCAGACATGTTGGAAAACCATCCCCTCAAACCTACCCCAGGTTCAACAGCAGTTTAAGGTAGACAGAAGCCAGAATCCCCACAAGAGCCAAAGACCAAGCTCAAGCAGCGAGTCCGCAGAAGGTACAGGAAAAGAGAGGCCCAAGAGCTTGCTGGGAAAGAGTGCAGATTGGACCTCTGACACTTGACTTCCAACTCCAGCTCCAACATTTTGAGCAGAACCCTTGGCTAAGTCAACCAGAGAAATAGGCAGCCAGACAGAGCAATGAGAGGGTGGTATGAACGCACTTCCTAAGGCAACAAGTATGACTTACAGTCCTAATAAATGCATGGGACTACAGGACACCGCTCCATGTTCCACCTTGGCTCCATTCAGGCACCCAGCCCTTGAGGAAGAAGCTGATGAAGAAACAGAAAGAGGTGAGAGGGAAAAAGAGGAAGAGGTGAAGCGGGAGGACACACCCCCACCCCAAATTCATCCGGAAAATCCATGAGAATGGTCTGCCCTCTGGTGGCCAAAGGGAGAGTCACCGCTGAATCCTGTGCTGGAGATAGCCTCAAAGGCTGGGGTCCCTGCAGTAAGGAAAAAGGGGAAAGGGTTGGAGAAGCAAATGGAGCTGCACTCAGCGGGCTTCCCTGGCCTCTGTCCGAGGAGACTTGACTAAGCTCGCTCTGCCTCTTGCATGCTTCCGTTCCCCTCGAGTTCTCATCCCTGTATTCTGCCCCTTGGCCCCTGCCCCCATCCTACATTCATTCCTCTTCCTCACAAGGCTGCCTAACCGGTCTCCCTGCCTAGACTCCCTCCAACCTGCCCCGCCAGACAAGCCAGAATAATCTTCCTGAAGTCCAGCTCCAATTACATCTCTACTGCTAGAAGGCTCTAACCAGCTCCCTTGTGGACTAGGCAGGCTGACTTTGTGGGCCTATGACCAGTGCAGTCTCACAAAGTCACTCTTAGAAGGGCCTTAAGCTTGAAGCTTGATATATAGTGCTCTACTGTTACCCCTCTTGAAATTTTTACCAAGGGGCCCCTGCATGTTCAAATTGCCCTGGGCCCCACAGATTTTGTGGCTGGTCCTGGCAGTAGGAAAAGACTTTAGCCTGCATTGAAAACTTTGCCCAAGACTTCCCTGGTGGTCCAGTGGTTAAGACTGTGCTTCCACTGCAGTGGATGTGGGTTTGATCCCTGGGTGGGGAACTAAGTTTCCACATGCCAGGTGGCACAACCAAAAAAAAAGAAAGTAAAAGAAAACTTTATACAATCTGACCTCAACCTTGTGAATATCCTAATTACATATCAGTGGTTGACACCTCCCTGTAATTCGTGCCCTGCCACCGAGCTTTCTCACCTTCATTCTGATCAGTTGCCAGTCAGTTCAGGCTGATCAATTGCCCATCACCTATATCATCTGGAATTCGGGAGGTATTGATACTTCAAGATCCAGTTCAAATATCATCTTCTCATATCCCTGAACCCACCTAACCTCCTCAAAGATTAATTATTGCCACACACTTACCTCTCTAATCTGCAAATTCACTCATTCACAAATCTCTACTGAGCACCTAATACGTGCAAGGCACAGTTCTAAGCTCTTCAGGTGTATCAGTGAACAAAGTAGTCGAAGATATACACCTTTGGGGAACTTACATCTCAACTGGGGAAAGACAAACAACAAACATAATAGTTAATATTAAGTGCCCCCCCGAAAAAAAGGAACTAGAGTCAGCTAAGGGGGATCAATGAAAAGCAAGTTGCAGTATTAGGTGCTCGGTGCAGGCTTCACTTGGAGAAGGCAATGGCACCCCACTCCAGTACTCTTGCCTGGAAAATCCCATGGACGAAGGAGCCTGGTGGGCTGCAGTCCATGGAGTCACTAAGAGTCGGGCACGACTGAGCAACTTCACTTTCACTTTTCATCTTCATGCATTGGAGAAGGAAATGGCAACCCACTCCAGTGTTCTTGCCTGGAGAATCCCGGGGACGGGGGAGCCTGGTGGGCTGCCGTCTATGGGGTTGCACAGAGTCAGACACGACTGAAGCGACTTAGTAGCAGCAGCAGCAGCAGGCTTCACTGAGAAGGTGACATTTGAGCTGACTTGGAGGAGGGGAGGAAGGGAGTTCTGCAGCTATCTGGGGGAAGAGCATTCTGAGCAGACGGTGCAAAGGCCCTGAGGCAGGAGCAGGGCTGGCTGTTTGAGGAACAAGGAGGCCAGTGAGACTGATGCAGAGTGAGCATGAAGGTGAGTAGGAGGTTGTTATCCAGTTGCTAAGTCATGTCTGAGTCTTTGTGATCCCATGGACTGCAACACGACAGGCTCCTCTGTCCTCCACTATCTCCCAGAGTTTGCTCAAGTTCATGTCCATTGAATCGGTGATTCTGTCTAAACATCTCATCCTATGCAGCCACCTTTTCCTTTTGCCTTCAGTCTTTCCCAGCAGGAGAATCTTTTTCCAATGAGTTGGCTCTTCACATCAGGTGGCCAAAGTATTGGAGCTTCAACTTCAGCATCAGTCCTTCCAATGAATATTCAGGATTGATTTCCTTCAGGATTGACTGCTTGATCTTGCTGTCCAAAGGACTCTCAAGAGTCTTCTCCAACACCACAGTTCAAAAGCGTCAATTCTTCAGTGATCAGCCTTCTTTGTGGTCCAATTCTCACATCCATACATGACTACTGGAAAAACCATAGCTTTGACTAGATGGACCTTTGTCAACCGAGTGATGTCTCTGCTCTTTAATACAATGTCTAGGTTTGTGGAGCCAGACCTGGTGGGCCGTTGCTTTGACTTTTCCTTGGAGCGAGGTGGGGAGCCATTGTAGTGATTGTATCTGACTGGTTGCCAGATTGCTGGTAGAGTGAGGGGGACTTCCCTGGGTGTCCAGTGGCTGAGACTCCGAGCTCCCAATGCAGGGGACCGGGCTTTGATCCCTGGTCGGGGAACTAGATCCCACACGCCATAACTAAGAGCTCAATTCCTGCAACTAAAGATCTTAAGAGCAGCAACTAAGACCCGGCACAGCCAAATAAATCAATACAGGGATTATTTTTTAATTAGTAAAAAAAAAATGAGTAGAGGGGCAAAGCAGGAGTAGAAATCTGGAAACCCTGAAGGAGGCTTTTAGGATAATTCAAGTGAGGAATGACCATGGCTCAGAGCAAGGCAGCAGCAGTGAAGTAGTGGTTTATTAATAAGATTGATAGAGCTGACAGGATTTCTTTCTTTTTAAAT
This sequence comes from Bubalus kerabau, assembly GCF_029407905.1. Taxonomy (NCBI): domain Eukaryota; kingdom Metazoa; phylum Chordata; class Mammalia; order Artiodactyla; family Bovidae; genus Bubalus; species Bubalus kerabau. The sequence goes on from NC_073628.1 coordinate 8,891,121, forward strand.
TAAAAAAAAAAATCTTATTTATTTATTTAAGGCCTTCAATTCTGTTGCGGCAGGCATGTGGGATCTTTAGTTGCAACATGTGTGGTCTAGTTCCCTGACCAGGGATTGAACCCAGGCCCCCTGTATTGGGAGCTGGGGCCATAATCACTGGACCATCAGGGAAGTCCCCAAAAGGATTTTTTGATGGATTGGTTTAGGAGATATGTGAGAGAGAAGAGTTAAGGATAATTCCAGACTTTCCAACCTGAACAAGTGAAAACGAATGCAAGAATAAGGGCATCTCTCACAGGCCCCAGACCAGGTAGAGGTCAGCCAATAGGAGCAGTGCTCCAGGGCAGCTGTGATGCCCACTGGAGAAGGCGAGGATTACAGATTCCCGGCTGCAGAGTCCAGGGGCTTAGACTAGCAATTCCTCCCACGGCCAGGAGAGGAAAAGCCAAGGGGAGCCCGAAGTGCTGGATGGAGACACTTTCATTCTCACCTCTGTGAACCATTGCAACTGTTCTCCATCTTCTCTTCCCAATCAGGGGAGCCAGAGAACTTGTTCATTCCAGGCAGGCCACCTTGTGGGTGAGGCGAGCCTTCTGGTCAAGAGTCAGATGACAGGGTGTGGCAAGACTCATGCATGTCCTCTGACTCACTGGAGACCCTCCTATCTCACTGAGCTTTACTCTCGATTTCTCTAAACTTTCATCATGCACTTTATCATCATTGAAAGTGAAATGAAAGTTGCTCAGTCGTGTTCAACTCTGCGACACCATGGAGTGTAGCCCGCCAAGCTCCTCTGTCCATGGAATTCTCCAGGCCAGAATACTGGAGTGGGTAGCCGTTCCCTTCTCCAGGGGATCTTCCCAACCCAGGAATCGAACCCAGGTCTCCTGCATTCCAGGCGGATTCTTTACCAGCTGAGCTACCAGGGAAGCACTATTACCATACACCATATTGAATTTGGGGCTTCCCTGGTGGCTCAGCTGGTAAGGAATCTGCCTGCAATGCGGGAGACCTGGGTTTGATCCCTGGGTTGGAAGGTCCCCTGGAGAAGGGAACGGTTACCCACACCAGTATTCTTGCCTGGAGAATTCCATGCACAGAGGAGCCTGGTGGGCTACAGTCTATGGGGTCAAAAAGAGTTGGCCACGACTGAGTGACTTTCACTTTTCTTATTGAATTTAAGACATTTCAGAGATTAGAGTATGGGAAAATGTGCATCTTAGAATTGATGGAATAGAATATATTTATTATTCCACCAGGATGTGAGCTACACAAGGACAGGAACTCCCAGGCGCCCTCCCTTTTCTCAGGGCTAACCCACACTGGCTCCTATATGGATTTAATCACATTTACAAGCGAGAGGCACTATTATTTCCTCAGGTTTACTCAGAAGGAAATCGAAGCCTAGAGAAGCTTGGTCCCTTGCCAGTGGGAGTAGGAACACGGGAATGGACTTCAGGCTTCTGAGCCCGCGAGAGGCAGGTTGTGTGGGGGTCGTGAGCAAAAACACATAGCCCTTGCTGCCAGGCTGCTCTTTATTGGCTGTGTAATCTTAGGTAAGCCTCTTAAGCTTGCTCTGCCTTAATTTTCCCATCTGTTAAATGGGGATAATAAAAGTACCTACCTCACAGGGTTGATTTGTGAGGCAATGATGAGATAATACATGAAACACGCCGGGACAGAGCCGGGTGGGCAGCCATTGCGCTGTGTGGGCTGCTGTCATTACTATGCAGAATCTAGCTAGCCTCCCGACTCTTCTATTAAATCTCTCTACTGCATTCTCCCCACCTCCCAGGACACCAACCCTGAATCAGATGTGAGAGAGCCCATCCTGGCCCCAGTTCTCTCACTAATGAATCAGGTGAGTCATGCTACAGTCCGTGGGGTCGGAAAGAGTCAGACACGACTGAGTGACTGAACAATACCCCTGAGGTGATGGTCTTTGAAGTGTGGCCTCTGGGAGCCGATTAGGTCAGGAAGGGATGGGATGAGAGTTCTTTTTTTTAAATATTTATTTATTTTTGGATGCGCCATGCTGGGTCTTCATTGCGGTGCGAGGGGCTGTTAGTTGCCGCGTGGGCTGTCTCTGGTTGCAGTGCGTGGGCTCCTCAATTAGGCAGCTTCTCTTGTTTCAGAGCACAGGTTTCAGAATGCTCTGGCTTCAGTAGTTGAGGCACACAGGCTTAGTTGCCCTGCGGCCTGTGGAATCTTAGTTCCTGGACCAGGCGTCAAACCCACGTCCACTGCATTGGCAGGTGGATTCTTAACCACTGGGCCACCAGGGAAGCCCCAGGACGAGGGCCCTTATAAGACTCCCTGGTCCCTTCCACAGTGTGAGGACATGATAAGAAGACAGCTGTCTATGAACCAGGAAGCAGGCTCTCGCCAGACACTGAATCTGGCAACTTGATCTTGGACTTCTCAGCCTCTAGAGATATGAGGAATAAATTTCTGTTATTGTATGCCATGCGTGCATGGACTCTTTATGACCCCATGGACTATAGCCCACCAGGCTCCTTTGTCCCTGGAATTTCCCAGGCAAGAATACTGGAGTGGGTTGCCATTTCCTTCTCCAGGGGATCTCCCCGACCCAGGGATCGAACCTGTGTCCCTTGCGTCTCCTGTATTGGCAGGTGGATTCTTTCCCAGCTAGGCCACCGGGGAAGCCCATAAGCCATGACTGTATGATATTCTGTGACAGCAGCGGGGACAGTCTGAGGCAATGTCTCAAACCCTACTGCAGTGACCATGTCACTCTCGCCCTTCTTTGCCCAGGACTTGACACTGTGCCTGGGGTGGAGGAGACTGTGTCCCTACCAGCCTCACTCATATGTGCCCAGTGCAGCAGGAAATTCCAGCTGCCCATGGAGGCCACTGTATACCAACTTGGGATGGCAAGTGGGGAGGGGCAGGTGCAGTAGGCATGGAGGCCACCTTCAGAGTCTGTTCTGGTGAGAGGTGCCCTTTGGGCCACCCACACTCCCATTCTGGGCGACTGTCCACAGGCGGGGTTCTGCCACCTCCACGGCTAAGAAGGTTGAGCATCCTCGATGCCTTGAGCATCAGGTGGCCGTGTTGGCACAAGAAATGCTGGTGGGAAGCAGAGGCCAAAGCAGGAGTGGGTAGGTTTTCCAGGGTCTCAGAGGGGAATACCCTAAGTGGATGATCGGGGGCCTGTGGGAACACAGGGACTGGAGGAAGCAGCAAGGAAAGCTTTTTAGAGGAGGTGATGCTGCATCAGGTCCCAGGGATAAGCAAAGGACTGCAAGGAAGGACTGGAGAAATTGGAGCAGCCCATGGGGGCCCACAGGTGGCCAGCCCTCAAGGAATTCCCATCTCATCTGGTACAGATGTCAGATGGGCCAAGAGCAGCCTTAGACTTGGAGCTGGCAGAGGGGAGTCAGTACCAGTGGGTATCCAGGGCTCTAACTGGCTTCCGGGAGAAGGGGGGCATGGGCGGGTGGAAAATGACTCATCAGTATGCCCAAAGCTGCAGGCTTGCTCCTGGCTGGCAGCACGTGTGTCCGGGGGGACATTCCTGCTCCTGACCGTCATCCTCCCTGGGGAGGGCAGTGCCTGAGGTCCCCAGCCCCAAGGACAGCAGGGACATTTTCTGGCCCAGGTGGTGTCCTTAGTATCAACAGGGTCTGTGAACCCCTAGGAAACAAAATTCACAGGGCTTTGGCCCTCCTTGTCCCTCTTCCCAGAACTCCCCTCCCTAAGTAACTACATGTTCTCTCTGCTTAAAATGTCTCCAGAGGAGGCCCTCTCAAGCCTCCATTTCAAAACTGCCTCTCTTGATGGATGAACTTGCAAGCATATTACGGGAATGTGATCAGCCAGATTCAGAATGGAGGAACTTCAGTCCACAGAGCAAGCCACTGTGTTCTTAAGAAAAAAGAAAAGGTATAGGGAAAAAGAGGAAAGAAAGGCTGTTACAGGTTGAAACCTGTCAAGTGAATGCTGTGCGTGGACCATACTTAGACCATGATTCAAAGAAATCAGCTTTAAAAAGATTCCTGACAGAGTTCTTGAGATGGGTTGTACAACAACATGAATGTACTCACTATGTGTATTTCCCACAAACAAAATATTAAAAAATAACAACAACAAAAAAAACGATGTTTGTGGACCAACTGGGAAATGAGAACACTGAATGGATATTAAGTGACATTCAGTTCAGTCGCTCAGTCGTATCTGACTCTGCAACCCCATGGACCACAGCACGCCAGGCCTCCCTGTCCATCACGAACTCCCGGAATTTACTCAAACTCATGTCCATTGAGTCGGTGATGCCATCTAACCATCTCATCCTCTGTTATCCCCTTCTTCTCCTGCCTTCAATCTTTCCCAGCATCAGGGTCTTTTCAAATGAGTCAGCTCTTCACATCAGGTGGCCAAAATATTGGAGTTTCAGCTTCAACATCAGTCCTACCAATGAACACTCAAGACTGATCTTCTTTAGGATGGACTGGTTATATGTCCTTGTAGTGCAAGGGACTCTCAAGAGTCTTCTCCAACACCACAGTACAAAAGCATCAATTCTTCAGCACTCAGCTTTCTTTATAGTCCATCTCTCACATCCATACATGACTACTGGAAAAATCATAGCCTTGCCTAGACAGACCTTTGTTGACAAAGTAATGTCTCTGCTTTTTATGCTGTCTAGGTTGGTCATAACTTTCCTTCCAAGGAGTAAGCACCTTTTAATTTCATGGCTGCAGTCACCATCTGCAGTGATTTTGGAGCCCCCCCCAAAATAAAATCTGCCAGTTTCCCCATCTATTTGCCATGAAGTGTGGGACCAGATGCCATGATCTTAGTTTTCTGAATGTTGAGCTTTAAGCCAACTTTTTCAGTCTCCACTTTCACTTTTATCAAGAGGCTCTTTAGTTCTTCTTCACTTTCTGCCCTAAGGGTGGTGTCATCTGCATATCTGAGGTTATTGATATTTCTCCCGGCAATCTTGATTCCAGCTTGTGCTTCATCCAGCCCAGAGTTTCTCATGATGTTCTCTGTATGTAAGTTAAATAAGCAGGGTGACAATATACAGACTTGATGTACTCCTTTCCCGATGTGGAACCAGACTGTTGTTTCATGTCCAGTTCTAACTGTTGCTTTCTGACCTGCATACAGATTTCTCAAGAGGCAGGTCAGGTGGTCTGGTATTCCCATCTCTTTCAGAATTTTCCACAGTTTATTGTGATCCACACAGTCAAAGGCTTTGGCATAGTCAATAAAGCAGAAATAGAAGATGTTTTTCTGGAACTCTCTTGCTTTTTCGATGATCCAGCGGATGTTGACAATTTGATCTCTGGTTCCTCTGCTTTTTCTAAAAACAGCTTGAACATCTGAGAATTCACGGTCCACGTATTGCTGAAGCCTGGCTTGGAGAATTTTGAGCATTACTTTGCTAGCGTGTGAGATGAGGGCAATTGTGCGGTAGTTTGAGCATTCTTTGGCATTGCCTTTCTTTGGGATTGGAATGAAAACTGACCTTTTCCAGTCCTGTGGCCACTGCTGAGTTTTCCAAATTTGCTGGCATATTGAGTGCAGCCCTTTCACAGCATCATCTTTTAGGATTTGAAATAACTCAACTGGATTCCATCACCTCCACTAGCTTTGTTCGTAGTGATGCTTCCTAATGCCCACTTGACTTCACATTCCAGGATGTCTGGCTCTAGGTGAGTGATCACACCATTGTGATTATCTGGGTCGTGAAGATCTTTTTTGTGTAGTTCTGTGTATTCTTGCCACCTGTTCTTAATATCTTCTGCTTCTGTTAGGTCCATACCATTTCTGTCCTTTGTTGAGCCCATGTTTGCATGAAATGTTCCCTTGGTAGCTCTAATTTTCTTGAAGAGATCTCTAGTCTTTCCCATTCTATTGTTTTCCTCTATTTCTTTGCATTGATCACTGAGGAAGGCTTTCTTATCTCTCCTTGCTATTCTTTGGAACTCTGCATTCAAACGGGTGTATCTTTCCTTTTCTCCTTCGCCTTTTGCTTCTCTTCTTTTCACAGCTATTTATTAGGCCTCCTCAGACAGCCATTTTGCTTTTTCACATTTCTTTTTATTGGGGATGGTCTTGATCCCTGTCTCCTGTACAATATCACAAACCTCCATCCATAGTTCATCAGGCACTCTGTCTATCAAATCTAGTCCCTTAAATCTATTTCTCACTTCCACTGTATAATCATAAGGGATTTGATTTAGGTCATACCTGAATGGTCTAGTGGTTTTCCCTACTTTCTTCAATTTAAGTCTGAATTTGGCAATAAGGAGTTCATGATCTGAGCCACAGTCAGCTCCTGGTCTTGTTTTTGCTGACTGTATAGAGCTTCTCCATCTTTGGCTGCAAAGAATATAATCAATTTGATATCGGTGTTGGCCATGTGGTGATGTCCATGTGTAGAGTCTTCTCTTGTGTTGTTGGAAGAGGGTGTTTGCTATGACCAGTGTGTTCTCTTGGCAAAACTCTATTAGCCTTTTGCCCTGCTTCATTCCGTATTCCAAGGCCAAATTTGCCTGTTACTCCAGGTGTTTCTTGACTTCCTACTTTTGCATTCCAGTCCCCTATAATGAAAAGGACATCTTTTTTTGGGTGTTAGTTCTAAAAGGTCTTGTAGGTCTTCACAGAACCATTCAATTTCAGCTTCTTTAGCATTACTGGTCAGAGTATAGACTTGGATTACCATGATATTGAATGGTTTGCCTTGGAAATGCACAGAGATCATTCTGTTGTTTTTGAGATTGCATCCAAGTACTGCATTTTGGACTCTGGTTGACCATGTCTACTCCATTTCTTCTGAGGGATTCTTGCCCACAGTAGTAGATATAATGGTCATCTGAGTTAAATTCACCCATTCCAGTCCATTTTAGTTTGCTGATTCCTAGAATGTCAACGTTCACTCTTGCCATCTGCTGTTTGACCACTTCCAATTTGCCTTGATTCATGGACCTAACATTCCAGGTTCCTATGCAATATTGCTCTTTACAGCATCGGACCTTGCTTCTATCACCAATCACATCCACAACTGGGTGTTGCTTTTGCTTTGGCTCTGTCCCTTCAGTCTTTCTGGAGGTATTTCTCCACTGATCTCCAGTAGCATACTGGGCGCCTACCGACCTGGGGAGTTCATCTTTCAGTGTCCTATCTTTTTGCCTTTTCATACTGTTCATGGGGTTCTCAAGGCAAGAATACTGAAGTGGTTTGCCATTCTCTTCTCCAGTGGACCACATTTTGTCCGGACTCTCCACCATGTCCTGTCTGTCTTGGGTGGCCCTACATGGCATGGCTTAGTTTGAATTAGACAAGGCTGTGGTCCATGTGATTAGATTGGTTAGTTTTCTGTGATTGTGGTTTCAGTCTGTCTACCCTCTGATGCCCTCTCAGCACCTACCATCTTACTGGGGTTTCTCTTACCCTGGATGTGGGGTATCTCTTCACAGCTCCTCCAGCAAAGTGCAGCACTGGAGTGGTGGGCAGCCAAGAGAAGATACCGCACGTCCAGGGTCAGTAGCAGCAGCCGGGAGGAGATACCCCATGTCCAGGGTAAGTGACACCAAGGAATTATTAATTTTGCAAGTGCAATATGATATATTTTACTGAAAAGAGTCTGAATTTCTGAGTGATACAAACAGGCTTATTTACAGATGAAATGATACAATATCCGAGACTTTTTAAATTGTTGTTGTTGTTCATCAGTCTCTAAGTTGTGTCTGATTTCTTGCGACCCCATGGACTGCAGCACGCCAGGCTTCGCTGATATTCACTATCTCCTGGAGTTTGCTCAAACTCATGTCCACACGTCCATTAAGTCAGTGAGGCCATCCAACCATCTCATCCTCTCCCCTCATCCCTTCCCCCTTGCCCACAGTCTTTCCTAGAATCAGGGTCTTTTCCAATGAGTTGACTCTTCAATTAGGTGGCCAAAGTGTTGAAGCTCTAGCTTCAGCATTAGTCCTTCCAATGAATATTCAGGGCTGATCTCCTTTAGGATGGACTGGTTTGATCTCCTTGCAGTCCAAGGGACTCTCAAGAGTCTTCTCCAACATCACAGTTCCAAAGCATCAATTCTTCAGTGCTCAGCCTTCTTTATGATCCAACTCTCACATCCATACATGACTACCGTTAAAACCATAGCTTTGACTATACATACTTTGTGGGTAAAGTGATGTCTTTGCTTTTTAATATGCTGTCTGGGAATTCCAGTTGAGCTCTTTCAAATTCTGAAAGATGATGCTGTGAAAGGGCTGCACTCAATATGCCAGCAAATTTGGAAAACTCAGCAGTGGCCACAGGACTGGAAAAGGTCAGTTTTCATTCCAATCCCAAAGAAAGGCAATGCCAGAGAATGCTCAAACTACCGCACAATTGCCCTCATCTCACACGCTAGTAAAGTGATGCTCAAAATTCTCCAAGCCAGGCTTCAGCAATATGTGAACCGTGAACTTCCTGATGTTCAAGCTGGTTTTAGAAAAGGCAGAGGAACCAGAGATCAAATTGCCAACATCCGCTGGATCATGGAAAAAGCAAAAGAGTTCCAGAAAAACATCTATTTCTGCTTTATTGACTATGCCAAAGCCTTTGACTGTGTGGATCACAATAAACTATGGAAAATTCTGAAAGAGATGGGAATACCAGACCACCTGACCTGCCTCTTGAGAAACCTGTATGCAGGTCAGGAAGCAACAGTTAGAACTGGACATGGAACAACAGACTGGTTCCAAATAGGAAAAGGAGTATGTCAAGGCTGTATATTGTCACCCTGCTTATTTAACTTATATGCAGAGTATATCATGAGAAACGCTGGACTGGAAGAAACACAAGCTGGAATCAAGATTGCCGGGAGAAATATCAATAACCTCAGATATGCAGATGACACCACCCTTATGGCAGAAAGTGAAGAGGAACTCAAAAGCCTCTTGATGAGAGTGAAAGTGGAGAGTGAAAAAGTTGGCTTAAAGCTCAACATTCAGAAAACTAAGATCATGGCATCTGGTCCCATCACTTCATGGGAAATAGATGGGGAAACAGTGGAAACAGTGTCAGACTTTACTTTTTTGGGCTCCAAAATCACTGCAGATGGTGACTGCAGCCATGAAATTAAAAGATGCTTACTCCTTGGAAGGAAAGCTATGACCAACCTAGTAGCATATTCAAAAGCAGACATTACTTTGCCAACAAAGGTTCATCTAGTCAAGGCTATGGTTTTTCCTGTGGTCATGTATGGATGTGAGAGTTGGACTGTGAAGAAGGCTGAGCACCGAAGAATTGATGCTTTTGAACTGTGGTGTTGGAGAAGACTCTTGAGAGTCCCTTGGACTGTAAGGAGATCCAACCAGTCCATTCTGAAGGAGATCAGCCCTGGGATTTCTTTGGAAGGAATGATGCTAAAGCTGAAACTCCAGTACTTTGGCCACCTCATGCGAAGAGTTGACTCATTGGAAAAGACTCTGATGCTGGGAGGGATTGGGGGCAAGAGGAGAAGGGGAAGACAGAGGATGAGATGGCTGGATGGCATCACTGACTCGATGGACGTGAGTCTGGGTGAACTCCGGGAGTTGGTGATGGACAGGGAGGCCTGGCGTGCTGCGATTCATGGGGTCGCAGGGAGTCGGACTCAACCGAGCAACTGAACTGAACTGAACTAGGTTTGTCATATCTTTCCTTCCAAGGAGCAAGTGTCTTAATTTCGTGGCTGCAGGCACCATCTGCAGCAATTTTGGAGCACAAGAAAATGAAATGTCAGTTTCCACTTTTTCCCCATCTATTTGTCATGAAGTGATGGGACCAGATGCCATGATCTCTGCTTTTTGAATGCTGAGTTTTAAGTCAGCCTTTTCACTCTCCTCTTTTATCTTCATCAAGAGGCTCTTTAGCTCTTCTTCACTTTAAAAATTATTCATTTATGTATTTTGGCTGTGCCTGGTTCTTCAGTGCCGCATGGGCTTTCTCTGGCGGCAGAGAGAAGGGGCTCCTCTCGAGTTGCAGTTCGCAGTCTTCTCGTTGCGGTAGCTTCTCTTGTTCTCTTGTTGCTCTAGGCACACAGGCGTCAGTAGCTGCAGCTTGTGGGCTCTTGAGCGCAGGCTCAGTTGCTGCTGTGCACGGGCTTAGTTTCTCCAAGGCACGTGGAATCTTCCCCGACCAGGGATGGAACCTGTGTCCCCTGCACTGGCAGGAGGATTCTTAACTACTGTGCCACCAGGTAACTCCTGAGATTTGCTTTTAAATAATCCCAAAGGGAGGGGAAGATAAAGATAAATGAAAATTGTCCATATTTGTTCAAACTGGGTCATGGATACATCACGGTTCATTATTCCCTCTCTCTCTTCTTTTGGGTGGGTATGAAAATGTCTGTGATCAGGAATTTCCTGGTGGTCCAGTGGTTAGGACTCTATGCTTTCACTGGACTTGATCCCTGTTGGGGAACTAAGATCCCACAAATTGAGAGGTGAGGAAAAAGAAAGATGTCCATGATCATGAAAGAAGAGAGAAAAAAATAGGGCCCTTTCACCCAGCGCTCATCCCTGCTGGACGCCCAGAAAAGTTCCAAGTTTGCTGTCCATGGTGTGGGGAGAGCTGCGGCACGGTCTCATGCTCATGACTGTATTCAGAATACCTGAACAGTGAACGCCTCGCATCCAGCTGACAGCTGGGGCCGGGGTCCGAGTGGCCCCTTGAGCCTGAGCTCTGAAGAGTACAGTGATCTTGACCTTGGAGGGCCATGAGCTTGTCTCTCCAAGGCCAACCACTTAACCAGGAGGATGTGGGTGGGCAAGTGGTCAGATCAGAGAGAAGGAGTGGAGGGGTCAGGGCAGAGTCTGGAAAGGAGAAGCCCTTCCCTATGCCCTGTCCCCTAGGGCAGCCCCAGCTCATGTGGACATCACACGCTGCTTTTATAGCCTCCAAATACCAAGCCCAGTCTGATCCGGTCAGAGGTTAGAGTGAGGCCAGGGCAGCAGGCAGGACCCACCCAGGAGCCCAGGCACCTTTCAGGAGAAAGAGGTCAGTGAGGAACAAGACTCCCCACACCCTCAAAGCCTTCGGCTTGGTTCCCAGACATCATCACCTGAGACAGCTGTGATGAGCTGCTGCTGCTGCTAAGTCACTTCAGTCGTGTCCGACTCTGTGCGACCCCATAGACGGCAGCCAACCAGGCTCCCCCGTCCCTGGGATTCTCCAGGCAGAACACTGGAGTGGGTTGCCATTTCCTTCTCCAATGCATGAAAGTGAAAAGTCAAAGTGAAGTCGCTCAGTCGTGTCAGACCCTCAGCGACCCCATGGACTGCAGCCTTCCAGGCTACTCCATCCATGGGATTTTCCAGGCAAGAGTACTGGAGTGGGGTGCCATTGCCTTCTCCGGCTGTGATGAGCACCCCTCCACATTGTGGTGAGCCGCTCCAGTGGGCACTGCCAGGCACAGGGCAAGATCCCAGCAGGGGCCAGGGCCTGGGGGCCTCTGGAAGTTGGCACGACCAGGGCCCTGGGCACCACTATTACGGTCCTGGAGCAAAAGAGGTATGAGTGGCCTTCCCTGGTGGCTCAGCAGTAAAGAATCTGCCTGCCAATCCAGGGGACGCAGGTTCGATCCCTGGTCCGGAAGGTCCACTTGCCTTGGAGCAACTAAGCCTGTGTGTGCTGCAACAATGGGGCCCGTGCTCTAGAGCCCGGGAGCCACAACTGCTGAGACCTAGTGCCCTAGAGCCTGCTCCACAAGATAAGCACTGCGATAAGCCCAGTCACCACAACCAGAGAAAAGCCCTCATGGAAATGAAGACGCGGTACAGTCAAAAATAAATAATAAATGAAATTAGGAAAACAAAAAAGGTGTGAGTGCTTGTTGTTTTGAATGCGCTTCCCGATTCCTGAGTCCACTCCCACCCCAAACCTACCGAGGGTCTCCAGGCTCTGGAGGGAAGACGTGTTGGGCCTCCCTAGGGCACAGACAGGCCGCGGGGCACCGGAGACAGCAGCTCTGTGGCCACAGACCTGGGCCCGGCCAGCTTCTGCTGCTGTAGTTGCTCTGGGATGGCAGGCGAGGTACCACGTGTAGCTGGGGGCACCTGTTTCCTCATCTGTATCACAGGCACAGCGTGGGGCGACCCACCCTGGGGACCAGGGCGGTGTCCTGTCCACCCCCCCAGTTCCTGGCACCAGGGCTGCCCAGGGCCTGCATTCGCGGCTGTGCAGTCTGACCCTGCAGGGTGCTGCTCCTGCTGCCCCGGGCCTCCTGGAGGTGGGGCCTGAGGAGACCAGAGGCTTTGTTGTTGGTGTTGGAGAGGCCCAAAATGGTGGCTTTGCTTCCTGTCCGCAGGCGGGTGAGCTCTGACCACGGAAAGAGGTCAGAAAGGGACTGGCTGGATTCAGTGATGTGAAGGCGACCGGCTCCAGGGAAGTGGGGAACAGACACACGGGCTGCGGTGGGGTCACCTTACCTGTCAGCGCACCTGCAACAGCAGCTCCCATCCTGCCTCGGGGTCAGCTGGGTGCCCCCAACAGACTGGCCAGGGGGACAGACAGAGAGAGGCTGCGATCCCCTCAGAGAGGCTCTCCCACCCCAGACCTCCCCACACCCCATGGTGTGCAGGACTTCCCAGTTCACCGAGGGCCGGAAGGCAGTCTCATTTGAGCCAGACTGCAGCCTGGCCGTGTGTGCGCGTGTGCGCACGCGTGAGAAAGCTGGGGTGGGAGGCACTGGAAAAGGGGGGGTCAGGTTGCTGGAGCCACAATCTGGACCAGAGCCATGATGGAACTGGATGCTACACAGATGCTCAGCCAGTGACCCCCATTGTCCAACCATAGCTCAGCTTCTCTTCAAGGAGAGAAGTGGGTGCTTCTTCCCTTTCCTCAGTCTGGCTCTGCCCACAGGTCTCTAAAAAGAGCTCTCTGACCTAGACCCCAAGGAAGGCCGTTGTGAAGGGTGGCAGGTGGCCGGCCGGCCTCAGAGCGCAAAGGAGTACTGGGCACTAGGGGCACGGGTCGGGGGTTGGGCGGTGACACCCTTGTCCTGATTCTTCTCAGTTGTGGCTGGACTTCGGCACTGCACCATCAGCCCCTGGGTCGCTGATATTTGCGAGGGAGGCTTTCCTGGTGTTGCAGCCTCTATGGCAGTGACTCTGGCCCAGGTGGTGGACCCCAAGCAATCCTTCACTGGTGTTCAGAAACCTCCTTCCGCACTCTGGGTGGAGCCATGTCCCAGGCTCCACGCTCTGCCTCTCCCTGGAAGCCCAGAGGTGCCCACAGGCAGCTTCCAGCCTCACAAGCTCATGGAGTCCCGAGGTGCCCGGCTGAGGCTGGGCAGATCCCTGCCACCCGAGATGTGGGGCTTAAGCCACGGAAGAACCACACCACCAGCAGTTACTCCGACAGCTAGCTTGTGATAGCAGAGGACCGCATTCGGAGGACCAGCCCACACAGGAAAAACGTCACAAAGGAATACACACCAATAGGGCACTTCACAAACATTTATTGAGCACCTGCTCTGCGCCAGGCCCTACGCAGGACACTAGGAAAATGAAGTCAATGCAATCCAGCCCTCGCCCAGAAGGAGCTCACAGTCTAGTGGGCCAAACCTTCAATCATTAACAGCTGTGAAGATGCATTTAGCTTCACAATTGTACAACGAGCTTTTCTGTAAGTTCTCCCAATTGTCAACACCCAACAACACAGCCACGTTGTTTTAAAAGCACATTGGCATAAATGTAAACAGTCACACGACTGAAAAGACAGACAGCAACCACCGGCAATAATTCATAGTCCGTGGTTCAGAGCATTTCAGCATTATTTATTCCTTTCTATTTGGTAGGATACAAGTTCTGCCAATTTGCAGAAATGGGGGGAGAGACACAGGGGAGTTCCGTGGCCCTCATGCACTGGTGGAGTGGCCCGAGACACCAGGAGTCCTGAATCCTTGCTCAGTTTTCCTCCACCACAGCACACGTCTGGTCTCCCCTGGAAAAGGGCCCCTGACATCCTCGGGCTCTTTCTCCCGAGCTCATCAGAGAGGGAGAAAGGGCCACATCCCACAAACCAACCACGCCTGGTTGGGCCCATGGGTGACATCAGCTCAGACAGCCACACAGCACAGCCTGCTCAGCCCAGACTCTTCCGGATTTCGGGACCAGCCTTCTGGTCAGTCTCAGAACCTGCTGGGCTCAGTGTTGTACAGAACAACTGCCCTGCGAGTCCATCCCCCCCAGGATGCACAAGACCCATCAGAAGCAGTGGAGCAGGCCAGGGGCAGAGGGTGGAGGGCCCTATTTCTCCCACCCACCCCTGGATTCTACATGGGACAGTCAAGTTAGGGATCTGAGTGCTCTCTCTGTGCCTCTCTTGAGAGCCCCCATCACCACAGAGGAAAAACAACCCTACGCAGGTTTGGCTGGTGATGGCTAGTTTAGGAGGGAAGGAATATGGGGGAAGTTTAGTAAGGAATATGGGGAAGAGATCCAAAGTGGGTTATCTCCTGGTTCAGGGAACCGGAAAACCAGGCAAAGGCTCGCTGTATGTAAGCGAAGGAGATGAGGGCTAACCGCGAGGCTGAAAGGTTGGAGGCGGCCTGCCTGCCTTCCCTTCCTGTCATGGGGCAGGGGAGGGGCGGGCAGGCATCGGTGCCCCTGCACGCTGGCCACAGCCAGGGCATACCAGAAAGATGACCCTAGGTCTCAGCTCCTCCCCGGGCGCCCCAGTATGGCCTGTCTCGGACGGAGGTTCACCAAGTGAGTCAGAAGGTATGTGTAAAAGGCGCTCCTGACCACACTGGAGGGCAGGGGTGAGGGGAGGGGCTGAGGTGCCCCTCTGACAAGGCCTGTCCCCACCCCGCGCCAGCCTCCGGGGCCACAGCTTTCCGGCCCACGCTCAGGACCCCTCTCAGCTCTCCTGCTTCTCAGGGTCGCTCTAGGGGGCCGGACAGCCTGCTAGCAAACCCCTCCCCGCAATGATGGCCCAGACGGAACTCTCTTAATAAAAAAAAATAATTTATTGTCAACAAAGGAGATATATACAACAGGAAAAGAGGTGAACAGGACAGTGAGTGACCAGTCGGCCACCAGTGGGGATGGAGCGGGAAGAGGTAATGGAGGCCTCCTGCTCTGGGGGCCTGCGGGGGGGAGGAGAGGCGTCCCCCGAGGTAGTGGGGCTCAGTTCACGACCACCTCCTGTGTAAGGCACTGTGCCGAGGGAGAATGGGGGGCCGAGAGGGCGGGAGGTCGGGGGACAGTAGAGGTCGGGGTCAGCAAAAGGATCGGGTGGGTGTTCTCCACAGGCCCAATGCCCTACCGCTCGACAGCCATCGGCGGCCCCTGGCCCGGCCTCACGCCTCGCCCCGAGTCACGGCAGATGCTACCCACCCTCCTCTCCTCCATTCTGCTGGCACCTGGTTCTACCCTTTCTCTCAGGCAGCCGAGCTGGGGGGCTCTGCGTGATAAGCCCAAGGGGGACACTGCCTCCTCCCTCCCTCCCTCCCACCCCAGAAAAGCAAGAACCTACAGGCCACTCCCCGCCTCTGGCTGTGCCCCCACAGTGCTGCTGGATTCCGACAGCGCCGCGGGCCAGTCTGGGGCGTCACTTGCTCCCATGCCCTTGGCGCCCTGGGGGTGCTTGGACCAGTCTTGCAGGAGGCTGACTGCGGGGGGCTCCTCCAGTCGCACACGGATGACCTGGAGATCCAGCGTCCCGCGAAGCCCTGGAGGGGGAGCTGGGCAGGGGTGAGGGCAGAGAGCAGTCAGGGCCCTCCAGGCCATCGCCTCTGGGTGTTCCTGGAAGGTCTGGGTAAGCCACATCCCCCTTCCCAGGCCTTCCATTCCACAGCCCTGGACCTGTAGTCAGAGGGGAAGCCCAGGGACAGTGGGAGGCCTCGCTCCTGGTCCACCCGAGGACCAGTGCTGACCACAGAGGCATCACGCCTCCTGGGGCATCCGCCACCAGCCCTCTGCAGCCTTCCTCCTGTGTGTATTTCCCACACGGATGCTTGGTGCTGTCCTCTGCTCCCCTCACCCCTTTATCTTCAGCTGACTGTTTCACCTGAAACTTACTGGGCATCCTAGCCTGATGGGCTCTGCCCTGCATGGGCAGAGGTGGTGGGATGGAGAACACCCCAAAGGAGAGAGACAGGGCTCTCACAAAAGAGCTCCCAGGTGAATATGCAGGGTGGAGGAGGGAGCACTGCATGGAGAGTCCTGGGGTGAACATCCAGCTCTGCTTTGCAAACCTGACCAGGCTCTTTATCTCCCGAGTCAGTACCGGCCACGCAGGGATCACGTGTCCACATTACCAGCATGGAGAAGCTACTCACAATGGGCAAAATCGGATCTCAAGATGGGAAAGCGGGCTGCTGACGGCCCTGTCAGGTACCAACCCCGCCCTGGGCACTGCGTAAGCAGGTCCAAAAGTTACATCAAAAAGCAAACCCAGAAAACAGAAACCGGTGACGGCAACTGTGAGGTGTCTGCGTACTTAGTGATTTGGCAGAGAAAACGGGTACAGCTTTGCTACACCGTTTGCTGGGATGGAACATGACTGAATGGCTGCCACTGGGTTGTGCAACTGAACAGACTCTGCTTTGTATTCACATGAGCTGGTCTGCCTTCCTGACACTCTACGCCCCTTGAGGACAGGTGCGGCCCACTCGTTGGGCTCTTTAATTCAACAATAACTTACTGGGCAACCACACTGTGCCCAACGCTAGTCTAGCTGCTGGGGGTTCCCCAGGACACAGGGCAGATCAAGTGGCCTTTCTGGAATTTATGTTCCAGCAGTGAAAGCCAATAAACAAGATAAACAAATTAAAAACGCAATGTGATATATACGGATGGAAGCAAAGTAAAAAAGCACACCAGAGTAGGGGACAGGATATCAGGGAGGATCTCACAGAGGTGACCGGAGCTGACCCGTGAGCAAAGGTGGGCAGGAATTGAGGAGTCCGCAGTGTCTAGCTGGGGAACAGCATTCCTGGTGGGAGGAAGAGGACATGCGGATGCCCTGGTGAGTGGGAAAGGTGAGGACCACCAGTCCCACGAGGACTCTGAGTTTTCTCTGGGATGTGACAGTGAGCGCTGGAGGGCTGAGCAGAGCAGTGATAGGATCCCACTTGTGTTTTCAGCAGGGGGTCTGGCTGCTATAGGAGACTGACCGCAGCGGGCAATCATCAGAAGCCAGGAGACAGTCTGCTAAGGAACCCTGGATGAAGGGAGCAGCAGTAGAGATAGTGAGTGAGTGTGAGTATGTGTGTGTGTGTGTGTGTGTGTGTGTCAAACCTGAGCATCTTGGAGGTGGGGCTAACAGGATTTGCTGACAGACTGAAGTGGGGTCTGAGAGAGATAGATGACGACTCTGAGGCTTTGGTCCAAGCAAACTGAAGAATGTGGCAGCCAGCTTCCCGGGGAAGTGAAGCCCTGGGAGGCTGGAGTAAAGAGGCTGGGGGTAAGAGGAGGAGACCACGGGTTCCATTCAGAAACGCTGTCAGAAACACAGGGTTTGGGGGATCTTTTATACAACCAACCAGACACATCAACTGCACAAGAGAGAGGCTGGAACCGAAGGGACAGGCCCGGGGCGGAGGGGAAGGTGGGACCATGACAAGCTTCAAGCCTAGGATCACCCAGGGTGCGAGTACAGATCCTGACTCATGGTTGGGTCATTCATTCATTTGCCAAATACACAGATGGCACCCATTCTGGGCTGGGCACTGGGAATATTACTGTGAATGAATCAGGCAAACTTCCAGACCCAAGGAAGCATAATACTCTAGAAACAGGAAGTAGAACCACCATAGGATCCAACTTTGAGAGCTGGAAGCGAACAGGCAAGAGAGGTAGGGGCAACCCCCTCATGGTGCGGCCCGAGAGGCCGAGGGCAGAATGAGCCTCCAGGAAGGAGGGCAGGACAGGCTCCTGGTTTCTGCCGATCAGGAAAGACAAGGACTGAGAACTGACCACTGGGTCTAACTTTATGGAGGCCAGTGGCAATCTTGCCAAAAAAGACATGTAGGTGGTAAGCGTGAGGCTGAATCTAGTGGCTTCCAAAGACAGACTAGAGATGGTAGAGAAAAGCTTTTCAGCAAAGCTAGGGACAAATGTGACAGAGGCTATGATGGATGAGGGCTGAGAAGGGAGAAATAACATCTCTGTGTAAGCTGATGGGGAAGACCTGAAGGAAAGAACAGCTCGGGGTCCAACAGAGGAGACTTGATCCCTGGCACTCGTGGCAGGCTTGGCGCTGCATGGGCGAAACACACATGGGCGGCCCGAGGCTCAGTTTCCTCTTCTGTAAACCAGGGGCTCAGCACCCCGAGCCCAGAACCACCCCCACTTGCCTCCTGGCCCGGCCCAAATCCCTCTGCTCCCCCAGCTTCAGCCTTCTTCTCTTCCTCCACACGTATGCATGTGTGTGCAAATGTGAGCACCTCCTCTGGGGGTGGCTGGGACCCATCTCTCGTTTCTCACTAAGGCTCACCTGAGCAGAGACTCTGGAAATGTCACCACCAGAGTGATGAGTGAAGGCAGTTGCCATCCACTCATCTGTCAGTAAATCTTTTCCAAGGGCTTTCTTTGTGCACGCCCTGTTCCAGGTGCAGAGGGTACAGCAGCGAACAAAGCCTGCCACGCATGAAGCTCACACACACACACACACACACACACTCTTCTTCTTGGTCCAGTCACACACACACACTTTCTTCTCCTTGGTCCAGTCTCACACACACACACACGCACGCACACACACACCCCCGTCTTCTCTTTGATCCAGTCTCTCACTCACACACTTTTTTCTCCTTGGTCCAGTCTCACATACACACACGTGCACGCGCATGCACACACACACACCCCCGTCTTCTCTTTGGTCCAGTCTCTCTCTCACTCACACACAGTTTTTTCTCCTTGGTCCAGTCACACACACCACATTCTTCTCCTTGGTCCAGTCACACGCACAAACACTTTCTATTTCTTGGTACAGACACACACACACACACTCTTCTTGGTCCAGTCACATACACATACACACTTTCTTCTCCTTGGTCCAGTGTCTCACACACACACCCCATCTTCTCTTTGGTCCAGTCTCTCTTACACACTTTTTTCTCCTTAGTCCAATCTCTCTCTCACACACACACACACACACACACACACACACACATTTTTCTCCTTAGTCCAATCTCACACACACACACACATTTTTCTCCTTAGTCCAGTCTCTCTCTCTCACACACACACACACACACACACACACACTTTCTTCTCCTAGGTCCAGTCAGAACACACTGGTCTAGCTGAGGTATCCTAAGCCAGGTCTCAAGGTCTTATTCTAATTAAACACCAGCAAGGATTTTCTCCACTACTTGCAAGTGGGCCCTCAGGGCTCACCGCCTCTCCTGGCCTGGACACCCTCATCCTGTAAGGCCCCAGAATGTCCAGCAAGTCTTCCCTGATGGCTTCACACACGTCCATCAGCTCAGCTGACCACAGTGACTTCCTGCCCACTCCCAACTTCTAAATCCTTGATTTTTAATTTTCTTTTTTAAAGTGGTAGGATCTCTAGTCCAATAAGACCTTTGGAGAACTTCAAAAAATTAAACAACTCAAAGTAGAACATTCTGGTTGAAGCCTCACATGTTTCTGAGACATCTGAGCTTTGGGTTCTTAAAACCCAAAACCAGTTGCAGTCACTAGTCTGGAGGCCGTACTGCGCGCAGAACCATCACGGGCACCTGCTGGCCTGGATTTGCTGGCCTGGGCCTCTCAGAGGACCACTTGTGTCATTTCTCAGGGCGCTTCCTGGGTTGGGCTGCAGGCACGCGCACCGCTGTGTCACTCACCATCTCCTGCGGTTTCTGGACTGTCCCCAACCTCTCCAGGTCCCTGCCGCTGCCAGGACATGGCTCAGAGCCTCCCTCCCTTTCAAATCATTCAGATGGCTGAACCCCGAAGTCTCAGGCTCTGCCCACTCACCCCAAACAAACCTGAGACCTCAAGGATGCTCTTCTCAGCTACTGGTCACTCCAGACAGGTGGAGTTTGGGCCCAGGGTACCCCAAGGCTTGAAATGAAGCCCCCGCCTTCTAGAAGGAAACCAGAAGACCCACCAGCCAGTGGGAGAGGTCAGCTGTGTACAGCAGAAGTCCGCTGACATGAGGGGGACCAGGAAACACACGAGTCTAGGCAGAGTGCGGTCCTGGGAAGGCAGGACGCAAGGTGACTCAAGCTGAGACCTGAGACAGTTAAAACCCCATGGGGGTGAGGCCCACGTTCAGACTGGAGACAGCAGAGCCCCTTTGGGTCAAAAATAAACAGACAGGAGTGTATAGGCACCTATGTGCACGCAGAGCTTTGTGAGAGGTTGGACAGACATAAGCCAAATTTTTGACAGTGGTCACCACTGAGTGACGTGGGCTGAAGGGAAGTGAAGCTTTTTCTTTAAGCAAAAAGCACGCCTCCTTTTTGGGAGCCCTGCTCTGGGGAGCCTCCAGCACCCCGTGTGCCGTCTTTCTCGGGGCTTCAACTCCAAGTGCCTGTTTCAGGTGGGCCGGGATGTGGTACTCTGTGTATCACATTCACTCCTTCAAGAACCACTTTCTGCACCCTAGATGTTGCGAGCAGGGCCTGGCCTGGCGAGACGAAGAGAGAGAGGAACCAGGCGCCCCGCTGGAACACAGCCCAGTCTCATCTCAGTTCTGCTACTGCCGCGTCAGGTGACTGTGCTAGCAAGAGCACCAGTCCCTCAGAGACGTCCACGTCCTCATCCCCAGGGCTGTGGGTATCGTTCGTTCACGGGGGGTGAGAATCAAGGCTACAGGAGGAACTGACGTTGCTCAAAAACCAAGTTTAAAATTCAATGGAACCTTGGATGACCTAGGAGGGCTCAGTGTAACCACAAAGGTTCTTAAAGGGGAAAGAGGAGGTCGAAGAGCGAGAACCAAAGATGGCAGCCTAAGAAAGCCTGGGCACGGCTGGCTCTGAAGACGGAAAGCGAGCACAGCTGAGGAATACAAGCAGCCGCGAGAGACTGCAAGAGGCAAGACTCCCTCTTTAGGAGTCAGAAAGGAGTTGGCCCTGCCGACACCCGGCCTGGAGCCCGCTGACACCTCCCGTACGAGGACTCTGGCCTCCTGAACTAAAAGGCAGTGTATCTGTGTTGTTGTCAGTCACTGAGTTTGTGGTAATCTGTTACAGCAGCCACAGGAAGGGAACACATGGACGTGGAAAAGGAACCACCTCTCTGAGACTCAGCCTGTCCATTCGGAAAAAGACACTTTTATAAGCGCCAAATGAGCTGCATATAAGTTTCTTAAAACCAGAGAACATGATATAAATCCCAGTGCCCACTGGTATTACCAGACACACCCTGAGCTGAGGGTCTGTGGCGCGTTGACCTCCGTCTCCTGTCATCAGTCCCATTTAGGCCCCTGGTGGGCACCTCAGGCCCCAGCTGGAATCAACCATGAGTGCGGTGATGGGTGTCAGGCTTTGGGGAACACTTGGCCTAACTCAACCTAACAACCAGGATGCTCCCAAGGAGCGTGCCAAAACCTCAGCTCTCAGGCTGGCTGCTGTATTTAAATCCACCTGCCCTCAGCCCAGCTGCCCGGGGACCAGAGCGCCGGTCACCTCTGCCTGGGGCTCCACCCTGGGGACGCGGCCTTCCCAACCCTGCACACCTGCCGCCCCCCCTGCTCAGGCGCTCACCTGGGGAGGGGCTTTCCGGCTGGAGACGATCTCCTTGGGCCCCTTTCCCCTCTTTGGGCAAGTCTCTGCGGTTTGAGGCCCTGAGCTGGGTGTGGGAGAAGAGCTGGAGGGCGAAGCCGGCCGGGAAGCTGCCATCCGTGAAGTGCCGGACCTCGGCCGGAGCAGCAAAGGTCTCCATGGGCGAGTCCGGTGAGGGGGGATCTGAAGGAAGGACGGGATCAAACTGTGAGGCCACACTCCCAAGGCCCGCCTGGTTCTCGGCTGAGGTGCATGTGACCCCTGCACCTCCCACCCCAGCTTTCCCCCTGGAGCCCACACCTTCCTCCCCTTCACCTGGGTCAGGGTCTGGGTCTAGGTCCAAGGTTTTGGTCATAGGTCTGCCTCTTTTCTTCCTGACCGGCTCCTCCCCAGAGGGCTCCTTGCATCTCTGACCACGGGGCTTCTTGCTTACTGGCTCTGGAACAGGGGCCGCTGCAAAAGATAAGACCTTTTTAAGAGGCCTGACTCCCGCAACTTCAGGGCTGCAGGGTACCTGCTGAGCATCCTGTCTCCACCCAGCTGGCGGGGCTCATGATACCCTCACCCCAACTCAGCCTCGCTGGCTTTGGGATAACTGACCAGGAAGTTCCAGAGGGCGAAGCCCCCTGGGCCGGGTCCTTCTGGGGAGGGACTGGTTGTCCTCGGAGTCGAGGAGAACGACAATCTCTGCTGGCATCCTGGCAGAGTCCGGGTCGGAGTCCTGGCCTGAGTCTGAAGTGGGCAGATACCAGTGATCAATCACGAGCTCCGACTCTCCCCTCCGCCCCCACCCCTGCCCCCACTACCTGAGTGGGGTGGGGACGGCTGCTCCGCTCCAAAGTCTTGCACAAGGGCCGCCCCCTCACTCCAGGCCTCCAGGATGTTGCTCTTCTCGGAAGGGCTCAGGTCCAGGGTGTGAGGATGCTGCTCCAGGATGTGGGCGCGCGCCGTGTCTGCTGAGGGGGCCTGGATCTCGGCCCCACACACCATGCACAGCGCCCGCCCGCTGCCTCCCGGGCTGTTCCCCACCAGAAACTCCTGCTCCCAAGACACCTGCTGCCTGGGCTCCTCAGAGCTATCGCTGCCCGCCTCCAGGAGGCTGGGCCTGGGAGGTGGGATCTTTTCCTGCTGGGCCACTAAGGAGGAGAGGAGGGGAAAGGTGTTATCAGTAGAGTTGCCCACACCAGCAAGAGAGAACAGGGTTCCCCAAGCCTGGCGGTGTGTGCAAGGAAGGACCTTTCCCATCTAGAGTCTCTTTTCTTCCCCCTCTGGAGCCCACAAGGCACCAGCCACAATAAAAGCAGCAGACATACCACCACATCCCGCTAGCCCAATCTAGTCTCCGACCACAGGTCCAACAGGTTTTTCCAAAAACTGCATTCCAGCATGGCTCTGGTCTGGGCACACCTGTTCAGACCACCCCATCAGTCTGGCAAACTTCTTTCACGGCCCTACTCAAATCCTCGGCCCTGTGAAGCCTTTCCGATCACCCACCCCCGGCAATTGCATCCACACCTGACTTCTGACAGTGCTCACTTCCTCAAGGACAAGAACAGCAAACTTTGTCATCTTATTCTCCTGCAGGGCCTGGCATGCAGGGAGGCGATGCTCGATGAGCTTTGGGTCAGTGAAGGGCATCCAGGCCTGGTCCTCCACTCGTTGGGGCCCTGTCAAGGGGCCTCTCCCCCAAAGCCTTTGAGCGGTGACCTTGTCCATCCCCAAGGGTGGACCCAGCACCTTCTCCCTGTGCACACAGGACCATGACATTTGACAGGGTGGGAACCGTTCTCAGCTTCGCAAAGAATGCAGGCTCAGATCCTCGTGAGCCTGGCAGCTCAGGGCTTTTAATCCCTTGTGGGTGCACCTCTCTCCCACCTGAGAGGATGGGGCAATATACAAACAGGGGAGGTCCTAATACCTGGGGACTTCCTGGAAGAGGTGGCATCTGAAACAGGTCTGAGAATTGGCTTGGTCTCAGAAGGTTTAGCTCCAAGGCTGGGCGGTACCTCTCCCCCAGGTGAGGGTAGCTGCAGTTCTTTCCCACCACTCCTCCAAAATAGCTTTGTCAAGGTCACCAATGCTACACCCAGCGGTCAGTGCTTCAACTTCATCCCCTGGCAGATCACTTCTTCCATCTTGATTTTTGTCACCTGGTTTCCAGGGCACCACCTTCTGTTGGTTCTTTTCTTACTTCACGGGGGCTCTTTTTCGGGCACCAGTGCCAGTTCCTTCTCTAGGAGAGAACCGTCTTCTCACCAAGGCCTGCCTGCCATTCCTGAGAAAGCGGCCATCAGCCCCACCTGAGTGTCCTGTTCCCCTCACTTCATCTCCTCCAGAGCACACAACACTGCCTGACGACACATGTGCTTTCTTTGTTCCCTGTGTCTCACTTCGCCGCAGGTCTGTGACAGCATGGATTTTTTGATCCTTCACACCTGTATCTCCAGCAACTGGCCCAGTGCCTGGCATGCTGTGGCATTCAGCAATGTCTGGTAAGGATCGACTCAGTCTCCAAGCTGGAACCATGGGAGCATTCCACGACTCAGTCCTAGGACCCCTTCTCTGTCCACCTCCTTCCTCTGGCGGTCTTGCCCCAAAGCCTGCCTGCTGACAACTCCCATGTCTATACCTCTAGCCAGACACTCCCAGGAAATTTAGATACACCTGTCTTATTTCTCATTGGACCTCTGTGCTTCAATGTGCTTCTCAAACTTGTCTTGTTCAAACTGTAACCTCCTACAGGCCTGCCCCTCAGTCTTTGCAAATGGGAAGTCCATCCTTCCAGTCACTCAAGCCAAAAACCTCGAATTTGTGTTTTTCTTACCCCCGTGCACCAAACCTTTCAAGAAATTTGTTTTAGGATCTTCGCAATTGCTGTTCTCTCTGCCTAAAATGCCTTACCTCCAATTATCTACAGGATTCCATTCCCCACTTCCTTTGGTCTATGTTCAAAATTCACCTTATTAAGAAGACTTTCCCGACCACTTGCTACTCCAAATAAACCACTCTCACTCTTCTTGATTCAGTGTTCTCTAAACTACTAGTCACCATCTAACAAGCTATACATTTATTTATATTCATCTATCTTTGGTCATTAGCATATACACACAAGTTCCGGAAGAGCAGGGTTTCGACTTTGTTTACACTAATTAGCATGCCCAGCCTAAAACAGTGCTTGACATGTAAGTGTGCGTGCTCAGTCGTGTCTGACCCTTTGTGACCCCATGGACTGCAGCCTGCCAGGCTCCTCTGTCCATGGGATTTCCCAAGCAAGAATACTGGAGTGGGTTGCCATTTCCTGCTCCAGGGGATCTTCCTAACCCAATGATCAGACCCACATCTCTGCGTCTCCTGCACTGGCAAGCAGGTTCTTCACCACTGCACCACCTGGGAAGCCCTGACATATAAGAGGCTCCCCCAAAGACTTGTTGCATGAACCCACTTCTCTGGTGAAGGAGGATGTTCTCGCAGTTGTTGAGATGGTTAACTGAGACAGTCTGGCACTGAGCACTCAATAAATGCTAGCAAAGGTAGGGAGAGAACCTCTTTCGGACGGAAAATGCTTTATTTCCCTCATTTTAAAGCCCTCCAAAAAGGAAGAGAGGCGGTGTAGGGAGACGTTAGTATGTTCTGCTGAAGCTAAATGAATGGCCTTGCTCTCAAGCTTTTGGGTATTGTCCCCACTAAGATAGGAGGTATCCAGGAATGCAAAGATCTGCATTTTCATGAATAGTATGTCTTCCATGAAGGTGGCCCTTTGTTTCCTTAGGGCCCTCAACATCCTGAGGGCTGGAAAAATCGGTGGAGAAGGAAGGGAAAGTAAGTGCTTACACATTGCTCTTCAAATCCCCTCTCAAGGCCCATCTCCCTCTAGAGTGGCCGAGGGCTCCTGTAGCAAACATTTAATAAAACTGGGTGCCGTAAGCAATCCTTTTCACCCTTCTAGCGCCAGAATCTGACACCTGTAGCTTATGCGTGTACAAGGCCTGGGAATGGTGGCGGGGAAGCGCAGGAAAGCTTTAGGCTTGGAGCGCCCTTAAAACCCACCTCTCGGCGGGCTACACCGGCGCCTGCCTCCACCCACCGAGTCGCTCCGAACCCCGAGGGGAAGGGCCCCGGCCTCCGGCCTGGAGGCCTTGACGCCCCTCGGCCTAGAACACAGCCTGGCTCCTGGGCCTGCCTCTGCCTCCCCGGGCGGGGGACCCGCCAGCGTCACCTCGAAGCCGTCGTGCTGGGCCCGGGCGAGGGGGCGCTCGGGCACCGGAAGATCCGGAGCGCGCCGGGCGTGGATCGAAGGCTCCAGACCCCGGGCAGGGGCGGGGGAGGGGGAGTTCGGGGAGGCCTGAGATTCCAAACCCTGGTGTGGGGGTGGAGCAAAAGCGCGCCAGGGCCTCAGACTCGGTGAGGAAGGGGGCGCCCGGGCCTCAGGCTGGAGTCGGGTGGGGGCGGTTGGGCACCAGACTGGAGGTGGGGGAGGGGTACCCGGACCCCCGACTGAGGAGGGGACGCCGAGCCCGGACCGTGACGCGGAAGTGGGATCCCCTCCCCTCCTCACCTCTAAGCATCGGCTCGGGCCGCGGAATTACGGCCACCACCATGGCCTCCTCGTCATCCTCCCCTTCCTCGCATTTGAGCGTCACCTCGAAGCAGTCGAGCGCGGCGCCCTCGGCCTTCAGGGCCATGGCGCGGCCCGGGGGGTGGGGTGGGGTGGGATCTTGGTGACCGGACGCCGAGAACGGGCGCGCAGGCCTGGGCGCCGAGGGCGGCTGCCACTTCGCGCCCCGCGCAGTCCCCTCCCCGCCGCCCGCCGCTCGCCGGCCCAGCCTGCGGACGGGCGCGTCTGGGCCTCCCTGAGACCTAGACCGTCAGGACCCCGGGGTGGGGGGGGGGGGGGAGGGCTCAATCCGGGGCCCCAGCCCCCCGCCGCTCCCTTTTATGGAGGCTCATTGTCGGCGCCCGCCCGGCCGGCCCGCCGAGGCCCCGCCTCCGACTCCGCGCGGCCAATCGCGTGTGGCCCCGCCCCGGGCACGCGGCTCCGTTAGAATCCCGGGGACCCGCCAGGGGCGGGCAGGGCTGCGGGCTTCCGGCTGCCCCAGCGCGCGGAGGTGGGGGTCGCTGGCCCGCGGGAGAGGACCCTGAGCTCCTCCCGGCCGGGGGCGTCCGGAGTCGGCCAGCCGAGCCTGACGGGTCTCCCGCCATTTGAGATGCCGAACGGGCACGCAGCCTGCACGTAGGGCGCTACCAGGCGCCCCAGGGTTTTGATCGAGCCTGACTCTAGCTTTTACCTGAACGAGCCCTCCTCCGCCAGAAGATGCCCCCGGGCGAGGGAAGAACCGGTAGGGGAGCGAAAAGGGCTTTGGCGTGGGAAGAGTAGAGACTGAATTCCTTAGGATTTGCCGGCTCTGGGACCTTGGGTACGTTATCTGTTTTCTTAGACTATTTCATCCTTTATTTAAAAAAACCCAAAACATTGTGGAGCCTTCTGGACAAGGATGAAGATGCCAAGTGGAGTGTTGTGAGGGCGCGTCAACCGGCCGAGGATTGTGATTTCCATATTTTAAACGCGAGTCCAGACATCGTGCTCCTCCCCACTAAGGTCACTCGGAAGCCCTTGAGAGCCCCGGAACAGAGTCCAGTTGCCATGACGCTGCTGCATCATGATTCCGGTCTGGCTGAGCTCTGACCTCTGCGACAGAGAATGGGCATCTCCGTCTACTGTAGAAGCCCTCAGGAGAATTCAGTGGAGGACATGCCTGACACTGAAAAATCCCTCATAAAATGCCACTGTACCAGATCAGAATAAAGGTATTACTAAGTGTGTTTACCCTAATTCTATTTTAAGGTTGTTCGCTCCCTTTGCTGCAGACCCCTTCCTTGCCTTTCTGCTCAGCTCTGTATTGCCCTGCAGGGTGCAGTTTCTCAGGCTTCCAGGACAGCTGCCTTCATTCAGCCTTGGGTTTGGCGAAACGGAGACAGAGGCAGGAGACTGGAAGGTAGGAGGCAGGAAAAAGCCAGGTTATTTCTCTTGCCCGTGGTTCCAACTTCTCAAGGATGACCCTCTCCCCCACTCTCCATTAATTCCACCCCCTCCGTTTGTCCCTCCAGTTTAGGAGTGTGGGCAGCTTGTATTTGCTAATCTTTGGGTCGCCTCATTGTCCCCTGTTGGGTTTCTCAGCCCTTCCGTCACCCCTGTCTTTGTGTCAGCAATACGGGGCACTGGATTTTCTGGTTTACATACTTAAGGTGGTTCCTGTTTGCCTGCTTGGACCTTGAGTGATACACCCAATGTTACACCAGGCACTTTGTAGACATTATTTCTTAGACCTCACAAGTCTTATGTGGTAGATTGTATTGTTCCCATTTTACCTAGCAGGAAGTTGAGCCTTACAGGGTTTTATTACTTGCCCAAGTTAATCAGCATGAATCCTATTTCATCAAATCTAGCATGAGCATTTCCCCCTGCATTTTAACATCTTACAGTACTTTTTTCTCTAATGGACACCAGTGTGAAGTTTTAGGACTATCAAGAAAGTATAAGATGGCCCTTCTGATATTCGGATAGTGATGATTCCAGCAGAACGTAAACCATTGCTATTTTAAGAAGAAGAGGAAGAAACAGGCC
This sequence comes from Bubalus kerabau, assembly GCF_029407905.1. NCBI lineage: Eukaryota > Metazoa > Chordata > Mammalia > Artiodactyla > Bovidae > Bubalus > Bubalus kerabau. Next base: position 8,919,431 of record NC_073628.1, read on the forward strand.
CCAAATGGAGCCATTTGCCCTCAGGACAGCAAATCAAGGCTTACTTGCAGTTTCATCCTTTCCCAGGAATGTGATCTATAAATAGAAAATCTGAAATTTGCTGATCAGTACTAGTCAGGTAATCTGCATAAAAGACCCCTTCTGTCCCCTTTTTCCTGAAAAGAAGATAACCTAGACTGGAAAAGTTCTTTCTTTGCTAATAATTTCCCCACTCACCCCTCCTTCCTTTTGTAAGACCCTTCCTTTTTGTACAGTTCCTTGGAGCACTTTTCTGTTCCCTAGATGGGATGCTGAATCTTTAGATAAAGCCAATTAAATATTCAAATTTACTCAGTTGAATTTTGTTATTTATCAGTGCTTACAATGAGACATGCTTAGACGCTCACATGTGGCCACTTTGTGACCACAAAAATGACTTGGCCTTTCTCTGAGTGATTGGTGGTGGGTTTTTTTTTTTTTTTTTGGTTTGGTTTGTTTTGTTTTGTTTTTGCCACACCACGTGGCTTGTGGGATGTTCCCCAGCTAGGAATTGAACCCCGGGCCCCCAGAATCCTAACCTCTAGGCCACCAGGGAATTCCCAATAGGTGCTTCTTTACCAAAGATACAAATCTAGCCCTGTTTGACTCTTCCTGCCTCCTAGGTAAGCATTGTAAAGATACCCAGTCTCTGAATTGCCCCTGCTTCTTGATAGCCTTCAGTCCAGACCTTGTCCCCACTTCCCTAATTCCTCCACAGAACCAGGGGAAAAAGCCCACATTTAAGGACACACACACAGGGTGTTCTCAGGGTAAGCTCTCCTAACTGCGTGCAAGTTAAATAAACCTGACTTTTTGACTACAGGTGTGTTTCTGGTGGTCTTTGGTCAGGGCTTTGACAACCTTAACCAATTTATTTTGCTTACATTTTCCATTTTTATACATATAAAGAGTGATACGTAATAAAAATCTATGTCACCATGTCAGTCTCAAAGAGCTCTTTAAATAACTATACAATTCCAAGAGGTAAGAAATCATCGTGTCAGAACTTGGCAGCATTTTTTTTTTTTAGGGTTGCCTAAAATAATGGTTCATCATACATCTTGTGCTCTATTGAGTGAAATCCAGTCAGTTGCAAAAGCAGGACTCAACTCCTGTTCTGCCCGTTCTACCCATCCACTGGCCTTGCTCCATCCACTACAGCACCACGCTACCTCACTGGGAACTTTAGTTGTTAAATGAATGAAAGGGTAGATATTATTATCTCCAATACATGCATACAAAGAAACTGAATCCAGGAGAAATAAGTCACTGGAGATCAAACAGCTTGCAAGTCACAGAGCGATTCTGACTGCAAAGCCAGGGCTCTTTTCCATCATACCTACTGCTGAGGGAGCCCTCCCTGCACAGAGCATCTGAGGGGAAACTCCAGGACCAGCTTAAATGAAGCTGTTACCAGCTCCCATCTGTCGGACACATAGTCCGTGCTGAGTCCTTTTTGAAGGAATTGGGACTTTAAGTGCTGAGCTGGCCTGTGGAGGAGAGAGGGTAGAGATTTACTAGGCACGTATGTCTGCAACTCATGAATTTGGCCTTGGATTATGAGATTCCTAGAGCAGGGGAAGGTCAGACTGGAGATTAGAGACATGGAAACAGTGGCCTCTGTCCCAGTAGTTAGCTGTTCCAGGCCATTCCCCACGTCATCCCAGAGCTGGAGGCCCACGCTGGGATGAAGTGTTGCCTTTTTTTTTTTTTACTTTTTAAAAAGATTTAAGTATAGTTAATTTACAATGTTGTGTTAGCTTCGGGTGTACAGCAAAGTGATTCAGTTATGTTGTTTACTCACGAAGTCCTGACCCCACGGACTGTAGCCTGCTACGCTCCTCTGTCTCTGGAATTCTCCAGGCAAGAATACTGGAGTGGGTTGCCATGCCCTCCTCCAGGGGATCTTCCTGACCCAGGGATCAAACCCATGTCTCCTGGAAGTCTCCTGCATTGCAGGTGGATTTTTACCACTGAGCCACCTGGGAAGCCCCGATTCAGTTTTATATATATATCAGATCAGATCAGATCAGTCGCTAAGTCGTGTCTGACTTTGCGACCCCATGAATCGCAGCACACCAGGCCTCCCTGTCCATCACCAACTCCTGGAGTTCACTGAGACTCACATCCATCGAGTCAGTGATGCCATCCAGCCATCTCATCCTCTGTCTTCCCCTTCTCCTCCTGCCCCCAATCCCTCCCAGCATCAGTCTTTTCCAATGAGTCAACTCTTCACATGAGGTGGCCAGAGTACTGGAGTTTCAGCTTTAGCATCATTCCTTCCAAAGAAATCCCAGGGCTGATCTCCTTCAGAATGGACTGGTTGGATCTCCTTGCAGTCCAAGGGACTCTCAAGAGTCTTCTCCAACACCACAGTTCAAAAGCATCAATTCTTCGGCGCTCAGCCTTCTTCACAGTCCAACTCTCACATCCATACATGACCACAGGAAAAACCATAGCTTTGACTAGATGAACCTTTGTTGGCAAAGTAATGTCTCTGCTTTTGAATATGCTATCTAGGTTGGTCATAACTTTCCTTCCAAGGAGTAAGCGTCTTAATTTCATGGCTGCAGTCACTATCTGCAGTGATTTTGGAGCCCAGAAAAATAAAGTCTGACACTGTTTCCACTGTTTCCCCATCTATTTCCCATGAAGTGGTGGGACCGGATACCATGATCTTCGTTTTCTGAATGTTGAGCTTTAAGCCAACTTTTTCACTCTCCACTTTTCACTTTCATCAAGAGGCTTTTTAGTTCCTCTTCACTTTCTGCCATAAGGGTGGTGTCATCTGCATATCTGAGGTTATTGATATTTCTCCCGGCAATCTTGATTCCAGCTTGTGTTTCTTCCAGTCCAGCGTTTCTCATGATGTACTCTGCATATAAGTTAAATAAACAGGGTGACAATATACAGCCTTGACGAACTCCTTTTCCTATTTGGAACCAGTCTGTTGTTCCATGTCCAGTTCTAACTGTTGCTTCCTGACCTGCATACAAATTTCTCAAGAGGCAGATCAGGTGGTCTGGTATTCCCATCTCTTTCAGAATTTTCCATAGTTTATTGTGATCCACACCGTCAAAGGCTTTGGCATAGTCAATAAAGCAGAAATAGATGTTTTTCTGGAACTCTCTTGCTTTTTCTATGATCCAGCGGATGTTGGCAATTTGATCTCTGGTTCCTCTGCCTTTTCTAAAACCAGCTTGAACATCAGGAAGTTCACGGTTCACATATTGCTGAAGCCTGGCTTGGAGAATTTTGAGCATTACTTTACTAGCGTGTGAGATGAGGGCAATTGTGCGGTAGTTTGAGCATTCTTTGGCATTGCCTTTCTTTGGGACTGGAATGAAAACTGACCTTTTCCAGTCCTGTGGCCACTGCTGAGTTTTCCAAATTTGCTGGCATATTGAGTGCAGCACTTTCACAGCATCATCTTTCAGGATTTGGAGTAGCTCAACTGGAATTCCGTCACCTCCACTAGCTTTGTTCGTAGTGATGCTTTCTAAGGCCCACTTGACTTCACATTCCAGGATGTCTGGCTCTAGGTCAGTGATCACACCGTCGTGATTATCTGGGTCGTGAAGATCTTTTTTGTACAGTTCTTCTGTGTATTCTTGCCACCTCTTCTTAATATCTTCTGCTTCTGTTAGGTCCATACCATTTCTGTCCTTTATCGAGCTCATCTTTGCATGAAATGTTCCTTTGGTATCTCTGATTTTCTTGAAGAGATCCCTAGTCTTTCCCATTCTGTTGTTTTCCTCTATTTCTTTGCATTGATCGCTGAAGAAGGCTTTCTTATCTCTTCTTGCTATTCTTTGGAACTCTGCATTCAGATGTATATATCTTTCCTTTTCTCTTTTGCTTTTTGCTTCTCTTCTTTTCACAGCTATTTGTAAGGCCTCCCCAGACAGCCATTTTGCTTTTTTCCATTTCTTTTCCATGGGGATGGTCTTGATCCCTGTCTCCTGTACAATGTCACGAACCTCATTCCATAGTTCATCAGGCACTCTATCTATCAGATCTAGGCCCTTAAATCTATTTCTCACTTCCACTGTATAATCATAAGGGATTTGATTTAGGTCATACCTGAATGGTCTAGTGGTTTTCCCTACTTTCTTCAATTTAAGTCTGAATTTGGCAATAAGGAGTTCATGATCTGAGCCACAGTCAGCTCCTGGTCTTGTTTTTGCTGACTGTATAGAGCTTCTCCATCTTTGGCTGCAAAGAATATAATCAATTTGATATCGGTGTTGACCATCTGGTGATGTCCATGTATAGAGTCTTCTCTTGTGTTGTTGGAAGAGGGTGTTTGTTATGACCAGTGCATTTTCTTGGCAAAACTCTATTAGTCTTTGCCCTGCTTCATTCCGTATTCCAAGGCCAAATTTGCCTGTTACTCCAGGTGTTTCTTGACTTCCTACTTTTGCATTCCAGTCCCCTATAATGAAAAGGACATCTTTTTTGGGTGTTAGTTCTAAAAGGTCTTGTAGGTCTTCATAGAACTGTTCAACTTCAGCTTCTTCAGCATTACTGGTTGGGGCATAGACTTGGATTACTGTGATATTGAATGGTTTGCCTTGGAAACGAACAGAGATCATTCTGTTGTTTTTGAGATTGCATCCAAGTACTGCATTTTGGACTCTTTTGTGGACCATGATGGCCACTCCATTTCTTCTGAGGGATTCCTGCCCGCAGTAGTAGATGTAATGGTCATCTGAGTTAAATTCACCCATTCCAGTCCATTTATATATATATATATATATCTTTTTCAAATATATTATTCCATTTGCATATATACTTTTTCAGATTCTTTTCCATGATAGGTTACTATAAGACATTGAATAGAAGCATATCCTCTTGATCCAGCTCTTACTGTTGGCATCTGGGGCCTTGTTGATGAGAGGGGACAAGAAGTGGGCTGCTGTGGGAAATAAAGCCAGCCAGAGCTCTAAGTGAAGAGAGGGCTGTTTGAAGGCTAAGAGTGGGTGTGTGGGGTTGCACTTTAACTTACTTGGCATTCTGTACTCATAGCAACACTTCTATTGTGAAACTTGTGCTCTAATCACTTGTCAGCATCTCCCAGTCTCTTGGTCTGTGGGTTGCCAGAGGGCAGGTCCATTGCTCATCCATCTTTCTAGTTGAGCCCTGGCCCAGGAGCTGTGGTGTTAGCACAAGCTTGGTGTCTGTACTGCAAGGGTCTTGTTCAAACAAAATGGGCAGGAGGCAGGGTGGGGGCGTTGGGGAGCGGCTTCCCTGGTGGCTCAGTGGAAAAGAATCCACCTGCCAATGCAGGAGACACGAGTTTGATCCCTAGCCCAGGAACTAAGCCCATGCACTGCAAACCGAGCCTGTGCTTTAAAGCCCAGGAGCTGCAATGGCTGAACCCTCGAGCTGCAGCTACTGAGGCTGGACGCCCTAGAGCCTGTGCTCAGCAACAAGAGATGCTACTGCAATGAGAGCCCTGAGCACTGCAACTGGAGAGTAGCCCCCGCTCATCACAACTAGAGAAAAGCCCAGGCAGCAAGGAACACCTAGCACAGGCAAATAAGGAAATAAACAGAAACCAAAATGGGGGCTCTGTTGGCTCATGGAATTCAGGGAAGGGTTGAACACTCGATCATGCAAAGGGCAGGGAGACAGGCAGGATGTGAATACCACCAGTCCATCTTTCCATTCCTGGTCTCTGCCTTTTTCTGTGCATCAGCCTTATTTTCTCCTTGTAGATGGCTTTTTCCCAAATAGCAGGAGATTTTCCACCATTTCCCGTCTACTAGCTTCTGTGCTTAGTCGCTCAGTCGTGTCTGACTCTTTGCAACCCTATGCACTGTAGCCAGGCACCTCTGTCCATGGGGATTCTCCAGGCAAGAATACTGGAGAGGGTTGCTATGCCCTCCTCCAGGGGATCTTCCCAACCTGGGGATCGAACCCAGCTCTCCCATGTTGCAGGCGGTCTCTTTACAGTCTGAGCCACCAGGGACTGGGTTTGTTTCAAACCTTGTTTCTCCTCCACTGCCCACGTGCGCCTCGGGTGCCAGGCACTATAGAACACACTCCTATCAGCAGAAGACTTCTGATCTTGCACTTTGGTGTCACAAAGTGAGCTGAATCTGTTTAGTGAGCATTCAGAGAATTTCGGGAAGCCATGCCCACTCAGGACTGTTCTTAGTAACTAGACAGGGAAGTGGCTATGAACAATACACATCTATAGCAGTGTATTTATACAACTCCTCCCACTGATCTACTACACAGCTGCTGAACTCAACAGTCAGAACGGCCAATGGCCATCCCTCCTCCACTTGACATGAGGGGAAGAATGGTGGAAAAGGCGGCAGAAAAACTCAGCCAGGGACTTCCTGGTGGTCCAGGGGTTAAGAATCCGCCTTGCAATGCAGGAGACACAGGTTTGATCCCTGGTCAGGGAACTAAGATCCCACATGCCAAAGGACAACTAGAGAGTCTGGCACAGATCCCACGTGACTCAACGAAGGTTCCCCGTGCCACAACTAAGACCTGATGCAGCCAAATAAATACATAAATATCAAAAAACAAATAGCCAATCGAATGCAACAGGAATTTTGGGGATAAATTAATATAATAGTAAAATACTAAAAATCACAACAGCCAGTAACAGGAATTGGCTAATTAAATGATGGTGTGATAGCACCATGAAGAACAAATTTCCAGACTGTAACAACATAGAAAAGCATTTGTGGAATAATGTTAAGTGTGCAAACCCACAAACATACACAGATATTCCTTGACTTACAGGTTTATTCCCATAAACCTACCATACGTTTGAAATCGTACAACTCAGATTGTCTTTTAATCTGAGTCTTTTATTTGAGATAACACACCTGATCTCAGGACTTAATGAAGCTCAGGTTGCTCATGTCTCATCACAGAAAGAATTCAGTGAGAGACAAAGCGATTTATTAAGAAGTGGACTTATTTAGAGAGATACACATTCCATAGACAGAATGCAGTCGGTCTCAAAAGGCAAGAACGACCTTGGGAAAACATTCCACAGACAAGAGCGTGGGCTATCTCAAAAGGCGAGAGGCCCCAAAATACAATGTGCTTAGTTTTTACGGGCTGCATAATTTCATAGGCTAAGAAATGGGAGGATTATTCTGGCTATTTTAGGAAGGGGATGGGGATTGCCAGGGACTGGGCCATCACCCACTTTTTGGCCTTTTATGGTTAGCCTCTGAACTGTCCTGGGCGTGTCATTTGAGGCTCAAGGTCTACTGGAAGTCAACTTGTCTGCCATCTTGGACCTCGCTGGTTCTAACCAGTTTTTGTCATGTCCTATGGCCATGTCAAGAGCCTCCCCAGTGGCTCAGAGGTAAAGAATCCACCTGCAATGCAGGACATTTGCAGGAAATGCAGGTTCGATTCCTGGCAGGAGAAGATTCCCTGGATAAGGAAATGGCAACCCATTCCAATATTCTTGCCTGGGAAATCCCATGGACAGAGGAGCCTGGTGGGCTACAGTCCATGGGGTTGCAAGAGTTGGACACAACTTAGTGACTGAACAACAACTATTTTCTAACAAAGTGTTGAATATCTCATATAATTTATTGAATACTGTACTGAAAGTGAAAAACAGAATGGTTGTCTGGGTGCAGGATGGTTGGAAGTGTATCAGTTTTTAACCCTTGTGATCACATGACTGACTGGGAGCGGTAGCTGCCACTGCCCAGCATCATGACAGAGGCTGCATATTGCTAGTCTGGGAAAAGATCAAAAGTCAAAACTCAAAGTATGGTTTCTACTGAATGCATATTGTTTTCCAACCATCATAAAGTTGAACATCTTCACTCAAACCATTGTGAGCTGGGGACCACCTGTACACTACGATTACATGCGTGTGTACTAAGTCTTGCTTCAGTCGTGTTTGACTTTTTGCGACCCTATGGACCATAGCCAGCCAGGCTCCTCTGTCCATGGGATTCTCCAGGCAAGAATACTGGAGTGGGTTGCCATGCCCTCCTCCAGGGGATCTTCCTGACCCAGGGATTGAACCAGCGTCTCTTACATCTGCATTGGCAGGCA